>NC_141693.1:521459329-522176829 GCF_964263255.1 Lissotriton vulgaris | reverse complement strand
GCTGGACTATTTTCTGGGTACACTGGTGGTACAGTCGGTGGGGATTGAACCCCACTTTTTATCCAATCACACGGCCGTGATGGTGACTCTTGGCATCTCGTCCTTTGACCCATCCTCTAGAACCTGGTGCCTCAGAGACACTTTAATACAGCACCCAGAAGTTATTGCCCAGATCACTAGTTTGATCACTGATTATTTTGCGATTAATGATACCCCGGATGTTACAATCTCTACTCTATGGGACACCCTAAAGGCAGTTGTCAGGGGGGAGTTCATCACTATAGCGACCTCCGACAAAAATCTTTGCCGGGAAAAGAGGGAGCACCCAACCCAACAAGTCCTAGAATTTGAACGTACACACAAGAGAACTGGCACTCCCAGAGTTTGGTGGCAACTGAAGGCAGCTCGAGCCCAGTTAGTGGGCATAGATGTAGACAGGGAGAATACACAGAGCTTTGGCTCCATAATCGGTATTACGTTGGCATCGACAGAAGTGGCCATCTCTTAGCTAACTGGCAACGTATTCAACATCAACAGTCAGGAGTCCAGAGGGTGGTTGATGATGAGGGACAGGAGTGAATGGATGACCCACACATAGTGGAGGCTTTCCACGATCTTTACCGGAACCTCTACGCTTCGCAGGCTATCCCGACCGACAATGTGGCAGCATACCTCAAAGAGGCACTTACCTCAGCCCTGACGATGGGTCAGGCATTTGAGTTAGACTACCCAGTCCGCATAGAGGAGGTTATCTCCAGCATAGCCCGTCAAGAGCCATCCAAATCCCTGGACGGCTTTCCTGCTTCCTTTTAGAAGGCCTTTTGCCAAAGCCTTGCACCTCTCATCACTAGACTGTTAATTGCGATCAGGGATTCCTCCTCGCTTCCCCCCTCCATGCTCACGGGGTCTATAATAGTAATCGCCAAGCCTAGGAAAGACAAAAACCACTGCTCCTCATACAGACCCATCTCCCTTTTGAAAACAGACCTCGAGCTTTTTACGGGCATCCTAGCTGCCCGCCTTAACACCCGACTCCCAGGCCTTATGGACCAGGTCAAGCGGGATTTGTGACACAGCAGCAATGTAGTGATAAAACAAGGCAAATCCTCCACCTCATAGATAAAGCTCAGAGAAAGGATGCTCCTGGCCATAGACTCTGAAAAATCCTTTGACAGGGTTCACTGGCCATACCTAGCAGCCACCCTGACGCATTTTGGTCTGGGGGACCCGATTCAGAAGGTGGATTCTTAGGAGCTATAACAAACTCACAGCAGTGATCCGTGTTAATGGATGCTCCTTCACCCCATTCCCCATAAGCAGAGGAACCAGGCAGGGGTGCCCTCTGTCGCCGTTTTTTTTGCTCTACATGGAGCCCATGGCACAACCCCCAGATATGAGGGATTCAATAAGAGGGAGAACACCACACTATAAGCTTATATGCCGATGATGTCCTGGCAACCTTGGAGGCGCCTTCCACTTCACTTCCCACCTTCCTGGATGAGCTAGAGGCTTTTGGCCTGGTAACAGGCTTCAAGACAAAATTCCACCTGACCTGTAGGCTGCACACGCTAGACGTCCTACAGTGGGCCCTGCACCTTCAGTGGGCACCTACATCTATTCCCTACCTGGGCTTCCATATCACCCCCACAATTGCGGGAATGGTTGCTCTCAATGACCAAACTCTGACTCACCAGATTAGATCCGACCTACGCCGGTGGCGACCGTAATCACTTATCCTGGTTTGGACGAATCGCAGCAACTAAGAGGACGATTCTACATAAGGTTCTGTTCCTCTTTCAGATCCGCCCTGCTGAACTGCCCCCAGGGGTACTGCGGTCCCTGTAGCAGGAGCGTAATAGATTTGTATTGAGCGGACAAGCAGCCTAGTCTCCGCAGAGACCTCAGCTACAGATCCCCAACTGAAGGAGGACTATGGCTCCCAAACCTCTTTTGCTATTATTAGGCTACCCAAAACAAGGTCTTTGTGGAATTGTCTCGCGAAGAGTCCGAGAAGCACTGGTTGTTCATGGATAGGGCACTGGCAACAGAGCCTCAGTGAAGAATACCCTTTCTTCCCAATCATGCCCACCTCAAAACCCTTTATCTTTCTCCCATCACAAAGTCAGTGCTGGCTGCTTGGGATGGACTGGCAGTACTTGTGGGTGGGGGCTCATATCCTTTGCCTCTCCGTTAATGCCCATAGTTGGGAATCCAGACTTTACCCCAGGCTTACGACAACCTAAATTTCACCGTTGGAATCAAGCCAGCCGTAGATCTGTTGGTCATCGGTTTGATGTGGAGGGTCCGGTCCCCTTCGAGTCACACCCAATTGACCATCACCCTGACTTAAGAAAGATTTAAAAACTGCATGCTATCAGTAGGCGCATGGATGTCCAAGAACGGTCTTCAGCTGAACATGACCAAAACAGAGATTCTTCTGTTCAGGAAGGCACAGACAGCTTGGGCAGTGGACTGGTGGCCTACTGAGCTTGGCCTTCCACCCACCCCCAATACATGGTGCAAGGAATTTGGGAATAATGCTGGATGACAAGCTCTCCATGAAGGAGCATGTCAAGATAGTTTCTTGAACCAGTTTTGGCATTCTGCAAACCCTTAAAAAGGTATTTCAATGGACTCTTCTACAAGCCATGAAGACACTGGTACAGGCGCGAATAATGAGCCACCTGGATTACGGTAATGCCCTCCTGTTGGGGAGTAGTGAAGACCTTCTGGCCAGGCTCCAGGTGGGGCAGAATTCAGCCTCTAGACTGATACTAAATCTTACTCCTCATTCCCCCTCTGGTCCCTCTTTATAATCCCTTCACTTGCACCCAAATAAAAACGTGCGCTCTTCAAACTTCTCTGCATGGTATGCAAGGCCCTGCAGGGAAAAGGCCCTCTCTATCTGAGACAGAAACTACAACTATACATCCCGGCGCGCCAGCTCACGTTGAGTGATCGATTGAGTCTATGCCCAAAATGCATCAGAACAACGAGGCACGGGGGCAGCGCCTTCCCATTTCAGGCACCCTACCACTGGAATAGGCTAACTTTATCCATCCGAGCATGTACAGACTTCATTACATTAAAAAAACCTCTTGAAAACCTGGCTTTTCTCTCAGTAGTCGAACTTCTCTCTACTCCCACATTAAAACAGCATCTAGAGATCCCTGTAGGGATGATTCGTGCGCCCAACAAATGTAACTAATAATAATTGTGTACAACCTATGAACTCTCAAAGTAGGAGCACTGGCTCCATCTGTGCGCACTGGAGCCGAACGGCAGCTTACACCTTTCGAACACTGGCTGCTCTCCAAGTCCTCCAATAAGTGCCTTATCTCCGATTTCTATTGCATGCAATGCCCCACTGTGGAGGTCTCCAAATCTTCGGGCCTGAACCGCTGGGAGTTAGAAATAGGAAGAGAGTTGACGCATTAAAGAGTTGAAGACATTTATTACTGTGCACGACACACTGCCCTCAATATAGCTAGCATCAAACAGCTACAGAATTCATCACCTATTGGTACTTCACCCCGCACCAATTTCATAAAACGTAACCAGCCTCGACTTCCTGAGTGCTGGTGCCAGTGTGGGCCCCCTGGCACCTTATTACACATCCTCTGGGACTACCCGAAACTCTCGACCTATTGGTTGCAGGTACTTAAGGACATTGATACTCATTTTGACATGGGCCTTCCCAGATTCCCTGCCTACATTATCTTGTGTCTCCCTAATGCACTCACCTTTCCACTTAAATCCCATTGGGGCAGACAGATTGGATTAGCACTAGGGATAGCCTTACAGAATATGTTTGCCCACTGGCATACGGGGTATATTCCCACATACTCAGGTTGGCTACACTGACAGTGGAACATAATATGGATGGAACGTATAACTCTCACTGTGTCTAATCAGGGTACATCATTTTCCAAGCTGTAGGGTTCATTCATGAAGTAGATCATGTCTGAATGTCATGAACTTACCTTCTCAAAAAACGTACGACTCCTCCGCCTGCCTGAGGCTCTCCCCACCACCACCTAGGAGAGCACTGTCTTAGTATAGGTTATCTATGTGACAGTGCGGATCTTGTTTGTTTGTTCAACCGGGTCTGGGGTTTTGGAGAGGGAGGGAGTTGTGGGATTGATACTCAATCAAATGCACTGTGGCCTAGAAGAAATAGGGCATCTAAATGCTGATGTATTCTGTTTTACGCTAATAATACTAATAAAGAAAAACAAACCAAAAAATAAAGGCTGCCCTATTATGTATTTATATTTGGTTTGTGCCACTTCTGAACGGGAATCTATTGAGGGCTGTCAGTAATGGTTTTGTCCAATAATCCACATTGTCTGCTAAGTCGGGGTACACCCACACACTGAAGAAGATGACGGGCCTCCTATAGTGCTCCATGATGGCTAACCCTATGGTAGCGGTCACTTTATTTTGGCAGACTTTACAACCCACTGTTCAAGTGCCTGAACAGGGGAGCACACCAGTGACAATTTAAGAGGCTTCAAAGTCATATGGGGGCACAACGGCCGCACTTGAATGTATCCAAACTGAAGTCTGTTGGTCCTACTGTAATGAGCACCAAGGAGGGGTAAACAGAGGGCCTCGAATATGTTGGACTTACAACCAGAAAGGCCCACATCACTGGGTGGCAGGTATGCTCGGTGTTTGAAATAACCGCAAGAGCTTCTGAAGCCAATTAGATGATGAGAAGGAAGACTACTGGCCCTAGGACTGGTGGCCCCATCTTGAATAGGGCTAATTAACCACAACAAAACACTATTTACGCGAAACATGGAGCCAGTTCGGTTGCACTGATGCTAATGTCCCATACCAACTAAATAACCAGTCTCTACACACACAATTAGATATACTGCATGAATGACCCACTGCAATCTAATCCCCAAACAGCACTTCTGATAGAAAATACACAATACTCCTGGATATGCAAACAACGTTCGTTGTGGGGTGCTTCATGGTTCTCTATAGTGTAAAAACATTCTTTCCTTACCTTCACAGAACTCTAATGTCGGCATGATGCAGGGGAAACTAGGTGGTAAATACAGATTAGTTTAAGGGGAGGACCAAGACACCATATTGCATTCCTGGAGCAGTTACTGGGCCAGGACCAATACTGAGCCCCTCCGATGTCAATACTAACTAGGCAACGTCCATTTACCGAGAAAGAAACAATAAAACCACAACAGGCCTCCAAAGACTGAGAACATGATGCACATTGTAGTTCCTAGAGACAATACTGAAACAGCCAACAGTTTTAAGAATTTCTGCCTCGTCAACTGGTGAAAATTCCTCCAAGACATGAAGGGATATCCTTTCATTAAGAACAGACCTTACAGCCTTTAATTCACATTTGTCGGCGACGGATGGCAGATTGGTAAACATGAAACTTAAATTGAACACATCAGTCAATTGGGAGCAGGATCAATAGTTTATGGAAAAGAAACTCCTGGAACTGGAAGACCGAAATATCAATCAATCAATCAATCAGTGACACTTATAGAGCGCGCTACATACCCGTAGGGTCTCAAGGCGCTGGGGAGGGGGGGTGCCGCTACTGCTCGAACAGCCAGGTCTTCAGCTTCTTCCTGAAGGAGAGGTGGTCTTGGGTCAGGCGCAGGTCGGACGGGAGGGAGTTCCAGGTCTTGGCGGCCAGGTAGGAGAAGGACCTTCCTCCTGTAGTCGCTCTTCGGATGCGGGGGACGGCGGCGAGGGCGTGGGTGGCTGAACGGAGGTGTCGTTTGGGAGCGTAGAAGTTGACTCGGCTGTTGAGGTAGCTCGGGCCTTGGTCGTGTAGGGCTTTGTGTGCGTGGGTGAGGAGGCGGAAGGTGATTCTCTTGTTGATGGGGAGCCAGTGAAGGTCTCTCAGATGTCCGGTGATGTGGCTGGATCGTGGGATGTCGAGGATGAGTCTAGCTGAGGCGTTTTGGATCCGCTGGAGTCTCTTCTGGAGCTTGGCGGTGGTCCCGGCGTAGAGGGCGTTGCCGTAGTCCAGTCGGCTGGTGACGAGGGCCTGGGTGACGGTCTTCCTGGTCTCTGTGGGGATCCACCAGAAGATCTTCCGTAGCATGCGTAGGATGTTGAAGCACGCCGAGGAGACGCTGTTGACTTGCCTGGTCATGGAGAGGGAGGAGTCCAGGATGAAGCCCAGGTTTCGTGCATGGTCTGTCGGTTTGGGTGCGGTGCCCAGGGCGGGAGGCCACCAGGAGTCGTCCCAGGCGGAGGGTGAAGAGCCCAGGATGAGGACCTCCGTCTTGTCCGAGTTCAGTTTCAGGCGGCTGGTCGTCATCCACTCGGCTACCTCTTTCATCCCTTCGTGCAGGTTGGCTCTGGCGGTGGCGGGGTTGTTGGTCAGGGAGAGGATCAGCTGGGTGTCGTCGGCGTAGGAGATGATGCTGAGGTGGTGTTTGCGTACGATGGCCGCGAGGGGGCTCATGTAGACGTTGAAGAGGGTGGGGCTCAGTGATGATCCTTGGGGGACGCCGCAGATGACTTCGGAGGCCTCTGACTTGTACGGTGGTAGGCGGACTCGCTGTGTTCTTCCGTCGAGGAAGGAGATGATCCATTCCAGCGCCTTGTCCTGGATTCCGATGTTGCTGAGGCGCCGTATTAGGGTGCGGTGGCAGACCGTGTCGAATGCCGCGGAGAGGTCTAGGAGGATGAGGGCCGCTGTTTCTCCATTGTCCATCAGGGCTCGGATGTCGTCGGTGGCGGCGATGAGGGCGGTTTCGGTGCTGTGTTTGGCTCGGAAGCCGGACTGTGAGGGGTCGAGGGATCCGTTCGTCTCGAGGAAGGCGGCCATCTGCTTGTTGACGGTCTTCTCGATGACTTTGGCTGGAAACGGGAGAAGCGAGATGGGGCGGTAGTTCTTGAGGTCGGTGGGGTCCGCTGTTGGTTTCTTGAGTAGAGCGCTGAGTTCGGCGTGTTTCCAGCTTTCGGGGAAGATGGCGGTGTCGAAGGATGTGTTGATGATGTCTCGCAGGTGGGGTGCGATGACAGCGTCGGCCTTGTTGAAGACGTGGTGGGGGCAGGGGTCGGTTGGTGATCCGGAGTGGATGGAGTTCATCGTGCGGATGGTGTCTTCTGTGCTGATCGGGGTCCAGGCGTGGAGGGTGGTGGTGGGGGGCGGCGGCTGGTCGGTCGTGGTGTGCGTTGGTTGGTTGTTGAAACTGCTGTGTATGTCCTTGATCTTGTTGTGGAAGTAAGAGGCGAGGGAGTTGCAGAGGTCTTGCGATGGGGTGATGTCGTTGTTTCCTGCGCTGGGGTTGGAAAGCTCTTTCACGATGTTGAAGAGTTCCTTGCTGTTGTGTGCGTTGTTGTCCAACCGGTCCTTGAATGCTGTTCTCTTGGCGGCGCGGATCAGCTGGTGGTGTTTCCGGGTGGCCAGTTTGTAGGAGGTTCTGTTGTCCGGTGTCGGGTCCCTTTTCCAGACTTTCTCGAGGGCTCGGCAGTTCTTCTTGGAGCTCTTGAGTTCGTCGGTGAACCATGGGGCCTTCTTGCTGCCGGGTCTGCTGGGCGGGGTCCTCAGCGGGGCGAGTTCGTCCGCGCAGTTGCTGATCCACTTCGTGATGTTATCGGCGGCCTGGCTGGGGTTCGCTGAGCTGGCAGGAGGGTGTTGGCTCAGGGAGGTGACGAGCTGGTCTGTTGTGATCTTGTTCCAGCTTCTGCGGGCGGCCTGTTGCTGGTGTTGGTGGGTCGTCGTTCTCTTGAAGGTGAAGTGGACGCAGCTGTGGTCCGTCCATTGAAGCTCTGTGGCGTGGCTGAAGTTGATGTCTGTGCTGGATGAGAAGACGGCGTCGAGTGTGTGCCCGGCGAGGTGGGTGGGGGTGGACACCAGTTGCTTGAGTCCCAGGTTGGCGAGGTTGTCGAGCAGGGTGCTGGTATTGTGGTCGTTGTTGTTCTCCAGGTGGAAGTTCAGGTCCCCCAGGAGGATGTAGTCAGCGGAGGGGAGGGCATGTGGGCTGACGAAGTCGGCGATGTCCTCGCTGAATTGCGTGCGTGGTCCGGGGGGTCGGTAGATCAGGGTGCCTCTGAGGGTGGTCTTCGGGTTGGTGTGGATCTGGAAATGCAGGTGTTCGGCGCTGGTCAGGGTGTTGTCGGTGCTGGTCGTGAGACGGATGGTGTTCTTGTGGATGATGGCGATGCCTCCTCCCATCTGGTTGGCGTTTCGGTCCCTCCGGACGATCTTGTAGCCCTCTGGGATAGCGATGGCGATGTCGGGAGCTGAAGAGGGGTTCATCCAGGTCTCCGTGAGGAAGGCAACGTCAGGGGCTGTGGCGTCTAGGAGGTTCCAGAGTTCGATGGCGTGTCTGTGGACGGAGCGGGTGTTGAGCAGGATGCACTTGAGGTGGGTGCTGCTGGAGTTTGACTTGGCGGGTGCTGGTGCAAGGCAGGTCCGGATGCAGGAGAACTTGCAGGCGTGGCAGCTGAAAGGTCCGTGGGTGTGTCGTGGTGTGGCTTGATGGCACTCAGGGAGTCGGCCGGAGTTGAGCGCGATGAGGGTGGCGGCGGAGTACGTCAGGTGGGTCGGTCGGGGTCTTCGTGGGCCAGGGGTCCTGGCGCTGGTCGCGATCCGGTCGCGGACGGGCGCAGACGGGCTTACCTTTGGCGCGCCTTCGGCGCACAAACGGCGCACCCGCTGCGCGTGACCGCTGCGCGTTCGCACGGTCGCCATTTAAGGCGAAGTGCGCGGGTGGGCGGGGCAGCTGGGAGGCGGGAGCAGAGGGAAAGGGGCGTGGTCAGCGGTGGTGGCGGGAAGCGGGGAGCGGGGAGGGAAGGCGGGCAGACAGGAAGGAGAGCGCGAAAAACGGGCAAGCGTGACAAAAACGAGAGTCACAAATGCAAAACAGGACGCTGATACTGGGAGGAGACAAGCACAATAGTTCACAGGAACAAAAACAAAACAGACGGCAGCGGCGTCAGCCGGCCACGAGGCAGAGGGAAACAAGCACAATAGTTCACAGGAACAAAACAAAACAGACGGCAGCGGCGTCAGCCGGCCACGAGGCAGGAACGAGGCAGCGGGCAGCTCGGAGTGGCACACGCAGCAGCTGGTGGCCGTGCGGCGCGGGGGTGTCCCACAAGTGGGTCACACTCACCTGCGTCGCACGGTCGCCATTTAAGGCCAAGTGCGCGGGTGGGCGGGGCAGCTGGGAGGCGGGAGCAGAGGGAAAGGGGCGTGGTCAGCGGTGGTGGCGGGAAGCGGGGAGCGGGGAGGGAAGGCGGGCAGACAGGAAGGAGAGCGCGAAAAACGGGCAAGCGTGACAAAAACGAGAGTCACAAATGCAAAACAGGACGCTGATACTGGGAGGAGACAAGCACAATAGTTCACAGGAACAAAAACAAAACAGACGGCAGCGGCGTCAGCCGGCCACGAGGCAGAGGGAAACAAGCACAATAGTTCACAGGAACAAAACAAAACAGACGGCAGCGGCGTCAGCCGGCCACGAGGCAGGAACGAGGCAGCGGGCAGCTCGGAGTGGCACACGCAGCAGCTGGTGGCCGTGCGGCGCGGGGGTGTCCCACAAGAAATATAAGAGAAACTGCATTTCTCTGGATTCCCACAAATTCTAGAAAAAGACTTTATGATGGCTTTCATGCTCCGTTTCATCCCAGAACTAACACTGGAACTCAATTCTCCAATGGAATTTCAGGGGATGTATAGGATCAGGAACAGGGACCAGGTTCTGTACCTACTGCTGGAAAAATCCCACCGCTACACAGTAGAACAATATATGGATGCCCCTTCTGCACAGACCTCTTGCAGTAGAAGTCATTGTTGGACCTATGGCGGCGAGCCCATGTGAAAGATTGTACGTTAGCTCTTGCACACATGGCACACAAACATATCAACTATTTTCTAGTTTGGATTCCCACAAATTCTAGAAAAAGACTTTATGATGGCTTTCATGCTCCGTTTCATCCCAGAACTAACACTGGAACTCAATCCTCCAATGGAATTGCAGGGGATGTATAGGATCAGGAGCAGGGACCAGGTTCTGTACCTACTGCTGGAGAAATCCAGACACTACACAGTATAACAATATATGGATGCCCCTTCTGCACAAACATATCAACTATTTTCTAGTGACAATTTCCTTATTACACCACGTCACAGGCTCAGACATTACATCAAACGGAGTTTTGGACCACGATGCAATTAGGATTCACATCTCCTTAGGCCTACTTAAACCACCTCTGGAGCAATGGTGATTTACTAGGATCCGTTACAAACTCCTGGATGACAAAAGTAAATTTATTTATTTATGAGATTTTTAAAGCACTCAAATACCCAAGGGTGTCTCGGCACTAAGGACAGCGGGCTTATACCAAAATGCAAAAAGTTATAGAAAAGATCTCACACATATCTCGAAGAGTACAAAGACTTAGCTACTTCCACCCGTACTCTATGGGCGGTAGGAAAAGTGAGATATTGCGCGAGATAATGAGATTCAACACTGACAAAAAGGCAAGTTCCACCCAGAATAATTTAGAACAGTCAAACTTTAAGAAGTCACACTCACCAGGGATGCTCAGAGACCAACAGGATCTTACACCTAGACACCTAAAAAAAAAAAAAAAAAAAAAAAAAAAAAAAAAAAAGAAAGACCCCTCTTCTGCCTTAAACAATGCTATGAGTTTGGAGAAAAGGCAGTCTGCCTATTGGCTCTCCAGTGAAAACAACAGGAGTGAATGAATGAATGATTTCATGCTTGTATAGCGCATGGCTACCCGGAGGCATCCCTGCGCATGCATTGAATGAATGAATGAATAAATGGAGGAGGCAACTTATACCAAAGATTAACAATGATGAAAGTAAGCTGGTTACTCACCCACTCAATGTCCTTTCAGCCTTTCACTCATTTTAGAAATACCTGTGCCCAAAAGAGGACCAAGGGAGCCATACGACAGAAAATCAATTTCTTGCAGAAATAAGTTTGCAGGTACAGTTACTGGAGTAGACCCAACAGCTAAACGAGGATATTCTAAAAGAGGAAACTGGGCAAACACTTGATGAGCTCCACTAGGGAGGCCCTGGGGGTAGATGGTTAGTCAGCAGAGGTTTTTTTACTACCTAAAAACAGACTCTGGTACTCACATAGGATTTGGGGAAATAAAGGACAAAAAACCCACACATTTAGAATCCAATAAAGCAAGAGTCCTGTTTAGCCTAAAACTGGATACAGACACTGTGCTGAACCAGCTACAAACCCATTTCATTTATCAATGTAGCCACCAAAATATTAGCAAAGGTGGATGCAGGTCTGTCTGTGGCAGCGACAGACGCATCCATTTGGAAAATTCAGCTATCAGGTGTCTGGCATGTGAGGTTCCCGGAGCTACCGCTAAATCCTTGTATTATTTTACATGTATTTAAAAAAACTGTTTTTAATTTGAAGTCCTAGTGAGCATTTAATTTTTGTGTATTTGCCTTACCTGATACTCTTGTTGCCCGCCCCGGTCCGCCGCGTCCATTGTGGGCGTTTGTTTGCGGAGGGTCAGGAGCCCAGCACTGCAGGAAGCAGGTTAGCGCTCTAGTCTCGCTTTCCTGCCCCTTACTTAATGAGGGAAGGACAGCGGCCGTGCTGCTGGCGCGCCAAAGACAAGCCCGTCAGCGGCCGGACGCGGCCAGGGGCCAGAATCCCTGCCCAAAAAAACACAGTGGGACCTAATAGCCTTCAGTATACGCAAGAACAGCTGATGCGCTGGTGCCCTATTACTAAAGAAGCATTCAGGCACAGTATGCATGCAGAAATGATGCCTTATCAGTGTAAGGTATGCCTCTACGACCCCTTAGTTCCTTTGGGTGATGAGAGGGAGGTAGAGAAACTAAGTATGATTCAGGTGAACTGCCGCTCCCTTAAAAAGCACAGATTGGAAATCTATGACCTTTTTAACGGATTACCAGCCGGACGTGCTGTTTTTAACGGAGACCTGGCTAGATGAGGCGTCCGCCCCGGAGATTCTGGAAGCCCTCTATCACGAATATGGCTTATTGAGAGTTGACCGGGAGGGCCCAGCAAGGGCGTGGAATAAAACTGGTGCATAAACTGGAGTTGACATGCGCCCTAGAATCAGTGAACATCACTAATAGTGAAGCAGGTTTCTTATCTATTAAAGTCTCCCCTAATTACACCATAAATGGCTATCTTATTTACCGTCCACCAGGGATGTCCACACAATTTGTGGACAGCTTGTTGGAGGTGGTGACCCAACCAGCACCACGTTATAACAGAGTCCTAATTCTGGGTGATCTGAACCTACATTTTGATGATGTAAGTTGCAAGGAGGCACAAGGGGTTATTGCTTCCATGAAGTCTTTGATGTTTGATCTCCTATCGCTGATACCTACCCATCAAGCGGGCCATCTTCTTGACCCTATTTTTGCTAACTTGGACGAAGTGAAGGCACAGTGCCCTATCAGGGTTCCCTGGTCTGACCATTGCCATATTCCGTTCTCTGTTTTAAGTAGGTCGATAGGGGCGACATCGAGGAGACCCTCATTACCCAAACGTAGGAATTGGAAGACATTTAGCTAAGAAACATTCGAGCTTGCCTTGAAGCAAGACTATCCTCCGTTAAGAGGGACACTCACGAGGCATGGAAAGTATATGAAGATTGGATGACTAGGGCATTAGACAAAGTGGCACCGTGGACTAACAGGGCCCCAGAACGTTGCACTAAGTCCGCTCTATGGTTCAATGAGGACTTAAGAGCAACCAAATCCGCTTGTAAAGACCTAGAACGCACATGGCGTAAAAACTATGGAACGACCCATAAGCTGCAATATAAGAACAGCATGAGGAAGTATCATAGGCTGATAAGGAAAGTGAAAAGAGAATTCTTAAAGGAGAGAATTGAGTTAGCCGAGAACTCTTCTAAGGAACTTTTCTCAATATACAAGGAGCTAACTTTGCCCAATAGAACAGTGGCCCAGGACACTTATTCCGAAGAGGTCTGTGAGTCTATTGCTGACCACTTCGTGAAGAAGGTGGAGAAGATATGTGTCCTTCCCGACGGGGGCTGGCAAGAACATATCTGACCTTGACGGAAGTACGAGGCACACAATGAATAAATACTTGAATCAGTTCGAGGTTCCTCCTGGGTTAGAATTGTTGAGAATCGCGCTTAGCATTCAATCAGGATCTCCCACCGACGCTGCCCCGCCCAAGATTTTTAGGAGTCAGTTGGAACTCCTGATAAGCCATATAGGTCATATGGCCACTCTCTTCTTTCAGGAAAGCTATGTGCCTGATGATTGGAAAATGGCTCAGGTAATTCCTATAAAAAAAAGAAAGTAAATTTGAATATATCCCCATTTCGCTCCTTCCTTTCTGTATGAAAGTAGTGGAGAAAATAGTTAATACCCAGCTTATAAAATTTACGGAAGGCGGCCAACTTCACCACCCTTCCCAATCCGGCTTTAGGGCAAACCACTCAACGGAAACCGCCCTTCTCTTCTCCACAGAGATGCTCCAGCAAAAAGTGGATGAGGGACAGACAGCTGCCTTGGTATTGCTAGACCGGAGTGTGGCTTTTGATACCGTTTCGCACTCATTGCTGCTAACCCGTCTCAGTTAGGCTGGAGTTAGGCTGGAGTGGTAGTGGTAGGATCGGCATACGATTGGCTGTGCTCATTTCTTGCAGATAGGAGTTTCCAAGTTTACTGCCCCCCGTTTAAATCAGCAGCCCGGTCTTTAAGGCAGGGGGTTCCTCAGGGCTCTATTTTGAGCCCCACGTTGTTCAACCTTTATATGGAACCCCTTCGGGGATTGTATAATCATATGGTGTGGAAATTGTATCCTATGCCGACGACACCCAATTGGTGGTCACTTTATCCCAAAGTCCGGTTGAGGCGGCAGCCAACTTCTCCTCCTCTCTAACTGAATTAGCTGGCTGGATGAATAATAATTGCATCCGCCTTAACGGGAGCAAAACCGAGTGGTTAGTGATCGGTAATATACCATCTATTTGGTCGTCAGCTTGGTGGCCTCTAAAACTAGGTCCTACACCTACTCCTTCTGTCCTTGTGAAGAACTTAGGTGTATACCTGGATACCAATCTCTCCTTTGAACAGCACATTGGAAGTAGGACAGGCAAATGCTATGGCATTCTGAAACTCTTCGTAAAGTCTTAGACCTTCTTCCCATTAAAGCAAGGAAAACGCTGATACACGCCTTAGTCACCTCCCTCCTGGACTATGGGAGTTCTTTGCTTATTGGTCTGAACAAGAAAGGTATGCACCAACGCCAATGTGTCCAAAATGTGGCCGCAAGACTCGTACTTAACCTGCCCAGGAAGTCATCAGGGAAACGTGCCATAGCTACCCTGCACTGGCTCCCCATACGGGAACGCATTCGGTTGAAAACTATGTGCATGGCTCACACCGTATTGCACAGGGCAAGTGCCCTGTATATCTTCAAAATATGCTGACCGTTTACCGGCCTAAACGACTCCTGAGATCTCTTGGAAGCATGCAATTTCATGTCCCTCATATTAACAAAGCTCGGATGGGAGGTCGCTCCTTTAGGTACTTAGCCTGCAAACAGTGGAATGAACTACCCATTTAACTCCGGATGGAGCCTTCGGAAACAAGGTTCCTGCCTGAAACTCAAGACTCACCTTTTCCCTAAGAATAAAATTTGAATCAGTCTTTGACCTCTGTTTTCCGCTGATTGCCATGACGACTGCCCCCTTTTGGACTGCATTCACAGCGCGGGGACACACTGATTATAGTGTAACCAGACGCTTTATAAATGTTTTTTATTATTATTATTATTATCTAACATATTCAAAGTTGACTTACCATCCCTGATAAACAGACCAGATGAGCTTTGTCCAACATCGCCTCGGAAGCCCACTTGAAATTACTAGTGCACGTTATTTGGATGGTTCACAATATTTTGGACAACATTATGGTGATCCTATTGGACTTCGAAAAAGCCTCTGACCAGGTAGGAAGGGGATACATTTTTTTTTAAACAAAGTTTTATTGATTTTATTATTTTTCATGATACATACAGAAATGCGGTATTGCATAATATTTACTACAGACGTCTTACACTATGGCTTATATATTTCTGTGACAGTCCGTGTTCACTTACACACAATGATACAGGTGCAACCTCGACATAATTTACCCTTCGGTCCATACAAAACTCGGCTGCTGTCGTCTCAGATTATCATCAAATAAGTACCATTGTAACTATCTGTATCTGGTGTATATTCCTGCGTATTATCACATCACTGCCTTAAGGAAACAGACATTGAACAATCCCACAACTTTACGTGTTCCCTCCCCCCACCCTCTAGTCCGATATGCGTACTAACTTCAAATCCTGGTCTTCCGCCCTGCCATAATGCCAAACTTTACCAACTACATTGCACCCTACTTGTCGCCTGGGGCGTTCCAGTTTGAATCCCAGTTCATTCACCTCATGGTGTGCTGTCAACAGTATTATCAAAGGCTATGTCCAAGGACCTACATGCTTCCAACAGGACGTCCCATTCCAGCGCTATGGGGGTTTTCCGCAGTCCTCTCGCCTCTTCCCGCCTCAATGCAGCACTCTCTGCTCCTCCCCATCGTATCAATTCACTGTGCCATGTATATGTGGTGGGCGGCGGTTTTTTATTTCCACCGCATGGTGATGGCCCTCACTGCCAACAGAAGTGCCAGATTTACAAACCTATATTGTACTTTGTATTTGGCCGTTCTTTTCCTTAATCCCAGGATGCAGTCTTCTATGGTAGCTTGTAGCTCCCTTTGTGTGATCTCTGCCGTATGGTGTCTAATCGAGTCCCAGTACCCTCCAATACGTGGGCATGACCATATCGTGTGCACAAGGTCAGCTACTTCTGCTCTACATCTGGGGAAGTGGTGTCGTGTTTGTGGGAACATTTTGTCTAGTTCGCGTGGGGTAAGATAAGCCCTGTGTAGGAGCATGATTTGGATAAACTTGAACCTCGCATTCCTCAATACTTTTTTGGGGTGTTCCACAACGCTCTCCCATTCTTTATCCTCAAGAGCCCTGCCTATGTCTCCCTCCCAGGCAGTATGTAGCGGCGTCAGGTCCACCAGTGTGTGGGAACGTAGCCCTACGTACAGCCACTTGATAAGGTGCCGGCCACTTTTCATGTAATACAGTGTTTTCACTAGATCATGTGTGGGGGGTTCTTGTCTTTGTGGGGCCCAATGCACCCTAACATATCGCAATAGTGCTGCGTGTAGTAAATGTAAGTAGGCGGGTGCTCCTGTCTCTCTCACAAAATTATCATGATCCAGTAACATCCCATCGCCAAAGAGGTCTGCCACCGTAGTGATCCCCGCATCGAACCAAGGGGTCAGTCTTATGTCGTTAGGCGTCCACCCTGCAGAGGTATACCAAGCAGGGGTATATTCCCTGCATATGCAGAGGGGGGGTGCTGGTATACTGCAGTGCTGCCCTCCCGCACTGTAACACCGTTCGCAATAGAGGGGGGAGATCCCGTGGGATTTTGCTATTGGGCAGTAAGAGGGTGTGCAGAGCCCCTCTTCCTATGTCCTTTTCTGTCATCCCTATCTCCTGTAAATTATTCCCCGTGGTCCAGAAGGACAGCCACTGCAGTTGACAGGCGTAAAAATACGCTCTGAGGTCAGGTACTCCCAAGCCCCCTCCAGATGTGCTGCGCTGTAGCCTTTTGAGACTTATTCTCCGTCTACCCGATCCCCAAATGAGTTCAATTAGTAATATATTCAATAATTTAAATTTGGTGCTCTGGAGCATAAGTAGTACATTTGTAAAGTAATAGAGTAGTCGCGGGAGGACCACCATTTTTGCGATTGCCGCCCTTCCCGCTACCGACAATGGCAGAGTGGTCCAAAAAGCAATGCTGAATTGTAGGGCTCTAAGGGCTCTTTTCAGGTTACCCTCCAACATGTCTGCATGTGTCCGATATACATGGATGCCCAGATATTTAAATGTGTGAGGTGCAACCCTGAAGTTTTACTCTGTATCCCTCCGGGATTGAAAGTATTTGTAACTGCTTTACCTACTATGCTAATAAACAGATTTTCAAAAAAAACCCTGAAGTTCATTGTGCCAAACTGAAAGTCATGTGAGGGCGCCTGTTCTTTAAAGAAGAATACAGTCTATTTCAGTGGGTTAATAGCGAGACCTGACAGCCGTTCGAAGCGTTCAAACATCGCAGCCATAGCATCCATAGGTGTGTGAAGATCATGCAAATATAAGAGAATATCATTCGCATATGCAGCCAGCAAGGGCGTGGCGTTGCCCACCTTTATCCCCATATCAGCCAGTTCTGCCCAGATCTTCAATGCCAGAGGTTCAAGTGCTATTATAAATATAATTGGTGATAGCAGGCACCCCTGCCTCGTCCCCCTGTTTATCTGGTATTCCGCCGAAATGTGCCTACCCGTCCGCGCTCTAGCAGTAGGGGCATTATATAAGAGGCGGATCCATTTGACATACTCCTCTGGTAGTCCAAATCTCACTAGGGCCCTAAATATGTATTCTCTCTTAATGGTGTTGAACGCTTGGCGCATATCCAAAGAAACAAAACCTGCATGTTCATAGCGGTTGGGGGCTTCTGTAAGCAGGTGATGTAGTTTCCTAGTGTATAGTGTTTGAGGACGTACTGCGTGCAGGCAGGAAACCCGTATGATCTATATGGATCAGCTTATGTAGTGTCAGCAGAAGTCTATTAGCTAGTACTTTACTAAGTATTTTATACTCTTTCGTTAGCAATGATAATGGGCGGTAGCTAGCCATGTCAGTGGGGTCCCTGCCTGGTTTTAGAAGTGACACCACAAGCGCCTGCCCTGTAGTGAGGGGCAGGCAGCCCTTCTCCAGTGTCTCTTTGTATAATATTTCCAACTGGGGTACAAGTATATCTGCATATGTGGCATAAAATTCAGCCGGCAGGCCGTCCATCCCAGGGGTTTTATTTCGGGAGAGTCCCTTGATGGCAGTACTAATCTCTGACTTTGTGATAGGGCCCAGTAACCCTTTCTGTGCGTCTGATGATAACGGGGGGCATGGTATTGCAGATAGGAAGTCATCTATTTCTGTGCCCATCCCTACTGCAGGTTCACTATAGAGTGCTATGTAGTACCGTCTAAAAGCCTTTGTTAATATCTCCCCGGGTAGTCACTGTATCCCCTGCGAGGGTAGTGACCTCGTTGATAATGACGTTGGGGGGGGGTCATCCCGTAGCAATTTGGCCAGCAGGGCCCCAGCCTCGTCATCCTCTGTAAGACTCAATTGCGTGCATTATTGATGATCTATGACACGGAGAGACTCCAATAATTCGGCATGTCTAATTCTGGCCTCCTGCAGGGGGGTCCGCTTGTTAACGTCCTCCGCGGCTTCCTGTTCAGCTTCTCTTCTATGTCCATAAGGGACTTATGCACCTCTTGTCGTGCACCTACCATCGCACTAATTGCCTTCCCTCGGATCACCATTTTAAAGGCGTCCCACTCAATTAACCTATTAGATGCTGTGTTACTATTTTCAGCAAAATAATGTTGGATAGTGTCAGATATAGTAGAACGGAACACTGAGCCTTCCAGCATTTGGGGCCATAACCGCCACGTTGGTACTGGGGTGGGCACTCTGCCCCAACTAATCACCATTTCCAGTGGGTTGTGATTGGAGAAGGACTTTGCCAAATATGTAGTAGACATCACATGCATGCAATCCTATTTGAACAATACATTCTATTGATTCTCGTATGCAACATGTAAACTGGTGAATAGAAGGAGTACTCCCTATGTGTTGGGTGTCTCACCTGCCACATGTCGCACAACCCCCATCCCTCAGCCCACCCACATAATGCACTCGCCTGTTTACAGACCCCTGTCCCATTGAGGGGAGGATGCGTCCTATCTAGTACGACATTTATTACAGCATTACAGTCGTCGCCAATAATCCATGGGTAACTCTCCCAACCCGCTAGTGCAATGGACAGCGTACTCAGGATCTTCTCCTACTCCGAGTTTGGTGCATCTATAGAACCCAGAACTACAGGTTGGCCGTCTAAAGTTCCCCTTACTAGGATGCATCTCCCCTGCTGGTCCACCCGTTGTTCCACTGATGTAAAGGGTACCCCGTGACTCACCCATTAAGCAGCACCGCGTGAAAAACCCCA
This sequence comes from Lissotriton vulgaris, assembly GCF_964263255.1. Taxonomy (NCBI): domain Eukaryota; kingdom Metazoa; phylum Chordata; class Amphibia; order Caudata; family Salamandridae; genus Lissotriton; species Lissotriton vulgaris. The sequence continues at coordinate 522,157,656 of NC_141693.1, read as the reverse complement.
ATCAGGTGGTAGAGAAAACCTGACCTTTCCACTTCCTGCAAAGTTTACCCACTTCCTGTTCAACCATATGGGACCCTTACAGGTATACTATCTGTGCCTTGCGCCTCAGCAACTGTGCATGGACCCTATGGCCTTTCTGAACCGAGCCCAGGCCCGAACGTTTCACTGTATTATGGTATATTTATTCTGTACATGCATTGTGTACCCAGACCTGACCGCCGAGCGGTCGATATAACATGTTTGGTGTAGTGCCAACCCAGGAGAATACGCAACTTAGAACCAGTTTCCTCTCCGAAATTGCCCAATACTCGGTCCGGTTGAAGAACTATACCGGACCATACAACTAAACACAAAACATATAAATCTAAATTACATCCATAGAGAGCCTTCGCATTTTGGGGTACGTGGCCAAACCTACCCATCCAGCACACACTCTTATTCAGGTGTATAATGGTGTTCAAACGGCCCCTGGGCCATATTTTGAAGCAGTTTGATGGCATTGCAATAATGAAATACAAAGGATACAGTGACCTTTCACAGTACTATTCAGTTCCGGGTCCACAAGCAACCCATCCAATTATTGAATCAGTCCATCTGCGGAGTCACGGTAGGAAACAGAGCTACACTCCCATCAGAGTCCAATCTTTGAGTGTCCACTTCGGAGGAGGTCAAGTCGCCAGTCTGTGTCGTAGTTCGGAAGGGAGAAACCGTGTGGATCGCCGTCTCCTTGCCCTTCTGCATTTGCTGGGATGTTAGGGGGAGCTGTGTGTTTCTCTTGCGCAGACGTCGCGATCTGCATTTTCCAGGTGTCTGAGCATTACGGGCGGTGGAAGTTGAGGTTTGGGAGGCAGTCCTCATTAGCATCGCGGGCTCCGTCACTTCCAGCCATTCCTCCACATCCCCGTGGCTCTCTAACAAGTACGTCTTCCGCTCATGGAGGACCTTTAACCTGGTCGGGAAAAGGAGGACATATTGCACATTCAATCCACGTAGTTTCTTCTTAACTGTCAAGAAGGAGGAACGTTGCTTCTGCACCATGAGTGTGTAATCTGGATATAACGAGACCATGGCGTTCTCAAAGCTAATTTGGGTCAAATCTCTTGATTTCTTCAGCAATACGTCACGATCCCTGTAGTTCAGCAGATTGATTATGAGTGGCCGAGAAGGGACCCCCGGTTTCAGGCGGCCGGTAGGAATCCTGTGTGCTCGCTCTATTCAGTATTGATCAGAAAGGCCCTCAGAGGTGACGTGTTCTTTGAGCCATCCTTCCATTTCGCGGGCGGCACCATTCCCTTCACTTCTCTCCGGCATACCAATTACGCAGATATTGTTCCTTCGTGCTCTCCCCTCCGCGTCCTCTACTCGATCTATCAGGGTGGCAACCTGGGTCTGCAGTGGTTTAATATGGGTGGTGTTTTGGGTCTGTTGAGGACACAGGACATCCAACGCTATTGTGTGGTCTTTCACACTGTCGGAGAGTTTGGCACGGTCAGCCCGGAGCAGCAACAGACCAGTCGTGAGGTCACCGATTTGATTTTCAATGGCCTTTCTAGAGTCTCTCACTTCTTGTAATATTAAGTCCAGCTTATCCGTTGTTTCATTCGCATTAGTGGGCGGTATACAGCTGGGCAGTTGGGAGGCGTCCATGGACTCTGAAGTATCCGAAACATGGTCCAGACCAGTATCTGCATCCTGCCGTTTACCTTTTAAGTGCCCAATCTCAGAGTTGCAAGGAGCCCCGCCCGCTATTATAGTTACGGAATCGCACACTGTCTTTTAAGGGCAAGACACTCACTTCCCGACAATCACACAAGGTCCCGCTGTGTAACCGTTCCGACAGGTCTAGCCATCTGCCCCAAGTCCAACAGGCGGTCCTCGCCGTCAATCCCCCGCTTGCAAATCACCTGCTCCGCCACCTTCGCACTGTGCTATACAAAGCACACTCCCTCCTCAGCTTCGTAGTGCAGTGTGTCCGTGCAGGTCTAGGCCACCCTTGTGGAAAGGGGGGGTGGGGGGGGGGGGTAAGAATCACACAGCATATTCAGTCTTACACTAGCCTTCAGGGACAGCCCCCTGTAGTCTTCACCACCTTCCGCTCCACACCGCTTTGCGTGCCACTTCCCCACACCGTACATTGGCCTTCACACCTCTGCCGTTTCCAGTGCATTCCCCGCCAGTCTCATACGACCGGGCATCTACTGGCCCGCGTGTGGAGTCCAGGCTACTGTGTCAGAGCAGGATCCCTGTCAGTCCCCTCGCTCCTCACAGTCACTGGCCGTCTCCCTTTCACTGTTTCCAGGGACACCCTCCTGCAGGCTTCCCGGTCCGTTCTGCGAACTTGGAGACCCCACCTTCTGCCGTCGGGTGGAGTAGGCCCTCTTAGGCCTCGTTGCGTCCCCAGCACTCGCGTAGGCGAGATCCCGGGTCTCACGCTCCAAGCCCGCAGCCGCTTACCTCCGTGTCGGGGTCTGAGCGCCGGTCCGCCGCCTCCACGCGTCCTCACCAGACCTTCACAGCACCAGCTACACCCTGTGCCACCACAGAGCCCCAGTAGGCCCCTAGGCGGTATTTAATGGCGGATCGCACTTCAGCGCCGGCTCGGCCTACCGCGGTTCCCCGACGATCCACGAGACCGCCAGCGATGACTCACAGCTTCTCTCCAGGGGCCACACGGGGCTCAGGATGCAGCTCCGATTGTCGGCAATGATGTCCCACAGTGGCGCCCGCCACCAGTGAACAGCAATTACGGCATAAAACCACCTTTTATTCAGGTTAATGTTGTCCGGGTCCGGAGCACTCTTAAGAGGCAATCACCATAATCAGGAGTTGGCCACGCCCCCAGGAAGGAAGGGGATACATGATATGTGATGACACGTATGGCAACACGGGGAAACTTTTTGACTAAAGCGAGATGGCTGTACTCAAATGCCAGAGCAGTAGTGTCATGTAAAGGCTACACATTGCAGCCTTTCAAGAAACATCATGGTACAAGACAACGATTCAGAATGCCTACACTGCTTTTTGTCCTAGCATTTGAACCACAAGCAACTGCCATTAGATAACCAAAGACATCAAGGGCATTTCGACACCAGCGTATGGGTACAAAGACCTGGGAGGGTTGTGCGTGTAAACACTTCAGCTTATTTTGTTACAGGGGGCCGATATTGCGGCCCCTGGTAACAAACAAACGGCCCTCCAGGATTCCAAACCGGCCCCCACCCTGGCGGCCCACCGGGGAAACACCTGGTGCCCGCTAGGGCCAGGCCGGCCCTGGCCACACTCAAGAGTATCTCAATTTAGGGTCTGGTGGCTGCACAGACGCCGAGTGGAATATACAGAGACTTAGTTGGAACTGTTAGAGATGCATGACAAATATATATGGGGTGCCAGGTTGAGCCTAGGGTATTATAAAATACTACACAAGTGGCACTGAACACCATTGAAGCTACAGGCAGCGAAACTATATCACAACTCTGCTGGTTGTAGATGGGGACAGTCGAATTGTGACATACTGAACATACTCTGGAAGTGGAAACAGCTAAAAAATAACCAGAATGAGTTTGAAAATAGTTACAGTTTCCTTGAATATTTCCGTAAGCTTAACAATCCCCGCAGTATTGCTCCTGGACAGCTCTGTAATCAGAGCTCACACCTTGGTACGGACGATGGTTCGTGGTAGCTGAGGCCAAGTTGTGTATACTAAGACTCTGGACAATTGTGCGATGCCCTCTAGTGGATACTTGGATACAAGAATTGTTCCACATGGCCTCCTAAGAACAAGCATTTGCAATGCAATAGGTCTTGCATTTGTGACAGTGAAGCTATTGAATTGTAACTTACAATGCTTTTTAATTATCTGTTTTGATAATTAACACATAAATCAAAAGCATTGTCATTTACAATGCCAATAGCTCAAACTCTGGTAAATGGTATGCCTCGGCCGCCATTGTCAGGGGCTGCTTGTAAAGTGAAAGCACGCATGGCGCGCAAAAGTTGCAGGAAAGCATTACGTGACTGCAGTTAGAGAAACGCATTAAAGAAAATAGTGTTTAAAAACTAAATAAGACGTACAGTGTAATAACCGAAGTAAAAGGGCCAGTCCTCATGAGAGGCTATTTATGAAGACAATGCGGTACTAATGAGGGACTAACTAGTCTATTAAGGATTCAAAGTAAAATGACATAAGACAATGAAAAATAAGCATGAGAGTGGGCGGAGCTTCAAGTCCATACTCAAATACAGCATGCCTGGCAGAGCAGAGCATGCGCACAAGGTTCAGCTTAAAAAGGAAACTACCCTTTGAGAGGGCATACATTGAGAATTGAAGGAGTCAGAAGGCCCCTTACTTTGTAAGAAACAAACTCCTCTTGGCATGTCTAAAGTAGGGAAAACACAGATTTGACCTGTTGTTTTGCAACTAGCACCTTATATTAATTAGAGACCAAGAGCTACAAGAATTTTTTTTTTTCAAATGATAACAAATTATGGGATAAATAATACACAACTTGAAATTTCAATACAAGGCAACCAGTCACATTAATTATACGCTTATGGTGGACAAAATAATTAAACAACAGGGGGTGGTGATGGACAGAGTTTCTGAATTAAGCAGAATACTCTCACCCAGTCAAGAGATCAGGGCTTAATCCAACACTGTTTTTTAGCTCACTGCACCATCCCAGCTCAGAACCTGGCTATATGCAAATTAGTCTATCCCTGGCCCAGTGCATCATGGGAACAGGGCAAACCAAACTACACAGGACACTAGGCACGGTTTGCCACGGGAAACTGGACTATCAAACCTTCTTGATAGCCCAGCTTGGGCAAGCACTAGCTCAATGTACGTGGCTTGAGGGCAGAGACAAGTTACAATATTACACAGTTATCTAAGTTGCAATAAAGATACACAGTTCAGCAATGGTCACACTTTTGTATACAGAGAATACAATATAATTATCTTATACATATGGATATATGCAGAGTATTAACAATGTAACAGGAGAAATGACAATTAAACATAGCAATAAAATAAACACCCAATTTCCATACGATATATACTCTTCATGGTCAACAACTGATCCCGAAAACTTTGGTTTATAATTATTTGATAAAACAGAGGACTGCAATCGTCCTGCCTACAATAGTGTTGCCTAAAATGTGGTTCCAAATCATGAGCGGATAGCCCCCGAGAATTTTACAAGAAATACACAATGAAATTAAACCTGTGGGCACAGAAAATACGCTATTATTAAATTAAAGTATTCTAGTATTTACAGTAAAAAGCTAAGCAACCAGTACATCTGCTTTGGTTTGTACAGCAATTTTAAAACTGGGGTTCGAGAAACCCAAATTTGCTAATGACACCTGGTCAATGGCTCTAGACCAGCTGAGACAGATACTGGTGCATAGGGGCAAACTGGAGCATGAAGGCCACAAGCTTGGAGAAAATGTACAAGAACCATGCAGATCCTCTCGAAGATTTAGGATCTGGCTAGCACGCAGGGCAGCAAAGGGCTGGACCTCTGCATGAGGAGGCCAAAAAAACTCCAGCAGGGCAGAAGGCTTACTTCTAGCTCTAAGGAAATAGACAGCATGCAGCTCCACATTCAGAAGGCACCACAGAAATGCCTAGGCAGATACTGCTAATGGAGATTATTAAACTGAGGGAGGATGTTCCATTTTATGTGTGTAGCTGCCAGTTTTAAAGCAGCTCAATACGAATAGTTCCATCCAAACTTGGGATCAGATTGTGCTGGAACCGGTGGAAACTAAATTCAATTAAATTCAAAATTGAGACTGACTGACAGGTTATATATAGGGGATCAATATTACTCACAGAAGCCTCCTAGGGTGGGAAAAAGGAATTGCAAAGGTTCACAGACCACCTACGCAGAATAGCTATTCTGTCCAATCCAACGCAAAAGGAGTTTCTGCTCACCGCAGTTAAATGAAAACTGCAAGGTCTTGTCAGAGTCCAAAATGTTATGGGCATGATTATCGAAGCTATTTATCCAGGACTTATAGAATGCAAACAATGGCTTTGCACTCGTGAAGGGTTTACTTACATGAAGAGTTTTGGAAGAGAAAACCTACTCACAGGATCTGTAAGCAGGTGGGAAGTGGATATTCCAGGAACAGAATGCCCTGTGAGTTTGTGCACACCCATACAAGTGCATGTTTAAGGGGATTGAAACACTGCTCTCCCTCACCTCCCCATCCTAGAACAGTTGGATATCTACTACTGGCAAGGGTAGGAGTAAACACGTTTTACATTAATGCAAGACGGAAAAAAAACGTGTTAAAAAGTGAATTTGCACTTGCTCTCTGGATTTTCACATGAGCAAATCAAAGTGATAAAAGAATTATACAACGCAATTTAAAACCTTACTCAAATACACAAAATAAACAAATGGTGATGACCAGTGTACTTTTCGTGTACTCACTAGGTAAGCAAAAACAATAGACCTTCATACAATACAAGGTCAATTCTTTCATTATTTATATTCTTCTCATGCAAATTCCATTCAGGTGTAGCCACAAGAGATATCCAAGACAGAACGCCAATGTGTTTCATTCACTAGAGACTTCTTCAGGTTCTGAGAAGGCAATTTAAAAACGGTGCAACATGTTGTACATTTCATTTATTTCCAACACTGTTAAAATTTCATATCGGACAGAACTTCCATAGGGAAGAATAGTCATGGAGAAACGGTATTTAAGCTCTAGTTACGCTCCAGACACAAACAAAGTTCCTACAGTCTCCCGTGTAAATTAGTCACACGCTTTCTCTCGGCGTAAGTGAGTAGATCTACATTCCCAAATGAAATTCAGAAATGTTTGCTAGGAGTATGGTTTCCAGGCCTACCTATGTAAATGTATCAATTTCTTCGCCCCTGCAATTCTAAAGAACTGCATTTGTGATTTTATGAGAGAACCCCATAATTTCTTTTATGTGTTATGTTTTTACACTGATTCTTCACTAATATTTTTATTACAATGCTGACATGAATCAGTCATATTTCATTAATTGAAGACCGGAAAATGGTTTTTAACACCCTCCTTTAAAAATGCATGACAGTTTAGCAAAACTGCCTGTAACTTTCATCCCCATTTCTTTCAAACTGCAATTACTATCTGAGTGTATTTTTTATTGCACACAACCACCAATCTAGCTTTCGTTCTGTATGTATCTGCATATGTAATCAGGGTGCATTCTGGGAGCCTTAAAAGCAGGCCCGGCTCCCGGAATTTTTATTTGGGTGGGCCAAATTTGTCGCTTTTTGTGGTAGCCTACACGACCTAGATTACATAATTTCTACTTGCAAACAGTCACCATGATACAATAGATCGATTCTGTGTGTATACAGAGCATGTGGAGATTTATTTGAAAGTAAGAGCAATGTCTGGACCTAAGTGCAAACCCTCAAATTCCAGCAGGCCAGGCTTCAACACAAGAGCTTCCAGGCCTGATTATCCACTTTTCTACCATCCCTCTCCTGTACACCTCATCTCACAGCTGATATTGGTCTCAAACCCCATATCAGCCACCATCGAGCTCCCCTTTCATTATTCCTGTAAAAAAACATTACTTAAATCACCTTAACCACTTAACAGCGGTGGCAATTCCGCCGAGGTACAACGGTTTAAAGGAGTGGGCGGGACCGCGTCGGCCAACAGACATGCACAGCACTACAGAGGTAGTGCTCGCGACAGCCGTTGGCCGAAGAAGGCACGGAAGGGGTTAAAACTTAAAATATGGAATATATCAGTAAATATAATTAGCAGGCACTTTAAAATATGTTCCACAGTTGCCCGAATGACCTGACTGCTAATTAAATAAACAAAAACAGAAAGGCCATTTCAGGGTCAGCTTTAGCACTGGTGCGAAAGTCTTTTTTGGTGCCCCACCAATGACCTATCCCCACAGATACCATTACTACCACCCTCCAATAGTGCCCTTCATCTCTCCGTAGCCCTTCTCGTGTATGCATTTCATTTGTTGTATAGAGCTACTTATATCAGTGTAGGGTGTCACAGTACTTTACATCATGCACACATTAAACAGAATGAATTATACAAGTATGTAAATCAGCCTATAGGGAATGTCACATAAGCCAATGAGGATTACAAGGTGTAGGAATCAGGTCATACACACTGGTGAGCAGCATATTTTAAGAGGGTTTGGGCTAGGGAAGCACAAACTCAGGATGGAGTAGTTTCTTACCTGTACCTCCAGTTCTGTAGTAGGGGTATCTCTGTTATAGTCATAATCTGTGAATAGTCCCGCCCATGTGAGGGGACCCCGGAGCAATCAAAATAGTCTCTTAAATTGTCTTCTTCTGCAGTCCTGCATAGACACTTAAGAGAAAATGAAAGGCAAATAATGCAGCCTGACATCAACAAGGCTACATTGGCCAGCACTTCATCTTGAAGTGAAAAAGAATAGCCAAATAATATATAAAATTACACATTTTACAGAGTTTCACACATAGAGAAACTACCCTTCACAAAAATCCTTTGTCAAGATAGAGAGGAAGGGTTGGACAGACAAGCCTCATAGGCTGCCATTATGTGTCTGGAAAAGGGATACCGTGCCTTTAAGGAACCCTCCAGAGACCCTTGGTATCCCATGATGCACAGCCAAAGGCAAGTTACTTTCAGTTATTTTTGAAGGTCTCTTAAAGCCAGGCCTGCAGCATCAAGGAAAAATAAGTTTCTTCACCGGGGAGGAGGGTGGGTCGCTTATGACTATCACAGAGATACCCCTACTACAGAACTGGAGTTACAGGTAAGAAACTACTCCTTCTGTAGTAGGGGATCTGTGTATATTCATAATCTGTGAATAGAATGGCAAGTCCATCCCTAACAACCAAACCCAGCGGTGGAAGAAACGTAGAAGAAAAATCCTTACTGAGCAAATAAATTCCTCAGCGAAGCCTGCCCAACTTGCGCATCTGTCCTGGCATCCAAATCCAGGCAGTAATGTTAAGCAAAGGTGTGGATAGATTTCCACATAGCCGCCCTACAGATATCTGCAACGGGAACTTTACATAGCAAAGCCGCTGTAGCCGCTTTGCCTCTAGTTGAATGAGCCTTAGGCTTACCCCCTAGAGCAGAGGTCTTCAAACTTGTTGATGCCGAGACCCCCTTGTAAAAACTTTTATAGGCGTAAGGACCCCCTTTCGAAAACAATTTCTAGAAACTGGTACTCCTCATCATCAACTTTTGACAACCATAAATGCACCTGTTAGACCCCATCACATCCATCCATCATCATTCATCCACCCACACTTTCACACATCCATCCATCTATCCTTCATCCATCTACCATTTCATCCTTCCATCCATACTTCATCCATCCACCCTTTCATCCATACATCAATAGTTCATCCACCCACCCTTTCATCCATCCATCCACCCATCATTCATCCCCCACCTTTCCACACATCCATCCATCATTCATCCATGCAACCTTTAATCCATCCATACATCCATCCACCCTTTCATCCACACTTCCTTCATCCATCCGCCCTTTCATCCTTGCATCCATCCATACATCCAGCCTTCATCCGTCCACCCTTTCATCCTTCCATCCATATATCCATCCACCCTTTCATCCATACATCCATCCTTCATCCACCCATCCTTTCATCCACCTATCATTCATCTCCCCACCTTTTCACACATCCATCCATGCATCATTCATGCAACCTTTTATCCATCCATACATCCATACTTCATCCACCCACCCTTTCATCCATCCATCCACCCATCATTCATCCCCCACCATTCCACACATCCATCCATCATTCATCCATGCAACCTTTTATCCATTCATACCTCTATACTTCATCCATCCACCCTTTCATCCATCCATCCTTCATCCATTAACCCTTTCATCCTTCTATCCATGCATCCATCATTCATCCATCCATCCATCCTTTTATCCATCCACCCATCATTCATCCCCCACCTTTCCACACATCCATCCATGCATCATTCATCCATGCAACCGTTTATCCATCCATCCATACATCCATCCTTCATCCATCCACCCTTTCATCCTTCTATCCATCCATCCTTCCACCCTTTCATCCTTCCATCCATACATCCATCCATCCACCCTTCCATCCATCCATCCATCCATCCATCCATCCATCCATCCATCTTTTCACACATCCATCCATCCTTCATCCATCCACCCTTTCATCCTTCCATCCATACATCCATCCTTCATCCATCCACCCTTTCATCCTTCCATCCATACATCCATTCATCCTTCCATCCATACATCCATCCACCCTTTCATCCATACATCCATCCTTCATCCACCCACCCTTTCATCCATCCACCCACCTATCATTCATCTCCCCACCTTTTCACACATCCATCCATCCTTCATCCATCCACACTTTCATCCTTCCATCCATACATCCATCCTTCATCCATCCACCCTTTCATCCTTCCATCCATACATCCATACATCCATCCACCCTTTCATCCATATATCCATCCTTCATCCACCCACCCTTTCATCCATCCACCCACCCACCTTTCATTCATCTCCCCACCTTTCATTCATCTCCCCACCTTTTCACACATCCATGATTCATGCAACCTTTTATCCATCCATACATCCATCCACCCTTTCATCCTTCCTTCCATCCATCCTTCATCCGTCCACTCTTTCATCCATACATCCATCCTTCATCCATCCATCCACCCTTTCATCCTTCCATCCATCCATCCACCCTTTCATCCATACATCCATCCTTCATCCATCCACCCACCTATCATTCATCTCCCCACCTTTTCACACATCCATCCATGCATCATTCATGCAACCTTTTATCCATCCATACATCCATCCACCCTTTCATCCTTCCTTCCATCCATCCTTCATCCGTCCACTCTTTCATCCATACATCCATCCTTCATCCATCCACCCTTCATCCATCCACTCCTTTCATATTTAAGACAATTCAGATGGTCATCAATACCAAAAAACAGCGGTCTTATCTCAGGGTCAGCCTGTATATACCTTTTTGCTCTGTAAATTAGAAATGAATTTTGTTGTAAAAAAAAATGTTACACAAGTTTGGTATTTCAGTTTTGCAATGAATATGCATTACCTAAATTAATGACAGGAGTTTTTCGATCTCTGAAAAACTTAGCTGGGATCTGCCAGCTACACATTTATCACTCCTCCCTACCAAATTGTTGCTGCTGGCTGGTAACATCCTGTCGCAGGGTTGGGTTGTCTCCCGTGTTCAACAGTACACGTCACAAGAAGCGTTCTGCTTACCGTAAAAAGCCCAGGATCGGTAGAATGGACATTGTGCCCCTGTTCCTGAAACTTATGGGATCAGAGGGCAAGAGCTGCGAAGCGTTTTTTTTTTACAGCAATCGGAGGTAAGTAATCTGTGGGGGTTTAGGAAGGCTTACCAACACCCTCGACCATGACCCCCCCCCCCCCCCCTCCCCCTTCAAAACTCTAAGGGCCGGGTCAGACGGCACAGAAAGTCTGCATATGGCGGCGCTGAAAAGAAAAACAAAGATGCCGCCCTGCGTCATTCTGTCTATCTGGGGCCAATATGTGAATTGTGTGACTCCCCCAGCCACCCCACCGCGCCCCCCCCCCCCTTGTGTATGTGAGGCTGACTGAAACAGCTTCAGAGACACACCAAGCCCAAGCCTGAGTACTTCACATTACTTGTTAATGAGGCTTGGATGTTTTTTCACACCTCGGTGTGAATTAGGCCTCCACCGTGAGCACCCTCAATTAGCCCGTCGTCACTAAGGCAAAGGAACTGCACGCTCTAACAGAATGTGGGACCCCCTTCCCAGGACTCCACGACCCCCCTGGGGGTCGCGCCCCACAGATTGAAGACCTCTGCCCTAGAGTCTTGTTAGCCTTCTGGTAACATAGTTGTACACAGGACACAAGCCACCAAGAGATGGACTGTTTGGAGCTGGCAAGACCAGCCCTGACTGGACCATAATTAACAAACAACTGGTCTGACCTACATACATCTTTGGTCTTATCTAAGTAAAATTTCAACACCCGTCTAACATCAAGCGAATTAAGAGACCTCTCCGCCGGAGAGGAGGGATGTTGAAAAAACTTAGGTAACGTGATCGTCTGGTTGACATGGAAATCAGTTATCACTTTAGGGAGAAACTTAGGGTGAGTCCTCATGAAAACCTTGGAAGCATGAAATACAGTATAGGGCCCCTGACAACACAGAGCCTGAATCTCACTCACCCTGCAAGCCGATGTTATAGCCACAAGGAAAGCGGCCTTCCAGGACAAATGCTGTAAAGAAGCCTTATGAATAGGGTCAAAAGGCTCTTTCATCAACCTTGACAGCACCACATTCAGCTACTACAAAGGCGAAGGACACCTAACGGGGGGAAATACATTCTTCAAGCCCTTTATTTAATTACAGGTATCTGGAAAAAGGATGTTTGTGAAGGGCATTTCCTATACGCAGTTAAATCTGCGAGATGAACCTTAATAGAAAGGAAATTAAGGCCAGATTTAGGTAAATGCAGTAGGTATGGAAGGATGACATCTTCCTTGCAGGAGGTAGGGTCAGCATTCCTGGAGATGCACCAAATGCAGAACCTCTTCCACTTGTAGGCGTAGGAGGATCTGGCGGATGCTCTCTCAGCCTCCTTGAGTATTTCCATGCAGTTGTCAGGCAGGTTCAAGTGTCCATACTGTACTATCCCAGGAGCCAGGCTGCCAAACTCAACGACGAGAGGTTGGGGTGCACCATCTGCCCCCAAACTTCGTTAGAAGGTCCGGCCGACATGGAATCCGCAGATGGGGCTGGAGAGACCGGTGGAGCAGGTCTGTGAACCACCACTGTCGAGGCCACTCCGGAGCAATGAGGATCATCCGCGCTCTGGATTGAGACAGCTTGATTAGCACTGCTGGAATTAGAGGAATGGGTAGAAAAGCTTACAGATAGTGGTTTGACCAGCTTATCCATAGTGCATTCCCCAGAGTCCCTGGTTGGTAAAACTTGGAGGCAAAGTCTCGGCACTTGCTGTTGTCGGCGGTGGTGAACAGATCTATTTCTGGAGTGCCCCATCTTGCGAAGATGTCCCCGAGCACCTCGTCGTTTAAGACCCATTCATAGTTTTCCTGAACGAGCCTGCTGAGTGCGTCTGCCTGAGCATTCTGCACACCTGGTAGATGTTATCGTCAGTCCCCTGGCTAACAGCCAGTGCCAGATCGCTTGAGCTTCCTCAGACAGTGTGTGCGATTTCGAGCCCCCATGCTTGTTGGGGTAATACATTGTGGTGGTGTTGTCTGTCTGTACAAGCAGGGAGCTGGTCCAGAAGGACAGACGAAAGGCGATTTAAGCGCCAAATGAACAGCTCTGAGTTCCAGAAAATTGATGTGATACGTGGACTACCCCTGGGACCACTTTCCTTGGATCTGTAGATAGTCCTAATGCACTCACCAGCCCCGGAGAGAAGCATCCGTCACAATGGTCTGTATGGGAATGTCCTTGTGGAATGGAATCCCCTGGAGGAGATTCTCTGCTGAACACCATCATTACAGGGACTGCTGAGCGTGCTGAGACAGTCGGATCCTGTCCTCCCAGCTCCCTCGTTTCTGGTCCCATTGATCCTCCAGATATTCCTGCAGCGGTCTATTGTGGAGGCGTTCATGTGGGGTGAGGAAGATGCAAGAAGCCACCGACCCCAGAAGGGAAGACACCGTCCACACTGTCGTTGATGGAACGGACATGAGAGTCCGAGCCTTCCGAAGGATCGATAAGTGTCGCTCCTCCAAAAGACACGCTTGCTCTGAGAGTATGATGGAGGCTCCCAAGTACTGCAAACACTAAACAGGAGTCGGGATAGACTTGGACATGTTGATGTGTAGACCCAGTTGGTTCAACAGAACAGCCGTCCTGTTGAAATGCAATTGCGCTTCCTGGAAGGTGGAGGCTTTGATCAATCAGTCGTCCAGGTACGGGTAGACAACCACCTTGATCTTTCTCACTTGCGCTGCCACCACTGCCATGCATTTAAAAAACGTCCTGGGTGCAGACTTCAGACCAAACGGAAGTACGGTGTACTGATAGTGATTGGTGCAGACTAGGAAGCGCAGGAACTTCCAATGTTTCTGTGCAATGGGCACGTGGAAGTAGGCATCCTGCAGATCTATTGCGCAAAGCAAGTCTCCTCGATGCAGCGGAGGTTAAATCTGGTGCAAGGACAGCATGCAAAATTTTTCTCTGCGAATCCATTTGTTTGCTTGCCGCAAATCTAGAATGACCTGATCTCGGCTTTTGTTTACTTTTTGCGCACAAGAAAGAACCTTGAGTATTGACCCTTTCCCCTTTGAGACAGAGGGACGTCTTCTATTGCCCTTTTTCGTAACAAGGTATCGGCCTCCGCTTGGAGTTCGCGCAGCAGGTGTTGTGAGCGAACCGGTGGGATAGCTGGAGGAGGGCTCAGAAAACGTAGACTGTATCCATTGCAAACAAAATTCAGCACCCACTTGTCCTGAGTAACTTTTCTCCACTCTGCCAGGTAATTCTGAGTGCATCCCCCCACTGGAGTGAGTAACAGAAGAGGGGGGAAGTAATCCCTCAGGGCTTAGACCCAGCCGGGCCCTTATTCCCCGATGCGGACTGCTGGTTGCCTCTGCCCCTCTGAAGCTTCTGGAAGGGCTGCCTCTGATATTGTTGTCGCTGCTGTTGTTGTTGCCCAGCTTGGCGACCCTGCCTGCGCTGGAATCTCAGGGAGGAGTAGCGCCTTTGGTAGGGGCGGAAAGACTTCTGCTGTTCCTTTGGCTTCTGCAAGCCCTCAGACTTGAGCGTCTCAACTTCCGTCTTAATGTGGGCCATTTGCTCATCCGCATGGGTCCCGATGAGTGTGGAACCTGAAAAGGGCAGGTTGCCAATCCGCTGTTGTGCCCCGGTTTCGGGGAGGTAAGTCGCAACCAGGAATGGAGTCTCAAATTCACCCCGTGACAGTACCCATGAGCCGCCAGGAGAGAGGTGGCGGAGGTGGAGGAGGCGGTGGAGGATGTTGAGGCAGAGGAGGAAGAAGAGGCGTAGGTGTCCTAGGCCGTGAGGGTGAGTAGGTCCTGGAGTATGCCGAATCCGGAGACCTAATTACTCTCTTCTTACGAGCAGGCCACGAGGAGGATGCTCTAGAGGTCAAATTCCTTGATGAAGAGTGCTGGCGCCGCCGCAACCGGGGACACTCCGATGCAGAAACGCTAACCACAGAGGATAAGCTCCCACTAGACACTGTTCTAGGCATCGACTTTCTCCGAGACGTCAACCGGCTCCCGTCGGGACGTCAACCGGCTCCCGTCGGGACGTCAACCTTTCCCTCGACGTCAACCTTCCCCTCGACGGCGATAGAGTCAACCTCCTTCTTGACGCCTACCTTCGTGTTGAGGTTGACGGCGATGTCTTCAGGACTCAGCACGACGACGGTGTGTCGACGTCGTCTGTGAAGTCCTCGACCTTGTCCGAGGTCTTGACGTCCTTCCCCTCGACGCCGAACGTCACTTCGACCCGGAGCTTCAGGTCGACGGAGAGCATATCGTTGTCAAACCACTTGACGCCGACGTCTAAACCATCGACGTCGATCGGGACCGGTGCAGTTTCTGAGCCTTCTCTTGACTGTGGAGCCCCCCAGAGGCCGATGCACAAGCAGAGGACGAAGAAAGAGTTCCTCCATGCCCAGGGGCCCCACCTGCGTCTTGAGGTCTTCTCTGCTCCAGGCCTTTAACACGGATCTTCTCCTTGTCACGCAGGTTCCTCCTGGAGAAGGAATGGCAAATATCACAGGAGTCCGGTACATGTGTAGATGGAAGACAGAGTATACATACTCTGTGAGGGTCTGACTTGGCGTTCTTCCTACCACACTCAGGGCCCTTGTCAAATAAAGCTGGCATTTTGACAAGAAAGAAGTGGTTTAGCTGCTTAAAAAAAGACAGCAAATGGAAGAGAAAAGCCCCAGATGTCGAGTGAAACACTAAATATCCCAAAAAAGCTCCAAAAATGAAAGTTATACCAATAAAGGTAGAGCTGAATGCTCCAGGGTCCTGCTAGCAGGAGCTGGAAAAAAGAACTGAAAGTAACTTGCCTTTGGCTGTGCATCATGGGATACCAAGGGTCTTTGGAGGGTTCCTAAAAGGCACGGTATCCCTTTTCCAGACACATGATGGCAGCCTATGAGGCTTGTCTGTCCAACCCTTCCTCTCTATCATGACAAAGGATTTTTGTGAAGGGGAGTTTCTCTATGTGTGAAACTCTGTAAAATGTGTAAATGTATATATTATTTGGCTATCCTTTTTCAGTTCAGGATGAAGTGCTGGCCAATATAGCCTTGTTAATGTCAGGCTGCATTATTTGCCTTTCATTTTCTCTTAAGTGTCTATGGAGGGCTGCAGAAGAAGACAACTTAAGAGACTATTTTGATTGCTCCGGGGTCCCTGCACCTTGTCGGGACTATTCACAGATTAGGACTAAACACAGAGATCCCCTACTACAGAATTAAAGCATACCCCAGAGGTTGGGTGATGGCTTTACGAATACAAATGTAAATCGGCCCAAACTCTTTACCAATATTAAAATATTTAAAGACTGGGGAAGTTCGAACTATATAGCAACACAAATAAAGTGAAGTTCTAACTATACCATTCATGTTTGTATGCATCTCTTTGTTGACAGTTCATAGGTCACTGTCCTCTTTTAGGATTGTAACTTCTGAGCTGCAAGTAACAAAATAATCTTTTTACAAGGGTAGTAACCCACTGAGCTATCCACATAAAATACATCTTATCAGCATTTCAAAACTACCAACAGACAAAGGATTGCTCTCCAGCAAAATCACCAATCACCAGTAACCTGGACATTTTTATTGTGGTCTTGCATATATGAACCCAGATCTCTTGACTGGGGTGAATGTTCGATTCATTCAGTATTCCGTCCATCATTTGTTGCCGCAGCAAGGCGGAAAGTCTGGTAGCTGCATAATGCAGGTGGAGCAAGCAGTGTTGAACTGCGTACCGGAAACCGTGCCACCTGCCTTTTAATCCTGCGCAACGTATAGCTGTATAGTGAAGGTGGCAAGGCAACTTAGTGCAAGTAAGGCCCTTTGATTTTAACCTGCATACTTGCACATGAAATGCTTTATGCACAAATTAAAAAAAAGAAAACTCTGCATTATTTTAAATGATTGCACGTAATTGCATTATGAAGGACACATTTTGCTGATTTTGCCTGAAGTACACCTCTAAAGTGAAGGTCATTGTTTGAGTTGAACAACTGAACATTCTGCACAAAACACTAGCATTAGCCATGAAATTCTCTGTTGATTTTGTTGGCACAAGTCACTGGTAGGTTAGATAAAATGTGTGTAGAGTGGGGAAAGGCACACGTCTAGCAATGTCTTTATCAACGCTGAGTTTTTTAGGTCTCGCCTGCGTAGGCTGCGCATGCCCAGTCTCGCTGGCAAGATTTTATGTTTTTTAGGAGCTTGGAGTATCAGGCTTTAAGCCCCGCCCCTCTTTCCCATTGGCCGGCGTCATCGTTGCTAAACGGTGGAAAGCCATTGGGAAAGAGCTCTTGGTGACGTATTCTTTTCTCTTTGTCAGATGGCCCACTTGGACGAGCTCGTCTGACTTCCTTCTGCTGCAAAAGGTTTCTTATATTTATGGGGCCATGTGTTTCAAACACATGGTCCCATAAAGACAAAAATCACTTTTTTTTTCCCTTTACTTTTGGTATAATCGCGGCACCCGCGCTTTACTTTTAACATTGAAAGTAAAGCGCGGGTGCCGCGATTATACCAAACGTAAAGAAATAGAAAAAAACATCTATTTCTTTACTTTTGCTATAATCGCGGCACCCGTGTTTTACTTAAACATATACACTGAATTGGTTTTTGAGCTAATAGTATCGTTATTGGTAATGGTTAACGTGACAGAAGCAGAGCTAGCAAGATGTAATTTTTGTCACACACTGTTAGTTACTTTATTTCCAATCGCAGACCAGGTGCCTCTATATGTCACGCATGCCCATTTTGGGCTTGGGGGAAGCAGTGCAATGCCCAGCAACAGGATATGGTTGTTACATGCTTTTTTGGTCTATGTGTAAGATGACTCCCCCAGAGCTGCATGCACCTTTCAAGTCACAGGTAGTACAGCAGGATCCATTCAGCATTTAATTTTTTCCAAAGTCGAAGTTTGCAAATGAAGTGTACTCATTTGTGAATCTGAAGAGTAGATTATATTGTCATTTCTCATTGCAGGATGAAGATTGTGCTGACCATAAGAAAGTCATACACCCTGAAACTTAGTGAGTGAGGTCTGTCTTAAAGATTAAAACGGTTGAATAAAACAGTGAGCACGATCAATAAATCACAGTGACGAACAGGGCAGTTAATAAAGTGATATGGTAGATGTATTTTGGCATGTAGTTAAAAAAACTGGAAATTTATAATATAATATAGGGTGATTGAATGCATTTAAAAACAAGCATTTGCAATGCAATAGGTCTCGCTTTTACTAGAGTTTGAGCTAATGGCACTGTAAATGACAATGCCTTTTTATTTATGTGTTGTTTTTTGAAAACCGATAAATAAAAGTTCTTGTTATTTACAATGCCATTAGCTCAAACTCTCGCAAATGCGAGACCTATTGCATTGCAAATGCTTGTTTAGATATTTGGTACAAGGTATGGAGGAACTGAAAGTCTCAAAACTGTCAAACTTATTTGCTACCACACAGACGGTAAACGATGTACAAAGTGGCAAACAAATCTGCAACAAAAAGCAAACTGTTGTGATTGGCAAGAATGTGAATGGCAATGGTGAATTGCAAAAAATCTATTTCAAAATAGCAGCAACACACAACTCCCATGTACTAACCATTGGTAAGAGTAAATAGTCGCAAAAATAAATTCTCCTTGTAAATTAGCATGAAAGTAAAATTGGTGATAACCTTACAAGGGCTCACAAAAAATACAAGCTTTAGGAAATGTTGCTTATTTTTGTACCGGTTAGGACATTAAACTACCAATAGTCCCGGTAGAAAACTGATCAAGTGGCAACAATTAGTGAAACCAATGGCAAATATATTTTTAAAAAGTATGAGTTTTAGGTTCGGAGTGTATTTCTCCAACATGAAGAATTTAATCTCAGATCATTAGATTATGTCACTGCATTGAGAGCCATTTATAGAAGTGATAGCAGTTTTTAAATATCATTGACTCCCTCAATCTCTGATGACAAAGGAAAGTCACTTGTCATGTGCAACAAATGAAGGGTGTTACCCAAAAACCGGTCCCAGGATGCATGTTTCCGGTTCAGGGAAGACCTGGCTTGGCAGTTCGGGCTGGACTGTTCCCATGAGGCACAGGGTCAAGACTGATTTGCATTCAGCTGGGTCTGAACAGAGGTGGCAAAGTGAGCTAAAGGATGATGGATTCAACCCACATCTGTAACTGGGGGTGAGTGTCTGAAAAGTTTCAGCGCTCCGTCTATTATCTCCTTGTGTTTGCTTTGGAGACGATTAGTGGCATGACACGGACATCACCCTCCGTTTGCACTTTGCAAAGGAAATCCCTGTTCCTTTTGTTTACTTAGTCAGTGCCGAACTATCTGTTCTTTTTTCACGGAGGTGTTTTGTTGGTGAAGGGAGAAGTCAGTAAGAAGTATATACTTAATGGTCTTGTAATCTGGTTTTCCTTTCGAGAGTGAGTCAAGATCGAGAGAAGTGAAAGAAGAAAAGGAGAAGAAATGTCCAGGAGCCCTTTGGAAGGGGACTGTTTCTGTGCTGTAAACCTTTAATCTGAAAGCTTTCCTATAACAGAAAATAAACTGGAAAACAATAATTGACTAATCTGAGTTGCACTCTTTGCTTGTCCTGTCACAGTAAGTAGCAAGTTTTATTGTTCTCTACCTATTACCACTTTATGAAAGTGATAGAGAAATGTTTTAATCATTTTCCAGATATTCTATTTAAATATGTTAAAAATTGAAAATAGACTGCAGTACACTAAATTTGTAAAATATAGTGTAGTAAAAAAGAAAGTCTAATTTCTTTTAAAAAAATATATAGAAATATAAATATTATTCCCAACCTATTACCAATTCAGCAAAGTGGTAATTGAATATCACACCTAATACTCACCTCGTCTAACGGAGTAACCGCAAACATGGTCAAATTGTACCTAAAAACATGGCTGCCTGTAACTTTTGTAAAGGTAGTCATTAGCCAATATAAGCACTATCCAAAGAGAGGGTGGAATAGGAGCTGTTATGAAATAACAATAAAGGTCATGTACCAATGCTCCTAAGAAAGTCGTCAAACATTAAGTGGTATCAGTTCCTAAGAGAGATAGAAAAGAGCTCAACAACCCATAATAGGTATGAGTGAATAAATTGGTCTACAGACAAAGGTTGAGTGTGGGTGAGGTGGAGGTAAGCCTCCTATTTGTTCTTGTGCCCTCACACACCATTGTGAGTGTAAAGCATCATCATCGGGCTATGCTCCTCGTGGGGGTGGCGCTGCAGTCCCCCACGGGCCCCACAAGAGGGCTCTTTAGTGGAGATCTTTTAGGAGGTGCCGCACTTGTGCATGTGAGTGTGAGGACCAAGTGAGTGGGTGAAAGTGAAGATAAAATTACCTAACGGTACCCCGGCGAGTTTAATGAGGGGTCCTCTAGGTAAAATAAAAAGTTGTATGGGTTTAGAGACTCTCCTTAAACAAATAAAGGGAATGGACTAGTGTGTTACCACTGCTTTCAACCCGTAAAAAAGTGTGTAATGTTCAAAATTCAGTGGTGGTCTACATGTTTCGCGCAACCAGTGGGTCCCTAATGGATATCTGTGCGTTTCATGAGGACCGTGAATATGAAGTTGTAAACAGTGGGAATCAGGGAAAGGCACTCTATAATGCCGCCATACATATTATAAGGTAAGGGAAACGTCTCAGCGTTCGAGACACGTTTTATTCGTGTTCTCACAGGGATGTGGAATTCCTATAGCCTGATGCCCAGAACATATTGTTTGGGGTCAAGGGCAACAAGTTTTAATGTGTATTTTATCCTTGGGACAAGTAGGCCCAACACCCTGCAGCACAAACCCTTTGGCTGCCATTTTTCAGTGCCACACTAAGGGTCAAGGAAGGGCAATGCCTGCAGTTAAGTTAATTTTTGTGTGTATTTGTTAATGCTGTTCAAGCTTGTATTGATGGTTAAGTAATTTAAAGCCTTTAATATTAGGGTGAGCGCTGTAAGTAAATGTAAATTCTAACTGCAATAATGACAGTGGTTCCATTATAAAAGTGTGTACACATGGTTTCAAAGTTTAGCAATATGAGGCTATGCATAATGCTGCCAGAATACTCTCTGATTAGATGCAAATATGTTCAGAAGCTTGAAAGCAAGATTAATGATCCTTTGCTTTCAATATAAAATGTTCCTAAAAAAATGAAAGTAGGGAAAAAATACATTTTGCTAAACTACTGTACATTTTCAGGTACCATTTCTTTGCAGCATCATTTAGTAAAATGTGTTGATGCATGCTAGTATTTACCAAAAATATTCATTTTGGAAAATCAGTGTAACCAGTTTCAATAAGATTATGGGAAACATAAAAATAAACAAGCATTGGCAAAGGCAGTAGGTCAGAAATTGGTGGTCAGCAATGGCCAAAGCAAAAATTGTTTTTGGTCTCAAAAAAGCACACACTGCCACATTTGTTATTGGCGCTGAACAAAACATCTTTGTGTGCCGATATGAATGTCAGCAGCCATACATGCCAAGAACAGACGCATACTGGCAAGTAGCATTTTCCGTTCGAGGCATGTGGGCTGCTGAATTCATATCTTAGCATAGACTGTATAGCAGTATCTCCTCTAGCGGTGGTCACCTGTACCAGCTGCAGCAGTTTGAAAGAGTTTTTAGGACAGCCTAGCCTACAGCAGCTTGTGCTTTGCTTGCACGTCTACACAGTAGTGTTTAGTGAAAGTGTGTATGGTAGACCATGTAGCTGCTCTACATAGGTCTTCTAGTGGAATATTTATTAGGAAAGCCATGGATGCCCCCATTTTGCGCGTTGAGTGGGCTTTTGGGGGAATTGTTAAAGTGCCGTTGGCCTTTTGATAGCATATTTGAATGCACTTAACTATCCATCTGGCTATTCCTGATTTTGAAATAGGGTTACCCTTATGCCGTGGAGCAAAAGCAACAAATAGTTGTTTTGTCTTTCTGAAAGCTTTAGTTCTGTCAACGTAAAATAATAGAGCTCTTTTTACATCTAGCGTGTGTAGAGCTCTTTCAGTCACTGACTGCGGGTTTTGGAAGAAAACTGGCAAATCAATGGACTGATTGAGATGAAATGTTGATATAACTTTTGGCATGAACTTAGGGTTAGTACAGAGCACTACCTTATTTTGATATATTTGCATGAACGGTTCTTGTATTGTTAGGGCCTGTAGCTCGCTCACTCGCCTGAGCGAGGTAATGGCCACTAAAAATGCCAATTTCCATGTTAGAAATTGTAATCCGCACGAATGAAGTGGTACGAAAGGTGGCCCCATAAGTCTGGTAAGTACTACGTTTAAGTTCCAGACTGGCAAAGGTGGATGTCTTGGAGGGATAATTCTTTTAAGTCCTTCCATAAAAGCTTTGATAGGTGGTATTCTGAACAGGGACAGGTGTGGTTTGTTCTGGAGATATGCTGCTATGGCAGCAAGGTGTAGCCTTATGGAAGAGTATGCTAGATTGCATCTTTTAAGATGTAATAAGTAACATTTGTTTTTGGATGGAGGCATCTAATGGATTGATTTGGGTATTATTACAGTAAATTACAAATCTTTTACATTTAGCTGCGTAGCATGCTCTAGTAGTTGGGCGTCTTGCTTCCTTGATAATGTTCATAAAGTCTGGAGGCAAGTTAAGATATCCGAACTCTAATCCAGATCGCTAGGTTCATCTGATTGGGATCTGGGTGTCTGATTTCTCCACGGTTCTACGTTAATGTTAATGTTAATGTTAATGTTAATGTTAATTGGAATTTATTGAGCGCTCGTACGCCAGAAGGCTTCATGGCGCTATAGAAAAGGAACCAGGCAAGGCAGTCAATAAGAGGAGCTGTGCTGTCAGTAGTGAGCTTGGGTGAAAAGCCAAATTTTCAGGTATTGTCTGAAGCTGAGGATGTTATCGTTCAGCTTTATGTGGAGGGGGAAAGAGTTCCAAAGACAAAGTTAACAGCTGTGGCGATAGGCACAGCCTTTGGTGAGGGACTACTGAGAGTTCTAGGATTGTCGTGTACCATGGCTGTTTTGCCCATGTGGGAGCAACTAGGATCATTGTGAGGGACTGTTGCTTTAGTTTGCGTGCCACTAATGGAATCAGTGGGGCTGGCGGAAAAGCGTACGCAAATCTGCCTGACCAGTTCATCCATATCGCATTGCCCTGTGACAACGGGTGTGGGAACCTGGCGGCAAAGGACTGGCATTTTGAGTTTTCTTTTGTGGCAAACAGATTATCTCTGGATGCCCCCACTTTTTGAAGAATGGTTGGAGGACTTGAGGGTGAATCTCCCATTTGTGTATCTGTTGGCTGTGTCTGCTTAGTAGATCTGCGATCTGAGTGTCTATTCCTGGGAAGTGTTCTGCCAGGAGAAAGATGTTTTTTGGAATTGCCCACCTCCATATGCTGTGGTAGGTGAGACAGCTGCGGAGAGTGTGTCCCTCCCTGTTTCTGTATGTAGGCCATGGCGGTCATGTTGTCCGTCCGGATTAATACAACCTTGTTGTACAAGTATTTCTGGAAGGCTTTCAATGCTAGAAATACTGCTAGCAACTCTAAGTGGTTTATATGCAGTGTCTTCTGCTTGACTGTCCAGAGCCCTTGGACTGTGTATTGAAGTAGGTGGGCTCCCCAACCGGTCAGTGATGCGTCTGCTGTAAGCCCTACCTGTGGAACCAGCTCTTGGAACAGTCGCCCCTTGGAAAGGTTTTGTGGGTACCACCACTGCAGAGAGTTGTAAGTGCGACTGTCTACCAATACTATGTCTTTTAGTTGTCCTTGAGCTTGGTTCCACTGCCGTGCTAGGCATTCCTGCAATGGACGCATTTGAAGTCGGGCATGAGGGACAATTAATATGCAGGAAGCCATCATGCCTATGAGCTGCATGAACACTCGAGCTGGCAAGGAGTGTTGTTGGTGAAATCTTTGAATTAGAGACTGCATGTTGGCTATACTGGCTGGATTTGGATATGCTTTTGCCACTGAGGTGTCTATTGTTGCTCCAAGATATTGTTGTATGTGGGAGGGCTGCAGATGTGATTTTGTGTAGTTTATGGAAAAACCCAGACTGTGCAGCAGCTGAATTGTCTGGGATGTGTGGCTTGCACACTGTCCGAATGAGTTGGCTTTTATGAGCCAATCGTCCAGGTAGGGGAACACATGGATGTGTTGCCTTCTTAGGTGTGCTGCTGCTACTACTACTGCTAGGCATTTTGTGAAAACCCTTGGTGCTGTAGTTACCCCGAAGAGGAGAACTTTGAATTGATAGTGTTGACCTTCTATCGTGAACCTGAGGTATTTTCTGTGAGCTGGATGTATAGGAATGTGAAAGTATGCATCCTTGAGGTCTAATGTAGCGAGGAAGTCGCCTTGTTGGAGTAACGGGAGTACTTGTTGAAGAGTGATCATATGGAAATGCTCTGAGAGTATGTAATGGTTAAGAGGTCTGAGGTCCAATATTGGTCTGAGGGACCCGTCCTTTTTGGGAATCAGGAAGTATAGGGAATATACTCCTGTCGCTTGGTGTTGAAAAGGGACTGGCTCTATGGTTCCCTTTTCTAGCATGGATGTTACCTCTTGTTGTAACAGCGTGACGTGTCCCTTGGACATAGGACGGTGTTTGGGTGGTATGTGGGTGGAGTAGAAGTGAGTTCCAGGCAATAACCATACTGGATAATTTGTCTCAACCACCGGTCTGTGGTAATTGCGTTCCAGAATCGTGGGAATTGTGTTAGTCTGCCTCTGACCGGTGTTGAGTGGTCTGGAGGGAGTGTGAACAGGTCACTGTTCGGTGGCGGTGGAGGCTCTAGTGTTGTTGCCACCACGCCCTCTGCCCTTGTTATTATTGCCTCTATAACCTCCTCTGTTGGAGCCTTTTATTTAAAGGTGCTCTGGGTATTACTCTTGAAAGTAGAGCAAGTTTGTGATGTGTTGCCTCTACCTGAGCCTCGAAAGGAGGAGCGACGAAAGGAACTTCTAGATTGTTGAAACTGAAGTGCACCCATTGACTTAGCAGTATCAGTATCCTTTTTCATCTTTTCCAAGATGAGATCTACTGCAGGGCCAAACAGAAAGTCTTGGTTAACTGGTTGGTTGAGGATGGTTGACTGCACTTCATTTTTAAATCTAGAAATGCGTAGCCACGCATGCCGGTGCAGTAACACGCTAGTGTTAATCGACCTAGCTGCTGTGTCAGCTGCGTCAAGTGCACATTTAATGGAAGCATTTGTTATAAATTTGACTTCCTGTATTAGGTCGTTGGCTTTAGATTTGAATGGTTCTGGGAGGTGTTGTAGTAAATCTTCCAGCTAGTCATAATGTGCTCTATCGTATCGTGCTAATAGAGCCTGTGTGTTTGCAATTCTCCAAGTGTTTGCTGCTTGGGATGCCACTCTTTTGCCTGAGGATTCTAGTATCTTTGACTCTTTGTCAGGAGGGGGAGCATCTCCTGTTGTCTGTGAATTAGCTCTCGAGCGTTTGCTACCATTAATGAGTCTAAAGGCAACTGTGATTTATTATAAGAAGGGTCTGTAGGGGCTGCCTTATACTTTCTCAATTCTGGGATTGAGGACACGCGCTCTGGCTGGATCTTTAAATATGTCTGGCGCGTGTTTCAGTACCCCTTTTAATATACAGAGTGTACGTAGGCTCTTTTCTGAAGTAGGAAAGGTGTTGAATAGGCAATCATCTTCTATTGGGTCAGTGTGCATGTCTACATAGTGATATTTAGCTGCCCTCCCCACTAGTTGGTTAAAGACAATGGTGTTGTCAGTAGGCGACGGCTTTGTGGGATATGTAGAGGTGTCAGGGATGGGTTGTGGGTCGTATATATCATAGGGATCATTTTGGTCATCCCATGTGTTATCCTGCACATCCTGATCCACAGGGTCTCCAAAGTTATCTTGAGGATCGTCCCCTATGTTTTCTGCCTCATCATAATGTGAAGGAGAGTAAGGTACATAGGCGTGTCAGGAAAGAAAGGAGGAGGAGTGAAAGGCCTTGAGGGAGATGTTGCCAAGTCTTTCTTCTTTGGAGGAACGGGAGAAGAAGTGTCAATGTCCAAAGGTCTCTTCTTCTTATGGTAAACTGTTACCTGTGCTGTTTTAGGGTCTGTATGCAGTTTAGGTTGTTCTTCTTCCACTGGATCGGGGTGGAAAAGTTCTTCCTCAACTGTCCGTGGTTTTTGAGCCGATGATTTTGGCTTAGTCACTTGTTTTTGAGTCTTTGGCTCGAGGGCCTTCCGCTGTGGAGCTTCTTTTGGCTCGACTGCAGATTTCGGGTCGGTGACTTTTTTCGGCTCGGCGACTCCCTTTTGTTGGACGGGTTTCGTCTTTACCGTCTTTTTTGGTTCAACACCCTTTTTCGGTTCGACCAGTGTTTTCGGTTCCAGCCATTTCTTCGGGTCAACTGGTGTTTTCTGTTCAATAACCTTTTTCGGATCGACCGTTTTTTTCGTCGACTCGGCTGCCTTCTTCGGGTCACCAGGAATTTTAGTGTGACCTGTTTTTGGGAGGTCGACACACTTTTTCGGCTCGACTGCCTTTTTCGGGTCGACTATTCTCTTGGGACCTTTTTTGTTTTGATGGTTTTCTTCGGCTCAACAACCTATTTCGGTTTGGCGGCCTTTTTGGGAATAGTGTAGCTAGTTCCCGGGGTCTCAGAAGGCTTGTGTTTGGTCTTTGGAGCCGAGCCAGAAGGCGGGGTCTCTGAAGGGGTTTGTCGATCTCGGCTAAGGCCTTTAGGCGATGCTTCGACCGGAGCCTTGTCTTGAGATGGAAGCGGGGTAGGGGGCGTGGTACTCACGGTTTGCCCCGGTGTGATCTGATCGTCTGAGTCTGACTGGTCTTCTACGGTGACAATTTCGAGGTTGGAGTCCACTGCTTCTGGGAGGTCGTGTTAGTCATCGAAAATGTTCTCCGGTTCCGGTGCCTGCCGCTGCATCTCTTGTCTAGCGGCCCGTCGGTTCCGCATAGTTTTCTTCGACCAGAACTGAGCACAAGCTGGACAATCTTCCTCGTTGTGCTCAGGAGAGAAGGCACTGGTTGCATACTGTATGTTTATCAGTATGTGGGAACTTGGAGTGACATAGTGGGCACCTTTTCAATGGGGTCCTTTCCATCGGCAGCAGGCCCACGTGGTGTCGAAAAGGCCCAGCGGCCCGCGTCTACGACCGGATCGAGATGGAAAGTGTTATCGACTAAAGGTTTACCGAACGAGAACAATACCGTTGAGGTAGAAGGCCTTTTGGCCTTAGAAAGTTGAAAAGTTTTGGTTCCGAAGTTGGAGTTGAGGAATAGCATCCGAACCCAATGGCGGAAAAAAACAATCTGAAGATGGAGAAGATGCCCATGAGGACTGTAGTCCAGGGGAGGAGTCACCTATCTCACGATACTTCGAAGACTCTTCCAGGACAACAAAGTGCAAACATCCGGACCCAACACTAGACGGCGATCTATGCTAAGATATGAATTTAGCAGCTGACAAGCCTCGAACGAAGGTTTATGCTTGCCATTATCAGGAGTAAATTTCCAACATTTCTCAGTATGGGGAAATATTAGAGAAGAGTTGCTGAACACCCTTAAAACATGCAAGTTAGTAGGTTTGCCCAGACTCAAAAGGGCATTCCAACCCTGGAACTATTGCTTACCACTACCTTCAGTCCCAGTATGTAGATCTGCCGAAACGTGGCAACATAAAGGGATTGCTAGTATTCAATCACTACTATGGTATGAGCCCTGGCATAATCAAGAGGCTATATAAGAGCTCTTATATAATGAGATTGCTGCCATAATTTGTCACCGAACTACATGGCACCAAAGGGACAAGTGGATTTTGTTACAGGACAAGTAGATTTATGAAGCAACCTGCCCCATGGACAAGTAGATATATGTTAATGAATTCCACACCCCTGTCTCAGTACCCAAACCCTCTCCAATATGAAGGACAATGCCGGCGAGTGGTCAGGCTGCAGAGTGGAAAATGTCTCTCCCTCATTGTGAAGCCTGTAAACCTGTCTCCCGATCAGGTTCGCCGGTAACTTTGTCTCAGGAAGACCCGGTAAATATAGCAGGTTATGGTGGGATTATAGAGTGCCTTTCACTGATTCCCACTGTTTACAACTTCATATTCACGGTCCTGGTGAAGAGCACAGGGATCCATTAAGGACCCACTGGTTGCGCGAAACATGTCGACCACCATACACTTTTGATCACACAGTTTTTTACGGGTTGAGAGCAGCTGGAACACACTGTTCTCTCCCTTTATTTGTTTAAGAAGAGTTTCCAAACCCATACAACTTTTTATTTTACCTAGAGGACCCCTCATTAAACTTGCCGGGGTACCGATAGATCATTTTATCTTCACTTCCATCCACTCACTTGGCCCACACACCCACATGCACAAGTGCGGCACCTCCTAAAAAATCTCCAATAAAGAGCCCTCTTGTGGAGCCCGTGGGGGACTGCAGCAGTTGTCACGATGGAGTTCCACCCGCATTGAAAACCGCTTCTGAATCTAAGTGAACAGCAGGTTTCACAAGCATTTGGAACATTGTTGAAAAGAACGAGTAACAAACAATAACCGAGAGACAAAAACTTCACAATTGGTTAAATACGAACGAAGAGTCAAGGTGAGGTGCTGACTGGAGGTCATATAAGTAAAACTTCTCCTTTGGCGTCCTCCTATTTTTAACACTTTTAGATCCTGTCGTGATGAGTTAAAGGCCATATCCATCAACTTTGAAGCGACGTCATTAATTTCAGGTTACACCGTGCTTCAGTGCCCAGATGATAATCCAGTGATTCCACGCAGGGATTAGAAACGTGTCGGCCTCTCCAGTATATCTGCCACTTAGAGCATTAATTAATTTCTATGCTACAGAATTAGGGTGTACAATGATTTATGCACCCGGCAGGGGTAAAGAAAAATTGCCCATGTGGTTATAGTATCTCCGTGATAATTGGTTAAATGTTAGGTCAACGGAGTTCTTGTTATGAAAATTTCCTGCTGGTGTAATTTTCTGAACAATTTTTTGTATTTTGTATATTGTTTATGTAAAATTGTCATATTGTTTTATTTGTCTACTTACTTTACCAATGCAGTTTCTGGTGGATGTGAGTTGTATTGTATCTCAGACTTGAAATTAATGTTTACTTTTAGTAAGTGCTATGTAAAAAAAAATGTCAATCATATACACTGAACATATGAACCTAACGGTCATTGTTACTTCTCCGCACAAAATAAATAGCGGTGAAATGTATACACCAGGTACTCTCTTTTGCCAAATATTATAGCAATTTCGTCCATACCTGGTTTGCCAAGGACGAAATCCCCATTGTACTTTACTTGTCATTACTATGTGCCATACATTCTGCTAAATTTTGCGAAAGTACTACACAAAACAGATATCAGCAAGTTAAATACTGCCTATTTACCTGTTGTAGTTAAAAGAATCATCTGAACACAAACATTTGTATTCCTGCCGAATTTCACGGAAATGAGAAATGCAGAAAGGAAAAATGTATTGGTGTTCAAACACATTTTGGGGCTCAACCTCCCCCCCTCCACTATATTTGCACCACCCTTTGACCAATCACCACAACAAGAGAGAGAGAGAGAGAGAGAGAGAATAAACAATTCAAATAAATGGCTGTTTCTCACAATAACTGCAGGTAAATTAGATGAGCTCCTACAAAGTAAAGTACTTGACTGCTCTAAAGTAAATATTACTCTTAGATAATTGTAATCTGAGAACATTACACTTCACAACCTTATCCAGACCTTTCTAAAAATAGGCATCAACAAGAGTGAGAATTCTTTCCAGGCTGGGCCTACTCCTACACGAAGCAGCAATGGGCTTTGGAATTAGCGTGAGAAAAAGCACTAGTAAAATGAAGGGGAAAGCAGAGGGGTGACAAAACGAAGTTCAGGTTGTCTTGTAGGGGGCTACAGGCTGCAAGAGACCATACAGTAAAAGTCATTAGGAAATGCGGCCAGAAAGTAAACCGGCAAAGGATAGGTCAGTCACGTACAAGCAGGCAGTATATCCTATTAAAAGATTAAACATGTATAAATACCTTCAATTCGGGTACACTCATGTCAAGTGAACAAAAATGGAAGTAATGACAGAGAACGTCCCCCTTGAAGTGCTTGTAATGACATGGCAGTTATATGGGTTTCCAGGAAATGCGTTTGTACTCACTTAAACAAGGTAATACTCAGAGGACAGATAAGTGTTCCAATAGGTCACAGTGAAGATGCGGGGCAGACTAAAAGGTAACAAACGAGGTAGGGAGATGTGCGAGACTAAGGCTAGTGCATTTCAAATACCTTGATAAAACCCACTAATCGTATTATACTGTTCAAAAAAGGAAGATCAAAAACAGAGCTTTGCGCTGTAGTAACGTCACAAAAATAAAGGGTCGTTCTTATCCAGGATTGCTGGTAGTCGGTGTACATTTGAGGCAAATTATAGATTCAACCCCAGAACCCAAGCATTGCCTTGTAGGCAAGGCAGTGCAACAACATGTCAGCGACGGCACCTCCAGGGGTTAGAAAAGTGTCTTTGTTATATGTAAGACTATGAAAGTCTGTCTTTGGAGAAGCAGAGTGAGCTGGTAAAGATGGGTGTGGAATCAAAGTGCAGCTGGACACAGGTCATACAGATGCCAGAAATGGAGAATATGGAGAGCATGTAAGGGGTTTAGGGAAATATTGGGTGGAAAAGAAAAAGAAGGTCTGAGATAAGAATGGAATGTCATGCTAGCAGACACCTGTAGGAAATACCTTGAATTCAAAAGAAACAAGGTGGGTACCAGGTGAACAATCGGTTATCAGTGCTAATATTGAAAAACGTAATATTAATGTTAACTGAGTGACTGGAAGAACTGATAAACGTTCCAAACATGCAAGTCATGTACATGTGTGATATAGTTCCATTTTTCATTCTTTGTGTCCTTTACTCAACTCCACCCAGATAAGGAACAACTCCCTACAAAATATACATAGTAGTCAAGATATATATATATATATATATATATATATATATATATATATATATATATATATATATATATATATATATATATGCGCTCAGCAGTCCCTTCTATTGATGAAAACAAGAAGACTCAAGCACTCCGGGTAAGGCGGCAAGATTTATTTACGCCTGCAGCAACAGTGGATCGACAAACACGTTTCAGACAGAGTCCTTCCTCAGTGTCAGCGGTGTGCTGCGCACAGCTCATTTTTGTATACGCCCTCACAGAAGGTGAAAGCGGACTAGTTTTTCATAACAGATGCATTGACGCTAAAGCGCTGGTAAAACGTGGCGGCCGTTAGTTCATACAGCACAGATGCAAGTGAAAATAACATATGTATTGGGTACATCCCTCTCTAAATTTGAAATCACCACTTTGGCTATAAACCACTGCCAGTAAATGATATAATCTCGCCGTGTATCGGCATATTACTGGCTTAGTTACCATAGCAAGCGCTACAAAATGCCACACAAATATCCCATACACCATGGACATACTAAGAAGGCAAAGCATAATCAAGCCGTGTATCGGCATATCTCCTATATAACATACAAATATATGTTCTGTCGGAGGTAAACCAGTGTCAAATTATGATATATACTGCATCCACAACAACGAAATAGGACAGAGATAAAATGTGCTCACATGTCGCAATTTCAGGTTATCACAGTAATCGATTCAATTCATCAATTACATAGATTAGAAAAATCATATTGGTCAGAAACATACTCAGAATATTATGAAAGCACATTATTTGATGAATATTAAACATCAGGACATAATTGAAGATTTAACAGTTAAATGAAAAATAATGGTAAGAGAATCCTATATCCAAGAAATTTCTTGAGGAGGCCACTCATAGTAGTGTCTAAATCCATGATTCACTAGATACAGTTTTCTAGTTTGTAAATCTCTGTGCCTCCACTATCCAGGATGTGGTCTAAGATCAATTACCATAAAGACATAATCGGAAAGTCATAGGTTCATCTTCCTAGATGGATTGTTAACTCTTCCCCTATGTTAAGCCCTAGGGGACTCTTTGTCTGCAGGTCTATAATATATCTGGATTCTAATCTCCGGAGGCTCAACAGTCTATCTCACCCTCTAGGATTTAGAGGCACATGATCAATCCCAAAGTAGCGTAGCAGTTCTCTGTTACTGCCATGTACTTTGGCAAAGTGCCGGGCCACAGGATAGGTTACATCCTTATTGGTGATTGCTCGTTGATGTTCCAGTATTCAGAGTTTCACGTTGTTAATGGTACTATCTATCTATCTATCTATCTATCTATCTATCTATCTCTATAAATATCTATATCTATATGTAACTTATATTATTGTTATTTTGAACCTGTATGAAATTGCTTGTTGATTTTTGTCTTAATGATTTACTGGATTTAACCAGTTATTATATCTGTTGTAAATAGGAATTTATTCCGAGATATGGCTCAATGTACAAAAATCGAACATATTGATACATACAAAATGCATTTATGCACAACATTGACAATGTCAATTGTCATTATTGGTTCCCATACATCCGTTGAATTGTTATATTTTCAGCAAGAGAATCATTATAAGTTGATTTTCTGTTTGTAATAGTAAACACTTATAACGACAGTCTGTTTTCCATATCAGTTTGGTCACATGACCATCACCACCCCCTTTTCAGAATTGTTTTTGGCCACTATAGTTGTGGCAGGGTATACTCAGACATGAGTCCCTTGCTCACTGCACCATCAGGATTCAAGCAAGCCGGGCCGACGACGGCTGAAATGCCAGAAACCGGTCCCCGGAACCTTGTCTCCTTTCTGGTGAAGAATTGGCTTGGTAGTTTGGTCTGCCCTGTTCCCATGATGCACTGGGCCAGGGACAGACTAATTTGCATATAGCCAGGTTCTGAGCTGGGATGGTGCAGTGAGCTAAATAACGGTGATGGATCAAGCCCTGATCTTTGGACTGGGTAAGAGTGGTCTGCTTAATTCAGACACTCTGTTCATCACCACCCCCTTTTCTGAATCATCTAGGGAGGAGGGCAGCAGGCGGGGCACTATAGCACTTTAAATATCACAAAAATTCAGCTACACCCTGCATGTGAACAAGGGCTGCAAAGCCCGAAACGCATCATGGTTGGTTGGTTCATGAAAAACTGAAAAAATAAACTTACCTGGAAAGAACTCGTGGTCTGTCTCCTGCTTCGCCGGTCCTGGGGGATCGGAGGTGGTAATGCGGAGTTCCTGTTGATTGAGATATATATATATATATATATATATTTTTGATTTGACTTATACTGGGTGCTCCCTTGTGTCTGGACAAAGCTATACCTCTCTGAAGAGCTCTAATTAGAGTGAAACACTGTCAGGGGTTGCTTTTACTCATTTCAGGTTGGCTTGAGTTGGTATTTCACTAATTCAAAGCTGTAATATTGTGCATGGAGTGATAAATGGCTTTTGTAATTTTACAGCTCGGCAAGGACAGCACTGTACTAGTCCTATGCTTAAAGACTTTGCTGTATAAATTGCAAAAGACTGTCATTTTCTATCTCGGCTTGGATAGCACTGTGCTAATCCTATACTTAAAAACTTTGATAGAAAAACAGACATCTGAGGTGAGCAGATCTAGGCTTTCCACCTAAACTTGCGAACTACCCAGAGTTCTCTCCTTCTCTTTTTTGCATAATTTATGCGTCACTATGCCTGAAAGGGTTTTGTTTTGAAAAAAAAAATATATATATATATATATATATATATATATATATATACACACAAACAAAGTCCTGTGAGTGTGGCTCCCCTCACGCTCTCCTCCTCCAGGTACAGATCTCTCGACACCAAAAGGTAGTGTTTAAAGTGGTTTTATTCCTCCCTCACCATCAGCATGACGCGTTTCAGCCGTAAGAAACAGCCTTGATCACATGGCTTCAAATAACCAATGGGGGTGTTTAAATACTGTGTTCAATAAAGGTAACATCAAAACACATGGGTAATAGACATAAAGGAAATACTTATGCACAAATTCGCGATATGTACAGAAATTAGAACAAAATTCTGGGAATAAGTTAAAATATCTACAAACTATCCTCTTCCAAAAAGCACATGATAATACTCGCATTTGGGCAAATACATCCCACCTTATGTGCAGAATGCAATAAAGTGCAAGTGCATACAAAACGTTCTAATGCTGACAATCAATTCATATCTTGATTAACACATGTAGTGTTAATTTAACCATGTGCACCCAAGAACGAAGAATAACATAGATAAATCTATTTTCCTATGTCTATGAAATATAAGACAAACCCACAAGAAATGATGTTATCCAAAAGTGCTAAAGTGCTCAAAACAAAGTGCATAGATTAAGCGCAATATGTACATAATGATAATCTACAATGTCTATCTCGGCTTAGATAGCACTGTGCTAATCCTATGCTTAAAAACTTTGATAGAAAAACAGACATTTGAGGTGAGCAGATCTAGGCTTTCCACTTAAACTTGAGAACGACCCAGAGTTCTCTCCTTCTCTTTTTTGCATAATTTATGTGTCACTCTATGCCTGAAAGGGTTTTGTTTTGAATATATATATATATATATATATATATATATATATATATATATATATATATATATATATATATATATATATATATATATATATATATATATAATATTTTTTTTTTAAACGTGTTGCTACTAACTTCTACTCAAGCCTAACCGATAATTTACTCTGAAGAACTACAGAGAGCATCAAGCTCCCATTTACAAATGACCTACTGTGTCGAAAACGAAAACTCTATATGCACCTAAACAAATCATCGGAAATACAAATAGTAAACGGACAGTCATACAGTAAAAGAACAAGGCTCACTTGACATTTCTGTTTATCCATGTGCATTTTCATTACAGGTTTAAGAATACTGGCCTTGTCACAAAACACATCAATGAGGTTCATAGGGATTGGAGTGTGCTAGTGATGGCCATGAATACTTTACAAACAAGATGTGAACTAAACACAATGAATTATTTAGTTAATTATGTTAGTTTACTGCATGGACATCAATCCTAAGTGACTAGGCATGTCTTGCAAAAGCGATGAAGTGGGTGAATGTCAATTAACATGAATGACAAGCCATTTCAGGTCTACTATGGTTCTTGCTATTACATTTCAACGGTTATACAACTGATGGGGCATGGCGGACATACCAGACTCTGGTGAACATGAAAAGCACCACAGGTATCATTAGGAGGTCCACGGATGTGGGGATATTAATGTACCCCCCCCCCCTAAAAACAAGTTAACAGTATAAGGGTTCCCGTTAATCCAGGTCGAACCCTTCGAATCACTTGAGGAATGAAAAATTATGGGAAGTTAACTAAGGCTTAAAATTTCCCTGGCAATTCCCCCAATCTCTCCCGCAGTTCATTTAGGTTTCAGTGGTTTTATGTAGCTGAACTCTCCAGAGGAAACGTGAGCAATCCAGGGTAACTGAGCAGAGCTCAGCCTCTGATGGAGCCGGTACCAGGATTATCGGCCTCTCCTAATGAGGGCCTAAGTAGCAGAATCTGTTAACAGGAGTAATTAAAGGGGCATTGTAGTAATACCTCAAACAATTCAGGGGAAAAGGAGGTTTCTTTCAAAGGAAACACCCATGCAATAGAGATTTAAAAAAGTATCCAAACATATCAACATGCAATTACCTAAGCAAATGAACGCAGGACAAAACATGATGATAGCAATGGATTAGACAGACAAGAAACGAATTTGTACAAGCAGCAATAGCCACATTTAAAACGCACAATAATATTGTTTGTCATACGGCTTTCTTACTTTTCACTATCCATGTTTCCTGTAGTACTTTTGTTTGGCGACTCTTGTTTGCCTAGAATAAGGATACTTGCCTCCACTGCTGCATGTAATCTATCGTAACACAGAACACATTTGCTCTCATATAGACTTGCCCCTGAATTTGTCCATATATTCATCCAAATAACTCGCTCAGATGCCGGCTGACAGGGCCTTGCCTATTTACAAGCAGTTGACATTCCCTTCCATCTTTGCTTTGTTGGGGACATTTTACTTTTCTCTGGTGTTTGTGGATAACTCATGTGGGATTACGCTGTAGAACGTTGCTGTCTGAATACCGCATCTGTGATGCTTCAGGGACATGGGTCGGATGTACCAACATGGCAGTAGCAATAGGGAAATAGGGCACTTTATTCTTTTTTATTTTAACTTTTTGATTGCCGGGTCAGTGCTGACATTTTACAGCCGTTCTCCACTGGCAACTTAGCTATATTTCTAGAAGACAGGCTCCCACTTGCGTCGACGCCCTTAACAAATATCTAGAGTTGTGGTAATGTCGGACCACCAAAGGACACAATTCTGCCACCAACACAGATCAACGAGTAAACAGGGATGCAAGTTCAGTGTGGTTCGAAGGTTCAGATATGGGTATGGATGAAAGCCTATGTTCATGAGGTCAATAAAGAGTATCGTTAAACACCTTTTGCTTTTCTACTAGGCAACTAGGCATCTGAAGCTGTGTAACGATTGGTAAGGTGTAAACCTTGATTTTATGTATTTACTAGATTTTTTATGGACTCACTTGGACGTACACGTCTGCAAGACCTGTTGTTACCATTTTCTAAAAAATATACATAGCGTAGGCTCTGGATCCACCCATATGAGTATTACGTTCACTGTAATTAAATACCTTGAGTATTGTTACACCTTCCGCGGAATGTTTTCATTGGAATGCATGAGGGATGCATGAGGGATAGTTTACATCTGTAAAGTACAATAACCTCACTGTTGCGTTCAATGAATCATACCCTGCTCCATTTTACACAGAAAGCAATCCTTTTTTGGCTACTTTGACCCAGAACTGTCAAAGCCAATAGTGCAGGCTTTTTAATGTGATAAATAGTATTTGTGCATGCGGCACAGATAACCATACGTGAACACCACCATTCTTCAGCTGCCAGGCTGAGCCCCATGCTTACATGCAGTATCAGCCTGGATTATAGGACTCAACCTGGGGATTAAAGGGAGCGAGTTACAAATGGCTCTGGGCACAGACGACGCAAAGAAAATAGCTTCTACTCTTTTGCATGACTCCTGAGCCAGACCAATAGCCACTACAACTGACGTCTGTTACACCACGTCGGGCATCCTTACACTATTTCAGCAAACCACAAAGTGGAGGAATCGAGGTCCATAATTAGGTGCTTTGCTAACAATGCCAACGCGATTGCCATATTGACCAAAAAAATGACAATCCTTCTTAGATGTCAACTAGAAACCGATCAGTAAAAATACATTACATTACAGCTCTTGTTCTCCAAAGCTCCATAGGGACTGCAGTCATTAAAGCAATGCAGCAGTTCTTTTTAAAAGCCATGGATTTAGCTTTTTGGTGCCCGAAACCTCCTGAAAATGTTTCACCTGTGTCTTCTTCGGCAGGTACACTACAGAAGACTATCCTTACCAGATCTCCCAAGCTATGTCCTACCTGGTCTTCACTGAGGTTTTTAGAAAGGCGATTTTAAACAGGTGCCTGAACTTAGAACTACACACCTATCAGATGGTTTTACGGAACTGGTGAGCTTTCCCTTACCATGTGCTATGCTAGGTAACCAAACACTGAGCTTACCTGACCCAGGGCTGACTTTCACACCTAGGAATCGGAGTGGATGTTATCACAGCAGTTGGCACCTGGCCTCCACAGTGAACAATGCAGTCTCCAGTTTCAACCACAAATATCATGCAGGCTCCTTCTCGCCCTATTCTGGCAGTCCTGCTGCCAAACCACAAGCCGATGTATAGTCTGCGCCAGCTAATGCCTGAAATACTATTTCATTTTTAATGTAATGAAGCCATTTAGCTTTAATTACATGGATAGATGTTTTCAGCTGCCACACAGACCAAATTAGCAACCCCTGCTCTTAAATTAAGTTTATCTTCACTTTCACTAGTATAGATGAAATAATCATAATAACTTATGTGTTAGAGCAAGGAATTGTAATGGATATTGACCACTGGATCCTGAACTGATTTTTGGCGCACTGGCCGATAGCCTCAGTCAGCCTCTTGCTATAGTCTCTTGGCACCGGTTCTGTAGATTGTGGTTTTACATGACAATCTCCACGGGCACCCAGGACTTCAGGTATGGCTGGAACGTGAACCAAACCTTCTCCCTTTTAACCAACCCAGTCAGGTTAAATCAGGGCTGTTGCTATGATTTCTGGAGTAGAGACATTTTTGTTCACTCCTCTCTTCCAAATGGGCCATGAGCATTACAGGACAATATGGCAACCCAAAGCTGGCTCTGCCCTATAGAGTTCTGCTGAAATGCCTTGTTGTATCAACGGCCCTCTGTGAATCTACTCAAGTTATTCTCGCCAACTAGGCTTTTAAATACAAAATATGCATTTTGAATCCAAATCAGTAAGTATTCTATATTTCTTAAATTCTCAAGTCAAAATATTTGACTTGAATCAGAATCCTACTATCTGTGATGTACACGTTTCAATCAGATAAACACTTCGAATTTAAAACCGCTCATCCTCACTGGCAGAAAGACGAGATCGCAGAGTTACTTTGCTTTCACCTTGTACCATGGAAAATATTCAAAATTTGTCAGCGGTTTAGGTAATTCATTGTTACAGTATCAAGTCAAATTAATCCACAACATTACATGACAAAGAAACTGAAGGTCTGATAAAAAGAAAGGCTCGCTTGAACCAAATCGTTCTAAATTTTCAGCTAAATAATCATGCTGTTTAAGAGACAGCCAACACAATTCTCATAAATTGTTTAGGATAGCATTGAAAAATCTCCTGTCCGGTGACTAGATTTTTAAATGGAGGTAATATAATTCCACACTTGCCATGGTGAAGAAATAATTGACAAAGGAATTGCCATATTTGTCGGCATCCAATGTCTCTCGTTACTTTCATCAGTTGTTATGACCAATAATAAAATTCAGCCCAAGAGCTGAGAAGAATACTATTAAGTGATGCATAATTTACTTATTTCACAGTCTTTCAAACACTTCGAAAAAGGTCTCGTACAAAGGCCCTGTGGGTGAAATACATCATCTATTGATGCCACATGTTCAATGCTAATGTCAGCATTTATGGAAAACACATTTAGCCATTCACATCTTTTTGTGATGCTAACCTGCTTGTCTTCAAAGGAGCAAAAGGCTGAAACCAGAGGATGGCTCAAGACAATAAATGGTTTACGTCAATGGCAGCCTCCTACTGGAGATGGTCAAGTCAAGGTTTGGACGATTATCTACAGCCAGCACTTGGGATTACTGCTTACCATACACCGACAGCTTTTCCTAAACGTAGGTGCCTTGCACAGTGCCAGTTTGCATGTCCGTTTCACGAGACTTTATAAATAGGCTCCTTTTACCAGGATAAAATGAATGGCACTAAGGCTTTACACCTGAGAATTGTACTTAAAAGATGCTCAATGTTAACTCTGTCCCACCTGCAACCCACTACCAGGAGGAGCGCCTAAAGAGTTCACTTTCCATGCAGAGTCCGAGATCCAGAGGACCTTTGGAAGGTCTCACCGAGTAATCTCCTCTAAGAAAGAATGATTGATATGTGAACAGGGTTCCTTACCTAGACATATGCAGTGCTGTCCCTAAGTGATCTGCTTTAAGGGGCAAAGCTCTGTTAACAGCAGATGTGGAAGTAATGTGCATTCTGAAGAAGAAACTTTTTATGATGCAGCATCATTCTGGTGCAAGAACAATTTTTACTGTGAGAGTGCTGGCCATCAACATCACCCAACGTATGAGCCTTGATACTGCGGCCTTCCCCCTTCACCCTAGGAAGAGTGTGTCAATTTAAAATTACACACTACCCGAAAATGCAACACAGGTGTCGGGGTTGAAATAATAAGCAGCACTTCGTCAACCAGCTTTGCCAGTCATGAGAAGGTTTCTGCGTAAATGCATCAGGAATAATAAAGGCCACTTCACTGTCGATTCTCCATCTGATCCCATTAAAGTTTTAATGGGGGTGCTGCAGCACCTAACCCGCATCGCTACTGCCAGCGCCACAGTGTCATGTCCTCCTTTCACCTACTGCAGGGACAATGTAGTCATGTGAGCATGCAGCACTAAGATATTTTTTGGCAGGCTGCAGTCCATCACTTTCAGTACAGAAGCCGTTAAATATTCTTTTGCTGAGAAACCAATTTCTCCCTGCTTCCACAGTACAAAAAAGAAAAGAAAAGAAAGTCTGATTTAACTGCTCATGCACGTTTTATGGTTTACATCCCTTTTAATTTCCACAGAGACTATCAGACAAAAAGAAACCTGCAGGGATGTTTTTTTACCACTCATATCAAAAGTGGGCACATTCCTTTTTAGGTCTCTCAGACGTAGCGCTGGAGCGCGCATGCGCTCCTCGCTCTGCGAGGGCTATTGGTCATCAAAACGCTTTCAGAAGGGGACTTGAAGCCCCGCGCCTTTTTCTCATTGGCCAAGTCATAGTTCAGGCTAAACACTGGCTTTCTAGTCGCCCCTTGTTACCGCCCTGTCTCTTTTTGGACCCGCCCACCCGGACTGGATCTTTTACTTGCGGTGTTACACTATCTCCTTCATTAGTCGATAAGCAGGCACTATTTACAAAATGGACACTCATCGCGAACCGGAGCGAGTGCACCGCAAGTACGTAGGTAACGTTTGTCCGAATGATTAAGTTTCACACGCGAATGGTGGGCTGTAGCTCGTTCGGCTGCTTGTATTAACCCCTCCTCCCCAGGCTGAGTGAGAGTTTGCATTCTTTTCGGAAGTAAAATCCTGCGAGAGTCTTCGGACCACCACAGGTTTCCAGAGATCTACAGACCCGTGCTTCAGGCTATTTGCGGGTTACTGGAGTTGCTTATGTGGTACATCCCCGCAATGTGGACTCACACGTGGCAATCAAGGGCAGTGCCGCACAGCACTTCTTGTTACAAGGAACAAGGGAACCCAAAAGTAGCAATTGGTCTGGGACCTTTGGGAGTATAATGTTTCAAAAGACAATGGTCCCAAAGATTAGCAAAGATAGGACAATCCAAATGAATATAGACCAAAATTGAAATCTATATTTTGCTGTCCAGCCGGACAGATTTTTAACAGCATAAATAGTTATATATATCCGAGTTGTAAAACAATTACCAAGCGGGACACAACCTATGTCCAGCTATCACATATGTGAAAACATATGACATACATACATATAAGGCAAAAGAAAGGGCAGTCTGTAAATACTTCAAAATTATAACAGACGATGATAAAAAATACACTTTTTGTGATCTTTTCAATACAATATATGAATCATCAAGTGTATATTGTCGACGACGTTTCGATCCCTATTTAGTATGGGATCATTATCAGGACTTATAAATGCATGCCTAAAATGGTAGTTGCCCAACATATATAAACAGAACCAAAATACAAAATACATTACATAAACATGTCATTCAAGGATAAAAAAGGGGGAGGAAAAATGGGAAGAAAAATAACATACAAATTAGAAATAATAATAATGTTGTACATTGAAGATGTCTGACTTAGCTCCAAAAAGAAATTTGGAGCAGCTACAGAACTCAAGTGATTCAAAGAAGTGACAGCGAAAACGTATAGTATAGAGGCTGAAGGCTCGCAAATAGTGCAGCAATTACACCGTATACCTCCAAATAGTGCTAAAATCAAGTGTACAGAGTGCTAAGTAGAAATAACCGACGATTCACCAAGAGTATAAACACAGAACACCAGTGAAAGAAGTTCTATAGTGCAGCGGCCCTAATCGCACTAGAAAAACAAGTATACTGGGTCAAAAATGCGAGGAACAAACCTCGATGTAAAGCCAAGGGACAGGGTCGTCTAGAATAACATGGCCCGGAGACTGTATCGTAAGAGGACCTAATGTGGAAAAGGGGGTGTTAACTAATTCCGATCTTATAAGTGGTTAAAGCGTAGCAATTACGCACAGTGAGGCTTACCACTTAAATGTTCCGGGGATAAGGAACAGGTCCTAAAATTCAAAAAGGAACTATCAATAAGCAGTCTGGTTTTAAAAGACGGGGTATACTAAAGAAGGATCTATGAAGTCAGCGCTTACCCAAAATCCGATCTGTAGCCGGTCGGGGTAACTGATGGTACCTGGAAAAATGATGGAAAAAAGTACTAAATGGTCCGGTTGAAAAACCAAATTATTGTCAGACTGGGATGTCGACAACCAACTAAGCATGCATGGAGCTTACCGGCAAGTTAACAGGAATCCACCACAATGGGGGTCTGTAAAGTCGTACGAGTCAATACTCGTTCCGTGAACGCTGGCGGTGAAGCTAACTTTTTAAAAAAACATCCAGATAGAGAGTGCCGCGGTCATGTGACCGGTAGGCACGTGATCACTGTTGGAAAAGAAAGCGGCCATGTTGTAGGAAGCAATTCAAATAGCGAAAAAGGGGGTTTATAGATTAAAGAAGGGGGGTCAAGTGGTTACCAGATTCTTGTGACCCTTTGAAAACAGAAAACAAACAATGAGGTGCTCCGAGCAAAGTTATGTTACTGTTATGTTACTTAGTTTTTTTGAGCGCACAGCTGCCCCAGCAAAGGGGCGTCCTGGCGCTATAACTGAAAAGGCAACATAACTAACAGAGTAAAAGAGAACAAAAAATATTAATAAGGCAGGGGAAAGAGATACGTTTTAACAGCCTTCCTGAAAGCTAAAAGATCTTCTAAAGATCGAATGTGCGCAGGAAGCGCATTCCATAGCCTGGCGGCCAACACAGTGAAAGAGCGACCACCTAGTCTTCTTTTTTTAAAGCGCGGAACAAGTGATAAATTTTGACCCGCAGAGC
Source organism: Lissotriton vulgaris (assembly GCF_964263255.1). Taxonomy (NCBI): domain Eukaryota; kingdom Metazoa; phylum Chordata; class Amphibia; order Caudata; family Salamandridae; genus Lissotriton; species Lissotriton vulgaris. The sequence continues at coordinate 522,114,450 of NC_141693.1, read as the reverse complement.
GCAGGCTGCGAGAAGGCGTGTACAGGGTCAGAAGATGCTGGAGAATGGTAGGGGTGTCGGTTTTGAGGATTTTGAACGCTAAACACAGAGTCTTAAACTCTATGCGCCTAATTACTGGCAGCCAATGTAATTTACAAATTGTGCTGCGGGCTGAACAGAACCGTGGCAGGCCTACCAGAGCCCTAATTATTAAGGAAGTGAGCAACCCGGAATACCCTTGAGGGCTTGGGTAAGTAAATATAGAAGGGTAAAGGTGCCTTCAAGGGACTTTGTTCAATCTACGTTTGTTGGTTGAAATTAATATGAGAAGGACCAATTTATCGTCCTTACAGTGAATTAATCAAAATTAATCAAATCGTGTTATCAACATAAAACATATAAACAAAGACACAGGGTGTATACGAAAGAAGTATTTTTATCAAATAATTCATTAAGAAAAATCAGCTTCATATACAGACAATTAAACAAATAAGATTTTAGGACTGTGGGTACACATAAAAATAAATTACTAAGTGACTCAACAGAACCTAAAAAACACCTATCCCAAAACACATTGAGTAAAACAAAGCAAGGGATGAAGCGTAATGTCGACGTTTCGGTTTCTTAGCAGTTATTTGATGAAACCATCCTCAGGACTGTTATCAGTTCAGATCTGTTTGTGGATTATCGTCATCCGCAAGGGAATCGTGTGGAGATGTGGCTTCATCTTGAAGATACGCGTTATTGACTCCACCTCGCCGCATTACTAGGCGCTGCAGGATCTCTGACTGCTCACAGGCTCGTTTAGACGCAAATTGATCGCATCGACTCCTGATTTTTTCAGATGATTGATAAGACTCCACTTAACATACACTGGATGAATTCTGCTGTGTATAAATACGTGAACCTTATGTGAGTGAAGTTCAGACGTTACATCCAACCTGGATGAGCGGTCTCCGCATTCGATAGTCAGGTCCCTAGGATACTGTGATCTCCACACGATTCCCTTGCGGATGACGATAATCCACAAACAGATCTGAACTGATAACAGTCCTGAGGATGGTTTCATCAAATAACTGCTAAGAAACCGAAACGTCGACATTACGCTTCATCCCTTGCTTTGTTTTACTCAATGTGTTTTGGGATAGGTGTTTTTTAGGTTCTGTTGAGTCACTTAGTAATTTATTTTTATGTGTACCCACAGTCCTAAAATCTTATTTGTTTAATTGTCTGTATATGAAGCTGATTTTTCTTAATGAATTATTTGATAAAAATACTTCTTTCGTATACACCCTGTGTCTTTGTTTATATGTTTTATGTTGATAACACGATTTGATTAATTTTGATTAATTCACTGCAAGGACGATAAATTGGTCCTTCTCATAATTAATTTCAACCAACAAACGTAGATTGAACAAAGTCCCTTGAAGGCACCTTTACCCTTCTACCAGAGCCCTGGCAGCCGCGTTCTGCACCCGTTGGAGTCGCAGGACCTCCGCCTGATTGGCACCCAAAAACAGTGAACTTGCGTAGTCAAGCCTTGATGCAATGCTGGCTTGAATCACCAACTGGCGAGTGGGGGGCATCAAAAAATTTGAGGATAGGCCTCAAACCAAGCAGGATGCCAAAGCATGTAGATGCCACCTTCTTAGTATGACACGAGAAGGTAAGTTTGGAGTCCAGCCACACGCCAAGATTTTTGAGTTCAGAGACCGGTTTAGGGGGGGTCCCAACTCGTTAGGCCACCAGCTCGCGCCCCACAGATCTGGATGTTTCCCTAACACCATCACCTCGGTTTTGAGGGCGTTGAGCTGAAGACAGTTGGTGGTAAGCCAGCCAGCAACAGCCCTCAGACCATCCGCAAAGTTAGATGCCAGTTGGTCAGAGTCCCCATTGAGAACCACTGCCAGCTGGGTATCATCGGCGTAAGATACCATTGTGAGACCCCAACTCTTCGCAACCGCCGCCAAAGGTGGGACGTATAGGTTGAAAAGAGTGGGGCTCAACGCCGAGCCTTGCGGAACTCCTTGAGTGATGGTGTGAGGTTTTGATCTGAACGGTGGCACTACTACCTGAAATGATCGTTCCGAAAGAAACGATTGGAACCAATCCAGTGCCTTGCCAGATATGCCAGCCTCACCAAGCCTGCGGATGAGAATGGTATGGGATACAGTGTCGAAGGCGGCACTAAGGTCTAATAAGACCAGTGCCGCCGTTTGACCTGCATCTAGTACAGAGCGGAGATGTTCAACCATATATAGGAGTGCCGTCTCTGTACTATGGCCAGATCTAAAACCATTCTGTGTGGGATCCAGTAGGTGTGCAGAGGTCAGATGTTTCGTTAAGATGTTATTCACATGGGCCTCTGTGATCTTTGTCACCCATGGAAGGAGGGAGATAGGTCGATAACTCTCCGGCTTCACTGGATCCAGTCCCGGCTTCTTTATGATGGGCATGACACAGGCCGCCTTCCAACTAGGTGGCACTAACCCGGTGGTAAGGGATTGATCCACCAATTGTCGAATCGGTGGAAGGCAAATAGACGCTGAGTCCAGAAACTGGGCCGGTCTCAAAGGGTCATCCGGCGAACCAGACTTAACCTTGGCCGCTAGGAGATTAAACTCCAGTTCCGATGGTATGGGAAGCGTAACCAAGCACTGTGATGTACGCAATATAAAAGTCGTACTGTCAGAATCAGCTTTGGGAAAAGAGCGATAGATGGTGTTTACCTTCTCCACAAAGAAGCTAGCTAACAACTCACAGTGAGCAAGGCAGCAAATCTCAGTAGTAGGAAGTCTGTTCGCAGTGAGCTCCTTCAAGACCTTGAAGACCAGTTTGGAGGGATTGGAGCTAGCCTGGAACTCTCCAGCATAGTAGTCAGCCCGGGCCCGGCAGACAGCTCTATGATATGTCTTAACCCTAGCCAGGGAGCGCACCTTTAGATCTCTGTCATAGTTTTTCCTCCACGCTCTTTCGGCTTGACGGCAGGTGGCTTTAATCCACCAGAGTGCCTCCGAGTACCAGGGGTTAGGCTGAGAAGAGCGATTTCTGCTCCATTTGGCCGGAATGAGTGCATCAAGCGCTTGAACAATCCAGGCGCAGAAGATGTTATAACCAGTTGCAACGTCATCTTTGAGAACCAGAGGAGTGGTGGCCAAAAAACGGTGGAAGTCCTCTAGTTTGAGCTTTTTCCAGGGGCGCCTGAAAGATGTTTTATCAGGCTTCCCGGTAGAGCGTGTTACCATTGTAACACAGAGCTCAATGAGATGGTGATCGCTCCATCCCATGGGTCTAGGAGGAGAGACCTCGACCAGTTGGAGGTTAGTGAAAACCGGGTCAAGGATATGATCACCCTCATGGGTCGGAAGACGGACCAGTTGGGATAACTGCACTGCTTCAAGATCATCCAGCAAACTACTAACCGCTGGTAACTCCGTGGCATCAAAATGTATATTGAAGTCGCCGATGATGGTTATATTGGAGGAGGACAGAGACAAAGAGCTGACCAGCTCTGGAAGAGCTTTCCTAAAGGCACAGTCACTCCCTGGGGGGCGATATATCAGAAGGCCTGATAGTGTTTGTGTCTGCCCGACACTGATGGAAAAATGGGCACACTCAGCCCCGATCAAGTCCATGGGCTTCCAGGTGCAAATATGGCAGTTTTTAAAAGCCACGGCTATACCACCTCCTCTTCCCTTACGATTTAAGGTGTGGATAGCATAGCCCGGAGGAAGGGCCAAGTTGATAATAGCCACGTCCTCATCGCCTAGCCAGGTCTCCGTCATAAAGAAGGCATCAGGGCCTTCTAACGAGATCAGCTCGTATATGTCTCGATGGTGCTTCGGCAGGGACCTGACATTATGGTGCCAGAGTTTGAAGGTACTGGGAGGTGGAGGTATCTTCTTCCGATGTAATAGTACCTGGCTGGGAGCTAGCAGCGGTGCTGATGGTTCCCACCGACCACATGGGCAAGTGTGGGGACCGCACAAGGGATGCTGAGCAGATTGTGGGCAGGAGGGCAGACTACGTCTGATCCGGCGAAGGGCCTGACTGGAGTACTGAATACTCATAATGACAAGACACAGGGTCCTGCCGAGGACCGCGCGTCCTTAGCGCGGACGGGCGCAGACGGGCAGGACTCTGGCTTGACTCAGGCGCGAGTCAGGCGCTACCGCTGCGCGTCACCGCTGCGCGAGTAGGGCGAGCTTTAAATATCGGCTCACCTGGGCTCCTAAGAAGCGCTAGAGCGCTCAACCCAGTGGCACGTTCTGCACTAGCCACCCCCAAGATGGCGACCAGGCGCCAGCAAGAAGGTCGGTAGAAACAACAAAGTCCGCTCAAAACGCGGTGGAGGGCCCAATTACAGTGCAAGTGTGTGGGCACAGCAACGAGTGATTAAAACCAAGGGAAAATGCAATTTAGGTTAAACCAAAATACAATAAAAGGAGGTTTAAAACAAAGCAGCGCTATGCATTAGAATCACAGCAGCGTAGCGCGCGTGCGTGCTGTTACCTTTTCAGGGCCGAGCAAATGATCTGCTCGCCTTAAATATCGGCTCACCTGGGCTCCTAAGAAGCGCTAGAGCGCTCAACCCAGTGGCACGTTCTGCACTAGCCACCCCCAAGATGGCGACCAGGCGCCAGCAAGAAGGTCGGTAGAAACAACAAAGTCCGCTCAAAACGCGGTGGGGGGCCCAATTACAGTGCAAGTGTGTGGGCACAGCAACGAGTGATTAAAACCAAGGGAAAATGCAATTTAGGTTAAACCAAAATACAATAAAAGGAGGTTTAAAACAAAGCAGCGCTATGCATTAGAATCACAGCAGCGTAGCGCGCATGCGTGCTGTTACCTTTGCTTAGTAAATAACAACTGTTCCAACTAATTTTTATAAAAAACGGCGGCAATTTTAGAGTGGTTAGTGGTAATTACCAGAATCAAAGAGGAGGTGAAGAGCATGTAAGAATAAGCAGTATCAAATAAGTATTGCATAAATACAGATTAGGAGGTTGGCAATTAGCAAGAATTTCACAGCACAAATACTGAAAGTGCATAGTGCAAATAGACAAATATTCCAGGTTGTGTCCCGCTTGGTAATTGTTTTACAACTCGGATATATATATATATAACTATTTATGCTATTAAAAATCTGTCCGGCTGGACAGCAAAATATAGATTTCAATTTTGGTCTATATTCATTTGGATTGTCCTATCTTTGCTAATGTTTGGGACCATTGTCTTTTGAAGCACAGTACTTCTTGGGCATCTCTGAATGGGTTGCTCATCTTTGCAGGACACTCTGCGGGTGCCGAGACACAAGAAAGCGTTTCCTTCAGATACTTGGGTTGAGTTGCGCAGCGTATTTTCTGGAGTGTGTTTCCTAACCCTTCACTTCTCCAAGTCATTTCATCTAAACGAAATAGCCCACAATATTCTCTTTATCCAGTGTGGTTACAATTCATGCTGTGTTCAATTTCTAATTACTTTACCGTCTTCTGGTAAAAATCTTGACTGCACCCAACTGCAAATTTTGAGAACCTAGTTTACAAAATAAACAACTTTGATAGCCAAATGGAAATAAATAATCTTAAATGTTGTTTTCCTTGGGAAGGGCAGATCTCTGGCCTTGCCACAAGAATCATTGCCAGCACATTTGCGATTATGTGGACTAGCTGTAAACTGTGGAACCAGGAGAATTTTTAATCCCAGCCTCCCACTTGGACAATACAGGGACTACATTCCGCAGAACGTGAACTGGTGCTACTATCTGTATACTACAAAATGCTATTCTCAAACTTCCATGCAGACCACTGTTTTATATCTCACTTGAATATACAGCGTAGTTGTAGATGGAACCAGGGAAATAATAGGAAACACACACCCCATATGCGTTAACACCATTGCGGTTTACAAAATACACTTCTAAAGCTAATGCAGCTCTAAAAGTCACAAAACAGGTGTAAATATACTCCAGCCAGGGATTTAAGTGGGATGAAAAAATGGGGCGGTGGGGGTGTCTCTACAAGGGACGGGCCACTGTAATTAAAGGAGTGGCTTATAAACACCTATGGTGAAAATCTGTGCTTAGCTTAGTGTGCCACTCGACCAGTATTTTGATGCACTGTCATTGCTTCAAGATGTATAATACAAGAAACATTATGCCTATAACAAGTCAGAGTTGAGGGTTCAGCCCCGTGTGTGTGGCATGGAGTCCTGCGACCAGTGGCCTTTCTGTATGTGAAACCAGACGCCTGCTCTCCAGCGGGTCGGGCGCTGTACCTACTCTGTGGGGGCCACTCCCAGCTCACAACATTTCCAGATGGACATCTCCGTTCTAGTTCTGGATTCAGTAGTTCGAGAGTTTCCTTCCAGACCCGTTAGTCCAAGATGTGTACTTGGAACAAATAAGTGTCATGAAAGTCCGGGATAGCGAGAGTGTAACCTGTCAATCTTTCTTCCTGAACAGGAAGCGAACTTACCAATCGAATGCTAGTTTTCAACTAGGCAATGTTGTTTCTGATCTTGGCTTCTTTGGATTAAAAGGAATGCATGGCCAAATGAAAAAAGTCCTGATGATATGCAGATATATTATTCTGATAGGAATGCCCTAATTTGGTGGTAATGTGTTGTTCTGGGCATCCTCAAATTGAAAGAAAGGTAGCGCTGTGGTAGAATTCCCATCGGACAGTCAGTAGAAGACACTTCTCTTCCAAACTGACGCAATATGTCCTTCACTGCCAGCAAAGACAGAGACTACCATAAATAACCTGACTGTACCAGGATGGTAAAAAGTGCATTTCCTCACCTCAATCTCATAGTATAAACATAATAAGCATCGCTAGCAACAGGTAGGACGCTAGCAACAGATAGGACTTAGTCTCACACAGATGTCATGCTCACACGGTCTGACTCACATTATGCCATGTGGAACAAAACAAGGTACCCTAAAAAATGGCACTCTTTTCCAGAAACAGCAGCATGCACCACGTATGGAAGGAAGGAAGGACAGACTCTAGTTTGAGGGCAGGCACTGCATGGGTCCCCTTAGTTTTCACGAGTCACTCAAGTGGGAAGGCGCATCAGGTTGGTTGTCTAACATATCTGAGGGTGTTAGATGTTCAGAGGCCCTGATTCTGAGGTTTGTGGGCTCCCAAAATTCCGGCGACCATTCTGGCAGCATGAAAACCACACCTGGTCCTCATAGCCTGTGCTAGGCAGCTGAGCATTCAGGTTGTCCTGTCAAATTGATCTCCAGAAGGCATCTGTCTCTGGTCGTTTGAACGTCTACAGGACACTTTGCAAAACACTAAAAGTCAAATAAGATCAAAGTTTGTGGTGCTAAGGTGACTTAAAATTACTGTATCCCAAAACAACATATATTATGCATCCTCAACATAGATGGAATACTAGGTTACATAAGTGAACAAGCAATTGCTATGCAATAAGTCTCGCATTTTAGAAACTTTGACCTATTACTATTGTAAATGACAATGCTTTTTATGTGCAGCGCTGCTTGCTGAGAGGTCGCTCCCCAGCCTCCCTGGCGACCTGGTATCGTTGTGCTACATCTCTGCTGCATTCCAGTTACATTCTGTCTTTGCACTAGGCGCTGCTTCGCCTCGCTTCTGATCTGATTGAATTGCATTGTATTGTGATAGTTTATTTGCACTGTAGCGCATTGGCCGCTGCTTCGCCTCGCTTCTGTTTCAAGTGTATTGTTTTGCATAGCTTGTTTGTACTGCTGCTTAGCCTTGCTCCCGCTGTTATTAATTGAGCTTTAGTGCGCGTTTACCCCCGGCGCTGTGCTCTGCCCTCTCCCCCGCTGCCATTTTGTTTATTTTGGTGTTGTCCTCCTCGCTCTGCGTCCTCGTGAGCCCGCCCCGCCTCCCAGCTGAGCCGCCCTCGCCCTCGCCCCTCCCCCTTCCCACCATCCATATATGACAGTAACCCATGCGCGCAGCGATCGCGCCCCAGTCGCGCCGAAGGTGCGCCAAAGGTAAGCCCGTCTACGCCCGTCCGCGCCTGGACCGCGCCCAGTGCCAGACCCCCTTGCCCTCGCATTGCCCAGCCCTCCCACATTACCTACGATGCCTCCACCCTCCTAGCCCTTAACCCTGGCCGCTCCCCCATCTGCGTCCAAGCCGCTCCTGGACACACCCATGGACCCTTTTCCTGCTACTCCTGCAAGTTCGACGGCACCAATAACAACTCCTCATCTACGAACACACAACAGATATCCGATCCCAACCACCTACAATGCATCCTGTTCAACACCCGCTCAGTCCACAGGCACGCCATCGACCTCTGGAATCTACTAGACACCATCTCTCCCGACGTCTCCTTCCTAACAGAAACATGGATGAACGCCTCATCAGCCCCTGACATCACCATTGCCATCCCGGAAGGCTATAAGATCATCCGCAAGGACCGTACCGGCCACACAGGAGGAGGCATCGCTATCGTCCATAAGAAATCCATCCGCATCTCAACCAGCTCAGACGTCAATCTCGCCAACACTGAACACCTTCACTTCCAGATCCACATCGACCCCAAAACCACACTCAGAGGTACACTCCTCTACAGGCCACCAGGACCCCGCGCACAATTTAGTGAAGACATCACGGACTTCATCACTCCACACGCACTCCCCTCCGAGGACTACATCCTTTTGGGAGACCTCAACTTTCACCTTGAAAAGAATAACGACCGCAACACCACCACCCTTTTGGACAACCTCGCAAACCTCGGACTTAAACAACTTGTCTCTACCTCCACCCACATCGCAGGTCACACACTCGACCCTATCTTCACCTCCAGCAAACAGGTCTCCTTCAGCCACACCACAGCTCTCCTTTGGACTGACCACAGCTGCGTTCACTTCACCTACAACAAGCCCACATCCAACAACCACCACCATCCCACTCTGCAAAGAAACTGGAACAAAATCACCATCGACCAGATCTCCTCATCGCTTCTTCAAAACTCCCCCGCCCACTCCTCAAACCCAGACCAAGCAGCCACCAACCTCACCCAATGGTTATCCAACAGCGCCGACATCCTAGCACCACTGAAAAAACGACAAATCAAACTAGGCAGCAAGAAGGCCTCCTGGTTCAACGATGACCTTAAGAAATCCAAGAAACTCTGTCGCTCCCTCGAGAAGGCCTGGAAAAAAGACCCAACCACCAGCACCAAAGACGCCTTCAAAAACGCCACCCGCATACACCACCAACTAATCAGAAACGCTAAGAAAACAGCCTTCAAGGACCGTCTAGATAACAACGCCCACAACAGCAAGGAATTATTCAACATCGTCAAGGAATTTACCAATCCCTCGGCCAACTCCAACGACATCACCCCCTCTCAAGCCCTCTGCGACTCCCTAGCCTCATTCTTCCACAACAAAATTGCAGACATCCACAACAGTTTCGACAACCAACCCGAAGACCAACCCACCCAATCCACTGCAGGACCCCCACCCCCCCTGAACATCCTCAACGACTGGAAGCCAATCTCCACTGAGGACACCATCCGTCTGATGAACTCTATCCATTCAGGATCCCCCACAGACCCTTGCCCTCACCACATCTTTAACAAAGCAGACTCCATTATTGCACCGCACCTCCGAGATGTCATCAACTGCTCCCTCAACTCCGCAACCTTCCCGGAAAGCTGGAAACATGCCGAACTCAGCGCCCTCCTGAAGAAACCCACAGCTGACCCCACCGAACTCAAAAACTATCGCCCTATCTCACTCCTTCCATTCCCGGCCAAAGTCATCGAGAAAGCTATCAACAACCAGCTCGCCGCATTCCTCGAAACCAACAAATCCCTCGACTCTTCACAATCCGGCTTCCGAGCCAAGCACAGCACCGAAACCGCCCTCATCGCAGCAACAGACGACATTCGAACTCTACTGGACAATCGAGACACAGTCGCCCTCATCCTCCTCGACCTCTCCGCAGCCTTCGACACGGTCTGCCATAGCACCCTTCTACAGCGCCTCAAAAACATCGGTATCCAAGGAAAAGCACTGGAATGGATCACCTCGTTCCTCTCCGGAAGAACGCAGAGAGTCCGCCTTCCACCATTCAAATCAGAGGCCACTGAAGTCATCTGCGGCGTACCCCAAGGGTCCTCACTCAGTCCCACCCTCTTCAACGTTTACATGAGCCCCCTCGAGGCCATCGCACGCCAACATAACCTCAACATCATCTCCTACGCCGACGACACTCAACTGATCCTATCACTCACCAGAGACCCTAACACGGCCAAAACCAACCTACACGAAGGAATGAAAGAAGTAGCCGAATGGATGAAGCACAGCCGTCTGAAACTGAACTCAGACAAAACAGAAGTCCTCATCTTAGGTACCTCCCCCTCCGCCTGGGACGACTCTTGGTGGCCAGAGGCCCTTGGAAAAGCACCCATCCCGACGGACCACGCACGGAACCTGGGCGTCATCCTGGATGCCTCACTCTCGATGAACAGACAAGTCAACGCCGTTTCTTCATCTTGCTTCAACATTCTTCGCATGCTCAAAAAAACATTTCGCTGGATCCCTACCTAAACTAGAAAAACAGTCACCCACGCTCTGGTCACGAGCCGACTTGACTACGGAAACACCCTCTACGCCGGCATCACCGCAAAACTCCAGAAAAACTACAACGCATCCAGAACGCCTCAGCCAGGCTCATATTAGACATCCCGCGTAAAGAACACATCTCTGATCACCTGAAAAACCTCCACTGGCTCCCCGTCAATAAGAGGATTACTTTCCGGCTCCTAACCCACGCACACAAAGCACTCTACGAAATAGGACCCGAATGCCTCAACACACGACTATCCTTCTACACCCCCTCCCGCCAGCTACGATCCTCCAACCAAGCCCTTGCCACTGTACCTCGCATCAACAAAACCACCATGGGAGGTAGATCCTTCTCCTACCTAGCATCTAAAACTTGGAACTCACTTCCCACTCACCTTCGCCTTACTCAGAACCACCTAGCATTCAGAAAGCAACTCAAAACATGGATATTTGACAAGTAACCCCCCACCCTTCTTCAAGCGCCTTGAGACCCTCTGGGTATGTAGCGCGCTGTATAAATCTATTGACTTGACTGGACTAAACACAAATAAAAAGTATTGTCATTTACAATGCCAATAGCTCAAAATCTCAATTGCGAAACCCACTGCATTGTATTTAGGCGCCCTCTTCGTAGCAGAAAGCGCTACACATATAAACAATAAAACTCGATACCGTCCACAGCTCGACTTCTTGAAAATACTCCCATGGACAGAAGACAGGCTCGTTCTGCCAGTGGCCGGCTCAATATTCGTCCGCTGTCCCCTCTGTCTTTGCCCTGGGTCTCAGCTATAAGTGGCGTGCCCTAGATCACAAACCAGCACTTAAACCCTCAGGATGTGGAGTCAACCCATAGGCTCATACCTTTGTTTCCCAGCTCCAAAGTCGGCAGTCTAACAATCAGCCACATCCTGTAGCATACAGTATGAGAAAACATTTTATGAAGCAAAACAATTACGAGATTCATAAACACAAGTAAATAATAAAATAAGCAAAGCATTGCATAAGTGAGTTTATGTATACACCCACGTTTTACATATAAGAATAAACTTGTTAGGGGCTTAAAAAAAATTCCTGACACATCTTGGCAGTGTAAGCAAGTATTAAACAAATTAGCTGAGAATCGCTGGGAGCCTGAGGCCAGCAGGCTAGCAGAACGGTCTGGCGAAGCGAGACAATAACACACATTTGTTGTAAGAACCAATAAAGAACTCTGCAAAAAGAACTATTATTTCAAACACTGCACATCTCTACAAGTAAACCTGAAACCGGGAACTTCACTACACACCATATACACTCAGTAACACATGGATAAAAAACATTGTCATTTACAACGCCATTTACAACGCCAATAGCTCTACCTTAAGCAAATGCGAGACCTATTGCATTTCCAATGCTTGTTCTTGGATTGGAGGTAATTGCAGCTAACAAACAACACTCTTTGTTAACGGCATAACATCACAACAAAGCTTCTTGTGTATCTAGAACGGTTGCTGCAGCAAATTTTACTGGTTCCCGAAACTGTACACATTTATTGTGAAAAAATCTATGAACTACAGCTGGGGAAAAAATTTAAGCATAAATGTTATTTGAAAACAAAGTTATGCGAAATGCGGGTCGCTGGGCCACTCTAGTAGACCACATTACTGGCCGCCTGTTGTAATGCTTTCAGCAAGCGAAGTAACCCAACACTTTTACTGACCACTTAATTCATTTAGGTTTTGTTTACAAGAAATCAAACCCTCATTCATGAGCAAATGTTGCTAACCAGACACAGAGAATTGAGTTACAGCCACAGAGCCATGCGGGGCACCAAGCAGGAGCAAGCTCGTGTCTAATGCTTTACTTAACACGTATTGTGCAGCTGTACAGAGTTACAAATCTGGATATCCTGTAACACGATTGGCATTCAGGGCACAGTCTGAAGTAATGCGAGGGTTGCACAGGTCTCTAATATGTCTGGCGTGCAGCTTCTGCAGACGCTGCGATTGGCTGCTAGGACACAGTCCCATGACGCTAGGCTATCAAAATATGGTTTCATTTTTAGGCAGAGGCAAGTGCTGTGTAATGATGCATTTGAAGTGTACTGAGCTCAAAGGAGACGCAGGCGCAGTCAGAACAAACGCACGTGCTGCGTACAAGTGATCGCATGTTGTTAGCACAGCATATAAAGATGGGCGAGCCAGCAAAGTAACAGGGAGAGCCGAGACAAGGGTCTGCACTGACTAAGAGCTCATGCACACGCCGAGCCTTGAAAATACTGGTCATGAAAATCATGCAACGAACATGTTACGACATGAATCGAGGTCTTAAAATGAAAAAAACGTGTATTTCTTTAACACACGGAATCGTTTCTCCGTAGTACATCAGACTGTATCGCTGCACAGAGTAACATTTACTAAATTTGAAAGTTTTTAAACATGATCTGAAAAACGATTCTGCCCCCTCCTTCATGTGAATGTTCTTAGTGAACTAATAGGCAAATCAGCGGTCATGTGCACCCTATATGTTGCTTAGATTCTTATTACAGATGGAGCAACGTTATAGGCTGGTAAATAATACAAAATAGTGGGGGGCTTTTCTACAACGCACATCATGGACACATTGTAATATTTAACACTGCAGCTTTAATAGAATCTTAAGGATGTCATTAGTAATGCCAGTGAATGTTGTCATATTTGTCATGGATATGTTCTAATTTCAGCCAGTTGATGTCTGAAGATACTTCACACATGTTTTTGAAGGAGCTCTCAAATCCGATACTGAATAAATTAAAGGCTTAGTGAAATTAAGTATTTGTCTAAACAGATGTGTAGGATACACAAAACTTCAAAGTGCCCCGTAGTCTGAAAGCCATATATACGGACAGTTCGGAAGGGAAATAGCAAAAAGGGAGGTATGTAATCAAATTCAGCAAGTATGCTTTATCGTTATTTACATTCTTCAAAAAAATTAGAATATATGTGAAAAAAATGAACATTATGTCCTCAGTGCAACAAGCAAAAAAGAAAGATTAAACAAATTCTTCTTAGTGACATTCCTAAACCTGAAATGCAAGTGGACTAATCAGACTTGGACTTGCAGCAGAGACCACTGAAATTTCGCTCAGCCTCAAAAAAGATACTGAAATAACTAAGAATCTGTTGTAGCTTCTCAACCTACGTAAAGAACGCTTCCTCTGTAGGATGTATTTTTCAGAATAGGTCTGCCAGTTAGGGGCCTTAAGAGTAGTTAAGCATACTTGATAACATAGTTAACGGAGCGGAGGGTATCAAAGGGTCAAGCACTTGGTATTGAGCAATTGTGTTTTGTGCATCTCGGAGCCCATTTTTGAAGTGTTAGCCCATAACTCTGATTTCTACATAAGCTCTCAGTCTTTTCCAAAGAAAGCTGTAATAACACATTACATTTTAATTGGGTGTCAATGTATCATGCTGCAAGGAAGTTGCCACCCCTCTTACCTCCACTAAGGTTTGACAGTCCACTGTTGCTGCCATGGGAGAGTTAGTTGTGGAAGGCCTATTGAATTTCAATTTAGGAGAGTCTTAGGCAATGGGACACCATTAATAAAGACGATATCTACCATTCGGTAACCACATACTACCCAAGGCCCCCAGAAGAGGTTCACAATCTACATAGCAAAAAATTAGAAGTTCTTGGAAACTGCTAATAAAAAAACTTGACCGGAGCTCTAGCTGGCAACTCGCTCGCTGAGAACTATGGGATTTGACATTCCCAGCTTTCCCATTTTTACTAAAACTATAATGTAATAAGCACTGCATTACAATCGTAACAGTCTCTTAATAGTGGCATTTGTCCAGAGGGCATTCCCTGTACATTTTTGTTATAAGAACCTACCCCACTATAAGTGCAGTGCTATGGGCAATGTGGATCGAGGAACATTTTTTTTTATTGCCAGTCTCCCTGTTGACAAAATCTGTGCTCATAAGCAATCATATTTTCTACATATTTCCCTGCGATTTGCTTTTGCATTGCACAGGACAGGATGAGGATGCTACCACAGAAGTTGAGGTGTGTTGCTAGCTCTCCTGTGGCTGGAAGGAGGAGACTGAGGCACCAGTCGCGCCTCCTCCACTAAGGCGGAGGAGCGTCGCACCACTGATTGTTTTTTAGCAATTTAAGAAGAAAAAGAAATTATAACCCAGTTATTATCATTTCCTTTTCCGAGAACGGCAGCTAAGCTTTGGAAGGGAGGCGTGGCTGACAGTGCTGCCGAGGAGTGGTTTGCCCCACTCTAAGTGCAAATGACTATTTGGCAGGCCCGAAACAGTCATGCACAGTTTCCCTCTTCTCCACCCAGGCTGTTTCACCTTCCCGGTAATGTGTTCATTGGAGTGGAGAACATACCCATGGCCCCCAAGCCCCGTCTGAGCGCCGAGCCACGTCCAAAGCACCAACTTGTCAGCAGAAAAGGTGATATTCAAGGCCGGAACATATAATGCTTACAATTCACTGAAGTCACAAGACAAAGGTAATGAGAAAAACTAGAGTCAAAAGTCTCAGGGTACAACCATACATAGGCTCAAATGGCTTACTAGCCAAAAGGGTACAGACCAAATTAAGGTTTCGCTGTAGAATAATAAGACACACACACACACACACACACACACACACACACACACAGACACACACACACACACGTACGTGTCAGGGGCCTCCATGTAATACAATGGTCAAGGGCCAAGGGCCAAGAGACAATGAAAGGTTTTTGATGTTCCAATATCCCTTGGGCTATCCAATTTCAAATTCTGTGCATGCATAGCAGGTGAAGTCAAAACCACTGATCAGATCGGTTAACAATTTGATGTAGATGTTAAAAAAATATGGGTGAGATGATGGAGTCGTGAGGGACTCCTGCTTTAATGCTGTATGGTTTAGTAGAGAATGGAGAAGTATATATATTTGTTCTTTAGTGTATTTACAATGTGATCCAAGTGAGAGCCGTGCACTCTATTCCAGCTTCGTCAAGTCTCTGGATTAGATCGCCATGATCCATGTGTAAAAGGCCACCTAAAGGGTTCAGGAGAAGAAGGGCAGCAATGTGGAAGAGGTGTGGCGCAGCGGCCAGGGCGACTGACACTGGACGCTGGGGATCACTGTTCGATCCCCGGCTCCGGCGGCAGGGGTCTGCCCAGAACCATGCGACTCTGGGCAATAGCTCGATTAATCTTCCAGACGGCCCCTAGCGCCTTGACACCTTCGGGTAATTGTTCAAGCTTTACAAATACTGGACATTTATATTTACATTTATGCAGAGGGCGCCAGATTAGTATAGCGCTGGGCCGCCCATCAGACCATTATAGCATTCTGGGGGTCACCTACTGTCCGACCCACACGGCGTGGATGCAACGCCTTTGGGGCGTACCGGGGATGGAAAAACTAACCCTTACACTCACATTGCAAGGCGATACATTTAAAACCACCTGGCATCCCTTCATAGCCTTATTAACACAGGAATTCAGAGAGTTTAGCTGTCCCCGCTACTTCGATTATTACGTCTCACTGATCTAGACTCAGTTTGAAGCGAGGGAGGTTGGGAGAAAATTGTACACCTCCTCATCATTATTTACATCGCTGTAAGCCTGTCTGAGCCTTAGGATTGCAACAGTTTGAAATGAAAATGTTTTTGTACCTCCACTAGTACTGGAGAGCATGGGAACAGGACGGGAATCCTCCCAAGTTACAGGACACACTTTTGTTAGTTCGTACCATGATAAATGCTAAATTCGTGCTCAAGTCAGTTCTGGATGCAAAACCAGAACAAGGCTTGAGACTTGAAACAGCACCTTTGGGGTCAAGGGTCATGCTTCGATACATAACCGAAGAAAAATAGAAAGTGCCCACACCTCAACAAATGAACAACTTATTCAAGGAAACACATGTAACTGAATGACACATGTGAAGGTACATTTATTTATACCAGCAATTCATGTTGTTTATGGATTTTACAACAAAATATTTAGAAAGCAGAAAAAGAGGGATAAACCCAAACACTCAACACAGTGATTGAACTAATACAAACAGTAATTGACAGTGGTGAACAACAATAATCAATGAAAAACATGAAAACACAGAGCAACGATGTTAGAATTTAGCACATTTGATAATTCATAGATCCATATAAATGTCAAATTTGTAACCACCAAAGCGAAGTGAAACAAAAAGGGGGGCAAGAGCTTGTATAAAGTTCATTGGCATGGATACATTTAATGTATTACTATGCTCTTGCGCAGTGCGCAAGAGCATAGTAATACATTAAATGGGCTAAATTCTAACATCGTTGCTCTGTGTTTTCATGTTTTTCATTGATTATTGTTGTTCACCACTGTCAATTACTGTTTGTATTAGTTCAATCACTGTGTTGAGTGTTTGGGTTTATCCCTCTTTTTCTGCTTTCTAAATATTTTGTTGTAAAATCCATAAACAACATGAATTGCTGGTATAAATAAATGTACCTTCACATGTGTCATTCAGTTACATGTGTTTCCTTGAATAAGTTGTTCATTTGTTGAGGTGTGGGCACTTTCTATTTTTCTTCATTATAGTATGGTCCAGCCCCCCTCAGTCCCGACCAGGACCTGACTCCTTCTTTTCGTCGATACATAACCAGCAAGGCCTGTGGAACAGGTATCCAGGAGTGGTACTGGCAGAGGGCCAAACATGGGCCAGCTAGCACCAGGAAGGACAAGCCAGCAAAAGTAGAACTCCAGGCCCAATAGATCCGGGGCCCAAGGACATGCAAGAGGGGCCCAGAATTCTCCAAAACAAATGCAGAAATCAGGTTAATGGTCACTAGAAAAGCAGGAGCTGGGCGTCAAATCCTGCTTGGGCTTCTTATGCTTGTGACAAGATTAGTCTTTTGATTTCGCTTTGGACTTACCCAGATGGCAACAGGAACAGCCCTGACACGGAATGGGACTGGCCTAGTTTCTTCAGTTTAACGATTTAAAGTTTGGTTTCACACTATCTGTTGTCCTTTGGGTGCATGGGGGGCATTTATCTCAGGTCTTTGAGTCAAGTTAGGAGATCAGTGAGAGAAATCTGCTGTCAACAGATTTAGTATGGCTTAAATCCATGTCTTAGGGGAAGGCATCCTAATGATTAGACATAAAAACTAATTTTGGAAAACCAGCAAAACACACCCCCCACAAAAAAAAGAGCTGGGAACAAAGGTCCAGGTCTGCGTCGAAGGGTGTGGTAAGAGGAGGAACTACCATCAACGTAAAGAGGTTTCACCTATACACAACGGTGTTGTCACCCGGGGAAGTGGGGCAGTCAACATGGAGTCCCTATGGACCCCTCACCTTTATGGGAGAATGTAAAGTAATGCAGTACGTTTTTCAGGTCCAGTCTTGCTTTTCAGGAGAGTAAAATGGAGCATAACATCCAGTTAAAGTATTAATCAGGACAACTATTCTCCTCTGTAATCAATGTTCATTAAGCTTTCTGCTATCAAACATAATTTCTTAGAGTCAATGAAGAACCCAAATGAATCAAAATTTTACTTGTAAGATGCATCCAGACCATAACAAACCACAATATTCTGTTGAGGTGACTGTTGCATAAACAAGTGTTACTTTGGCTCTCATCGTAATGGGAGGAAATCCCCAAGCGGTCTTTAAAGGCTCATGAACGAAGCAACCGTGGGATACTTTGTGCACGTACAAGAAAAATCACGTTGTAATGGTTGCAACATCTATCCTTCCTGGTGCGAAGGATCCCAAATGATGACAAAGGCGGTTCCGGTCGACAACTGATGGGTATTTTTCCACAAACAGAAAATATCTCTTCACATTGTAGTCATATTTTGCGTCACATATATCCTCTAAATGTGTGTATTTGAATTAGCACTCTCTTCTTGTCAGGTACTTAGTTAGTCGACATTACTAATCTCTTGTGATCTACAGCTACTTTGTGTTTTGGTAAACTGTCTTGTTTGGGGGTTGTAGCTGTGTAAGGTCGGTAAACATCCCCTTGGACCCTCTCATCACCAGTTTGTTCATGCAAAATACTTAAATCTACCACTCACAGCAATAGGCTAGCACTTAGGGAGAGTTGGATTCCATTTCACAAACAATATTTATCATCTGTGCAAAACTGTAGGCTATTGCCGATTTTAAGTGTGGCGTTAGCTAAGACCTTTTGATTATATAGTGAAGATGAACTATGCAATTAAAAACAAATTAAAACTCGGTATGTGGCATTCTCAACTAGCTATTTTGGTACATTGATAAAAGAGTGATTCTTACAATATGATAAAAACAGATTTCTGTTTTGGGGCAGCAGGTCTTCCCAAGAGGTAGATGGAGCAGAAGGCATGTGCCTAGACTCAGCAGATCGGATTACCAGACTCTATGAGCACAGCACAGAACCCTCAAGATGAGCTGAGCCCAGTCCCAACTGACTTTTTTTAGTCTCGCATGCACTGTATAGGAGGACCTTTAGCGGTCTCTCTGCCGCTTTTGGAAGCACATACTCGTGCTGGCATTCACCTTGCGGGAGCAAGCAGCAGCACGCATGGGTGCCAGAGAGCAGTTTTGGGCAATTCAACAGTGCAAGCCGCATTTTCAACACATTCTGTGGCTCGGGCACATTTGGCTGTACAAGGAATGGAATGGGCCACATTGTTTGGCATTGCGGCACACGCTTTGAAATGAAGAGGGGCAGTCGGGTCATAGTGGCCATTCTGATGCACAGATCACATTATTCGTATGGGGCCAATTCTGCAGCTCGGAATGCCGCATCCTGCGCATAAAGCACATTTCATGGCATGTCTTTAGAAGCATCTTGGCACCACTGTGGCACTAGGCACATTTTATGGCATGTCTTTGCAGCCAGCGTTTATCTCCCAGTGCATCACAGAAAGTGTTGAGCTCTGCACGTGCACGGCTCTCCCATAAAGCTGATCTGAGTGGTAAACCCCATTTGCCCTCTGCACCCCTCGATCCCGGAAGCTGGGAAGGGACTACGTAGCATGATTGACAATAGCTGTTCCCCTGTGGTGTTTTGACCTTTCGTCCCATGAGGACATGCCGGACCTGCTTCACATGTTTTTGCTCGCCTAATTTCAATCAGGATGTGTAAAAAAGGCATCTGTGGGCCTAAATCCGAACCTCGATTCATTAAAACAAACTAACTAACTTTATTTATCTCCTTGTACCAGGGAAACGCAGCCATCCATGTAGGCCTTCTGCAGGAGTAAGTTAAAAACAAGCATCGGCATCGCCAATAGGTCTCGCCTTTGGGACCTTATTAGTGTTTAGCCATGCAACAGTTGATGTTGTTGCACCAAGGATATGGTGCTGCATAACTAAACACTTATAAAAAGGTCCAAAAGGCGAGACCTATTGGCTATGCCAATGCTTGTTTAAATATATAACTCAGAGTAGCAGCAGAGGATCAAACTCGTAATGGAGACCACTGCTCCACAGAAGGCAGAACGAGTTTACCAGAGAGCCCAGATGCAGAACATCCAAACAACAAAATTACTCGACAAAGAGCAATTTTAGCAAAAGAGAAAAGATCTACCAGAGTAACGCCCTACTGTAAGAAGACGCCATGAGATACCTCTAGGTGCAGGTGCCACTCGTAGTCATTAGGAGGATGCCTGCTAAGCTTGTCGATAGTCCGGTATATCACCCAACAGTTAAGCGGGTGCCCAGATGGTCTCCATAGCCCAGAAATATTGCTTCAGTAATAAATGATGAGCTCTAGAAGGGACAGTGAATACAGCACTCTAAGTCAAGTGTGCATCCTTCAACCACCATTAAAGGTCCCTGCCCACCTCATACGACATACAGATGTTGAGAATAAGAATCTTCAAAATCATCTGGGTCAGAGTACAAAACTAGGTCCAAAAAAGTAACGAAATCCTAAATGTCTCAAATTATACCACTGGAGTGACAAGTAGGTAAACTTTCATGGTTTAGAAAGACACAGAAGCCAGGATCATAAAACTGATCCAGGACACCCAAAATCATCAGCAGATACTCAAGACAAACAAACACACACAAAAACAAACACACACAAAAACAAACACACACAAAAACACACACACGCATCCCTCCCACCCTCCTTCTTCAAATAGTTGTATTCTGCACGAACAACTCCCCCGATCAACTGGAACATTCGATCAACCCAGACCTTCCCGTCCTTACTCGGGAACTTGACTGGCCTCTCACCACAGAAGAGGAACAGAGGGAAATCACGGAGATGCGATCAGGGAAGACTCCAGGCCCAAAACAAATCCCTATTGAATTTTTAGAAATGTATTCTTCGCTCATACTGCCACACCTTTTAAAATCCTTCCAGGAAGCATGGGATACATTTGAGCTCTCCCATGACTGATTAGGTCCACCATAGTGGTCCTACTTCAACACAGGGCTCCATCGATTTATGCAATGGGAGTTCCTCTGCGAAAAACCCATATCTCGAAATTGAAACTAGTTCCCCCACCCAACTCAAAAAGCAAAGTATGCACACAGGCCACGTTAGACGGTGGACTGAGGAGCCCCAAACATTAGCTCTACTACCGATCATCCTAGATTATTCACCTGAAAGATTGGTTCTTTGGTGTAAGGAACAAATTTATACCTGGACCTTCAGTTACTGAAACCATACAACTTATATTCTCTTCTTAATGGACATTAACTTTACATGCACTTCCCCAGATTACAGGAATCCAGCTAGAGCATTAGAAGTTATCAGTTAAATACATTGGATGGCATGGGTGGGTAAACAGTGAGACTCCCCCTGTGGCAATGGCACACCTCTCAAAAGGGTTTGTAGTCTCACTTGTTTCCAGGCATGGGACCTCATTGGCATTTCCAAACTTGGTGATGTTTGAAGAGCAGACCACATGAAATAGTTCGAACAAATGTCATCCAACTTTGCACTACACAAAAAACAGTTTTTCTGGTACTTACAGCTAAGGCATGCTCTGGAGGGTCATAATGCTATACTCGCTG
This sequence comes from Lissotriton vulgaris, assembly GCF_964263255.1. Taxonomy (NCBI): domain Eukaryota; kingdom Metazoa; phylum Chordata; class Amphibia; order Caudata; family Salamandridae; genus Lissotriton; species Lissotriton vulgaris. The sequence goes on along the minus strand of NC_141693.1, from coordinate 522,092,901 downwards.
TGGTGCCAGAGGTACATTCCTTAAAAGCAATGGTTACAATGGAACAATGTGGGAAGAAGGATACCTCTTTTATGTACAAATCTCGGGTTGTCAATCCCCCCAAGCCCTTCAAGAGTCTCAGTAAAAAGTGGGAGTCTTACTTAAGTGCCTCAGGTGACGAGGAGTGGATCGAGGCTAGAAGGGCCTCAATAGCCAAGGCCATTTTGGCCACACTCGGACTCATACAGTTTAACTACCTCCATGGTATATTACCACTCCTTCAAGCTGTAGTAAAATGATAGCGCCCAATCAACTGAAAGTTGGAATTGCGGCTGCCCTGAGGGTACAGTTTTGAACATCATAATTGCTGCATTCTGGACTAGTGTACACACAAAAACGGAGGACATACTTGACTTCAAATTCCCATTTGAGTCCAGGTGGGCACCAAAATACGGCTTTACTGGACACAAACAATCATGTGTGCAAATGTCATCACCTAGTGTATTGAAGGGTTTTGATCGTATTCAAATATTGGTTTCCACCACACCTCAGAATTACAAAAACAATGTGCTTCATTGATACTAATTTCGATATGTACTGAAACAGCAGCACAGTTCTATTTTTGTGTGTGTGCTAGAAAAAAAAAACATCCTACATCCTCTCCTCTTACATGGGTACTCACTAGAATGGTCACATAAATTCTCTCACTTTGAAGTCAGAGAAAGAAAAGTAAATACCACGCTCCCTCGGAAGATAGAGCCTGACATTTTATCTCTACTTTGAATGTACAGTAAATGTAACAAGATAAGAATACGATTTAAAGGCCTGTTTAAAGAGAGCTCATGGAAGAATACAGTAAACAAGGTCTGGCCAACGGGAGGAACAAATTCAAGTTGAACAGCATAAAACAAATAGTCAGCAAGTAGCCCAAAAATATGAGTTACAAACCACATAGCCAATGGCAATTCAGGAGACGGTGCGGAGGGCAAGAAGAAAAGCAGCACACAAGGGAGACAGCCACACGGGCCAAAGCAAAACATAATGAAAAACACAGGGGAGGAGGGGAGAAGACAGACCAAAAAACAGACATAGCGAGAGAGAGACAGAGAGAGAGCGAGCGAGCCAGAGACAGAGAGCGAGCGAGACAGAGACAGAGAGAGAGCGAGCGAGACAGAGCGAGCGAGACAGAGAGAGACAGAGAGAGAGCGAGACAGAGAGAGACAGAGAGCGAGCGAGACAGAGAGCGAGCGAGACAGAGAGCGAGCGAGACAGAGAGCGAGCGAGACAGAGAGCGAGCGAGACAGAGAGCGAGCGAGACAGAGAGCGAGCGAGACAGAGAGCGAGCGAGACAGAGAGCAAGCGAGACAGAGAGCGAGCGAGAGCGAGCGAGCGAGAGCGAGCGAGCGAGAGCGAGCGAGACAGAGAGCGAGAGAGAGCGAGAGAGAGCGAGAGAGAGCGAGAGAGAGCGAGAGAGAGCGAGAGAGAGCGAGAGAGAGCGAGAGAGAGCGAGAGAGAGCGAGAGAGAGCGAGAGAGAGCGAGAGAGAGCGAGAGAGAGCGAGAGAGAGCGAGAGAGAGCGAGAGAGCGAGAGAGAGCGAGAGAGAGCGAGAGAGAGCGAGAGAGAGCGAGAGAGAGCGAGAGCCAGACAGCGAGCCAGACAGCGAGACAGACAGCGAGACAGACAGCGAGACAGACAGCGAGACAGACAGCGAGACAGACAGCGAGACAGACAGCGAGACAGACAGCGAGACAGACAGCGAGACAGACAGCGAGACAGACAGCAGACAGCGAGACAGACAGCGAGAGATGGAGACAGCATAAGAGAGTGAAAGAAGGAGCATGAGAGAGAGCAAGATTCTAGGCCAGCCCCAGTGTACACTATGCTACTGCTAAAGCGTATGCTCCAATGGCAGGGAGGTGCAAGTGCACAGGCATATTCTTATCTGCAGAAACCGGAATCTCACCCACAATGCCACAAACATCTCTAGACATAAAAGATATCCAAGTAAAGCAGGACGGGTGCTACGAAGTTCAACCCAATCAGCACTCCCAGAGTCAGCATCTAGACAACAGGAAATCTTGAGCTGCAAAATGTCACTCATTTAGGTATGCCTACAGTTCTGGTGTTACCAACTCTGCCCAGGACTTGGTAAAGTAGATATATTTAACATCTTACATTTTTTTCCTGCAGTAGTAGCAGCATCATCAGGTGCATCAACTCCTACCTAAAAAAAACATTCCGAGGGTCTCTGAATTCCAGAGGCGAGTGAAAACAAGCAGGATTTGGAGTAATGATGTAACTCTGCATGCACTATTACTGCACACCGAATTGATTATCTATGGGGGGGGGGGGGGCTTCAGGGGACATGCTCACAAAAACAAATCTGGCGAAACATGGCCTGGTACTAGCGAATTAGCTGTGGAAATAAGAACAGCAACACGGATTAGTATGCCCACGTCATTCTCAAATGTCCATGGGATAGCTCAGAATACCGAGCTAGTTCCCAATCCCAAATCTGGGGCCCCCACACGTATCTGTACTTACAAGTACACAAATGTCTGCATCGGGAATTTCGTATCATTTTAGAATGAGGCCCCTATCGTTGTTTTTAAGTGTAACATTTTGAATGCAATGTTTTAGCATACGTTTAATACATCATGCCGACGGCCTGATATATTCATTCTGTTCGAGTCGTGTTTTCTGATTTAATACATTTAGAAAGATTAATTCAACACCTGCATTTTCTTGAATTACCTTCCTTTTCCAGTCTTTAATTGTAACTAAAATGTGCCCCGATTCCGCCCAGGCAGTTAACAGTAAGTGATATTAAGACAATGAGATTACATTTCTTCAGAAAGTGCTGCAAGAGGACTCCAATTTGTGCAAGTCAACGCATGGTTCCTTTCATACCACGAGCCGGATGAGACAATACGCAGTCATTCCTTACAACAATGCGTACAATGGGTATTTCTGGTACCTTACACAGTAATGTGCGGGAGGAGGAGACCGGGCTGAATACAGCCTCGGTGATAAGATTTGTTCGGTTTCTTTACTTTGGATTTTATTTGAACCTCGTCAGTTCAGTACTAGCAGCTGGCATCCACCAAAACCAATGCGACATAAATATTCAAAACAAAAAGCACACTGCCCCGACAAAATGAAACACTTACAAATGACCTAATGGAGCATGCCTCCAGGCTTATAACATCAGACGTGCAGTTGATAAAACATGCTGCTATAATAACAGAGCAAACACAAGGAGATGATAGACGGGATGGTGAAACTTTTCAGACAATCACCCCCAGTCACAGATCTGGGTTGAATCCATTCTCATTCTTTAGCTCACTTCACCACCTCAGTTCAGACCCAGCTATATGCAAATTAGGCTTTACTCTGTGACTCATGGGAACAGTCCAGCCCGAATTGCCAAGTCTTCCCTGGACCAGACACAAGCATCCAGGGACCGGTTTCGGGCTAACAACCCTCATCAGCCAGGCTAGCTTGAATCCAGTGGCAAAGTAAGCAAGGGGCCCAAGTCTGGGCATACCCTGCAAATTTAGGACGAACAAAGCAAACACAAGGAGATGATGGACGGAGCCTGAAACTTGTCAGACACTCACCCCCAGTCACCGATCTGGGTTGAATCCATCATCGTCTTTAGCTCACTTCGCCACCTTAGTTCAGACACAGCTATATGCAAATCAGACTTGACCCTGTGCCTCATGGGAACAGTCCAGCCCGAACTGACAAGCCATGTCTTCCCTGGACCAGAAACAAGCATCCTGCGGACCAGAAACAAGCATCCTGTGAACAGTTTCGGGCTAACAGCCCATGTCAGCAGTGCTAGCTTGAATCCAGTGGCAAAGTGAGCAAGGGACCCATGTCTGGGCATACCCTGCAAACTTAGGGCGAACACAGCAAACACAAGGTGATGATGGATGGAGCACTGTAACTTTTTAGACACTCACCTCCAGTTACAGATCTGTCCTGGGGTGGCAAAGTGGGTTAAAGAAGGATGATGGATTCAGCCCAGATCTGTAACTGGGGGGTGAGTGTTTGAAAAGTCCATGTAATCTGATTCAGAGTTAAAGTACTACAGCATGCAGATTTCTTTGCCAGATTCTTGTGACGCCCTCTTCTCCCTCAATACACAAGTCACCCTGAAAGTATTAAAAAGCCCAACGTGCCACAGGTTTGGTTTGTACAAATAAGGAAACAAAATGCAAATCTCCCTTGTGGTTAAACTCCAATCCATTATAACAACATACAGGATTCCTTAGGGTGAACAGCAAACTTAGAGTTCGAACCCTCTCAAGGCCCCTAGTCAACTGACCACCTCTCACTTCGGTACTTAATACATTCCACAACCTTGGGACGGTCCTTCCACTGTGCATAGTTATCAACCACACCATCGAACGTGAACACCTATTTGATTTGGGTGGCTCTTGTTCATTGAATAATCTACATATTACAGAAGCGAACATTTAACTTGCGCTCAGCACATCCTTTGTGGTCATGGTTGCCATATGCGAGGCTATAAAAGCCTTATGAAACTATGGTACATGCATCCTCATGCCAAGACTAGAGCACGAGTCCATATCAAGAGACGCGAGAAGCAGAGACAAAAAATGATAGCTTGGGCTCGAACAATAGGCCATACACAAGGCCCAATTGTAACTCTTGGCTTTACATAAATTTTCTGGAGGTTACTCCAGAATATATATCCTTGCACTGCAAAGATAGACCCTTACAAACCACAAGAGCAGAATTACCAAAATTGTACAGCAAAATGAACAGCACCGGATTTACATGCACACAATACAGGGTGTATGTAATGTAAATGTAATGTAAATTGATACTTGTATAGCGCACTACTCCCCCCCAAGGGCCTCAAGGCGCTTGTACGAATACCGCTGTGGAACCCATCCTGGCTTTCCCTGTGAGGCGTCCACTCCTGGGCAACCCCAAGGTGGAGGCCAGGCATCCTTAGCGTTGTGGGGGCCGTTGTGGAGATTAAGCAAGCTATTGCCCAGAGTTGCAGAGTGGGACTCCATGATTGGAATAGGCACTGAGGTGAGAATTATCAGGTCCGTGGAATTTATGAGCCCAAGACCCGCCGAGGTGGGGAATTGAACCCTGGTACCGGGCTAGACCTCTGCATCAGGGTCTGCCACTCTAATCATTGAGCCACACTTCTCCACTATGGAATTCAGGAGATTGGATACCGGTTTTAAAGTAATACAAGGAGAACCTCAGACATACCAATGGCCAGCGAGGGGACTTGTTAGCGGAGACTGTGTACTGTAATATCATGGGAAACCTTTGTGACTCAATGAACAGTATCCTTGGATGACATGATTGCACGTGCCTACATTGCCACTCAAAACGTTTAACGTGTAAAAGGAATATGAAAAATTAAAGTGTGTGGCACCACAACATGTGAACAAAATCTAAATGTACAATTCTGCTCGCTCCATCCACAGGCAAAATGAATTAGATGTGCATGTTGGAGTTGCTAGAAATGAAAGCAGTGTACACCCGCCAACTGCCAACATCCTACAGGCTTTTCATCAATCAAAATATTTTCGCTTAAAACAAAATATATTGTTTTTCTACAGGGATTTCCACATACACGTAAAACCGCTGCACTGTGTACTTTCTATATGGCAATGGAGCACCATGTCCATCAGCTTTTACCTACCATGTCCTCCACTTGGCAATTTTTGAAAAAAGTTGGGGGGCATGGCCAACTGCCGACCACGATGGCTACTTCTTGAAGGAGCTCCAGCTACTCTCCATGCCATCCCTGTGTAATATCCATCCAAATATCCGAGTTAGATTGAACACCTAATTGACCGTCATTTAAATAGTGCTCGAGCAACCCGGAGATACGTGCTCTACAGTGCAGGAGCAGTGCCGAAGAAGCCAGCAACTCGTTGAGGCCTGTGCGCATGGGCGGTTCCCTGGCGTGGCAGTTGGGAGTGGCCGAATGAGACACTCGAGAGTTGCGGCTGCTGTTCCGACCGAGGCCCGGTGAGGAGACCAAGGGATCGAGATCAGCGACCTTCCCAGGAGCTCTCGATAAGTCTTGGTGTAGGAGCGGCTCCGCAGTGGTGGTGGACGCAACAGCAGAGGAGCCATAAACACGAAGTAAGCTGCTGCACGCCTGCAGCGGAGGTGCCTGGGAGAACAAGGATTTTCTCGGGACAGTAAGGCCGATTGGAGTTCCGGCCTGGTGATCTGGCCTGACCCCCCCCACCCCAATAAACTATCTCTCCCCTGGATGCCTGATTTACTTGAGAGTCTGCTTCATTTGTCAGAAGGAGGCAAGGACGAGCCCAGACTTGTGCCTGAACATATATTTGAGACAGGGGGGTCAAGCGTCAAGATTATATGGGCTTTGTTCTTCATGAGCCGACCCCAGCCCATGCGCCCTGAACATCATCCTCGTTCCTACTGCGGTTGCCCTGTCTAGACTTGGTCGTCCCCCCCGTACCCACCTGTCCAGCTTTCTCTCCCCTGAGTGCCCAATTTGCCTAGAGGGCCACCCCGGATGAGAAGCTGAGGCAGTAGCCAACCCTGGCTTATACACCAGAACGTATCCAAGTCATTTGGAGGAGAGGCCATGGTTTGTCCATGTGCTTTGGGTCTCTAGATCCGGCCCCAATCCACAGGGCCGGATTACCAGTATGGTTTCCCCCCCCACTAGACCACAGGATCACCAACTCTGCAGGAGGATGTAAGGGAGCAAAGGGGTGTGCGTTACACGTCATACAAAACTGACAAGTTTGCCCATGCCAAGTCAGACCGCCAGGGACCATTATCCGAGGATCAGGTGACACCTTCTCCGGACCCCGCTGATGCCCCTACATTGCAGGATACAATGATGACTGTCCAAGGGGTACACCTGGTGTTGGAGGGCAAAATGGATACAGTAGCATCGGAGGTCACCCTAATAAGCGCTTTTCTTCGAAACTTTGGCTTCCGCGTCAAATCAGCTGAAGGTTCCTAAGCCACCTTGCAGACCTATAACAAAAAACTGGAAGGGCAAGTCCGTAGCCTGCTAGCCACAACGACCACTCTAGAAGAAAGAGTTGAGTATTTCGAAGGGCGTTCCTGGAGAAACAATGTCAGAATTTTGTGGGTGATGGAACGGGCGGAGAGACAGACAATTGATCTTTGTGGAGGACCTTATCACTAAGCAATTGAAGCCCCGTCGTCTCTCCGTCTTCTTCTCGATAGAGAGGGCACATAGTCCCCGGAGGCCCGCAGAAGCCTGGACTCCCACCCCGCCCAATTGTAGCACGAATTTTCAATTATAGTGCCAGAGACATTATAGTACAGATAGCTCGTAATGGTCCTGGTCCCCCTCTCAAGTAAATGTAAAAATGTAAATTGATACTTGTATAGCGCACTACTTACCCGCAAGGGTCTCAAGGCGCTTGTACGAATACCGCTGTGGAACCCATCCTGGCTTTCCCTGTGAGGCGTCCACTCGTGGGTACCCCCAAGGTGGAGGCCAGGCATCCTTAGCGTTGTGGGGGCAGTTGTGGAGATTAAGCAAGCTATTGCCCAGAGTTGCAGAGTGGGACTCCATGATTGGAATAGGCACTGAGGTGAGAATTATCAGGTCCGTGGAATTTATGAGCCCAAGACCCGCCGAGGCGGGGAATTGAACCCTGGTCCCGGGCTAGACCTCTGCATCAGGGTCTGCCGCTCTAACCATTGAGCCACACTTCTCCACTCTGTTTAAAAACGTGATCACTTTTTTCCGGACTTCACACTTAAAGTACAGAAATTGCGACGCTCCTATCTAGAAGATCAGAAGGCCCTAAGTGAAAGAGAATTGAAATATGCCACAATATTCCCTGCCAGGCTTCGAGTGGCAACAGTGCACATAACCTATGTTTTTGAGACTTCTGAGGATGCATGGGCCTGGCTGGAAGGGTGGCGCAAGGTTGGGAACCAGAAATTGCAAACAGACTACCAGAGAAATGATACAGACCCTGCAGACATTGCACCTCATCGAAATCAGAGGGGCAGTACGAGGGAACAGAAGTCCTCAAAGTACGCAGCCTCCTAGAAACTGCAACGCTGGTGCATCTAAAGCTGGACTCATCGGGCCCTATTATGAATCTACAGACCAGAGACCTCTCCGGGTCTCGCTGATTTGGTTTCATGCGACATAAAAGAACGGATTGCTCTGAAGTGGGTGGAGGGTGGCCGCACCAGGTGGGGTCACGTCCTTTTCCCCATAATGGGATGTTGGGAACGGGGTACACAGGCGCTCTGCACAGTAGGGAGGGTGGGCAGTTTTGAGTCCACAATGCAGGGAGGCAGGGTGGGGTGTGGGGGACACGTGGTTATTTCAGCGTTATTTTTTTCTGAAAATGTTTCAAGTAATGGTGGTGAACATGGTACGTTGCATAGGTCGCAATACCTTATCGTGAAAAGTGGCGGAGTGGTACCGGACATCAAACAAGGGGACAGGGGAGGTGTCCTTGAGAGACGTAAATACATACCCTTGCACCGCACGGGACGGCCCTACCCAGCTGTGTCATAACTGAAATTAGAGTAGATACTGGATGTCTTCACATCAGATCACTTACAGCTTCAAAATGTTGTCCTGGAATGTGAATGGACTAGGCGATAAGATAAAGAAAGGGGTAGTACTACACTACTTGAAACAACATCTACCAGGCGTAATCCTTCTACAAGAGACGCATTTGCAGGGAACAACATATGGTGCGCAGAATTGACGAGGATACAAATTAGTCGCTCACGCAGGTTACACCAGAGGTTTGAGGGGGAGTGAGTATCCTTCTACGAAACGCATTCCTGGTTACTGTTTAACACATCTCACATGACCCACAGGGCCGTTTGGTGGCGATTTCTGGTTACTGGGAAGGGCATTTATTTAATATTATTTCTCTTTACACCCCCCTAGACTCCATGTGGCGGCACTGGCAGATTTAGGTTCACTTTTCGTTAAGTTGCCACAGGAAGAATTGGTCATTGGAGGTGACTGTAATGCAGTTATTGTTGGGGAGCGAGATAGATTGCCTTCTCGGAGTAGTGATCCCTCGGGGAAATCATTAGGAGACTTCTTGTCGGCGTTCTGCCTTATAGACGTTTGCCGAACACATAATCCAAACATTAACCATTTAACTTTTCACGCTGGGGCACACAGTAGCTTTTCGTGCAATGACTAAATATTTGGACTGGCATGGTATTCCCAATCGTTTAGCAGTGTGTGTCTCCTTCCCAGGGGTATCACTGACCATTCCCCATTAGGGCGGTCTATGGTGAAAGGGTGGGCCCGATGGCCGGAGTTGTCCCGCTTGATCCGTGGTTCCTGAAGATACTGCGAATTGAACTGATTTACTACTACTGAACAATATTTTCGGGAGAACGAGGAGACTATGGAATTGACCGATAACCTCTGGGAACTCTTCAAAATGGTGCTGTAGAGTCAGGGCATTGCCTCAAAAGCAAGCAACATGAAAGAAAAGGTGGTACGACTGAAGGACCTTGAGAGAGAGCTCCACAGCCTTGAATCCAACCTGATCGCTAAAGATCCACAGGCAGTCAGACAAACAGTGTCAAAAGGAAAGAATACAAAGACACTCGTGAAGAGGCATCAAAACTCAGCTATAAAGCAACCCTACATCACTAATACGAAGTGGGAGATAAGGCAGGAAAGTTGCTAGCCAGGTTAGACAAGCAGGGGGCAGAGTCTGGGTGGATACTTTAAATTACCACGCATGGGGGAACTCCTTCTCGGAACAGGCAGGATATAGCAGATGCCTTCGCGGAGTACTATGGGGAATTATAAACACAGTCACCTAGCATAATGGCAGATTCAGCCCGTGTACTGCTGTACACCCTCATGTTGCCAACTGTAGCATCAGAAGACAAGGCCCTACTTGAATCAGACCTCACCGAAGATGAGGTGACGAAAGCCATCAGATCCTTGAACTCAGGTAAAGCAATGGGTCCCAATGGCCTCCCCATTGAATTATATAAATTAATAGCATTCAGGATTGGCCCCATTTGGTAAAGATGTTTAATGAAAGTCTAGAGGCAGAGATTTTAGCAGACAATCAAAGACTAGCCAACATCGTTGTGATCCACAAGGCCGTGAACCATCGGACCGCTGTTCATGTTACAGACCAATCTCCTTGTTAAATGCAGAAGTAAAGATCTTAGCTAAATTATAGTTAGCAAATTGAACTTATTAATACACCCTGATCAATCAGGTTTCAAGCCAGGTAGAAGTACTGCATTAAACCGGACACACCTTCATGGAATACTGGGGTGGGCAGATACAATTCAATAGAGCGCTCTACTGGTTTTACTGGAAACCAAGATGACGTTCGATATGTTGGAAAGGCCCTTCTTGTTTGCAGTCTTGGAGAGACATGGTTTTGGTCCCAAATTCTTATCCTGGATTCGCCTCCTTTATAAAGATCCCAAGGCACAAGTGTTGGTGAAAAGAGGTAGCTCAGCAGTATTTACCTTGCAAAGAAGTACGAGGTAGAGCTGCCCCCTCTACCCCGCTTATATTCGCCTTAGCCCTGGAGTCCCTGTGGTGTGGATCAGAGGAGACCCTCTGATCAGAGGGCTTAAATGGTTGGAGACCTGGGAGGATCGGATACCCCTATAATGCTGACAAAATCCTCTTATGTACGGCTAACCCCTGCACCTCGCTGCAGAGTCCTCCATATTTTGGCCCTATAACAAAAATACTCGAACTACACTTAACTGGGACAAATAGGTAAAATTCGTCTTTAGTGGGAGTGCCCCCCAGATTCCAAGGGCCTGCGTGGCCAAGGTGATCACAAAAAGGATTCCAATACCCAGGCATATACATCACTAAGGTCCCGGCGATCTTTTATGACCGCAATCTAGAACTCCCCTGCAGCGGCTCTGAGCCGATGTACAACACTGGCGAACCCTACCGCTTACATTGCTGGGAAAGCCTGCTCTCTATAAAATGTATAACAACAAATTGTCAAGTCATCATATTTATCACTGACAGTAATTCAAACAACAGACCGTGAACCAGTTCCTTTGGTCTACAGATAAGGCCCTTTCTAGTGGTCTCTAGGGCCAACCCCTTCAGCTTTCTTCCGCCATGCAGCCCGAGCCACGACTCAGTGTCCGGACATGAGGTCAGCAGAGAATAATAGGTACAAGCAGATGACATGCTTGCCATTGGAACCGATTCAGACGTGGGGCTCCCGATTTTTGAAGCAAATAGTGGCTTTATGTTAGCCGCCTCTGGCCTGACATGGCCCCTCGTTCAATAGAGGTCAGTGGGGTAAATACATTCTCCTGATTATTATTTTCTAATCTCCCCCTTTTCTCTTCCAAAATGTTGGCATGTACGAGATCCGCAGATATCAGTTGCTGATACTTGCACCGAGGCTTGAGGTACACCAAGAGGAATCAAGACAGCAGCAACAGCGAAAATAACTGCACATAAGAGGCATGCAAATCTTGTTGATCAAAGCACTGATGTGACAGGGGGAGAACGGGCAACTTCAAAAAGTTGTTGCCCAAGGCCAGTCACTTTTGCTTGTGGTAGCCATATCTCCCATCAGCATCTGCACCTTTTAAAGGAGATTTAAAGCAATACCTCCATGAAGGCATGTTTCAGCAGAGCCAGTTACCCAAACAGATCATGCCACACAGCTCAAGCAAAATACCAGCCCCTGCATGCCTGAAGTGCAAGATATTAGTGATCGGCAAAGGTAAGCAAACATGACGATACATGCCCGGCATCTGCATGGTCAACAGAGTGACCCCAGGAGAATTATGAAAACAGACACGGCTACAGAGGAATAAACAGGATTGTGCTCTCGAGGATCATTCTACGTCAAGTTCTAGCCGACCTTGATATAGAGGGTGCTCCAATGTGAGACAGTGTGGAAGGGCATCACCGTGCTGTTTTTTAGCTCAGGCCAAACTTACAAAAAGCTCATCATCCACTCTCTCCTGCCACATACATTGAATGTACTACGACACTGCAGCCATTAGTTGGATTTGGAGGAGAGAAGAGGATTGTCATTTGCAAAGTATCAACTTCTCTAAATAGAAAATTGAAAGATGGACAAACAGAAGGCATGGCGTGCTTCGACCCCAGGGAATAAGTTATTGCCACCAGCAAAACAATCTCCTTGGTAATAAGCCAAACAAGGAAACTAGACACTAGTTCAAATAGACATGCTACCAAGAAAGTCAATTCAAGACTCAGATGGTACTGAGGAACAATAAAAGGGAGTGGGAGGAAATAAAGCAAACTTTTTAGAAAACACACCCACACCACTAGTGGCAATCTAAGGTTGATCAGAAAGGCACATGAAGATAGACAGGGCAGCCAGATTACCATTAAGAGTAGCCACTTCCAGACCACCCTGTTCAAGAGAAAATACAAATCACAAGAGGCAGAACAAACAGGAGACCTATGTAGAGGTTAGGCTTGCTGGCTGCCAAGATGACACCTGGAAGGCAAAAATAACTATCTGACATCATTCGATCACAAGGTATGTGACTACAGCATTTGGATATTGGGGTGGAAGATCAGAAATCCTGCTCGGAAAGCAAGACCGCTATGTACGGCAGAGGAAAGGATGAATGCCGAATACCAACAGAGCAGCACTGCAGATCCTCCATTCTCTATCTGGGACAAACACATACACTTTCCTTGATCCACTTGCACCTTCTGCAGCACTTTTGAGAGAAACAGAAGTAATAAAAATGTATATAGCAGGCACGGAGACCACATGACCCTGAACACATCTCTGAGGGAGCCATTCAGACGGAGGGTACAGCACAAAACGGAGGACATCTTCTGTTCTGGCCATGAGGAATTAAGTCCATGAATAGAAAATTCGATCTGGATAAAATCACAGTTATTTTAGGATGCAACTGTCACTCATGGTCTCCAATAAGAGAAAACAAAGTATCCGCCATCACACAGAGCCTGCGAGTTAAGCTGGTACAGGGGAGATTCCGAGACCCTCCAACAGTGCCGCAGGTGAATCACCTCCCATCAAAGGGTGTGCAAGCCTACACTGTTCTGTTGATGTAATGGATGGTGGCAGCTTTGTATGAAAGAATATGACCGTTGCTCATCAAGACGGAAGGATATGAAGGAGAGAAATGCATTAGTTGCAAAGCGGATTGCCTGCAGTTCAAGCACATTTACATGCACGTGCTATGCCAACACAGAACAAAAGTTCCCACATTTTCATGTCATCAAAATGTGTGTCCTAGCCCAGAGAGGTGGTGTGAGGGACCATGATAGCCTTCTTGACAAGGGCATAGCAGATCGTGGTACAAAGGATGACCAAGTGAGAAATTGTTGCCTTCTGAATTGCCTTGCCTTTCTCTGAGACTGCGTAACCAAGGAACAGTTGGTCAACCTGAAATTTGTGGGTTCTGTCCATATAAAACCTGAGTGCTACGAGGTTCTAGGCTGTGCTAGCCCTCCTACTCCTTGATTTACCCAGTACCTCAACCACCATCAGCAAGGTGATTGATTCATTTATTGCCCCAAGTGCAACGGAGTGACCACTTTAGGGAGTAAGCAAGCCTCTGTTCCCAGAACAGCCTACGTGGAAAAAAATTATGTGAAAGGAGGCCGAATAGACCTCTACAGCTCGCTAACCCATCAAGTCAATGCAATGGCAACAAGAAAGACAATTTAAAGAGTAAAGAGCTGAAAAGGACAACTGTACACAGTTTCAAAGGAAAAACACAAGGAAGTTAAGCACCAAATAAAGGTGCCAATTAAGCACAAAGAAGGGCGAAAAGGGAGATTAATGCAACAATACCTCAGAAAGGCATAATTATTCGAAACTCAAACAGCGATGGCTGATATGGCAAAGAACAAAGGAATGGGATGACAAATAACCTTTAGGATTGCCCATAACAGAGGCTTGGGATATAAATAGGGGGTTGTACCCATCTAATGTCACTGGGACCTGGGTGATCAATGCGTTAAGAAGGGAGAGTCCCAGTAATCAGAGGACAAAATACAATACAACAACTATAATAAACAAATCACAAACGAAGTATATTCACACTGTTTTAATCACAATGTGAATGATTATGACAAGTATATAACGTATATTGACATTTGGAAAATAATTCATGAAGTGCCCCAAAGGAGTAAAGAGCAAGGGAAGGGTGAAGTGTTCAAGTGAGGAAATGGTGGAGGGAGGAAGAAGGAGAATTTTCTCGTGACAATTAAATCAAACAATTAGCATTACTCGTCCATATTACACAGTATGTGTAGGAATGAGGACCGCAAAGTTCTGAGTATTATTTCAAATGAACAGCATACTCCAACAAGTTCAATAGATGAAAGGTCAGGGCGTGGAGTTGGTGATAAGGGTAGGTTGTCGACGTTTCGACCCTCTATGTGCAGGTAGGTTTATCCTTGCTGTAGGGTCTTCATCAGGACGGGGGACGGGGGGACACACCTATTCAATGTAGAATATATGAATTAAAATGTGGGATTGAATCCCCAACTAATTTCAACGGAGGGAGAGCACATCAGTAAGAGAGCAATTCATGTGACATAAAATTCATGCGCCACCTGTACAGATGCCCTCGACTTTATTTAATTCAATATGTATTGGGTTCATATTATACAATTGGGTAAACATGAACTGACTAAAAGCACTATCTAAAAGTACTAAGGAGGAAAGAAGGAGTGATGCCAGTCCGCAACCACAGCAACCGGACAGCAAAAACCAAGGACTCAAGAATACGGTTTGTAATATTGGAGGCTCACCATACAGAGGCAAACAATCAAATCATAGTGCCGTATCCAATTAGATCGTCGTTATAGTGAAAGAGCTGTAGATAGTTAAAAACGGCAAATCACTAAACACTTGCCCAATTATAATAAATAGACGATTATTATACTGGGACTAACTTGTACTATACTCGGATACCAGAGTAACAAAGAGGCTTACCACACAGTAATAGGATGAGGAATGCAAATATAAAAGAGCGCCACGTTAACAGGTGGATAATTGCTAATGCTACCACCATGTATCGACAAAATTGTCCAGAAAATGGAACTCACCAAAGGAACACGGTCCTGTGGCGATCGTGGCGGGGTCGGGCTGGTGCACAAAAGTGCTACATGAGTTATCCTGAAAAGGGGTTAAAAGACCGGAGTCTTAGTCACAAGGCGGGCGGTTTGTGTAGAGGTCATGCGATTAAACTGAGACGGATGGCGGGACTCACCAGTTAGCAATGATCGGAAAACGATCTTGTGTGCTGGGGGTCGCGTCTCTAAGTCCGGATCAGTCGGAATTTGCTTCGTGGCAATAACTGCAGTGAAAATAAGGGAAATAATGTAAGAGACCCGCCTCATGCGGTGTACCTCATTACGCTGAGATCGACAATCTGAACGGGGCGCTTACCGGGTGGGAGTAGGTCCTGGCCCGCAACGAGCATGGATGGCAATGGCGATGCATCGTTCCGGGTTGGGGTATATCCCCATGGCAACGGAATCACGTGGTGCGGAGCACCCAAATGGATATAGAGAACAGACTACGGACGGAATCACTACGAACGTTGTCTTATCTATTAAAAATATTAACAATATTGACAGTGCACGCTGGTCCAAGGAGTGTGTGAAGAGATAACAATCTCATATTTTACAACTCATAATTGGAACACAAATACGCTGTAAATGCACATAATTGACCAGGAAGATACACCAGGTAATTATGAGAGAGCAGTCGGAAGGTAGCATATTGAAGTTATTGACAAACACGTTAGTGACAGTGCACGCTGGTCCAAGGAGTGTGTGAAGAGATAACAATCTCATATTTTACAACTCATAATCGGTACACAAATACGCTGTAAAAGCACATAATTGACCAGGAAGATACACCAAGCAATTTTTAGAGAGCAGTCGGATGGTAGCATCTTGAAGTTATTGACAAGCAAGTTAGTGAGGGGATCATTGTAAGAAAGGTAATAATCGCAAAATGTTGTCATTCATAATATGTAAGACCATAAGTGACATAGATGACACATGAAGACACTTGTGAAAAAAACACTTATGATAAAACAATGGGACAGTGACGTAATAGCATACCTTATAAATGGAAGCAGAATATTTAGCCAAAATCATGATGGTGTGGCGTACCTCTCACATGAGGGTAAAGGCCACCAGTCAATTATCGTAGATGTTAAACAATAGCCATATTAGACGTTATATAATAGCCATATTATAAACAAGATGCAAGTTGAACAGCGTCCGGTTCTCATGAAGGTAAAGGTTCACCTATCACAGAGCACTGGATAGACTTACAAGCCATATAGGGCTAATGTCATAAGATAGAATCACATGTATCCCATATAGAGCCAATGACATGACATTCAGGTAAGAGATAAGGTTGCCAGTTGTGAGAAAGAACTATCTTGTTCATTGAGCCCATTCTCAATGGAGTCAAACCTCACCATCCACTTTAACTCCCGTATATTCAAGATGTTCGCAACATTGCCACCCCGGGGTCCCAAGGTGGCTTTCTCTAGAATTACCCACTTTAAACTCTCTGGTGCATGGCCGGCCTTTGTGAAATGTTCGACTAGAGGTGCACCAGCTGTTGAGCACCTTATCCTGCTCATATGTTGAAGAATTCTGGCCTTCGCCTTCTGCTGTGTCTGACCTACATATATCAGCAGGCACGGGCAAAGGATGGCATATATAATGTTCGATGAGTTACAGTTAGTGTGAGTTCTAAGTGGAACTTTATGTTCACGGTACGTGAATTCTTTGGTTTGGATGACACTGTCGCATGCCTTGCACTGCCCACATCTGAAATGACCCACTATGGCCGGTAAGTTCCAAAGCGTTGCAACTGTTGGGTCGTCTCTGATCTTCAACAGGGAGCAAACCACATGATCCTTCACACTCCGTGCTTTTTTGAATGCGTGTAGTGGCGGGTTTGGTTGTTGAATATCATCAGAAATCAATTCCCAATGTCGATTAATGATGCGTTTAATTTTGTTGCTCTGTGTGCTGAAGGTGGTTACGCATACAATCCTTTCTTGATGATCTCCTCTGTCGGTTTTCGGTGTAAGTAACTCTTCACGGGGATAAAACCAAGCTCTTTTCCTGGCTCGTTTGAGTAGTGTTTTAGGATATCCCCTGCTCAGAAGTCGTTGTTTTAGTTCTTCAGATTCTAGGAAGTAGTGGTCCTTGTTGGAACAATTCCTGCGAATCCGCAGGAATTGGCCAAACGGTAAATTATCTCGTAGGGCTCTGGGGTGGTGGCTATTGTAATGTAGCAGAAAGAATTCCACGTTTGATTCATCTAAACAACGCCTTGCCACATGTGATGTAGTATCCCTCTACACATCCATTCCCCAGGAGGAGGCACTGATGGTCATTTCACGTTGCTTGGATCAACGCCCTGCACCAGTTCAAGTACCAACTGAGTTTATTGTTGCCCTATTACGCATAGCGATGACCAAGAACTTCTTCATATTTAGAGAAAAATTCTACATGCAGACATCAGGAGTAGCCATGGGGGCGCCCTTTGCTCCTGATGTGGCCATTCTCTATATGGCAGCTTTTGAACAGGATACCATTCTTAGTCTGGTGAACCCATTCAGAGACCAGTTGGGTCTATGGATGCGTTACATAGACGACATCCTGCTAATCTGGAATGGAGATTTGGATGGATTGATGTTATTCTTTGGTTGGTTGAATAACCAATCGGGACATCTTAAATTCACGATTGAATCAGATAATCACAAAATCAACTTCCTTGATCTCACTATCTATGAATGCTCGGGGCATCTGCTAACAACACTTTATCGAAAGCCCACTGAGAGGAACTCCCTGCTACATTACAATAGCCACCACCCCAGAGCCCTACGAGATAATTTACCGTTTGGCCAATTCCTGCGGATTCGCAGGAATTGTTCCAACAAGGACCACTACTTCCTAGAATCTGAAGAACTAAAACAACGACTTCTGAGCAGGGGATATCCTAAAACACTACTCAAACGAGCCAGGAAAAGAGCTTGGTTTTATCCCCGTGAAGAGTTACTTACACCGAAAACCGACAGAGGAGATCATCAAGAAAGGATTGTATGCGTAACCACCTTCAGCACACAGAGCAACAAAATTAAACGCATCATTAATCGACATTGGGAATTGATTTCTGATGATATTCAACAACCAAACCCGCCACTACACGCATTCAAAAAAGCACGGAGTGTGAAGGATCATGTGGTTTGCTCCCTGTTGAAGATCAGAGACGACCCAACAGTTGCAACGCTTTGGAACTTACCGGCCATAGTGGGTCATTTCAGATGTGGGCAGTGCAAGGCATGCGACAGTGTCATCCAAACCAAAGAATTCACGTACCGTGAACATAAAGTTCCACTTAGAACTCACACTAACTGTAACTCATCGAACATTATATATGCCATCCTTTGCCCGTGCCTGCTGATATATGTAGGTCAGACACAGCAGAAGGCGAAGGCCAGAATTCTTCAACATATGAGCAGGATAAGGTGCTCAACAGCTGGTGCACCTCTAGTCGAACATTTCACAAAGGCCGGCCATGCACCAGAGAGTTTAAAGTGGGTAATTCTAGAGAAAGCCACCTTGGGACCCCGGGGTGGCAATGTTGCGAACATCTTGAATATACGGGAGTTAAAGTGGATGGTGAGGTTTGACTCCATTGAGAATGGGCTCAATGAACAAGATAGTTCTTTCTCACAACTGGCAACCTTATCTCTTACCTGAATGTCATGTCATTGGCTCTATATGGGATACATGTGATTCTATCTTATGACATTAGCCCTATATGGCTTGTAAGTCTATCCAGTGCTCTGTGATAGGTGAACCTTTACCTTCATGAGAACCGGACGCTGTTCAACTTGCATCTTGTTTATAATATGGCTATTATATAACGTCTAATATGGCTATTGTTTAACATCTACGATAATTGACTGGTGGCCTTTACCCTCATGTGAGAGGTACGCCACACCATCATGATTTTGGCTAAATATTCTGCTTCCATTTATAAGGTATGCTATTACGTCACCGTCCCATTGTTTTATCATAAGTGTTTTTTTCACAAGTGTCTTCATGTGTCATCTATGTCACTTATGGTCTTACATATTATGAATGACAACATTTTGCGATTATTACCTTTCTTACAATGATCCCCTCACTAACTTGCTTGTCAATAACTTCAAGATGCTACCATCCGACTGCTCTCTAAAAATTGCTTGGTGTATCTTCCTGGTCAATTATGTGCTTTTACAGCGTATTTGTGTACCGATTATGAGTTGTAAAATATGAGATTGTTATCTTTTCACACACTCCTTGGACCAGCGTGCACTGTCACTAACGTGTTTGTCAATAACTTCAATATGCTACCTTCCGACTGCTCTCTCATAATTACCTGGTGTATCTTCCTGGTCAATTATGTGCATTTACAGCGTATTTGTGTTCCAATTATGAGTTGTAAAATATGAGATTGTTATCTCTTCACACACTCCTTGGACCAGCGTGCACTGTCAATATTGTTAATATTTTTAATAGATAAGACAACGTTCGTAGTGATTCCGTCCGTAGTCTGTTCTCTATATCCATTTGGGTGCTCCGCACCACGTGATTCCGTTGCCATGGGGATATACCCCAACCCGGAACGATGCATCGCCATTGCCATCCATGCTCGTTGCGGGCCAGGACCTACTCCCACCCGGTAAGCGCCCCGTTCAGATTGTCGATCTCAGCGTAATGAGGTACACCGCATGAGGCGGGTCTCTTACATTATTTCCCTTATTTTCACTGCAGTTATTGCCACGAAGCAAATTCCGACTGATCCGGACTTAGAGACGCGACCCCCAGCACACAAGATCGTTTTCCGATCATTGCTAACTGGTGAGTCCCGCCATCCGTCTCAGTTTAATCGCATGACCTCTACACAAACCGCCCGCCTTGTGACTAAGACTCCGGTCTTTTAACCCCTTTTCAGGATAACTCATGTAGCACTTTTGTGCACCAGCCCGACCCCGCCACGATCGCCACAGGACCGTGTTCCTTTGGTGAGTTCCATTTTCTGGACAATTTTGTCGATACATGGTGGTAGCATTAGCAATTATCCACCTGTTAACGTGGCGCTCTTTTATATTTGCATTCCTCATCCTATTACTGTGTGGTAAGCCTCTTTGTTACTCTGGTATCCGAGTATAGTACATGTTAGTCCCAGTATAATAATCGTCTATTTATTATAATTGGGCAAGTGTTTAGTGATTTGCCGTTTTTAACTATCTACAGCTCTTTCACTATAACGACGATCTAATTGGATACGGCACTATGATTTGATTGTTTGCCTCTGTATGGTGAGCCTCCAATATTACAAACCGTATTCTTGAGTCCTTGGTTTTTGCTGTCCGGTTGCTGTGGTTGCGGACTGGCATCACTCCTTCTTTCCTCCTTAGTACTTTTAGATAGTGCTTTTAGTCAGTTCATGTTTACCCAATTGTATAATATGAACCCAATACATATTGAATTAAATAAAGTCGAGGGCATCTGTACAGGTGGCGCATGAATTTTATGTCACATGAATTGCTCTCTTACTGATGTGCTCTCCCTCCGTTGAAATTAGTTGGGGATTCAATCCCATATTTTAATTCATATATTCTACATTGAATAGGTGTGTCCCCCCGTCCCCCGTCCTGATGAAGACCCTACAGCAAGGATAAACCTACCTGCACATAGAGGGTCGAAACGTCGACAACCTACCCTTATCACCAACTCCACGCCCTGACCTTTCATCTATTGAACTTGTTGGAGTATGCTGTTCATTTGAAATAATACTCAGAACTTTGCGGTCCTCATTCCTACACATACTGTGTAATATGGACGAGTAATGCTAATTGTTTGATTTAATTGTCACGAGAAAATTCTCCTTCTTCCTCCCTCCACCATTTCCTCACTTGAACACTTCACCCTTCCCTTGCTCTTTACTCCTTTGGGGCACTTCATGAATTATTTTCCAAATGTCAATATACGTTATATACTTGTCATAATCATTCACATTGTGATTAAAACAGTGTGAATATACTTCGTTTGTGATTTGTTTATTATAGTTGTTGTATTGTATTTTGTCCTCTGATTACTGGGACTCTCCCTTCTTAACGCATAACAGAGGCTTGTCAGGCAAAAGATGAAGCAAATTGTAATACATCCCATAAACGCACCCATTATCAACTTTCTCCATGGCGTACCTACCCATCAATCAGGACCATAGTCTCCAAATAATCAGAGAGGAATGAGAGGTTGACAAAATGATGTTGACCACCTCTTGTATCATCATGCCGATTAAGTAATGAGCACCGGTTTAGATCTGCAGGACCATTTTTAAACATAGGCCCTGTATCAGGCCTGCCAACTCAAATGGTGTCACACGGTAAAGGCTCTCTTCAGAGGGTCACACAGTGAAAAGCCAATATCACACTGTGACAGGGAAAGCAAGCTGGAAACCCCTTCAGTGACTGGTTTTGCAGATCTTCTTTGGAGACCATAGGAGTTCTGCAGGCCATGAATGAAGCCCAGTAGGAAATTGTCTTGTCGGCTGACAGTGCTTCATTGGAATGATGGAGAGAAGGGTACGTTACACCAGTGCTCGGTTTCTCTTTCTACCCAGACATACACAAAACCCAGCTCACCTACCAGGTCCAAGTAAAGCCAAGGTACGAGGGAAAGGAAAAACCCAAAACCCTGTACTGCACAGTTATAATGCACTAGAATTAACAAGTAGGTAACAATATGAACAAGTTGCAAGATACTCAAAAAAGCAAAACTGCTTTATGGCCCATTGTATTCCTCTGAATCTTAAAAAAGGCATAATTGCATGAATGTATTTAACAAATACATTGACGCATCAATCAGCCAGATGTGTGAGCCCCCATACTAGAGTGACGGACAACACATAAAATAACAGAGCACTGGGCACGCACTAGAGCCACCTCGGTCCATCATTACACCCATTCGTTTTGGGCATCTCAAACTGAAGCAACAAGAAAAGGCACACAAATTATAGAGAAGGTTACCATTAGACTTGTGTCTGAGATTCTCATCTGTTTAAACAACTGAATAGCAAAGTCTCTTCGTGGCTAAACAGTGTGTGGCCCATGTGTGCCTGGTCCCTTTTTTTAGCTGTGCAATTTCATGTATTTTGGAGCTACAGAGATCAGTCAGTGCCAGAATGTTCTCAACACTTATAATCCAAAGACGAGAAAGAAATGAAGGATGGAGCCACATTTTCACACGTTTCCTAAATTTCATGCGTCTATGTGGGGAGTAGGGATGTTTACAAAGATGGCCCCATCCAGTGTGCTCCGTAAGAGTTTATTAATTTCGAATGCCATGCTAACACCAAAGCAACTATCGCTACCCACAGTTGCAAGAGCACTGTCCATACCCAGCATAGCTGCAGGAGCAGTTCGGTTGTCACATTCACACTTCCGATACCCTGCGATACTGCCATCCTTGAAACTGTTGCTTCTCTAACCGCTTCACCCATATTTTACATCTTCTTCGCTCTCGACAGCTCAAGCAAGAGGGGAGACCATTGTTTACATTGTCCCAAACAGCTCTGCCCTGTAATACACTGAACAAATATTTTTTTTTCCGGAGTTTCATATAGCGCAAAGTTGACCCGGAGGTATCAGAGCGCTGTACATGAGCACCAGTTGCGTTACATAAGGACACAATTTTTGTTCGGCACAGGGAGATTAACTGATTTGCCCAGAATCACAGGATGTTGAGCGTCGTTGCCGAGTCTCGAACCCAGTTCTCCAGATTTAAGGTCGACCGCCCGAGCTGTTATGTTACATCCTCTCCCCAATTTAGAAAATAAAACTGCTATGGCCGCTATGGTCTAAAATGCATATTTCGAAGAAAAAACACCTTTTTTTACATTTCTTCCCTAACTTTTCCAACAATTGTATTCTCTTGACTTTGAACAGATTCTTGCAGCAAAAGTTTAAACCTGTGTGTTTTCCTAATGTCATTAACACCAGAAAGTTCTGTTCATATGGTTGGTGCTTTTGCTCAAAGTAAAATCCAAAGTTAATCACTACAAGACTCAAATCTGCAATTTATAGGCAGGCTTGTTCAACATACAGCATTGGTAATCTAGCTCAGGTGGTTAAAGCACCTGCTACAGAGATCTGAATACAAACTGGCCACAGGACTGAAATATCACAGCACTTTTAGAGTGTTAATGTTGCTATAGAATAGAACTGCATGTAACATATCGGTCATGTGTTCAAAAGCTAAATACATGGCCTGGAGTGTTCTAGCATTTTTGTAGAGGCCCTTTTTTAAACAGCAGGTGAAAAGTTCTTACACAGTTCTGGTGCTAACTAAGTGACTCCGGCAAACATTTGCATTGAATGAGAGGGGCATAAGCAAGGCCACTGGAATAATGTGGCAGGGTTAACTAAACTATGCAAGAAATGGCAAATTATGTAACATAATACAGCATATTGTTTGATAGAATTACTTCATTCAATTTTTTTTCACACATGGCAATACTGGTGGGGCAAAGAATGTACATTATTAGTACCACTCTAACAGCAAATACAGAAATGAGCAACTGAAAGATTACCAGTTAACCTTTGGGACGGGCCTTCCATTGCGCTCAAACAAGTTGCAAAGTTTTTACAAACTTTTGATCCGCTTGAGCTAGAAACAATTTTTTGTTGTTGTTCAAATCTGCAGATTATGCAGCAGATGCTGGATTATGTGTCAAATTCGCCAAACCCATAATTATACAGGGGGTGCAGCAGCTGCAGAATTGCTTAATTCCAGTGGCCCTGGGCAGAAGTTTGATGGTTCCAAGCGAAGTTTTATTTTTCGAGGTATTCAGTTTATTACTAATTTAAACATGGTGTAAAACCCAAAGCTATATTGCAGTTTGTGTTGTATAAAGATTAATTTTGGTAGGAGTACATACACACAAACACACACACGATCATTAAATTACACCAAATGAGTATATATTTTTCTATGTTTTTACTGAAAAAGATGTTACAGTGCATCCATATGATACTAATTCAACACTCTATACTGTAATTTAAGCTTGCACTTGACTTATGACCCCTGATTTCAACGGCCTAGCATGCCGACTGTTGTCAGCAAGCCCAACGTGCCACTGTATTTGAGACATTGTTTTTGGGTACAAACTGTGATAATACTCTAACCAGCATTTGTGCTATTACTATTGGTTAGTGCCAGTAAACAGGTCTGCACAACGAAACCAGGTCATAATGCTACACTATTCTGAGCTACTACTGCTACCTGATCCTACTGTCACTTTGAGAACTCGGAAATCCCGGAGGACAAGGTCAAACCTCCGGAATGGCTGAAAAAGAGAAAGAATCAAAAGGCCATAAATGGGTCAAGGTAGTTCCACCAAATCCGGAATCTCCTATCAAAGGCAAGCAAGATATAAATGCAACAATGGACACTATACTGAGTAAGATAGCTGAAGTACATGATCTCGCCAAATCAACTAAAGAGGAAATATTGGCTATTAGGCAGGACATGTCAGGCTATCCGAGACAGAAAATAGGATCAGCCAGCTAGAAGACACGGAAATCAAAATGTCTAAATCCCTCAAAAACCTAACAATTACAACGGACTCCTTGACGAAACGCCTGGCTGGTCTTGAAGATATAAATAGACGGGGAGCCTTAGAATTTTTGGAATACCGGAAGGAGAAGAGGATTCCTCAGGCTCATGTACCATCTTCCTCGAGAAATGGCCATCAACTTGGCCTTCTGTAGCAAATCAGAGATCACCAAGGACTATTGTATGTAAACCTCTTTGTTATCAACATGTGGAGCAGATACTTGGATTTATGCGCAAAAATAACCATGTCCTATGGAGGTCCAACAAAATTTACATCTCTCAGGACTATAGTAAGGAGACTGGACACCAGAAAAGGATTCCTGGCACTCCACCCAACATTACGTACCTTGAATTATCAATATGCCTTTGCAGGTCCAGCGAAATTCAAAGTGATAATCCAGGGATCTCCGCACTTTTTCACAGACCATCTACAGTTGAAGAAATTTCTCAACTGGGCTGATGATTCCACCATGGACATGGCGGTGCCGGGTCCTACTAGATAAGTTTCTCAAATAACTGTTGGATTACTTATATCTACCATGCCACTGTCAGGTCGTATAATGCTTTATTGTATGTTTCTAACTGATGCAGATCTTTGGCTTTTGGGTGTTCTCGGACTAATACGGAGTGGCTCTTACCAGGAATTGCTCTTTGTGGCTAGCTACAGCCTTATTGCTATGTACTGCTACATATTCAACATGCTACATGTTAATACCTGTCATTACGTATTGATGTATTGTTATAAGGCCATTTTGCTAGATTTCAATGGAAGGAGATGGAGATGTGTGGTTCTACTAGTTTTGCTATAAAGAGATACCACCATGTAATACTCGATTTGGTGGTTTAGCTGGATATATTGCTAAAATCATTGCTAGTTGTATTGCTAAACTACTAGTTCTTGTTAACTTTACTGCTCGATTTTCTAATTGCCAGCTCTTTTTACTGGCTTCCTAGTTCTCTGGTTTTGGCTCTTAGCCCTTAGCTGTTTACCAATGATGAAACTGTTACTCTTTGCAACTCACACTGATCACATGCTGATTATCGTATCTCATTTGGTTCTCATGGGAAGGAGACCTCTTCCCCAGTCACCATGGCTTTTTTCTTCTTGGTGATTGGGATTGAGGGTGGGTAGGGTCGGGATTTTGAATTTTGCTTCTTTTGTAGCATTGTTATTAGTGTTTTTTATTGCTTTTTGTCCTATTAAGGCTGTTAATTATTTGTGCTCAAGTGCCTTACCTACATCATTACTCAAGGAGGCTCGCTGTGAAACATAATATGTCTGTTTGGTGCAAATGTGTGGGATTAGTATGTACATGACATTTTCAGGATGTATGGCATGCTGCCATAATGATGAGAAGTTTTTCTGCTCATCTTTATTGCCTTACAATACTAAACCCATATATATCTGGTGCAAGTCATCTGCCAATATACACCATAGAGATATAGCGTACCCCATGTTTGGTGTGGAGGTTGTTGTGACGCCTTAGTTAGCGATCCCCTTTATTGTAAAGTTGAAACCAAAGTGATGGGTATTTCTTTTTGTCCAGTACAACGTACACAATGTCAACACACAAGGGGCAAAGGTTAAGAGGTTACGAAAACAGAAGTGGTTTTAGGTTCATACGGATCATACTGACAATATACTTGTGATGTCGCAAATCACCCCAAAAGTCTCTCCTGGGATTTCTATGCTTAATAACCTCAAAATACTTTCGCTAAACGTTAAAGGTCTTAACCATCCGGTTAAACTGAGAAATATTCTTGACTACCTCCAGAAACAAAAAGGGGATGTTGCCCTGCTACAAGAGACAAAGATTGATTCCAAGCAATTTAACTCACTTAGAAACAGGTTCTAAAATGAAGTTGTTGGTTCTGAAGCGGTACGAAAGAAAAACTGTGTCCTGACTCTAGTAGCGAAAAAATCAAACATTAAAATAGGAGCACACACATCCGACACTAAGGGGAGATGAGTCATGACAAAATTGATTAAAGACAACACGGAATTCTACATCACTAATGTTTACGCAGCTAACATAGATGACTTAGACTTCTGGAATGACCTATCTAAACAGATCAAAACTATTCTAGACACTGCTCTACATATTCTTGCGGGCGATTTTAATCTGCCCTTGGACCCAGCCTTGGACAGGGACTCACGGTGTTCTTTTCGCAGTAACAACTATCACAAAGCCTTTACTAACCTCTGCTCCCATTTCAATCTACTGGATTCCTGGAGGTTACAAAACCCCACAGGCAGGGAATATACATTTTACTCATCGCCACATAACTCCTTCTCATGCATTGATTACCTACTTATCACCAGTAATGCCACTGCTAGACGTCAATAGAACCCAGAATGGTATCAGACCACTCATGTAGCTCCCTATCTATATCCAACATAAAACCGACCAAACAACAGCCCCTCTGGAGACTAAATGACGAAGTTTTAGAAAAAGAGCAACACAGAAAAACCATTGAAAATGCAATACACAATTACCTTCTGGTCAATAAAAAAGATGATACATGGGACCTAACTTGATGGGAGGCTCTGAAGTGTACTATTAGAGGTGAGATTATTAAAATACGAGCAGCCATGAATAGGGATCACAACAAGACCCTTGACAAATTAGAAAAATAGATTTCTATTCTAGAGAGCAAGCACATAGCATCTAGAGATGCGACAATCATGAATGAATTGGTTTAATAAGAAATACGAATATAATAAGATAATCAGTGACAGAGCTGGGATATGGATTAACAGGCAAAGAAAATCTAGGCTCTGTGAATGCAATAAGGTGGGTAAAAGTCTAGCGGTGTACTTAAAGTTTAAAATGCAGAAGAACATGATTAATAAGATAACAGACCAGAAAGGCTCAATTCACTCTGACCCAGACAAAATTGCTGAAGTTTTCAAAGATTTCTATAGTACTTTATATACTAAAAACAAAGAACTAGACAACACTAAAGTCCAGGATTATCTAAATGAATGTGAACTCCATGCACTTAGAGAACCACAACAGTTAGAAATCAATAGCCCAATTACCGCCTTAGAAATTGAGAAATCAATTAAAATCACTCAAATGTGGGAAGGCCCCAGGACACGATGGGTTTAGTGCCAAATTTCATAAGTGTTTTCCCTCGCTTCTAGTTCCTCCACTCTTACACCTGTTCCACAAATTCAGTAATGCTGGCAAAGTTACTGGAACACTTGCTGAAGCCTTCATAGCAGTATTACCAAAAGAAGGGAAGGATCAGACACTCCCCAAAAATAACAGACCGATATCCCTCATCAACTTAGACTGTAAGCTTTACGCAATGATTCTTGCCCACCATCTCCAAAAATTCTTACCTAAACGTATTCACCCCTCGCAGGTTGGTTTTTTAAAGAATAGGTTATCCAGTGATAACACTAGGATCTTGGCCCACGTATTGAAGGCTAAACTCACAAACTCACCGACAGTGGCTATCATGTTGGATGCCGAAAAGGCTTTCAACAAAGTTGACTGGACATACCTAGAGGCAACACTGAATAAATTCAAACTGGGGGAAAATTTTACGCGAATGGTAATGTCACTATTTCAGTCCCTCAGCTAGAGTACGAGCGGGAGGCTCAATCTCACCCTCCTTTAAATTAGAACAGGGAACAAGACAGGGCTACCCCCTTTCCCGCTCACTATTTTTACTTGCTATTGAACCCTTCTTATATCACATTAGGAACAATGACCAGATCAGAGGGGTCCACTTTAATGATTACACGGTCAAAATTACTGCATACGCTGAAGACGTTCTAGTGGTCTCTGAAAATGCTGAAAAGGCTACCCCTGCTCTCATGTCCTCAATAGAGAGCTTTTCCAGAGTGTCCGGATACAAGCTAAATAAAGATAAGACTGAAGTAAAACTCCTAAATAATCATGGCGACAAAGCGATATAGGAAACTCGGGTCTCTTATGGCAACCCAAATGCTTCCAATATTTGGGCCTAGACTTCGCCATAGACCTGATCACTACCCTTCACACTAATGAAACCTCACTTTATAAACAAATATCCACATTACTGGAGGGGTGGTCTCCTAAATATCTTTCATGGTGGGGTAGGGCCAAGACTTTGAATAGGATGGTGACGCCTCAGATTAATTATTTGGCTAGCATGTTGCCAAAGACTTTCTCTGATTATTTCCTGACCAGAATCTATAATCTCTTCAACACGTTCCTCTGGCAAGGTAAGAAGCCCAGAATATCAATGCATAAACTCCAATTATCAAAAGAAAAAGGTGGTCTGGGTCTCCCGAACTTTCGGACCTATCAAACAGCGTTTCTCTGCAAGCACGGAGCTAACTGGTTGACCGTACAACCGGACTATACTCCAGTTTGGCTAGTTATAGAAAAGTCGCTCATCGATAAAATGCCTTTATGTGCCCTCCTCACCATGGACCTTTCCCACCTACCTCACTCACATTACGTCCTCCTTAATACTAAGAGAGACCTTCTATGGTTAGATCACCTCTATAAACTAAAAGTTAATAAGTCTAACATGTCCTCTCCATGGCGAAACCCTAATTTGAGTATTGATGGTGGAATGCTCCACTGGGAACAATTGTCTCAAAAAGGAATAAACTTAGTCAAAGACCTCTTTACAGGGTCCCTTCCGTTACCTTTCTCTACCCTTCAGGACTGACACAAATTAACCTCCATAGATTTTTATGACTTCCTAAAATTAAAATCTCTCCTCTCAGCCCGTTGTATTAAACCCTGTGAACCAACATTAGTATCTCAGATATCACTAATATTGAAATCAGGACACATCGTCTCTAAAATATATAAACTCCTATTACCCTGCCCCCGTAAGATGCATAAAAATTGTGAGGTCAAATGGGAATCTGAACCTAATTCCTCTAGAATCCCATATGACTGGGATAAAATACACAGCACACCTTTTTCGAATAAAATATCCCCAATATTATCACAGACTAAATATATGTTACTGAATACGACGTACTGGACTCCGGACAAAATCTTTAAACTCCGCCCAAGCGAAAGCCCGACATGCTTAACTGTAACTCTGCAGTTGGAAACCTCTCCCACATGCTCTTTACCTGCCCTACTTTACAAATATACTGGGATAAAGTTTACAAATCTATAGGTCACACCTTCAACATCAATCTTCCCAGAGAATTCTCATATATTATATTAGGCGTCCTAGACCCTACACTAGAAAATGTCAACAATCAATACTTGATGGACCTCATGCTCACTTTAGCCTGTAAAGTTGTATTATGCAAATGGAAATATACCAAAGATGTATCCTTTAAAATGTGATTTCTCAGAGGATCAGACAATCCTGCACTCCACACTTCTCTGTGGCGTAAAACTCATCGGAAACTTTGGAAATCCTTGGACGCTTCATCATTCTCATATGGCCCACTGTGAAAACAGTCTACCGTGGTAATATCTTAAGTTTATGTATTTCAACCCCTATTATTGCGTAGGTTGTAAATAGTGGCTAAGCTTATGTATGATACCACACTGTTTTCTTATGTGGATCCCCATGGTGTTTATATATGTTCACTGCTGATTTTATATTCCGTGATCTACATGTGGACTTGGTCTGCACTAAGTTGGCACTTGAGCCCCTGAACATGTATGTATAGATTGATTTATCTCGATTATTGTTATTTTATTATACTTTCCTTATCTTCCTTTATTATCATTATGTATATTTCGTTTGTATTTGTGTTTATTATAATTTATTAAAAATTATTTGAAATTAAAAAGAAAAAAAACTGAGTCAGCCCGCTTGGCTTATCGATACCTATATGTGTGTTTTGCAGGTGAGTTCCTGTACTATAAGTTACAATGAGAAAGAAACAGAGCGAAAGAGAGCTAGAGACAGAGAGAAAGACTTCCAGAGCACTGACTTATGTAATAAGCCCTAAACTGCAGAAGCCATCATCAGTCAGGAAGGAGGAGTACAAATGAAATGGACCCCGAAGGAGAAGTGGGGAAAACATCTTTAAGAGTGTAAGGGTTTCATGCATTTCACTTCTTAAGAGTACTTCTTGAAGCAGAGTGGACTGCGTTTCAATGGGAACGGTTATAGAAGATATTAAAAGTATCTATTCGTAACAACCCGATGGCAGAGACTTCCCAAATTAAATCCGACTAAATGAACTTACTTTTTTTAGAACCTTAATCTAAAGATAAACACTACCAACAAAACACCAAAGGAAATATCTTTCTAAACTCCGATTTCATCGAGATGCCAAAATCTCCCAGCTCAGCTCATTTACTCTACTTTATCAGGCTTGGCAGTACATACCAATCAGGATGCATTTTGTCCTTGTGAGTCGGCCAAAACTTCAGTCACATCCATGCTTTCTTTTTTGTAGTCCTCACGGAATCACACAACTGTGGAAGGTTAAGAATATGTTTTGTTAAGAAGAAAGACATCATAAGTAGCTTTTACATACAATTTAATACGTTTGTTGTTTTAATGAAGCTTTTTAAAAAATCTAATAAAATAAAGCCAATCATTTGAGGTCCATCAAGTCCTCCCATTCCACAAACATCTGTTACAGGATGGTCACTATACCGAAAATTAAATGGAACTATAGGACTTCTGAATTTCAGCCGAAAAATCAGTAGCAGGCCTTAAACACAGATGTTTTTGATAAATCTACAAAAGGACATTTAACTGTCACAAAGCAAACACTCTGCCATCGGAGCGGATTTATGGATGTTTTTGTAGGTCTCGTCTAGGACAGTGCATGCCCTGGATGTTGGAAGGCACTTTGTTAGTTTAAAGTGGGCGGGCTTACTATGGATTGACTTCATTGGCACTCATTTGCTCGTTTCAGAATAGTCTGCAGACTTTCCTTCCTAATCTCGTCCCTCCCCTGGTATTTGGACACATTACTTTTGTTCTTCTTCTGCTCATTTTTCAGACGCCATTTTTTTCTTTAAGTAATCTACAAAATTGCGTGTGTTTTCCAGCTGTCTTCCTCGTCTACTCCTTCGTGTTACTTTCCTATCTCTCAGTTGCTGTTCTTGCTTTTCCACCACTCCATTTCCATTGGGGCCCCATCCCCGCCTGCCGTCCGTTGTCACTTTGCTTCCCCAGAGCCTACTACCCACAATTGTCAGTTTGCTTCCCCCATCCCCACCCTTCCTCCGTTGTCAGCTTACTGCCCCAGCTCCTCCCACCCACCCTTCATTAGCTTGGTGCCTCAGCCCCTCCCACCTTTTCCTCCCGTCTGTGTGCTTTCCCCAGCCCTTTGCCCACCCTCCATTAGCTTGCTGCCGCAGCACCTGACAACCACCCTTCCTTACTACCACCGGTCTTCCTTGGTCAGCTTGATGCCCAGCCCCTTCCCCCTCCGTTGCCAGCTTGATGCTCCAGTCCCTGTCGGCAGCCCACTGTTTGCCTCCTGGAGGAGTGTGGCTCACTGATTAGAGCGGCAGACCCTGATGCAGAGGTCTGGCCCGGGACCAGGGTTCAATTCCCGACGCGGCAGGGTCCTGAGCCCAAAAATGTCCACAGACTCGATAATTCTTGCCTCGGGGCCTATTCTAATCATGGGGTCCCACGCTGCAACTCTGGGCAATAGCTTGCTTAATCTCCACTACGGCGGCCCACCCGCTGCGGGATGCCTGGCTTTCACCTTGGGGATGCCCAGTAGGGGTTCTCACAGGAAAAAAGCCAGGACGGGTTCCCAAGGCAAGCGCCTTGATGCCTTCGGGTGATACGTGCGCTATATAAGTCGCAATACATTTACAGCTCCTTCCACCCACTCTCCATATTCCACCCACTCTCCATATTCCACTTGCATGTCTTTTATATGTCCTTTCCCCCAACCGTGTCTCTCTCCCACTAACTGTCCTTCCATCCCTCCGGGTAGCCTTGTACCCAAATACGCTCCCCAGTTAAAAAAAAACACATCAAAACTGTGTATTAGCACAGGGATAGTCATAGCACTTGGTGGTTTAATTATTTTAGCTGTGCTGCTGTACAGCATGACAAAAATATCATTGCCAAACAGCCGCTGCCCGTGCAGTTAAGAGCGGTGAGGTGGTGTGACATTTCGACTGACTATGGCGAGGGAAAATTAAATAAATAATTAATTTTCGTCTGTCGAAATAGCCCCCCCCCCTCGTTCTTGCCTGCATGGGCCGCGGCTGTTGCCAAAGTGCCAAAGTCAATAGCTCTCACAGTCTTTGCCAATGCTGGTTTTGTACTTGAAGAAGTCTTTTGGCCCTCAAACGTTAGTTTGCATTAAGATGTGAGAAAGTTTTAATTAAAGGGACAATCCAACAGGCAAACAAAAAGGGCAAAGCCGAGAGCAAGAAGTCCAACAGCCAGCCACATGGGACGAGAGTTCACTACTATTTTGTTCATTAATGAGCTACAGGAGCATTTCAAACAAGGACTGTACATAGCAACATTCTAAAAGTAGGTCGTCCCAGCGCTAAGACAGACAGGTGGCTATCGGGAAGGAGTTAACTAGAGTTTGGAAAAAAGCCAGGTTTTAATCAATTTCCTAAATGCCCAGTGGTCAGGATGGATGGCTATTAGGAAGTTTGAACCCATTCACCTCAAAATGAAAATATGGACCCATTGCCCCAGATGTCACAGGACAACTTACGTTGATAGAAATAGGTGGCTTAGGCACTTGTTTGAATGACTAATGCTGACGCATTTGGGCAGTCTACTTTGTAAGAGCTTAAATGTCAGTATCCTCCTCCTCTGTCTTGAACGGTCACCTCTCCTTGCTCCTCCTGAAATACTAGAGACACAGACTTTCTGGAAGGGTTGGACAGACATTCTCATCACCCAGAATACTAGCTAAAATATGAGAAACTATTATAGTAGATATTAGGTCGAGGGGAACACCACTTGAACCAATATATCAAACGTCACTTTAGGCACCTTTGTTGCATATTTCCGTTTATAGCGGCAATCCCATCAGAACGATCACTGCATGGGCTCAGGGCTGTTGGAAGGCGAGCTTTCATAGTGTTTAATGTAAAAAGGACAATGATCAAAGCCTATAGCATTTACATGGAAATAGATGCACACATCACAGAACCTCATTGCTTCTATTCTGTATCAAGATAATATGATGATCTACACGTGCTTAAGAAATTGCTGCTAACCGCCTAACTTTACTACCTAAGTACCTTATCAGGGAGACATTACTAAGGATCCTGCACAAGCACGTTCATTGTTAACAGATCACGCTATTAGGTTACTGTAAGAAATTTGGTTAATGGTTGAAGGAGGTGAAACCATACTCAAACAGCAACCATAAGCCTTGTCTGGGTGATGAATAAACAAACCCCAAACTAACTTGTGCTCAACCCTCTGGTAGCTTGGCACAAAGCAGTCAGGCTTAACCTGGAGGATATGTATACAGTATTTATGCAACACGTCAAAACAGTAATAAAGTGAAAACACAACACAAGAAAAATCCCACACCAACTTAGAAAATAGAGCACATTTTAATACATAAATCTAGACCAAAACAACAAAAATCCTTTCATTAGAACTGGAGTTATGCAATAGTCAATATTTAAGTGAAAATAAAAGCAAAAAAGCCCAAAGCACCACTCTGAGATATCTGGTTGTGAAAGACCGGGAGAAAGTCACAAGTTCAGGTCAACCGCAACGGCATGCACAGCGAATACAGGGGCCAGCTTAGTCCCGCTGAAAAGTTACCTTCTTAGTTGGACACAAAGATTCCCGCTCGCAGTGGAGAGGTCCACAAGGAGGAGGCAAGCGTCACGGGCAGTCATTGTTGCAGTGATCAAAGTGGTAGAGCAAAGGATTGATTTGATGGAACTTTGGCAGTCATTGTGAGCGACAACGTTTTGGGGTCAATAGGATCGTTCAATTTAACAGCACTAAGGCCACACCAAGGGTCCAGGATCTGAGGGATACTACTTGGGGTTCAGGTATTTGCTCCAGCTGGCTCTAGTTGCTGGATTAGATGGTTGGGAGCCAGTTATGCGCCGCTGTGGCTCTGCACAGGAGGCCAGCAGACTAGCCCTTGGAGTCACTCTAGTAGTCCTGGCTTCAGGTACAGGTTCCAATCCCTCTGACTCAGGCAGGAGGGCAGCAATCCAACAAGGTAGTAATCTATCAGGGCAGCAGTTCAGCAGAGTGGCAGTCCTTTCATCAGCACAGCTGTCCTTCTTCCCGGTAGAGACTCCACAGGTCCTGAAGTGTACTGAAGAGTTGGTGTACCGATATATAACAGGTGCCTATTTAAAGTGGGAAAAGCTTTGCAGGGTTCCATTTGAAGTGCTCAGGTTTTCTGCCTCCCCTGCCCTGGCTCCAGTCTAACTACAAAAGATAACTAGCCCTTTATGTGGAGGCAAGACAGTCTATTCGAGAGTAAGTAAGGCTGTGCCCAGCTCCGCCGTCCCATCCTGCTAGTGATGGCCCATTCAGGCACACCTAAGCCCTCTATTGTGTGTGCATGTCTATGAGGAGTACACAAACCTCAATTGTCAGCTACACCCAGTTATAAGACCTAGAGCCAGGCTGCAGGCACTACTTGTCTAAGGCAGAAAAATGGCAACTTTCTAAAAGTGGCATTTTCAAAATGTTAATAGAAAATCTGACTTCTCCATAAGAGGATCTTTCATTACAATTCCAAAGACATGAAATATAAACTAGTTACTTGTTCCTTTTTGGAAGTTACAGCGTATTAAATGAAATAAGGTAACTCCAATGTTATCCTATGGGAGATGCAGACCTTGCAGCAGTGAAAAACAAAATTTTCACTACCAGGACATATAAAACTTATGAGTGCATGTTCAAAGTTTTAAATACACTGCACCATGCCCTCTCAGCTGTTCAGGGCCTAACCTAGGGGTGATTTCTATACATTAAAAAGGAAGGTTTGGTCCTAGCTAAAAATGTCTTTTGTCAGGTCAAAATGGCAGTTTACAACAGCACACAGGCTGTTGTGGCAGACCCAAGACATGTTTACAGGGCTACTTAAGCGGTTGGCACAATGAGTGGTGCATACCTACTGGTAGCATTTAATTTACGGGCCCAGGGCACATGTAGTACCGTTTTACAGGAGACTCACAAGTAAGCTAAATATGCTAATTGGGTCATAGCCAGTTCTACCATGTTTTAAGGCGAGAGACCAAGCACTTTAGCAATGGTTTGCAGTGGTAAAGTGTGCAGAGTCCTAAAAGCCAACAAAAAGGGTTCAGAAAGCAGGAGGGTGAAGGCAAAATGTCTGGAAGTGACCCTGCAGAGAGGGCCAGGTCCAAAAGGTACCTATGGGTGATAACCGCTTTTAATTTGTTCATTTTTAATTTGTTCATTTTTACCAGGATACTATCAGGATTCACTCATGTGCTCTCGTGCCCACCACTAGGCAGCATGCCTGTAGGGACCTTCCAATGCTTAACTAAGTGCTCCGATCTTTTGATATATCCCAGTTCAGTATTCTACAATTTGAATTTTTTTTCAGAATTTGCCTTTCATTTCAGATCCCTTTGAGGCTTTTTGACAGCTAAGATAGTTCTGTCAAATGACTGCATTTCTCAGTAGCGCCAGGCTTGTGGCATATTTGGGTACCGGTTCCCCACTTCTTCAAAAACAATCAACAATTGGCTTGAACGATCGATCCATTTTAAGTAAGGTAGCAGCTCAGATGTTCTTCCTGCCAAACACAGCATTTCCTGCTCACTGTTTTGTCTGCAGGAATAAGCTTATCCATGGCTGCTATTTTCTAACTTGATCCTATCTGAGATATGTGATAATCAGTGAGCTATACTATAGCCTCTGAGTCAGTCCAGTGTTGCCCTTGATGAAGTGTAAAGCTGTCAAGTGTTGTAGGTCCTTCTGTGAGTAGCTAACACAGTTACTCATGCAGTCCTGGTTTAGTTGTTGCATTCTGGAACTTGCTGTCCTGCTTCTAAGTGATACATTAGAATGCAAAGATAAAACCTGGACTGGATGGGCTACTCACGCATGGACTTGCAAAACCTAACTCCTGTGGCAGTGTCCCAGTCTGAAAGAAACTATTTTTCAAAAGACTTTCTGATACATATGCTGCAATCCCTAAATTTACAGAACTTGCACTGTGTTGAGATGCATTCCTGCTTCTTGCATTTCCATTAATTTTATTGGATACCTTTTTCATAGTGATTGCTATCCCATCACTGCTTCCTAAGTTCGTTATTTTCTCAGTTTCCTATCTTCACCCCTGCTGCTACTGCCTCAGTTTCCCCGTGGGATCGACAGGATTCACTGCACCACTGCCAGCCTTGGGGGTATTTAGGTTACCTTTCACAACTCTAAAATCCATATCAGCTTCACATAGCCTGCTGTGTAATACATGTCCTGTACACGGAAATTCTGCAGATCGTATCCTTAAGAGTAATTGAGGGTAATACACTAAGCTTCAATTGTACCTCATGGAGCTCTGAAATCTCCTTTAACCTTATTGTTACTAAGTATTACAATTAAGAACACCATGGATGTAAGTTGCTATGAAAGCGGGTTTGCTTGGTTTGCCTCTTCTTATGAGCCTGGACTTTCGATTATTACTTTGTGTGGATACTGTTCATTGGTTCCTCCTTGTCCTCCAACTTCCTGTGTGATCTTGAGTTACTTTTTTTGTCAATATCAGTCACCTTTTACTGGCCTCATTTATAGGCTCCTGGCAGACCCTTGATGGTAGTGGGTTGAGCCTCTATACCAAGCTTTTGAAGACACAATATATAGCATTCATTCATGCAAACATTTTTTTGGTCTGGTTAAAAATAGACCATCAAATCTGATACAAATCCATGATATATCAATAATACTAGTACAAGTACGATAATTTAGAAATAGATAAAAATAAGTTCCTATTAGTGTAAATTAAATCACCAATTTCATCCTACGTCCATATTAAAAAGGAACCTACGCACAATTTTGAATGTTACAGTTGGCTGAGATTAAACAGGACTAGTACAAGTGAAGAGAACAAAAACCTCAAAAATAGGGTCCGCATTGTACTCCGGTCCTGTCCAGTCTAAAAAAGTGCATTATTCAAATTCAATTATAAAAAATGTATGGTGCGATAATCCGATCGGTAAAAGTTTCTTGTTAAAAGAATGAGTCTCGTATCGTAAATCCATACATGGTTTGTACCCATTGCCCCAATCCTAAGTGAAGGCAAGAGAAATATTCTTTCTCGCATAAAAGACGGCCCAAAGAAAAGATGGCGTAACACAATAGATATACACAGTAGGCAATGATTGCAGATAAAAATATGCAGAGTGGCACTGTGTAAAATTAAACGATCTTATAACTGGTTCAATATAGTGCTTCCTCATTCTTATCTGTTGTAATTAAAATGTTACCATTAAGCTAGGATTTTAGCCTTTACAGCAGGATCTACCAACCCCTGGTTCCCCAACAAGTGTTCTATTACTGATGCATGTGTTTAACATTTAATATCCCCTGCTCAATAACAAAGATTTCCTCAGCTGCCCATTCTGCACTATGTCCACCCACAAGTACAGACCTATTCTTCCTCAGTTACTACCAATTAGACTACAGTGTAAACATCCCTTGAATTCGATTCTATACTGAATTACTTGGGGACTAAAAATAAAACAAGGCAAATCATTGCCTGAATCAATCTTTGACATAGCAACTTAAGAACTTTTAGGCTGTACACAAGTTTAAATTTACAGATGTTCCGCCTGCAGTTCGGCCTCTAGTTCCACCACATCACCACCTCCAAATCTTGCACAACCTAGTGCTCCTCAATTGAAAAGAAAAAAAATCTGTAGAATTGTTGGGAGATAAAAAATCAAACTTGTCTCTATTCACTAGAATTGATTCCAGTACATCAGAGTAGTCCTGGTTTTACAGTTGGCAGTTCACTGCACACTATACAATCCTTCCATTAGGTAACTGAATCACAATATAGTTAAAATGTTATCTGGTCAGTAGACTTCACGGTAAATTAAAGAAACCTGAACCACCAACTCTTTTCTTCATTGATGGCCACCTCCCCAGGTCTAGTCTCAGCTCAAAATAGGGGCCACAGAGGAATGATGCTTTTGAGTCACAGCCATAGAAACATGATTATCAAGCATTTGCAATGCAATAGGTCTCGCATTATTAACGTTTGAGCTATTGACATTGCTAAATAATGCAACACCAATAGCTCAAACTTTAATAATGCGAGACCTAGTGCATTGCAAATGCTTGTTTGACTTTACACTGGACTAGCAGAAAGTCAAATTATCTTATGATCAAACCTGCCATTGCTACAGGGGTAGATGCAAACTAATCATTCAGTGTTTCAATAAGCAATACATTCACTTAAGCCTTTATCAGTCCGAGTTAGCTGGTTTGGAGTCTCCAAAGAATTGCACATTTAAATTGTACCATAGGTTTGCTTAATTTCTCTCCAGCTTGTCATCACAAGGTGATTTCAAGGACATTAATGCACAATGATCTACCAGGTTTATTTTACACTTGCAATGACTTCAGCCTTGATTTTCTAGATTGGGGTTTTATTCCCCCCCCCCTCTCTGCTGCCCTCTCTCACTCATGTGTTGAAGCAATCAGGCGACACTAAACCATTTTCATTCTTTTCTCACCCCAAAAAGAAAAGAACTTTGCCCAACCACTCCCACAGCTAACTTGGCGAAGCCCATCCTCCCTTGAAATACAGTTCCCTACTGCATTGTAGAATGCGCTGAATGGCCCAATATTAAGCCGGAGAACACATCACACTGTGTAACGAAGCACGCATTTATAAGCCATGCCACCTTATAATTTTACACTTAGGCTGGGTCGTTATGGAAATCATCACTAAACCTCAGATTTGAGAAACACAAATAATTTTTTTTCCAGCTTAATTGCTCTTCCGACAGCAATGACCCATGTCCGCCACATAGTTGGCTTAGACCACACTGCATAACAGACTAACAACATCTCTTATTGCGTGGAATCAGAAGGTCGCTCTTCTAAAAACCTAAATTGTCATCCATAAAACTAACAAGTTCTAACTGCACTCTCAGCGGATTACCAGCAGCATTAGGTGGAGTTTTTGGAGCAGGCAACAGTTACCCAGGCTTACATAAGAGGTCGGTCGGAACCCTACGGGACCTTTTGCTGCCATGGTGAAGGGTGGGGCCTGGACACAGTTTGGCGGGAGCGGGGCTCAAGAGCAGTGGGAAAACAGGACTTAAGGTGGCACACAGCACAAGAAATTGGGCAGTGAAGGGAGACTGTTTTTCAGATGGATGGAGGCTCCCTTTGGGAGGGTGCTGGTTGCGAAAGGGGGATCGGGAGCACATGCATTATAAAAGAAGGCAATAGTGGGGTAAGATTGGGATCCAAGGGAGAGGCGACAGGCCTGAGAGGCAATACTGTTGATGTTGGGCCACTGGGAATAAGGTGCGGTTTTCGTTGTGGATTAGGATCCGGTGGTAGTGGGCAAATTGTTTGATATCTTCGGAAAAGGACTTTGTCTGGGGTGACGCAGCGGGTGCATGTATGTGTGCGTATCTCTGTGTCTTTATTCATGTGTCTGTATGTTGTTCCGTGCATACAAGCGTCTGTATATGACTAAATGTGCTTGTGTGAGTGTCTTTTATGTGTGTGGTAGCCTGAGTGTGTGCAGGTGTGGCTGTGTCTGCGTCTATGTATGTGTATGTGTATGTGTATGTGTATGCACGAGACTGCCTGTGTGTATATGTGTGTATGCGAGTGCCCCTGTTATGTAGGTATATGTGTTTTTGTGTGGTACATAAGTGTGCGCCTGTGTGCGTCTGTACAGTGTCGGCTTGTGACTACCTCTGTGTGTGCATAGTAGTATCACACACTTTCATAACACACACTCCTGAATATAAAGCGTTTAAAGTGTCAGTGCGCATGCATCTATGTAGTATTGGTGTGTGTTCGCCTGTATCTTTGTGTGCACTGTTGTATCACACACTCTTTGTACACCACAAATGTGTCTGTGTGTATGGCAACGTGTGCTGTGCGTTCGTATGTCTGTCTCTGAGATCCTGCAGAGTTGTTTCACAAACTGGTTGTACACCACAGTCCTGAATATTGAGGGGTTATTTTGTGTCGGTGTATGTGTGTTTATGGTCGGTGTGTGCGCGTCTGTGTATAGTTGCAGTGTGTGTGACACTGTGTGTGCACAGTTGTCTCACGCACTTTGTACACCACACTCCTGAATATAAAGAGTTTTTTTATGTCGTGGTGTGCGTGTCTACCGTGGGTGTGTGAGCGTCTGTGTATAGTCTCAGTGTATGTGGCACAGTGTGTATGCCTGTATGCGTTTGCAGAGTTGTCTCATGCACTCTGTACACCACACTCCTGAATATAAAGCGGTTACTTTGTGTCGGTTTATATGTATCTGCGGTCGGTGTGTGCGCATCTGTGTGTAGTGTCAGTGTATGTGACACTTTGTGTATGCCTGTGTGCGTGCACAATTGTATCACGCACTCCTTGCACACCACATTCCAGAATATAAAGGGGTCACTCTGCCCGGGAGCCCTGGGCTCGGACTGGGTTTTATAGCGGATTCAGCTGGGCCCAGCAAACTGGTGCCAGGGGGGAGGGTGGCATCTCTGGGGCACCCCGGGCACACCCTCCAAGCTGCAGCTCTACCTCTCCTAAAGGGAGTGTCTGACATCACCTCTCCACCTCCACCTCATATGTATTTATACCTGGTGATTAGAATATATGGCTGGTGAAAACCACTGATCCAAAGGGCATAGGAAATCATCATATTGATCAGTAACAGAACCTTGACCAGATTCTACGTGACGAAAGCACGTCATATTCTTCCCAGTCACATTTATCCTCCCACACAGAAAGTGCAACAAGGACTTCAAACCTAAATATCAACGTTGGGGTTATTGTTGCACGTGCAGATCCATAAATCCACATTTAAAAAGTGAGGAGGAAAAGGCATAGAAGGTTTAACTTTAAAAGGTCGAGAAGGACTAGGTTTAAAAAGGATAATGTACCAAGTGGTTCTCCCTGCAAAGAAAGGAACAAAAAAATACAAGCAGCAGGGAAAGCGTTCACTTTCACTTCCGCTTGAAAAACAGAGAAGCCCGCGAGTGGGGCACGCGCGCGCGCCACTGCGAGCCATCTGCTTTCAATTATCGCGCCCGTGTCTGGGCACGATAATTGAAACCACATGGTCTATTGGTGTCTATTATAGAAACCAATAGGCCATGGGGAGAGCAATGCGCCCGCCTTTGGCCTATTGCGTGCAGTCTTTTAAAAAAGATGCACGCAAAGGCCAATTGGGTAGCACAAAAGGA
Source organism: Lissotriton vulgaris (assembly GCF_964263255.1). NCBI lineage: Eukaryota > Metazoa > Chordata > Amphibia > Caudata > Salamandridae > Lissotriton > Lissotriton vulgaris. The sequence goes on along the minus strand of NC_141693.1, from coordinate 522,050,907 downwards.
AAAGCACAGGCACGAGCGTGTGTGATTCCTAGGTCAGAGCTGAAACCGCGTTTTTCAGGTACTAAATGTCTTGTACTACACACTGCAACGCTAGGCGCGAGACCTATTGAGCATAATTCTGCAGGAATGTGCATGTATTAAGATTAAAGGCAAATGCACATTTTTAAAACTAAATTGTTAAAAAAAATATATATCAGGTTTAGGGTGTGAGCATAGAATCTGAATTTGTTGACCTCACAGCGAGGTTTCATGCTTAAAAAGTGAAGACCAGTCATTTATGGTCCTGGATTTCAAGCTGCAAAAACGTTTTTCTTACAAGCGTTAATTGCGTTTTTCTAACTTGTGAGCTGACACCCTGTCCTGCGTGATAACCATTTCCAAGAATGGTGGGTGGAAATTAAGGTGATCCCTGCAACAATTGTTGTTAGAGATAGAGCGTCCACTTAGGACAGCTCAACGAAAAGCAAACCGAGTGAACACACACTGAAAAAAGTCAAAGATGAAAGGGATTTTATAGCTAAGTGTTGAAATAAGACAAGAACATTTGAAAAAAATAGCCTACAACAAAACCCACACTGAAATTCTACTTTAGAGAATTAACTAAAAAGTGTGTTCCCTTCATGTACTGCGAAGACTTCAGTGGGCGGACCAGGCCAGTACCATTAAAATTCTAGTTATCAGTGAGCCACTCAGTTGGGGTTTGTTTTGGTCTGCATCTGATCATAGTTGTTTTTTATTAAAAAATTAACTTTGCTCTGGTGTCTTCTAGTGCTATTCTGCCCAAGATAATTGATATTTTTTTGTTATTAATGTACACCTAATGCAGAATCCAGCACTTGTGTTTATTCTCTGAAATGCGTGATTGGCTAAACTAGCATTCTGCCATTTGTAATGTATATGAATGAGGTTTTCCAACTACCTGGGAATATTCAGTCAGACGGGAATTCGTTACCTTCTAATAACATGTATAGCACAAGTGCTACGTTTCATAATTTGATGAAAACCCAATAGCAGACAAATGAAGGCTAATCATTTTGACATCGCAAGGCTTAACTTAACCACAGGAAGCAAAAGAGAAAATCAACATGACCGGATGAAGCACTCGCAAGTGCCATGGAGTTATATCAAACTTGTATAGCTTCTGCCTATAAAGTATCTGCCCTGCGTGCATGTGTGTGGCGAATAAGCTTGCCTAGCTGGTTATGCAATATCTATTTTGCAGTTGCAAGCAAAGCTGCAATCGCACTGTTGCTGCCAGTACAGCAACCTTCTTTGTGTAAGGAAAGGTGACACTTGTGTTACTTTGTATACACCGAACCGTGAGCTTATGCAGCTCTGGGTTTATAGGGTGCGCCAATTTGTTTTCTGCAGAGAGCGCTGATAGTCCAAAGGATGTCCCCTAATCCAGCCCACAAAACTTCCACAAAAGTACACAATTGCCCACAGACACGCATTCCCCAGCCCTTTGCATCTAAACCAAACATTTGTGTACTTGGATCCAGCATATGGTGTTAATTAATGGAAAATTGATGGATAATATAAAAATGAAACTTATTAAAGTCTAAAAACATTTGCAAAAAGAAAAAAAACACAAAAAAACCCACTAAATTACTACGTTGAGTTTTTGCAATTAATTAATATTGAAGGACGGAGAGTGATCCACGTATAGTAGACCAGCCCCAAACACTGAATCACTTCATCAAACGATAAATTTGCACAAAAAAAACATGCTACAGACTTCATCAAAATAATAATGAATCTCAACCTCCCCTATCCACCCACAAAACAGCACTATGACTGAAAAGGTGGCGTCCAAGGGGTCCCCAACATACTCAATATTGCCACTGGGAAGACTGAAGGAGGACAGGAGAAGGTTGATGCATCCCAGCAAGGAAGAAAACATCACTTCTGGTCACGTGAAGAGGCAGACAATGAGATAGTTGAGGGAGTTGGTGGAAGGGAAAAAGCTTCATACGGTACTGCGACGGATGAAGAGCGGACAAAATGGCAGCCAGTCAAGGAGCGCGAGGAGGAAAGAGTTAAGAGACCCTGTAGGAGCAGACCAAATTACTCTTGCTTCAGGCAAGAGTTCACAGATGCCGAGCGAAAGCCTAGCAGTATACCAGAACAACTGTGCCTTTCCCTCGGTGCTCAGCTGAAGGAAAGGAAGGCTTCTGGCATTCCTCCACTTCACAGTCCAGGAGCATGGCCATAGGCAAGTGCTCCAACTGTTTATATTTATTTGGAACTACTGGTAGCACCAACAGGGAAGTACATGGAATATTTAGCATAGCACTAACGGTGGTGACAGATTTGTGGGTATGGTAAGAGCCTCAGACTTCAGAATTGTGACAGATTGTGTGGTGGGTAATAGATTCAGTATGGAAAGAAAACAGGATATCACTAAATAGGAGTTATGTTCTACACTCTTTGAGGAGCTGAAAGACCAAAGGAGAAGGACGAAAAGAAGTCACCAGAGGGTTATGGAAGTGCAAAAGCACTTCTACAAAGTGGAAACAAGCATCCAGGTTGGATGGGGTGTATGGTGATTTCTATTCTTAGCTAAATCTATGCAACTTAAAATCGTCGGTGCTTACCTAGGACCAACACTGATTTGCAATTGGCTTGCCCTAATCAAAGGTGGCATGGTGGTTAAAAAATAATGGACTGGGATTTGGTCCCAAGTGATTACCAATGGCTGAGATTATTTCAAGCATCCCATACATCACATTTTTCTATTCTTCAATGAGATGCCCCAGGTGTGACTAGTATGGTCAAATGGTCAACCTATTTGAGAAAAAGATTCTCCCTTTACGCTCCCAACCGCCCTCTCAGATCAAGCAATCTTCACCAAATGACGGTACCAAAGTTCAAATATAGCAGGCTTGGTGGACAATCCATCTCTGTTAGAGCAGCGAGAGCTTGGAATACCCTGCCTCTGCAACTGAGAACAGTCCCTTCCATCATGGCATTCAGGAAAGGCTTAAAAACCACCTTTTTAACACCACTGCCTAATGGCTGTCTCTCTTTTGCATATACTGTGATCTGTCCCCTTCTTTTCCGCGCCAGGATACTATACTATTTAGTAGCAGAGCGCGTTACAAAAGCCTCTATAATAATAATAATAATAAATGTGGGGTTAATCTTCACTGTAGCACTGGAACCAAGCTGAAACAGACTGAAGTGGCCCAGTTAGACCAAAACTGGTGTTGGGTTGCTTGTGTTCCGTTTCATAAAGGACCTGGCTTGGCAGTTTGGGCTGGACTGTTAATTTCGAAGCACGACTATGTCGGAGTTTAATCTGAGGTGGCATGTTGGACAAAAAAACGACAGGGATGCAGTCCAGAGTAATTATCAGTGGCTGAAATTAATTCAAGCATCCTATCCATCACTTTTTAGTACCCTTCACAGTTGTGGTTCCTCCGTTAAGGCTGAGGAGTGTCTCCACACTGCACTGCTGCAGTGTGAATAAAGTAAAAGTAAAATGATAACTCATTATTATTTTATTTGTTCCTACTGCGGCAGCTTCGCGGGAGGGGCGGCTGCTATGCTCTCAAAGTAGGTGGTACTAGAAGTGTGCATAAATGTTGGGACGGCCTTCTCGGGCCGGCCATGTCACACACACTTTGGATACTTTCCACCCAGGCTGCATTACAGCCTGCGGGGAGAACATGCCCAGGCTCCCAGTACCTGCCTGAGCACCGAACCACAGCACTCAGACCAATCACAACTCAGCTTTCTGCTTCCTGGGAGCTCTGTTCCTGTGAAGGGAGAGACAAAGAAGGAGAGACCTGGCGAGACTGTATTATTTTTTCTTTACCCCCATTCCCCTCCCCCCCACCCTCCGCCTTCTCACACCCGATCTGTGTCAGCCGCCATTGATCCTTCAGAACTTTTTATGAACCGGCATAAACACGTAAGAAGAGACTTTAATATTTGAAAAGAAAAAAAAAATCACATCAAATATTAAAACATGTATTCTGAAGTGTGGATTTATTTCAAACTAAAAGGCAAAGCAGATCGCAGCAGAGGAAATCTTTCCGTCCTGACACCAGAGTGCAATAAATAAGGCTATAAGCATTTATTGCTTTATTGTTAGTTTAATGGCCATATCAAAGTGCATATTATTCTCCACTGAGCCACCATCAATCACAACAATCAACATTATTTCTATTCTCAGTCTCATCCTATTTGAGCAGAGACTGGTGGAAGTGGAGCAGATTGTTCATTTTCACCAGCAAACGACCTCCTATGTTAAAATAATTCAGGACAAGGTATTAGGTTCCTCAATTACCCACTAAAATCAACCAAGATGGATAGGCGGCCCAGCTGGTTTTCAGTAAATGTGCTGTTTGGGATCTGAATCAGATTAACTGCTTTATCACAGTAACTAATGTGCGTTCTTCAAAACACACAAACTCCTGTGTACCCAAGACCCAAAAGCGAGATTAGTGGGGAACATTTAAAAATAATTAGATGTGAATCGACGTCTTTCTGCTATGATGCTTCATACAACTCCTCCAATAAAAGCAGTGTTCATTCCCTTCTGAAATATTCAAGTAGGGGCATCGCTATATTACTGCTCAAAGGCCTTCTACAAGTGCAAGTGACCAAAAGCTCCCCTCAATTCCCCTCTTTTTGATGTTCAAGAGCTATAGTCTACCACTGCGATTCTTTCTTTTTTGTGTGAAATATTTCATTATTTTCAAAACAAACAAAAAACAATTGAAACCGTGCCAAACAGGCACCCATATTGGTACAGACTCAGTGGGAGACAGGCACTTTGCCACCATTGTAATATGCCAGACTTTTAGTTAACATTTAAAATTGAGAGACAATGGCAAAATCCCCCAGACAAATATCGGCACTATACATCTGAATGTATTTGGTTGTCCTTGGTAAATAGGTTCGGAGTTGGTACGGCACCTTCCTACGGGAATCCCGGTGAATGGTATTTGAGCGAGCTTCACCATACCCTAAAAAATTTACGGGGAAAACCCCTAGTGGTGTAGACTCTCCGCTGTCATGTATTTTTCCATTCCCTATCTCCATTCATGTATAGTCCGGGTTTCACGTGCCCTCCAGTACCGGGCCACATCGCTCTTGGCCACCACCAGTCTAGGGCAGCTAAACAGTAGCTTGGCTTATGTGATATTCGTGTCACTGGGAATCCCCAAGAGAACATATTTGGGATTGTGCAGGATGAGGACTTGTAGGATGACAGGGAGTTTGCCAATGATCGCGTCCCAGTAGGCTTTAATTAGCGGGCAGCCCAAGTTAGTGTGCAGGAAGGTTCCTTTCGCCCCTTTGCAGCGCATACATGAAGGGGAAGCCGCCCTGCCCTATGTTGTGTAGTCTCCGTCTGTCATAGTAGAACCTGTGTAGTATCTTAAACTGAATCAACCGTAGTCATGATTTTAATCACCACCTCCCTCGGGTGAATCAGTGCTGCCTCCCAGCCTATATCTTCCAATTCCTCTATATTCATCTACCATCTCTCTCGAAGCCTACCCAGGGTATCTAGCATATTATTTTTCAACATTCTGTATGTGATGTATGCGAGGAAGATTGCACCTCTCCCTAATTCTGCCATGAGCAGTCGTCCTTCTAGGGGGCCTTAATCTGGAATCTTCTCCCCTGTTAGCCCCTCTGCCTGGCAGGCATGTCACAGTTGCGCATATTCAAATAACAACAAAGGAGTAACCAAAGTTCATAAAGGAATTGTTAGTTCCAATACCCAAATTGGCACATAAGCAATGTGCATGGCAGCTGGCAACGGACGTGAATTAAATAGGTACCAAGTGGGGAGCCGATCAGGTGCAAATATCCCGGGTCGTGAAGAATACCTCTGCCGCAGTGCCCAGGGAGCAATTCCCTTAAGATACTAAAATTGGTTGTTGCTGGAAATCCCATGCATGACCAACCATGGTAAAACCGTGAGTTTACCTATATGTGTATGCAACTTCTCACGGTTAGGATACGCCTTAGGGTGCGTAGACCACCTGGAAGTTTTTTCCTTCTTTTTTCCTTATTCTTAGATTAATTTTCTTTGATCCTGACGAAAGCTTTCCGGAATAGAGCACTATGTAAAGCACTAAGGACATAGTTGACTCGATTTGATGACAACTGAATGTCCGAATCACTGTTTTTAAGAATGACAATCTGACTCCTTAATAAATGGATTGTGGAGGTCAGCTTGCCATTTATTAAATTTCACTTTTGTCACTTCCTTCACCTCGTATATCATTGGAATCTGCTCCGCTGTATTTCAGTTGTAGCAGCAGTCCAGGGCGACATTCTGTCTCCTTGGTAAAAAAAAAACCATGATGAAGCAGGTCATCAACTATGTTGATGAGTGAGGGTTTTTCTTTCCAAAATATGATATTTTTCATATGAGTTTCCTGTGTTTTTTGTTTTTTTTGTTCAACACTTTAATATTCCTTTTGCGTTTAGTAGAAGTTCTTCAGTTCTCATGCGCCAATTTGGGTATTGGAACTAACAATTCCTTTATGAACTTTGGTTACTCCTTTGTTGTTATTTGAATTATTTATTATGGGGGACAGGAGTGTCCTATTTCCCTATCACTCTTGTTGTTTTTGACAGTTGCGCATATTTCAAGAACTGATTAGGACGCAAGTGGAACTCCCGCTGAAGCAAGGAAAATAGCATAATAGCTCCGTTTTCCAGCAGGTCCACCACTTTTGGAAAGTTTCGGGTCGTGGGGCAGTGTCTGAATCTTCAATTCTCTGAGCCATATGCCCTCCCATAGGATAGTTTCCCCTGTGATTTTGGATGCCCAGCCCATACATCTGGTGGCTTTGCTCCATGCCTCCAGGGCCACATGTGCTACCGTGAGCAACTGTTGCGTGCCCCCCCCCCCCACCCCATAAAGATAGTGCATGTGTGATTTCGCCCATGCCAACCAGAAGGTCGAGTGATCCATAGAAGTGAATATCCAGTCATTCATGCGGATTAAGTGGGCCTCCCAGTATTATGCCTACATATCCGGGAGAGCGATCGCCCCATTATATGGGTTGCGCTGCAGTGTTTTTATTGCGGTTCTGGTGCAAAACCACATCTAAACTTTTACTTATCAGGGGAGTATGAGAGGTCTGTAGCCCACCGCACCCCAAACAAATCCACTTCTCAGCCCCACCCTCTTCAAAGTTTACATGAGCCCCCTTGCAGCCATCGCTCGACAACACAACCTCAATATCATCTCCTACGCTGATGACACCCAACTGATCCTCTCACTCACCAAAGACCCTAACACCGCCAAAACCAATCTACATGAAGGAATGAAAGAAGTAGCCGAGTGGATGAAGCACAGCCGCCTGAAACTGAATTCAGACAAAACAGAAGTCCTTATCTTAGGTACCTCCCCCTCTGCCTGGGACGACTCTTGGTGGCCAGAGGCCCTTGGGAAAGCACCCATCCCGACGGACCACGCACGGAACCTGGGCGTCATCCTGGACTCCTCACTCTCGATGACTAGACAAGTCAACGCAGTTTCATCATCTTGCTTCAACATTCTTCGCATGCTCAAAAAAACATTTCGCTGGATCCCCACCGGAACTAGAAAAACGGTCACCCACGCACTGGTTACAAGCCGCCTGGACTACGGAAACACCCTATACGCCGGTACCACCGCAAAACTTCAGAAAAAACTCCAACGCATCCAGAATGCATCAGCCAGACTCATACTAGACATCCCGCGTAAAGACCACATTTCTGGTCACCTGAAAGACCTCCACTGGCTCCCCGTCAATAAGAGGATAACATTCCGCCTCCTTACCCACGGACACAAAGCACTTTACGAACTTGGACCAGAATGCCTCAACACACGACTCTCCTTCTACACCCCCTCCCGCCAACTTCGCTCTTACAACCAAGCCCTTGCTGCTGTACCTCGCATCAACAAAACCACCATGGGGGGGGAAGATCCTTCTCCTACCTAGCGGCTAAAACCTGGAACACACTTCCCACTCACCTTCGCCTCACTCAGAACCACCTAGCATTCAGAAAGCAACTTAAAACCTGGATATTCGACAAGTAACTCCCCACCCTTCTCCAAGCGCCTTGAGACCCTCTGGGTATGTAGCGCGCTATACAAATTATTTGACTTGACTTAGTCTTTGTTTGCCACCATTCAGTCCCTCTCTGAGAGTGAGGAGGCTCCGGGCTCTCCCTTGGTCCACTCGCTGTGCCACAAAGGTAGTATTTTAAGCCATCACTCTTCTGGTGATTGCAGAAAGAGCAACTTCTCTTGATAGAGACCTTAAACTTTGGCAGGAATAGGAGCATAAAGCGAAACAAAAGGGGATGATGGAGCATATACTGCAGTTGGAGTATCCTCAGCGTGACCTTCACAGAGTCAAAGGTGCTGTGTTGGCTCTGGACCTCTAGTGTGTAGTCTGGAAGCACAAGGATTTGTGAGTTATCGTGGAGTATTACCCCCTGGTGGCAGACTTCTCCTCAGGACCATGTTACGGTCTGGGAAGTTCAGGAATTTTGAAATCATGGGTCTCCAGGAGGGCCCTGGACGGAGCCTCCATCCAATGATCTGTATGCACATTCTATTATAAAGCATGAATAGTACTTGCCCTAGGGGAGGATCTTTTTCAGCCAACTTTTCGGAAATGTCACCATTTAGGTTCCTCTATTAATTTGGTGAACACCCCTCGAATCTCAAGTTATTACTTTGTACACAGTTTTCTGCACCCCCCTAATCTCCAGACAACATCCTTCGTGGTGGCCTGTACCTCTGTCGCTTCTTTCCAGAGCACCTGGACCATATCCTACAGTTCCGAAATTCTGATCAGTTGCGGTCACCATTACTGCCACATTGCGTAGGTCTTGGAGCAAGAGGGAGGCATCTGAGTGCACTTCTCCCACTTGCCACTCCAGGGACTCCAAGGAGGACTAGATCACTAGGAGCAATGCTGCGTAGTCGGGCACAGTCTGAGTCAACTCCTCTGCCGGTGGAACGACCAATCTAGTATAGCAATCCATTTCCCCCTGTCACGGCGGCTTGGGGTCTTCATCTTTAGCCATTGTTGTTGACCGGGTACCCCCATACTGAAAAAGGGGGGCCAGGTGCCAAACCCAGCCGGCGTAGGGGAAGGAGGAGGGCAGAGGAGTGGGGGAAAAAGAAGGCACTCACAGGGGGACTATTTGATGATCTATATCAGAGTAGTCATTCCTTTCCTGCTGCCACACTGTAGTTCACCATCACAGAGTAGCACTAGTCCCGGTCCCGTCGGTTGTGGCCTGACTCCAGCCTTGTTATGTCTCAAGGGGTCCAGTGCGGTGCCCAGCTTGTCTTTGATGCTGGCCCTGTGCAGCACAGGTGCCCCATACTCATCCCCCTAGGACAGGAGTCTCAGGCATGGGCAGGAAGGGTGGGGGGAGGTCACTTTCAGCCCCTGTCCCTTACAGCGCCTCGCTGCTACCTAGGTCTTCCAGGGGTCTCAAGTTAGGGGTCGCATCCCTCCCCACCTCTGTACCACCAGGCACATTGTGTCGCTGCATTGGTCTGAGAAGCCCAGTTCCGGCACAGCCACACTGCTACTTCCCAGATAACCTCTTTCCTACTGTCCCCCACCGGTTCCTTGCTGCGTTGGAACCCTCCTCTCCCCCCTGACGTCCGATAGCATTGGATTTTACAGGGGGGGAAAAAAAAACAAAAAACTGTTGAAGTGATGTTATTGCTACAATATTAAATCTAAGAACCAGTGACAATGGCCACGTACAGATGGTAATAGAATCAGGATGCCATCTAAAGCGCAGCTCATGATCTCTCACAATCACACAGATGCAAGGCTGCAGGTATACTAACAGAGATATGGCTACACATTATTACGCACTTATAAAAGTCCACAATTCAACTAAAACCCCAAAAAAGTTCCCGCAATGATCATTAAAAACATTGAGCTCCGGGAGCATGCCTTGAGCCCGAGGAAGATGGCTGCCTGATCCAGTCTCTTGCACCAACTCTGGAGAAATCCAGCCGGCATCAGAACATTCGCCAACCATCAATCCAAAAACTGTAGTCCGCACTCCAAAATAAGAGTCTTCAGATGCAGTTTTTATGCTAAATGAACCATGCCACCCTAGAAATAGAGCCAGCTTTGATCATTCAGCTCAAAATGATGTTGGAACCCAATTACCTCCTTTAATCAGAAACGGGGTACTCTTCACCCACACGGAGCACACATGAGCACCAGACCTCCACACTTGAAGGTAAGTCCCTAGACAACTTGTCTCTGCAGAGGGTGAAAAACTACAGCACTAGGCAGACATTACCATAAACACGGAAGAAAGCAGTTCACGTGGATTTGGAATGGGACAGCTTCCAGCTCGGCCCATATTTAATAATGTTGTGGATCCAACAGCACCCAGGTCATGGGGCCCACGATACAGTATCCTTTTGATTTAACTGGTTGCTCCTCTCTAGAGAGTAGAAAGAATCCGATCAGCACAATATACAGCAAATAGAGTTAATATCCGCGGCATTTAGACCCAGCAGCTCTCATAGATAGATGCGTGCACCGAAACAATTATATCTACGATTTAGCAACACGCCGCTGCTCCCTGTCCGCAGAACTAGATTTCAACGACTTCTGTGTGGGCCAGTGTATATGATATCCATTTACTGCAAGAAGCTATTTCTAAGGAATAATGTGAATGAAAATGCATACAAAAAGCTAAATAAAATGAGGATCCCGCTCAGGTAAGAGGCCTTCATCTATGGGTGCTTAGGATATATACCGCTGATACAACACTGAACGCAAGGGCAAGGGCACTACTGGTGGCCTCTACCTCACCAAGTGTTCAACCCACAAGATCCATATACACGGCTCATGAAACAAAGCCAGTTTTCACTTGCCTGGCACAGTAGCCTGGCCCTTGCTGGTGAAGGGATGCACCAAAGACAAAAGTGAGGGACTGGGCGGATGGTGACTGTCTGCATCCTTACACTAAATACTCCAATACTTCAGGATCTAATTATTGGATTGTACCCAGTGACTCCAAGCACAGGGCAGTGACCCGTGACACAATCCCAAGCGGTGGTGTCTCAACACATCGTCCCTTGCTTCCACTCCCCTTTTGGCTTCATGAATCGTTCACAGTGGTTTTAGATGCTTTAAGTGTGCTCTCCACTATGGTCTGCAATTGAATAAGTGAGGGAGACTTTTCAAACCTCTAGTCAATTAAACAGCTGCTTTTGCTCAATCAGGAAGCAGAACAATCACCTCATGCTTACAATACGGCCTACCTCTAGCCAACTAACATGCCTACCTGCAAATAACAAAAGTTATGGTAGAAGAAATCTGAATCAGATCCCAATCCCACCATACTTGATCCAAAAAAAAGCCGACCAATGCAAACATGGTTTGAGTTTGTATGTCGAAACTCACTACATGACCTAACTTGGAGCACCAAAACTAATGCGGAACTAATGCAAGCAGAACTGCAAGAACTTAGGAGGGATGTCAAATGCCTGTCCTCTATAATCAATGAAACTGAATCAAGAATTAGCTTACATCTCACAAAATAAATTAATGGACACTGCTGCTAAAAGGATTGCAACAGTGAGAAGGAAATCACAGAACTCGAAGTCTGAAATAGAATAGGTAATCTCAGGATATTCAACCTTCCCAAAAAAAGTGCAGGGTCCTACGGTGCATTTCTAGAGTCATGGTATGGAGGTACTCGGAATTTACTTCAAGGATATTGTGAGCTCGTTCTGCTTTCAGTATCGCTGCTAAAGCTTTAACACGGGCTAAAAATACCACACAAGTGATCTCCTGACTCCTATGCTACCCTCATACGGAAATAATTTCGGTTCAAATGAGGAATATTTAGACCATCTGTGAGGGGCCAATCTGTATTCCACAAGATTATGCTAAAGTTATAGTTGCATGCAGGAAGAGCTTGGAAGCAACATGAAAGGCCTGAACATATCATTTTTCTTACAGGACCCTCAAGGATAAAGATCACAGATGGCGGACAACCTGCTCTGATGAACCTGCAGACTAGAGTCCAATATTGCCAGTCTCTCGCAAACAAATGGATTTGTAACATAACCGTCATTAAGCAACACTGAGGATCAGATCCTCAATTAAAGTATTAATTTTTCAAAAAGGAGTTTGACTAAAAAATCCCTAAAAATAAGACTAATCACCAGGGCCAGATGTCCTTCCATCTAGCTTCTATAAACATGTGCATGATATTTTCGCCTTGGAAAACTGAACCCAAATTGCGAAGACTCAGACACAATCCTGGGAACTGCTTTAAATGCTAATTATACTGTAATTCATAAAGATGAGAAAGATCCCTTGGGCATGAATAAAACTATAGGCTGAGCTCTCCACTAAATCTAGACTTCAAAAGTTATGCAAAGAACCTTGCTACAAGATTAGAAAAGGTCTTACCTCCTAATTCACAAATCATGAGATTTATCAAGGGAAGGCTTGTGGCAGGCAAGGCTATGCTTTTCCGTCATGTAATTGAGAGAAGGAAATCATTAACATCCCTCAAAAATGGCACTGGTCTCAGAAAAGGCCTTTCAAAAGGTGGTGTGGTCTTTTCAGCACTTAACACTCCAGAAATTCAATTTGGGTGAGCAATCTGAAAGTATGGACTTTGCTCTATGGCCTCAATCCTCAGCTCGCATGAAGGTCAACATATGCTGATCAGATAAATGTAATCTTCTCCAAGGAACTAGACAAGGTTTCTCACATTCCCCACTTCTTTCTCTTTGAGCTATGAAACATCTGCTAACCACCATAAGATCTGACACTACAATTAAATGGTTATACTTTCTAAGACCATACACAAGGTGGAGGCTTACTCGGATAACTTTCTGATCTTTACAGAGGAGGCTGATTCTGCGGTCACATCGACTCTTGACATGATCAACCTACATGTTTCGTCTCAATGATCTCTGCACCCCTTCGATAACAGGAAATGCCAAACTACACTGGCAAAGAAATAAAATAACTTCAATACTTCGGTTTACAACTAAGAGGCAACCTAGAAGACACCAGAAAACGCAAAGAGATATTTCTAAACAAGCTAAAAAATCTAGTGTACACATAGTCTCCCAAATACATGACATGGTGGTGCAGAAAAGAATATGCCAAAATTATGCTTGCACCCAAGTGAAAGTTGTCATGTTTATTTTTTCCCTACAACTTTTTTCTAATTAGGTCTCAGCTATGCAGCCATGCATGTTCTGTGCAACGCATTGTGCGAGACTTGAAAGCCAACTGAATAATAAACACTAGCAATTGTTCTCACTGTCACTCATTTATAATCTTTTGATTCCTTAGCTCCCACAGGCTTATTAAAAATATTTGTAGAGCACGCAGCTACCCATGTGTGGGCTTCCCGGACCTGGCAACAACACAGTGAGGACATGAGAGAGGTTTCAGTCTGCTAGGGTGAAAAGGCTTACCTTCTTTTCTTTTGTTAGTTTCTCATGGAGCATGGACCAAGTACATGTGTTCATTCTCATCCTTTAGCAAGGCATTATTTCTTTAAGCGTTTTGGTATTACTCCTGGAAGTGCAATTTGCTTTCCTGCTTTTAACACAGTCCTACAGCTTCTTATTTATGGTGCTTCCACCCGATCTGCTTTTTGTCTTTTTAGCTGCTTACACCCACAACTGTACTACTCCACTCAACTTTCCTCTATACGACTTCACTGCATACCATTTCACTCTCCATCTTTTAGCCATGCTTAACAGCAGTCACACTGCTATTTAACATAGCTAAAAGACATTGGCAAAACCAATAGCTTTCACATAGGAGAGGCCAATTGGATTTGCCAATGCTTGTTTTTATAGAAAGCTAGACAAGTTAATCCCAGATTTGTATAGCATCAGTTTGTTATTACGATTGGTAATATTGAGTTTCGTATATTTTTGCAGCAAAATGCGTTTACATTGTTAGCTTAGTAAGACGTTTGGCGAGTTCTGCGCTGTGCATGTTTTTTAACTTTGCTACTTTCAATTTTGCTAGTTGCTTTGGTCGAAATTCAGGAGAGGGAGTTAATCACCACTATATAGGTCTTGGCTGTGGGCTTAAATGTCAATGGTGAGATTTGCTTTGAGGAGTTTGATCTGTGAAGATCAATGGTTGGTAATTACATGTGACGTGTGCATAAATGTTTGACTGTGATACAAGTTGTTCAATTACTTATATTAATTTACCTTGCAATCCATTGCACTTTAGCAAGTTACCAGTAACAAAGATATTGCAGTTTAGGAATTTTCTAGATACACAGGCTATGCATTTCAAAACCTTCTGGTGTTTGTGCTCAAAAGTAAATCACGTAATTTTGAACATCTTTTTAATATTTAACCGCATCGCTGCAGCGGTTATTTTTGCGCTGTGCAGCTTTTTTCTAAAAGCCGCGTTACATGACGAGCTCAGCTCGTCATCCGCACACGACCACCGTGGCTGATGACGAGCTGAGCTCGTCATCAGCAGCGATGGGGTTAAGACAACCTGTCAGTTGCACATTCAAAACCTCCAAATGTACATCATGGAAGGATGTACACGACTTTCTATGTTGAACCAGTTCTTGCCATTCAAGATGGCTGTGCAGAGATCAGCTGGGCAGACCTACAGATTAATTGAAACTCCACCTTCAGGTGAGAGGCTTCCTTGACCTACAAGGCGAATGGGTGTGGGTGGGGGGGAATGGGGATAGGGCTGGGTTAATAGGAAGATTCCTTCACTATTATTAAAATAAGTTCATCCATTCTGTGGTTCACCGGATGATATGGGTTGGGTGATGAGGTGGACCCTGGCAGATAGAGAGTTTAGATAGCAGGGACTGAGGAAAGAAAGATCCCAAGGTATTTCATGGGAGCACAATATGGCCCCATTGTTGCTGCTGGCTCGAGAGGAGGTTAAATTGTGGTTCCCGCTGACACTGTCCTTATTCGGAAGATCACCCATTTTCAAGATGGTCTCCTTACCCCGCCTACTATACCAATTTCAGAACTACACGTATACCGCATCCCTTACGTGGTTAATGCACTTTTAAGTCAGTTCTTAAAGAGGGGTGGGCAACTGGCATAGCTCTCTGTACTTGTTTCCAGTCCACCTTCTGCGGTGGCATAACCACTGTCTATATTCAATCATACTATACTGCCACTCACCTACAGAGTCTAAAAGACTGATGGCATTGTCCACAGACAGACCAGGCCTATGCTATGGAGAGATGGCCATGGGCGAAACATACCCATTACATTTGCTTTATAGCAGGACAAACATAAATGCCCTTTTCCTGGTGACCGGGGTAGTGGTGTGGGTATGTCGGTGGACCCTCCATAAAATGGACTGGTGGGGGCACCTGATGGGGGCGCCTGATGCTGGAGATGCCGCTGTGGGGAGGAACCCTCCTCCCGCAGAAGGCTGGGCTGCAGGGATTTCAAGGATGGGATCGCATTGGCTTCTCCACACTAGGGGAAAATCGTGAATTGCCCCATACTAAAGTCATTTCAAGAGCTACAGTCAGATTTCACGATTCATCACAGCCATGTTTAGAAATATTTGCAGCTGTGACATGCCTGCTCTCCATGCCTGCATGACCTCTCATATCTCCCGAAGTTTAGCCCGGTAGAGCACAAACTCCTAATGGGGGACTTAGTCAGCCGTAAAATTTCAAAATTTTACCAATCCCTAGTCATCAATAATTCCATGACGCGACACACCCTCCGAGTTAAAGGCAAGCCGATATGGCAGACATATAATATTATGATTGGACAAAGGCTCTGGATGCTCCTCATGGGGCAGAGACTTCCTCCTCACACCTTAGATTGATCTAATTGAAATATCTACATAGGGTGTACTACACAAGGAGCAGCCTGTGGCGCATGAGCGTCATAGGTTCCCCCAGGTGTTTACGTTGAAGGGTCGAGGAAGGCACATTTTTACAAACAGTGTGGGCTTTCAGGGTGGTAACTTGCTTCTGGATGAGAATGATGTCCTGTTTGAGTGCAGTCTTAGCCTAGGATATCCCTCTTGTCCCAAAGCTGCTTCTCCTACATAGTACTGACGGAATTGGGGGGAAATCGCTATAAACTCTACTTACTATTTCTCACACTAGTGAAGAGGGATGTAGCCAGTCAGTGGAGGGCCAGTGAGCCACCGTCTGCTGGGGCTTGGAAGCGAGGGATGGACGTCTGTATGGGGTTGGAGGTAGCGTTGTTCCAGGTAAGGGGGTGCCCCCAAAAACATCAAATATGGCAGAGGAGGGCCGATTGTAGGGGCTTGTTGCTAGGGCATGTATGTTCAATTAAATTCTACTTGGATACTGAGGTTAGACAATATGGCCAGGACACAATAGATACTGTGGAAGGGTTTGGATGCCAATTGTATAAAACATTTGATGCTGTGTCATGGGCTTTCATGCATATGCTTTGGGTGTTTCATGGTTCTGGGGTTTCATTCTACAGAGTCTCCTTTATGTATGTGGCCCGCAAGGGTCTTTCTTTTGCTGCAAAAACCCAATTAATAAAAGGTTGCGGGAAAACAAATTATATGGCTAACTGGTTCTTTAGACGGAGATATTTCTGGATAGTTTTCTTGAAAGTTGATCCTACTGTTGTTACGAAACAACTCCACTTTCCAAGAGAAAGACCTAATCCTAAAGAAAGTCAAAAGACTTTACTTACAATGGTGCCTTTGCAGGTAAAGTATGGCATTTTGCCAGGTTTGTGAGCAACATTGCCTTTTCGAATTAGAGATGAAAGGCTTTCCCCCACTATCAACACAATAAAATCCATTCAATGCCTGATCATTCGGACATGTCCAGATCTAAGGCATTCATCTACTGCATGACAATCTCCTAGAGGGAAACTGGCTGTCAAAAAAAGACTATGCCACTCTCCCCAATTCGCATTTCACCTAATAATCAAGGGCCTCTGGGAAGGCCAATTGATATTTTGCTCATCTCCTCTTCAGTCTATTGTTGGCACCTTGGTATTTCACCAAGCTGTTCGAACAGTCTGTGATAGCAGATCTTTGGGCTCAGGAAGTTCCCATGATCAAGCCCCGTAACAAACTGGATCTCATTTATGAGGTGCAAGTACTAGCAACCCTATATATCAAATGCGAAGAAAGTAATTTAGACAAGTCAGGTCTAATTCCCAAAAGGAAATGGATTTTCTTGGGTCCACTCTGGATAGGAAGGCGGTTTGTTCCATCAGCCTCTAGAGAGCGAAGGAGAATCAAACAATTGTGTTGAAAGATGAACCCTTTGTAGGCTGGCTGGGATTTAAGGCTACTAGTTTTAATGCAATCATCTGTGTGTGTGGGGGGGGGGGGTGATTAGGGGAGTGGAGGGAGGGATCCCATAGGAGAAATAGCCAGAGGAAATACATAAACTACACATTAAATACGTGGAGCTCCTCGGTGATGTCCTTGAGATAGAGGGTTTGGCAGAGAAAGTGAGCCTGTTGCATTCTGCCGGAGGATGGAGAACCTTTCTGTAGTGAGATTTACAATCTATGTCGATGGAACCAGGTTGAAGAGATTGGTAGGTGTGATGAGAAGTTTAGCACTGTTGCAGGATTCAGTCAGTACTGCATGTTCAGTTTCTGCATTACTTACTCAGTTTTAAATGCTCAGCATACCAAAATGTAACACAAGGACTACAACTTCCATGAGTCATTTAAATAAACAAGCAATAGTCTACCAATTCAAATCTTCCCTAGTCCATACAAAACAAACAGTGTCCAAGGAATAGCAATCCCTCTGTAGACCGTGCTCAGCAGTCAGATAAGTGTTTTTCTTGGTTACTGTTTTATAGATCGTAAGGATCATGATTCTTCCTTTGATAAACGAACAGGTGTGGAATAACTATATTTATTCAGCTACAACAGTGTTGAAATGTAAAATCTGATTCTCTTGTTTTTTGATTAAGCTGTGCCTCCTCCATTTTTTACCCCTGCCCTGCTTTCAGCCTGGCTCTCGCCTTGACACCGCACATGCATAAACATTGGTAAAGAATCTAGATTGGGGCATTGTAGGCTCATTGTGCAGACTCAGAGCAAAAGAACAGCTGGTATTTGCACAGATTTTTTTAAAACAATAAAACATCCTTAGATAAAGTTTACACAGATAGCCTATCTTGTTGTGCAGCTTCAGGACGCGACAGTTACACAAGGCATGGCACCAAGGCTGTTGATTCTTACCGTTGGTTTCATTTGTGTGTTCTTCCAAAAGCTCTATTTACCTCTGGGTGTCCCTTGCTTGTGATCTTTGCTATAAAAACCCATTTAACCATCGTTCAGTGAGCTCTCTCCTTGAGTATCTCTATGGTGCTTGTCGGATGAGGCCCCCATTCATGAATGCTAATAAATGACCTATGGTTTGTATTTCGCTCCAGTGTCGATTCCTCCTTACTTGCTAAGAACGCGTAGCGAAGTGGTGACCCTGCACCTGTGGGGTATTAATAATCCGCTCCACAACAGCTGATCATGAATCTCCCACACGTCCGCTTAGCGGATTTCAATCAGTGCTTGGCCTGAACAGGTTTAGAAAAGGGGGTGGTGATGAACAGAGTGTCTGAGTTAAACAGACCACTCTTACCCAGTCCAAAGATCAGGGCTTGATCCATCACCGTTATTTATCTCACTGCCCCATCCCAGCTCAGAACCTGGCTATATGCAAATCAGTCTGTCCCTGGCCCAGTGCATCATGGGAACAGGGCAGACTAAACTACCAAGCCAATTCTTCACCAGAAAGGAGACAAGCTACCGGGGACCGGTTTCTGGCATTTCAGCCTTCTTCGGCCCGGCTTGCTTGAATCCTGATGGAGCAGTGAGAAAGGGACTCATGTCTGAGTATACCCTGCCACACCTATAGTGGCCAAAAACGATTTAGAAATGGGGGTGGTGATGAACAGAGTGTCTGAGTTAAAAATCTCTTGACTGGGTGAGAGCTTTCTGCTTAATTCAGAGACTCTGTCCCTCACCACCCCTTGTTGTAAATATTTTTGTCCACCCTAAGCGTGGAAGGGTATTCTCAGATGTGAGACCCTTGCTCATTGCACCATCAGGATTCAAGCAAACCGGGCCGAAGACGGCTGTAATGCCAGAAACCGGTCCCCGGGAGCTTGTTTCCTTCCCAGTGTAAGAATGCAAATGCTACTTACCAGTATGCATCTGTTCTTGGCATGTAGGGCTGCTGACATTCATATCTGTGCATAGTCCGCCACCTAGTGTTGGGTCCGGATGATTGCACATTGTTGTCCTGGAAGAGTCTTCGAAGTATCACGAGATAGGTGGCTCCTCCCCTGGACTACAGTGCGCATGGGCATCGCCTCCATCCCCAGATTGTTTTTAGCCATAGGCAGAGATGGAGTGAAGAAGTGAGTGATGACCATGCTATGAGCATATGTGTGTATATGAATACATACTGCAGCTGCTACAGGCGCCGGGGAGGAGGGTGGGCGATATGAATGTCAGCAGCCCTACATGCCAAGAACAGATGCATACTGGTAAGTAGCATTTGCAGTTCGAGGCATGTGGGCTGCTGAATTCATATCTGTGCATAGAATACATAGCAGTCCCTCCATTAGCGGCGGCCGCCCGTGCCAGCTGCAGCAGTCTGAAAAAGCGTTTTTAGAACAGCCTGACCAACAGCTGCCTGTTGTTTTGAATGCACGTCTACACAGTAGTGCTTGGTGAAAGTATGAGTGGTAGACCATGTGGCTGCTCTACAGATGTCTTCTAAGGGAATGTTACCTAAGAACGCCATAGAGGCCCCCAGCTTCCTAGTGGAGTGGGCCCTCGGTGGGATAGTGAGAGTGCGCTTAGCTTTAGCGTAGCATATCTGAATGCACTTTACTATCCATCTAGCTATTCCTGCTTTGGAGATTGCATTTCCCTTGTGTTGTGTGGCAAAAGCAACAAAGAGTTGTTTGGTCTTGCGGAAATCTTTTGTCCTGTCCACATAATACATCAAGGCTCTTTTCACATCAAGTGTGTGGAGCATCCGCTCCGCCAGCGTCTCTGGGTTTTGGAAGAACACCGGCAATTCAATTGTTTGGTTTATGTGAAACTGCGAGACCACTTTGGGTAAGAACTTAGGGTTAGTGCGGAGCACCACCCTGTTGGCATGTACCTGGAAGAAAGGTTCTTGGATGGTGAGCGCCTGCAGTTCGCTCACCCTCCGTAGCGATGTGATTGCTACCAAGAACGCCACCTTCCAGGTCAAAAACTGCAGCTCGCAAGAGTGTAGTGGCTCAAAGGGAGGACCCATCAGCCTTGTAAGAACCACATTGAGGTTCCATTCTGGAGCTGGTGGAGTTCTTGGTGGAATGACTCTTTTGAGCCCTTCCAGAAAAGCCTTGATAGCAGGGACCTTAAAGAGTGACAGGTGTTGTCTATTTTGGAGGTATGCTGCCATAGCCGACAGGTGAATGCGGATGGAAGAGTACGCTAGATTACACCGATACAGGTGAAAGAGGTAGCATATGATGTTTTGAATGGAAGCGTCTAGCGGGTCAATGCTGTGCTCCACGCAGTAGACGACAAACCTCTTCCATTTAGCCGCATAGCAAGCTCTAGTAGTGGGCTTTCTTGCCTCCCGAATGATGTCCATGCAGTCGGGAGGAAGATTGAGATAGCCGAACTCTAGGACCTCAGGAGCCAGATCGCCAGGTTGAGCTGTTGCGGATCTGGGTGCTGAATGTCGCCATGGCTCTGCGTCAAAAGGCTGGGAGTGAGATGAAGCCGTTGATGCGGTACCACGGAGAGTTCCAGAAACGTGGTGTACCATGGTTGGCGAGCCCACGTTGGAGCAACCAGGATGAGCGTCATCGAGTGTTGCCTGAGCTTGCGTGCCACCAGCGGTATCAGAGGCGCTGGGGGAAAAGCGTACGCAAACCTGCCTGACCAGTTCATCCACATCGCATTGCCCTGTGATTGGGGGTGTGGGAACCTGGCGGCGAAGCTTTGGCATTTTGCGTTCTCCTTTGTGGCGAACAGGTCTATCTCTGGATGACCCCACCTTTGGAAGTACGGTTGGAGTACTGATGGATGTAACTCCCACTCGTGCATCTGATGGCTGTGCCTGCTGAGCAGATCCGCCATCTGGTTGTCCTTGCCTGGGAGATGTTCTGCCATGAGGAAAATGTTCCTCTGAATGGCCCACTTCCACATGCTCTGAGCCAGATGAGACAGCTGTGGAGAGTGTGTTCCCCCTTGCTTCTGGATGTAGTACATGGCCGTCATGTTGTCCGTCCGGATCAACACGACCTTGTTGCACAGATGTACTTTGAACGCCTTTAAGGCCATGAAGATTGCCATCAGTTCCAACACATTGATGTGCATCTTCCTCTGCTGAAGTGTCCATAGTCCCTGCACCGTGTAATGGAGTACATGCGCTCCCCATCCCTGGAGAGAGGCGTCCGTTGTCAGGATGATCTGTGGGACAGGCTCTTGGAATGGTCGGCCCTTGCAAAGGTTTTGTGGGTTCCACCAATGCAGAGAGTTGTACGCCCGACCGCTCACCAACACTAGGTCTGTCAGTTGCCCATGAGCCTGAGTCCACTGACGTGCCAGGCACTCCTGAAGCGGACGCATATGTAGTCTCGCGTGCGGGACAATGGAGATGCAGGAGGCCATCATGCCTATCAACTGCATGAACACCCTCGCTGGAAGCGAGGTCTGGGGTCTGAATCGTTGGATCAGCGCCTGGATACCGGCGATTCTCACTGAACTCGGCTGCGCAGTGGCCGCCAGAGTGTCGATCGTCGCGCCCAGATACTGTCGCACGTGAGCGGGCTGGAGATGGGACTTTGGGTAGTTCAGAGAGAATCCCAGATCGTGCAGGAGGTGAATGGTGCGTGACACGTGGTCTACGCACTGCTGTTCCGTGTTTGCCTGAATAAGCCAGTCGTCTAGGTATGGGAAGACATGGACGTGCTGGCGACGGAGATGCGCTGCTACAGTCGCTAGGCATTTGGTGAAAACTCTCGGTGCCGTGGTGACCCCGAACGGCAGGACTCTGAACTGGTAATGCTGGTCTAAGATCTTGAATCTGAGATACTTCCTGTGTGAAGGATGCAGGGGAATATGGAAATATGCATCCTTCAGATCCAGCGTTGCTAGGAAGTCCCCCTGTTGAAGCAGGGGAAGCACCTGCTGCAATGTGAGCATATGGAAGTGCTCTGAGTTGATGTACCAGTTCAGGGGCCTGAGGTCCAGGATCGGCCTGAGTGATCCGTCCTTTTTGGGGATTAGAAAATACAGGGAGTAAACCCCTGTTCCCCGTTCTTGCAATGGAACGAGCTCTATCGCCCCTTTTTGCAGCATGATTAGTACTTCTTGCTGCAACAAGGTCAAGTGCTCGTCGGACATAGCACGGCCTCTTGGCGGTATGTCCGGTGGAATGGACGTAAGTTCTAGACAGTACCCGTACTGGATAAGAGACCTCACCCACCTGTCCGTGGTGATGGACCTCCACGCCGGCAGGAACTGCTGTAGTCTCCCCCCGACAGGTGTTGTGTGATCGGGGGGAAGTGACAAGACGTCACTGCTTGTTGGAGGCGGTGGACCTGGAGGCGTTGTTTCCACGTCCTCTGCCCTTGATGTTATTGCCTCTGTAGCCACCCCTGCCCTTGTTGTTGTTATACGAGGATTGGGTGTTACCCTTGTAGTATTGCGTGGTCTGGGGTGCCTGGCCTCTTGAGGTGCCTCTTGAATTGGAGCGGCGAAAAGAACCACCCCGAAACTGCTGACTTTGTAAAGCCCCCATAGACTTGGCAGTTTCGGTATCTTTCTTCATTTTTTCTAGGGAGGCATCCACCTCAGGGCCGAACAGATGGTCAGGATTCACCGTCTGACCCAGTAATGTGGTTTGTATGTCGGGCTTGAACCCAGAAATTCGAAGCCAGGCATGGCGTCTGAGTAATACGCTTGTATTGATAGCCCTGGAGGCAGTGTCTGCCACATCTAGGGCACATTTGATGGATGCATTAGTAATGAGTTTACCCTCCTGAATGAGCATCTCCCCCGCCTCCTTGTATTGGTCAGGCAAATGTTGTAGGATGGCCTCTAATGTGTCATAATGGGCCCTATCATAACGTGCAAGCAGGGCTTGGGTGTTAGAGATCCTCCAGATGTTTGCTGCCTGTGCAGCAATGCGTTTGCCTGATGCCTCAAAGATCTTCGACTCTTTGTCTGGGGGAGGAGCATCACCAGTAGTCTGCGAATTCGCCCTCTTCCGAGCGTTGGACACCACGAGGGAGTCCAATGGCAAATGTCCCTTAATATACGTGGGATCCGTGGGCGCCGCCTTATACTTCCTGTCGATGCGAGGATTGACCACCCGCGCCCGGGTGGGTTCCTTGAATACCTCCTGTGCATGCTTCAGCACCCCTTTGAGCATAGGTAGCGTCTTGACTTGCTTTTCGGCTACCGAGAAGGTGTCGACCAAGAAGTCCGCATCCACAGGGTCTGAGTGCAGTTCGACGTCATGGTTCGCTGCAGCTCTCTCTATTAATGCATTAAACGCCGCCGAGTCCTCCGTCGGGGACGTCTTCGTGGCGAAAAGATGAGTGTCCTGACCTGACTGCAGGTCGTCTGTGTCGCCTCCTGCCGTCCAGGGCACCTGCTCCTCGTCCGGATCCGAGTACGCAGGATAGTTGTACTCGTCATTCTCCTCGTCCACCTCAGGCACTGGGGAATGGGCCGGCGAGCGTTCCATGGCTTGTGGAGACAGAGGTTCCATCAGAGCCGAAGAGTCCGCAGAGTACTTTTTGCTCTTAAGTGGAATCCTAAAAGGTTCCAATGGCGGCTCCGACGTAATCTTCCGTTTGAGGAGCGACAATTTTCCGGTGTTGGCGTCGATCGTCACCTCTCGACGTTCCTCCACCGCGAGGGGTTGGAGCTGAAGCTTCGATACCACCAAGGCAGCTTTCGGCGTCAATACTTCCTGAGAATGTCCGCTCTGCTTAGGCGCGAATGCCTTCGGCGCCGACTTGGGAGGAAGGGTAAAACGGATGGGCGTTTGTTCCTTGGCAGGCTTCGACGTGGGCCTAGGCACGACAGTGTCCTGGCTGGGAACCACAGTGGACTGTTGGATCCGCTTCAAGGATTCTCCCACCTTCTTAGTAAGGGATGCCGAGGGCTGAACCGTCTCGAGCGACTCTTCGCCTCCGAGAGCCCGGTCGTCGGCAGGCCTCTTCTTCGGTGCCGACGCCCCCTGGCCTGTCGCACCGTCGGCGTGACGCTTCTTCGAAGCCGTCTTCGGGTCCGCAACCCCTCTCGGTGCCGACGCGGCCGCGTCGGAAGTCTTCACCTTCGGGTCGGCCATTTTGGCGCGGCTTTTGTGGTCGGCCATCTTGGCGTGGCTCTTCGAGTCGGCCATTTTGGGTTTCGTGGAAGTTGACGCCTCCAGAACCTTCTTCACCAACGCCAGTTTCGGTTTCGTTTTCGCATCCGAGGGTGCGGAACCGGTTGGCTTCACTTTCGTTTTCTTGCCAGAAATGTCCGTGACCGGGCCCGGAGGCGGGGACGTAGGACTTATAGTAAGATCTCGGGTAAGGCCCGAAGGCGATCCCTCGACCTGGGCCGTATAACGGGGGGAAACCCCGGAGTCCGTCTGGGGATGCTCTTCCTCTGAGCTATCTCCCATCGCGGCACAAATCAGTTCGTCGTCCCCTACCTCACCGGAGCCTTCGTCGCAGGCCTCCTCGTCCGCGTCGTAGGCCTCTTCCTCGGGCGCGGGGCCAGAGTCCAACTCTTGTACGCCGGCCTCCTCCTCGATCGATTCCTGAAAGATGTCATCAGGTGGGGGTGCCGAAGCCGACAACCGCGCCTGGAGTCGATTAGCCCGGCGAATCTTCAAAGTTTTCTTACTCCTAAACTTTGAACACGCCATGCAGGTGTCTTCACGGTGATCCGGTGACAAGCATGTGTTGCACACAGGGTGCACGTCGAGGTGCGAATATTTCGAGTGACATAGCGGACACTTCTTGAATGGAGTCCGCTCCATCGCAAATACGGTAGTGTAGGCCCGTCCGCGTCGAAGCACGTGGAAGGGCAGTAGGAGATTGGAGCTGAGAGTCAGTAAGAGAACCCGAACGCAACTATACCGACGCCCAGCCTAAAGACCTTTTGGTCTCAAGTGAAATCGAACAACTATCGGTTCCGAAGGAGGGAACCGAAAACACATCCGAACCCTATGGCGGAAAAAAACAATCTGGGGATGGAGGCGATGCCCATGCGCACTGTAGTCCAGGGGAGGAGCCACCTATCTCGTGATACTTCGAAGACTCTTCCAGGACAACAATGTGCAATCATCCGGACCCAACACTAGGTGGCGGACTATGCACAGATATGAATTCAGCAGCCCACATGCCTCGAACTTGGCTTTTGTAGTTTGGTTTGCCCTGTTCCCATCATGCACTGGGACAGGAACAGACTAATTTGCATACAGCCAGGTTCTGAAACTGGGATGGTGCAGTGAGCTAAAAAACGGTGTTGGATCTAGCCCTGATCTCTTGACTGGGTGAGAGCTTTCTGCTTAATTCAGAGACTCTGTCCCTCACCACCCCTTGTTGTAAATATTTTTGTCCACCCTAAGCGTGGAAGGGTATTCTCAGATGTGAGACCCTTGCTCATTGCACCATCAGGATTCAAGCAAACCGGGCCGAAGACGGCTGTAATGCCAGAAACCGGTCCCCGGGAGCTTGTTTCCTTCCCAGTGTAAGAATTGGCTTTTGTAGTTTGGTTTGCCCTGTTCCCATCATGCACTGGGACAGGAACAGACTAATTTGCATACAGCCAGGTTCTGAAACTGGGATGGTGCAGTGAGCTAAAAAACGGTGTTGGATCTAGCCCTGATCTCTTGACTGGGTGAGAGCTTTCTGCTTAATTCAGAGACTCTGTCCCTCACCACCCCTTGTTGTAAATATTTTTGTCCACCCTAAGCGTGGAAGGGTATTCTCAGATGTGAGACCCTTGCTCATTGCACCATCAGGATTCAAGCAAACCGGGCCGAAGACGGCTGTAATGCCAGAAACCGGTCCCCGGGAGCTTGTTTCCTTCCCAGTGTAAGAATTGGCTTTTGTAGTTTGGTTTGCCCTGTTCCCATCATGCACTGGGACAGGAACAGACTAATTTGCATACAGCCAGGTTCTGAAACTGGGATGGTGCAGTGAGCTAAAAAACGGTGTTGGATCTAGCCCTGATCTCTTGACTGGGTGAGAGCTTTCTGCTTAATTCAGAGACTCTGTCCCTCACCACCCCTTGTTGTAAATATTTTTGTCCACCCTAAGCGTGGAAGGGTGTTCTCAGATGTGAGACCCTTGCTCATTGCACCATCAGGATTCAAGCAAACCGGGCCGAAGACGGCTGTAATGCCAGAAACCGGTCCCCGGGAGCTTGTTTCCTTCCCAGTGTAAGAATTGGCTTTTGTAGTTTGGTTTGCCCTGTTCCCATCATGCACTGGGACAGGAACAGACTAATTTGCATACAGCCAGGTTCTGAAACTGGGATGGTGCAGTGAGCTAAAAAACGGTGTTGGATCTAGCCCTGATCTCTTGACTGGGTGAGAGCTTTCTGCTTAATTCAGAGACTCTGTCCCTCACCACCCCTTGTTGTAAATATTTTTGTCCACCCTAAGCGTGGAAGGGTATTCTCAGATGTGAGACCCTTGCTCATTGCACCATCAGGATTCAAGCAAACCGGGCCGAAGACGGCTGTAATGCCAGAAACCGGTCCCCGGGAGCTTGTTTCCTTCCCAGTGTAAGAATTGGCTTTTGTAGTTTGGTTTGCCCTGTTCCCATCATGCACTGGGACAGGAACAGACTAATTTGCATACAGCCAGGTTCTGAAACTGGGATGGTGCAGTGAGCTAAAAAACGGTGTTGGATCTAGCCCTGATCTCTTGACTGGGTGAGAGCTTTCTGCTTAATTCAGAGACTCTGTCCCTCACCACCCCTTGTTGTAAATATTTTTGGCCTGAACAGGTGGCGGGCACACCCTGTGGACGAATGGGACCGTGCTATAGAACAGGCCATAGTCGTGCACTGGCCAATCTAAGAGTGTTGTACATGCAATGCACTCTTTCTCCCCTTTACGGTTCCTTATCTTCCTTTCCAAATATGGCCCCTGCCCCAACGGTATTGTGACAAAGTGAGCGTCAATTGCTGAAGGAGTGCCGGAGTAGTTCTAAAGGATCGCAGGACAATGAAATAATCTATGGGGATCATTTAGGTTGCTTACGCGTTACCTTCAATGAGTTTAAAGGGTTTCGGTGTGTCTTCTGAATCTAAGGGCGATTTTACATGAGGGTTGCCCTAGGTTTGGGGTACAGTGCTTAGTTAGAGCAATATAAGTTCAGCGCAACACACCAGTATAAAACATCATTGTTTCTAGAGGGAGCATGTGAATGCAGTCTCTTACTCCACATTGATTAGAAGTTTGTACATGCCATTTTGTTGGCCTTGGAGAACCCATGCAAACAAACCTTGCTCCTATCAGCTAGTCACAGCATGAACCCGCACATGGAGGAAGACTATAGATCTTTTCGACCGACAGGGATTTCAAATAGGAAAAGGAAAGGTAGTAGCCAAACATATAAGACCCTCTTCTTCCTTCTATTGCCTTAAGCAGGCTTTTCCTCAAAAAGCTCACTAGCACTTTAGAGAAATACCTGTATGAGGGCCACTATAGGAATACCACTGGAGAGTAAGGCCTGTAGCCCTAACCTGAAGACCTAAAAAATGAGGAAGATTCTCAGAGGTCAGGGGCTGGAGTAGGACTCTATGAAGAACCAGGTCCCCGCAGACTGCGATAACCAGAGGTCCAAGTGCCCCAGAGTGGACAGCAAACCTGCAAAGGGGGACAAAGGACCCAAGGAGCCCATTGGCATGCTAGATACAGAGGCTATCTACCAGGTGCCGTCCTCTGAATGGAACCCCGGTGGACAAGATTGCCCAATAGGTAAGCAGCAGAATCAGAAAACTGACTGGCCACCCATTTACTCCATTATTCCAGAGATTGCAGAGGAGAAGGTTGTTTTTAGTAGCAGGACCAAAACAGTTTCAGAGGGTTTTTCCCAACCAGAGGTTCTGTAGAGGATGATGAAGCAGGTAAACTTTCTGTAGGAGTGGTAACGCACCTGGAGGATAAACAAGTAAGGACTGCCTTTACACAAATAGAAGATGCATGGGTCGTCTAGATGGTAACAGCATTCCGTAAAACTCCATTCTGAAACCTGAGGCAAGGTGAGCAAGTTTACCTTACCTTTTCAATGGCAGATATGCTCCTCAAAGACCAGGGGTTGGGTCAAAATGCAATAGTGTTAACAACTTTACACCTGAGGTGTTTCCGCAGCAATATCTTTCGGGTTGCAAAGGATCAAGGTCCTCTCCCAGCAAATTAATATGAGAAAATTCAATCAATGGCTACACAGGAGGTTTCTCCAGTTCTTGTATAAGCAACTGGTGTACAAGTTCTAGCCTTACCTTTCAGCCTCTCCTCTGCACTGTGGTGGTTTACTAATGATTTGAAGCTGGTCATAGAACGTTTAAGAGCCAGACATGTTATTCTTCCACCTGGATGATTCCTATTGATGATTTAGAAAACCCAACAAGTCTGACAACAGGAGAGATGAGGTGAAAGAGCTATTGCAGGATATAGGTTTAATCATCAGTAAACCGAAATAGAAACTGACACCACCACAAAGGATTCTTTTTCAGGATTTCGACACAGACTCACCACAGCAACAGCTGAAACATGCCATGAAGGTGATATTCCTAAGAAATGGATTAAGGAAAACCCGCTACAGGAAAATGCTGGACTCCAAGAGACAAATTCCAAAGCTGGTATGACTGTAAGCATCCTCGATGCCGGAAATCTTTCCAGGCCTTCTACATTACAAGGCACTACAGACTCTGAAGGCCTCATATCTGTAGAAATCACGGACAGATGTGTGAGGCACTCCCGACTGGAAACAGGGGCAAGAAGGAGGGGTGTAGGGTTCAGTGAAAGCCAAGACAAAAATTCTGTGGTACTTGTTTCCCATGGAGGCCTGGAATTGGCAGGCCATTTTCTGCTCAGTGCCGGACTTCGTTATAAAGTTGGATGCAAGTTGCCAGGCCAGGGAGAACGATGTGCAGATATCTCCATGGAAGGATTATGGTTGGAACAAAAAACATTTATTTCACATCAATTGCCTGGAATTGTTAGCAGGGTCATTTGTGGTTCAATGCCCGCTTAAGAACAATGTCTGCTGTTCCACCCTACTGAAGATGAACAACGCATCAGCCATCCAATGCATAAGGACACTAGGAGGAATGTAATCAAAAATTCTGGCAGATCTAGCCAGGGCTCCTGGCATTTCTGCCTGAACATGAAAATATCCATCACAGCCGAATAACTTCTGGGGAGACAGAACTCTATTGTAGATTGGACCTCAAGGATTTCAGCACCTGGAAAGTGGAGAAGGAAAGGTGTCAGAGAAATGAAGAAATGGGGTTCAAGCCAGATAGGCCCATACGCATCCCAGCTATTCGACGGTTATAGGCTGGATCCACTAGGAAAGGTGAGGTATGTATTCCTTCAGGTCCAGAGCCTAGCTTATGTGTTTCTGTAATTTGCCATGGTGACCAGAATTATAGGACAAAGCAGAAGACACAAAGTGGAGCTGGTGTTGGTGACACCACTATGGAGGTTGCACATATGGTTTCCAGTTCTTCTGAACCTTTCTTCAAATTCTCCAATTGTTCACCAACTTCCAGACAACCTGAAAGATGTTCAAGGCAACTCACGTCAACTGTTACTGGAAGGAAGACTCAGGGAGATGGCATGGAGGATTACTATATGTGCCCTGATATCCTAGAACTCTTGGAAAATGCGTTTTGTTTAATCAGAAAAACATTGTCGGACATGACGGTTTCATAATATAGCTTTGCATGGCCCCATTCATGTTGGGCGGGGATCTGGAGCAGGGATTTGGATTCCATGGTGGCAGATGTAGTACACATACTGAATTCTGTTTTTGTCAGATTTGGCAGGTTCAGGGTTGACTTATCACACAATTAATGCCTGTAGGTCAACAGTATCTGCTGGACACATACCAGTTCATGGTATACCTGTGGGAGATCACGCAATGGTTTGTAGAATTCTTAGAGGTATACAACTCTGTCCCATTGGAGTCTCAATACAATAAAATGTGGGATGTGAACTTGATTCGGAGGTACCTGGAGTCTTGGCAGGCTGATCAATTTTTGTTTGGATGAGAAGTTTCAGGTAAACTTGCATGTTAC
Source organism: Lissotriton vulgaris (assembly GCF_964263255.1). Taxonomy (NCBI): domain Eukaryota; kingdom Metazoa; phylum Chordata; class Amphibia; order Caudata; family Salamandridae; genus Lissotriton; species Lissotriton vulgaris. The sequence continues at coordinate 522,020,601 of NC_141693.1, read as the reverse complement.
TTTGTCTCATCTCATGAAAGACAGTGTGAGATGTTCGATCATTGGATAGATCTTCTAGGATCCTTAACCCAGAAAGGGTTATGTTTCCAGTATCTAGAAGAATCAAACCTAGCAACGTCATTTCAGTATCCAGAATTTCCAGATTTGAAATTGTGTGTGGTGAGATGTATTATGGCCTATGAAAACAATATTAAAGAGCTCAGTCCAGGGAGTCCAAACCGACTAATGTCCATTGAGAAACCTTACAAACTTGTTTACCTCCAACAATCACAAGATAGGTCAGTTGGATCATGAACGAAGTTTCACTGATACTTCATGCACATTGGGGAGCCAACTGGATAAATTTACATAATCTGATTATCTGGTCCGGACACAGAACTGAAACTTTCATTCACAACAGCTAGGAAATTTTACATTCTATTAAGGACACAGACAGGAGAATTAGCCCACCTGGAAATCCCATCAACAGTTTTCAACACAGGGCTACATACAATACAAGTATGTGTAATTCTGTTGGCTTTATTATTTGAAAAGACAGGAATTTAGGAACATGGATTACAGGTGGACACAAACTGACAACAGGAAGTACTGACTATGGATTAACAATACACATTATAGCATATGGTTAAAAAATGCTTTATTTAATAATATTATTGTGGATCTGACTTTCTAACATTCATTGATTTAGATCCGGCAATTAGTCTCATGTTGTGCACTTTGTAATTATTATGTGTCACAGTACATTTCAGTATAGATATACAATTCATAAATAGATCCAAAAGATACAAAAATGGTTAATATTAGTAAAAAAACATGGCTAGAAATAGATTGTGGTTGCTACGCGCGTTTCGGCTATTAGCCTTCATCAGGAAGCCATGATGTATATTCCAAATGTACCAATCTTGTATTGCAGCCGCAATACGAGGAGGTGGACTCTAGATGCACTTGGGAGTTGTGCTAAGGCCAAAGATATGACACAGTCTGGGGTGCAGAGGTTAACTATTCGCTGATGATAAGGTATCGGTCGTGTAGAATATGACAGGGGTTATACGATGCTACCCTGTGGTCGTCTATATTCTTAAAAACTTGGTGATGTGGCAGCATAAGGTAACGCAGGATTATCCGGGAGATATCATGGAGAGAAGGACATCATAGTTAAAACTGGTTACGTGACGTCTCTGTGTTTGTAGTCCTTCGCTCCGGGTAATGGATGAAAGAGGTGCGTCTCTGGAATTGGAGTTGGTAGCGTCCTCCGATGGGGGGGGGGGGGGGTCAGGCTCTCAGGCGTCTCGACCGGATGTAGACACAGAGCCGTCACGTAACAAGTTTTAACTATGATGCCCTTCTCTCCATGATATCTCCCGGATAATCCTGCGTTAACCTATACCCTATGCGTTACCCTATTCTGCCACATAACCAAGTTTTTAAGAATATAGAAGACCACAGGGTAGCATCGTATAACCCCTGTCATATTCTACACGACCGATACCTTATCATCAGCGAATAGTTAACCTCTGCACCCCAGACTGTGTCATATCTTTGGCCTTAGCACAACCCCCAAGTGCATCTAGAGTTCACCTCCTCGTATTGCGGCTGCAATACAAGATTGGTACATTTGGAATATACATCATGGCTTCCTGATGAAGGCTAATAGCCGAAACGCGCGTAGCAACCACAATCTATTTCTAGCCATGTTTTTTTTACTAATATTAACCATTTTTGTATCTTTTGGATCTATTTATGAATTGTATATCTATACTGAAATGTACTGTGACAGATAATTACAAAGTGCACAACATGAGACTAATTGCCGGATCTAAATCAATGAATGTTAGAAAGTCAGATCCACAATAATATTATTAAATAAAGCATTTTTTAACCATATGCTGTAATGTGTATTGTCAATCCATAGTCAGTACTTCCTGTTGTCAGTTTATGTCCACCTGTAATCCATGTTCCTAAATTCCTGGCTTTTCAAATAATATAGTGATCCCGATTTAGGAACTTTAGTCAGGGATACCTCCTTTTCTTACATACATTCTGTTGGCTTTAATCATGTGCAAATAACTGCAAAGTTCCAGTTACAAAGGGAGGTACATTCGGAGAGGATAGTTCCTTAAATCTATTTGATTGCCCTAGGAAAGAAACAGAAGCAGGATTGTTAATACTACGCATGGAGGAGCATGAGAAGGATGAGTAAGCTCAAAGAAAGAGGAGGTGCTCTTCCATTCGGTTTGGAAACTGTTTTGTATAAACTAAGGATTGTGGTAATATTGCTTATTTCTTAAAAGGACTCCTGGGACGTTGTCATATGGTTTGGGCTGTTGGGCAAATAAAACTAAGAAATGTAATGCTTTATCCTCACTTCAGTGTCTCTGGAATTGAATCTTTGCTTCAGGATAGCTAGTTATGTTTTACAGTGAGACAAATAACATACCAGGACTAATAAACAAGTTAGTAGATCAGGAAGACACTCATTTACAAGATGGCCACAAAAGGAGAACAGATTACAAGATCCTCCAGAGGCTAATGGATGGCTGAGAAACCTTTAGCAGAAAGATCTTAAGGTGACATCATTGTTTTCAGTTTATAGGACAATCATGTTGATTAGGTAACTGTTGCTTTTCTACCATCCTGGAATCCAGGTGTTAGCTGTGCCTTCCAGCCTTTGCTGCTGTTACCCAGAATGGTGTTGCAAGACTCGAGACAACGCTAGTGTGAATTTGCCCCATATGGTTGACTCAGATGAAGTACTTAGTATTTCTGGTACACTCAAGGAATGGCTCAATTGTTTACACTCAAGAGTCTGGGATCCACCCTAGAGTTCCCCTGCAGACTAACACAATAGTTTTAGAAAGGCCTTCCATTGATAACCCGACGAATTTCTGAAGTAGAAAGTCTGCCACAGGACTTTTAAGCATAGATCACCCAATTGATATTACTGTAGCAGATATAGAGCAATCTTGATATCCTTGCTTTGAGATGGGATTGCGAAGATTTTCTTCTGGCAGCACAACTGGAAATGATGTTGTTGATAGCTACTTTGTCAGGAGACAATAGGCAAAAAATGGCAATATAAACTTGTGAGACAAAGCCTCGTTGATTAATAAACTTAAAAAACAAACATAAGAGGGCTGGTATAGCTGAGGGCTTGCAAAGAACAAGGGTTGGCTGATATGGACAGATATGCAAGAACTTGGGTCTCTACAGTGGTGCTTAAAAGTCAAATAGTGTTGTATATTTAACTAACTACTTCCCATTGAAGTCTTGCGATTTCCAATCAATTTAATATAAGGTAGCAGTTTTTGCTGAAATAAACTAAGAAAAGAAACACATCATGCCAATAGGCTGCAAGGAGACTGATGACTTTTATTTATCTGGAAAACTTCCCTAAATCATTCTTTGCATTGGGCACCACTAGTCCTGTCCAGGCTCCATACCACTGATGGTCGACGACTAGCAGCTCCACCAACTGCTCTTGTGGTGCTTCATCAGCTACCAGCTTAAGTTCTCAATAGAGGTATGCGGTGAGTGTAACTGCATCTGCAGCTAAGCCGCCCTTCATGAACAATTTAAAGGAGTACAATATCCTTAAATGGACTCTTAGCAGCAAATACAACCCTCAGCAGAAATAACTATCTGATTATTTTGTTTAGTGTATATATATCAGCCTCATTCCTAGGTGATTAATTTAAGCAATCTGCACACTGCTGCGTGATCTTTTCTGCGCTCGCATGTGTTTATTTCCTCCTCATAATTAAATTCAACACTGAATGTAAAAATGCAATATTATTGATAAAATATTATTAACATCTCCAGATACCTCACCCTGGAACACAAAGCAGGAATAATTCCAGCCTCTGTGTACAATAGCATCTTCCAATGTAAACACATTTGCATAAATTTTGTAACTGGCCAAGTAAGAACACTGTATTCTTAGTAGCAGTATGATAATCAATGTCAGTTAGCACTTAAGGATTACAACATACTCCACATAATATTAATTATCCAGTATTGAAGGTGCCCTCAGATTTAATCTTTACTTAGTCCTCATTTACATTTTGATTTGCCCAATATTGGAAGCATCAACTGTAGATCATTTTCTGAATTAGCCTTCATAAGGTAGACTGTGCTTTATTGCGCTCCTCTACAGACTAATCATTTAATTTCCAAGTCTACGCATTAACAGTGGTTTTCCCTAGAGAGCTTATAGAAGTGCTACATGTTCACTTAAACAAAAAAAGGGGGGAACGACGCATGGAGACCAAACCACACCCTTTAAATTTCTTTGCAACATTCTACAGCGGTGTATTGTAGCCTTGAGCAATTACAACTTATGCCAGCATGTAATGAGATCGGAACAAAAGCAGGTTTATTTGAGGTTTGGTTCACTCACAAAGGGCAAGGCACTGCATGCGTGGGTGCTTGTGTAATTTCGTGGAAACTAGGTGGGGATTCTCTGGTAATGCTGCAATGATTTCACAAATTACACACCTCAAGCTCTGCCGGCTGAATTTTCAAAATCCAAATGTATCCCTGGAGAACCCGGGGGCCTTCAAAGGCCATCAATTACAGTAACTATTGCAAAAACGGTATTAAATAAAAAAATATATATCAATTGCGAAATGGGAGTGGAGCTATTTTTTTCTCCACACTTAGCAAAGAGATGAAGTTCAGTTTCCAATGTCCTAGTGAGGAGGTGTTTAATGAAGGTATCGACTGCTGTCTCAATCAGTACTGCTCAAGAAAGAAACAAGCATTTGCAATGCAATAGGCCTCGCATTAGGAAAGTTTGAGCTATTGGTATTGTAAATGGCAAAGTTTTTATTTATGTTTTTTTTTAAAATACCTAAATTTAAATACCTAAATTAATAGCTTTGTCATTTACAATGCCAATAGTTATAACATTCGCAAATGTGATACCTATAGCATTTGTAATGCAATATGTTTTGTAATTACATGACTTAGCTGTATTGATATTACAAATAACAATGGCGTTTAATTTTTTTAAATAACATACTTAAATAAAAGTTATTGTAATTTATAATGGCAATAGCTTAAACTCTTCTAAAGAACTTTTGTGAAATTATGTTCAGTGTATCAGAGAGCGCAATAATACGAGATCAGTGTGAGATCCTGAACACACCTGCTGCCAAGATGGATACCGCCCAGGCTCTCTGTGACTCCATCCACAAATGTGTGAGGGGGGTCTCAGTGTGGGGAGCTCTAACCAGCTGAGGACAACCAGCAACAAGACTGGGCTAGTTACCAGATATTCGGCCTCTCACACCATGTCCTATTCCCACAAAAACCTTACATTTAGATTTAATCTGAGGGTGGGAACGGGGGTGCTCTTTCACTGTGCCTGGGCCAACCCTCAGTCTTTTTGCTGAGAAGAATGTGGGAGGTCTTGTCCTTTTTTAAAGCTTTGACAATCTAGCTCTTCACTGGGACCCCTTCTTGGGTGCCCCAGCATTTTACATAAAAGTAATGACATAACTTGGGGTTGCAACATCACTCACAGTTGTCAGAGCTTGGAGATTCCCTCCAAGTGGTTATTACAACTGCATTTGTTTATACATAATATACAACATAGCCACATTCTGTTTACACTGCTTAAGTGTCTAAGCTCTTGTTTCTGTAGCAGGATGAGAACTCAAGCTCAAACATGACAGCAAAAAGTAGGTACTTCAAAAGCAGAACATGTGGACTTCTAAAACAAGCATATCGTAGCGCATTAATAAGATACAATCCACAGTCATCTAGAAACATCCTCAAACTGAGTCTCGGCTGTCCATGCATACGAACAATTGATTCTTCCAACTCTCACATTTTGGGGCGCCTCCGGAGAAGCTTCAATAGGTTAAACTACCAACCTGTGGGCACCAATATGTAAATTTCTTAACCTCTATTAATAATTCACAACATTTTCTCCACACGCCCTTAAATATGAGGCTGATACTAACCTCGGGGCCAAGCATGACAGCAGGATCTGTGATTGTTGACATAACTTAAGCGCGTGCTGCAGTCCGCCGCCGGCCTGCGACCAGGAAGTCAGGCAGGCCGGGCGGGACAACCGGAAACAGGAAGTAGGAGGGCGGGAGCCTACCCCGCCTCCCACGGAAGAGCCGCGATTGTTTGGAGCACCGGAGCAGGCAGGAGCCTACCCTGCGCCCCGGTGCCGAAGAAGGGAGGAAGAGTCCTGCTGCCGGGGAGAGCCGCTGCACCAAGGAAGCCGGTGAGTGGGGCTTCGCCTTGTTGCTGGGCTGCGAGGGCGGGGGGCATGTGTGTGCGCGCGCGTGCGGCGGCGGGCTGTGTATGTGTGTGAGTGTGCGTGTGTGTGTGTATGTATGTGTCTTGGAGTCTGTGTGTATGCGTGTGTGTGTGTGTGTGTGACTGTGGGGGTGGGAGGGAAGGGGTTGCCTGTCTGGGTGCCTGCGTGTCTGTGTAAGTGTAAGTGCGTGTGCATGCATGCGCGTTAGGCTGACTTGCTGGGAGTATGGGAGGGAAGTGCACGGCGCGGCGCAGGGCGGAACGTGCTCGTTCGCGCACCCAAATCTGCCTTCAAAAGCTCGTGACAGTTTCTTGTCCTCATTCCCCCGTGTCCGATAACTATAAGTCTCCGACCCTGGACGCATCCTTCGGATGCGAATTCCAGGGCGAGACCTAAAAAGGGGAGAGTACACACACAACAGCACACAACTTTACTAAGGAAGAAAGAATGAAGCCCTATTAGTTACAGTAAATAAATACTTGGAGCGGCTGGCTATGGAGAACCACGCCTCCGGATAGCCTTGAATGACCGCTGACCGCTGCCCCACCCCGAACATGGTGATCTCAAACCTGCGTGTACCGGCTGGCTGACTGGCGTTTCGCACGCTTTTGAGAGACTTCTAACGCAACTTTTTTCCGGGAGTCGCGTCACGAAGTGAGGCCGGCTTTTGAACCCCCGGCATCAGGATTGAGCAGAGTTTTGTCCGCAGGGCGCTTGCAGCTGAGAGTCTACCGGCGGAGTGGATCAACACAAGTAGCGCCCGGGTTTGCAAGGGAGGTGGAGGCGAGCACTTTCTGGTGGCCACCGGAGGAGCCGATTGATGAGAGCAGCACCCATCAAGGTGAGGAGGGGGTGCGCGCCTTCCTAAGTCACGGCCAGGATAGCTGCAGGGGTGCTATGAAAGAACGTCGGGAGCCTGACCGTGAAGTGCTAAGGAGACATTTTTGAGGCAGTCCTCTGAGGGAGATTAAAAAAAAAGGGACTCTCAAAAGATTTAGCGCCTAGACGCCCTTGGCCATTCGAGCGCAATATAAATAATAAATTAAATAATTAATTAATTCATTCATTCATTCATTCGCAACACCAGTGGCCTTAGGGGAAAAATAAATTGAAGAAGAAATTAAGCAGAAAGCAAAAAGCACTAAGCAATATGACATTTAAATAAACAGAGAAAGCGAAAACAAAAAAAAAAACTCAGTGGCAACAATCGGTAAACCCCAGAAGGACGCAAGTATTGCAAACAAATCTAGTAAAATAGATGCTGCGGCTTGCATTTTAAAGCAAAAACACGCCAGGCTTTGGCAAAAAAAGCTGCGCTTCAGGCTAACAAGGAAAAGGATAAGGGAAACAATTCCAGTACTCCTGGTCTCAAGAGCACCCCTGAGGTGAGTCCCCCTCCATCACGGTTTCCCCACAACGCGAGGGGCTGCCCAAATTAACGGCTGAGAAGGCATGCGCCACACTGGAGCAGACTGAAGCTGCCGTAATGTCAACAATGTCTCCACAAGGCAGCTCAGCGCAGGACGGTACGAGGAAAGGTGGAAAAGGAGTGAAGGATTTTCAGCTGTTTATAAAGAAAACCACCCTACAACTGTCACAGTCATTTCCACCAACCGCAAATTCAGTCTGATAAACCATCAAGTGCTTCACCGCCGGGGTCAGGATTGGTCTTATTAGGATCTCAAGAAGAACTGACTCCCAAGGATCAGGATCTGGCTAAAACTCGACAAAATACGGAATTTGATCTCTTAGAAGCTCAGCATCAACAGCAAGATCTAACTTCAGCACAAGCTTCGGCAGCGCCCCCAATACTAGCAAGCTCCGTGAATACAGTGTGAAAAACTATGCCCAGGTTAAGCTCCACCCAGGCTCAAGATGTGGCAGATAAAGGTGGCAGGATCAAGATTGATACTCCGGTGAGCTTGATGTCATCCCAGCCCCAGCTACAATCTTAACCTCAACCTCAATCGAGATCTCAAGGGCAAGCGCTCCCAGAAGCTGTCGGACCTAATGGTGGGAAATAGGAGTATTGGAACTGATGGCCTACTAAACAATTCTTGTCAGAATATGGAGACTAAGGGGGACTTTCAGTTAGATATCAAAGACATGCTGAATTTAACTTTAGAAGAGGTCCGCAAAATGGAAATCGCTGCTCTTCATCAGAGACTGGGGAGAATCGAAGAAGCGATGACCGAATTTCCCGTTAGACTGCAGGAAGCGGAAGCTAGGATATCTGTATTGGAGGATCAAATAAATATAGCTATGGGAAAGGCAAAAGAGGCAGCCAAAAGGAAGAACTACCTCTAGAATAAACTGGAAGAACTTGAAAACCACTCTTGGTGGTCTAACCTCCGGATTGTTGGGGTTCCGCTAGGGATAGAAGGCTCCCAACCCCTCCCATGGGAAAACTCATTCATCAAACAGCATATCCTGCCTGAGTTAGAAGGCGACCTCACTATTACAAGAGCCCACCGAGTCCCAGCGCAACCTTTTCCAAGTTCCACAATACCAAGAACTATCTTGCTGAACTCCGATTTCCGAATAAAGGAGATGATTTTGACAAAAGCTATCCAGCAGAGACAGTTGTTTGTGAATGAGACTAACAAGTGTTGCATATTCTCCGACATGACTGCTGCACGCAGGAGAAAATAATTTGTTAAAATCTTGCATTTATTTAAAGCTCATGGTGCGCAAGCATCAATCGCTCAGCAGTCAAAACTGTTTTAGGCAAAGGAAAGTTCTTTATGTTTTCAGACTTTGAAGAAGCCCAGGCTTAGTTAAGAGATTTCAGCGGGGTTCAGCGCTTGAATATTGAAATATACAGAGAATTACCAGTAGCAATGGTAATATTAAGGGTGCCACCCCAGAGATACAAACTAGGTTGGTTGGGAAATGTATTTCTTGATTGGCAACTGTCAATCTTAATTAGGAGTATTTGTTGCCATTGGTTCAAGATCAACCTTTTGGTAAACTATAAAGGGGTCTCCTTACATCTTGCGTATAGACTCCAGCATACATGTAGATCGACTTCTTTTCCTTAATATTGTTGGGGGGGCAGGGGTTAGCGGGGTCACCAAGGGTGTAATTTCATGACACCCAGGAAGTTAGACGGGAGGGGTGAAATGTGGACAGTGTGGGTTGTAGTTTTTTTTTCACATTTCAAGGGCTGGGCATTTCTTTTTCGGGTGGGAAGGGTGGCATAGCAGGAAAAAGTGCACAAGCAGAAGGTTCTGAAAGTTTAGGTAAAGCACAAAAAAAGGGTTAATTATGGAAACCAGTAAATGTAAGATCCTATCAGTCAACATTAATGGAATACTAAACAAAAGAAAATATGGCGCTCTTATTAGATGGTTATCTTCTTTAAATCCCCAAATTTTGTTTTTACAGGCGACGCACTTGAAATCTAATTCTCCAAGACTTTTTCTAAAGTTTATTTTGCATCTTAAGGTTCTGCGGTTAGAGGGATAGCAATTTACTTTTCTAGTAAACTTTCCTGGGAATGTATACAAGTACATAGGGATAAACATGGGAGATGGTTATGGGTAGCAGTTAAACTACAGGGGAAAACATTAAATTTTATAAATTACTATGGTCCAGTCTCAGATGACATTGTACCCCTGACTCAGATGAACGATTTTTGGATAGGATCTCCCGGGCACTTGGTATTTGGCGGGGACTTTAATTACATACAGGATATAAGGAAAGATACTTCGAACAAAAATAAAAAACAACTAAAACCAAATACAAAAATAAATAATGGGAACCATTATACAAGAATATCAATTGGTGGACCCATGGCGGGAAGTCAATCTAGATAAAGAATTCTACACCTGCTACTCGCACCGTTTTCGGACGGCAGCTCGAATAGATTATTTTCTTACCTCCAGATCCCTTCGGATTCAAGATGCCGGCATAGGCTGTAACTCTTTTTCAGACCATGCCTATGTTGGGATAAATTTGGTGCTTGGTCGAAGAGGTAGGGAACGTCCCAGGTGCAGCTGGATCGTCTCCTATTGCAAAATAAAGATTGGGTTTTGAGATTTAGAGAGTGAATTCTGGAATATTTTCTGATTAATGAGAGTACGGCTACTTTTTCAGTGGGGGGGGGGGGGGGGGGGTTAAGGCAGATGCCAGGGGACAGATAATAGCTTACACGGCCGCCCAGTCCAGTACCCAGAGGACTAAGATAGCCCAATTGCAAACCGAAGTGGGTCGAGAATACGCTCTCCAACTTCAGCTTCTTCCAAACCTAGATAAGCAGGCAGGAACAGCGCTGAGGGACTTTTTTTATTTTAGAAGAGGCTTGCAACTCACGAATTTTCGAACAGAGGGTCTATGAAGAGAGCCAGTTAATTTGTAAATTTCTGGCAAACTCCAAAAGGAAAAAACAAGAATCAGCTACAATAACAAAAAATATGGACCCTCGGACTGGTCAAGAAATAGTTGATAGCAGCAATATTTCACAGGCTTTCGTGGACCATTTTCGCCAGCTATACTCTACCTAGTATTTAGTGGAGGAGGAGCAAATCCTGGAATATTTTATAAATATGAATGTCCCCAAACTATCAGAACCGCCGCCGCCCGGCTGGTGGAGAGAATCCCTGCCAGACATATCTCTCCACACCTCCGTAAACTGCATTGGCTACCCATTGCTAAAAGATGCGTCTTCAAGGCAATGACGCTAGCTTTCCGAGCGTCCAAAGGCAACGGGTCGGCCCATCTGAAAAACACCCTGCGACCGTACGTCAATTCCAGGGCATTACGCTCCAATTACCTGTTTTTCCTGGAAACTCCACGATTTAAACGATCTCGTGCAGGTGGAAAAACCTTTGAGGTTTGTGCCACTCAGCGTTGGAACAAGCTCCCGCTAGCTCTACGTACCTGCCAAACAGAATCAGTATTCAGTAAGTCCCTTAAACCCCATCTCTTTTCCTCTTAAACTGGCACCCCGATTCTGTACCTCCTGTTTGCAGAGTTCTTAGCGCCGGGACGCCCCGTTTGGGCAGCTGTGCGCTTTACAAAACACACAAAAAAACCCAAAAAAAACAGATTGGCGAATTGGGAAGTGCAAGCTACCGAGATTTTAGCAGCTGTTAAAGCAACAGCCGGGGCAAAAGCCTGTGGGAAGGACGGCTTTCCTTTCGAGTTTTATAAAGTATTTTTTAAAGAACTTGCTACCCCGTCGAAAAACGTATCTAACTTTGTTAAAAAAGGGTGGTGAAGTCCCAGATGTTTTCAAAGAAGCAATAATTGTTTCTTTCGTTAAAAAATATAAAAACCAGGAAGATGTGAATTCATATAGGCCCATTAGTCTGCTGAATTCGGACTATAACATTTTTATGAAGGGTATGGGCAGAACGTTTTTTACTTGCCGCCCAAGAAATAATTCATAGAGATCAAACCGGCTTTATAGCCGATAGATCAATGGCGGCTAACACCCAGTTTTTAATTCATGCACTAAATTATTTTAACCCAAATTCCATCCCGGCTAGTATTGTAATGGCGGAGAAAGCCTTCGATCTTGTGAATTGGAAAACTTTGCTTTTTACCTTGGGCCGGTTCAGGTTTCCTGCACAGGTAGTTAATATGTTACGTAACATCTACCAGGGGGCCACTGCCCAGGTTATAATTAACTCACACTGTGCAGGAGCCATAAATATAAACTGTGGAATCAATCAGGGCTGTCCGCTTTCGCCATTACTTTTTACTTTTTTTATAGAACCTCTGGATTTAAAGATTCAAAATAATGCTGCTATCGAACCCCCGATACCTGACATGGCTAGAATTAAAACGTTTCGCTGATATCATTTTATACCGGATTACCGACAGAGAACCTCGAAACAGCTCTGAGGAAATTTTCGTAGTTTGAGCAAATAGGCGGTTATTAAATAAATGCCAATAAAACCGAGGTTTTAGCCCTTAATGCTGATTTGAATTCTTTTCCATCTTGTCTAAAGACACAAGCAACAAAAACCTATAAGATATCTCGGGATATTAGTATCTAATCAGTATAATCAGTTATTTGAGTTGAACTATCTAAAAATGAAGGGCAAGATTGGGAAGATGCTAAAACAATGGACACTACTCCCCCTTTCGATTGTGGGTAGAGTTTCAATGATTAAAATGTCTATACTCCAGTTTCTTATTTTTTTATTTTCTAACGTCACGATTAAAATAAATCAGTCATACTTTAATGAAATTGATACTCTACTCAGGGAATTCATTTGGGGTAAGAAAGCTCCGAGGGTTAAATTATACATGGTCCAATTACCCATAGTACAAGGGGGCTTAGCGCTACCTTATTTGAGAACTTAGTCTCTGGCTTGATAGGATCTAATTTTTATTAGTGACAGCTTTTTTATAGACAAAATGACACAAGAAATTGAATCTCTAACCAGAGTGTTTTTAAAAACTTCTAAACTTCCAAAACAGACATGTTATAAGACTTTAAAAGATTTTTTTAGACTCCAGTCCTTTTTTAAAAAGATGGTCTCATCTGCTCTCCAGTACTTAAAATTAACAGAATGTATGAGTCTCGGCCTCTAGTTGCAATCGAGACATAAGTATTTGGGAAGGCTGTGGACTCTCCGAGTTAAGGCATTTTGTAGTTCAAAATAGGCTGATCTCCTGGCAAGGGCGGAAGGCCATCGGAAGCAGACTTTTCTCGAATATTTACGCGTTGTTCATTTGCTAACAAATACCAGTGGTATTTTGGACACCCCTAATCAATTCATGGTAGCTCTTTATGGGGCCAATATTAAAGGGGTGGGAAACTGGTATAGGCCGTTACATAAGCAGGGGCAGGCTTCCGTGATAGAGACTCATCTGGACAAAATAACTCTGGAGACCGGATGTAGGCTGAATACGAAGTAATGGGAGTTTATGTGCCTCCAAGGAAGAAAATCCCAGTGCACCGCAAATTTTAAAAGGATGGCCTTCCTATCGCTATGGCCATCTTATTTAACTCCGGCCGCTTTAAATAAAACATTTCCAGGCTTAGAAAATAGGTGCTTTTGTTGCCAAATAGATGGGGAGGGCGGGTGGCACCGTACTTCTACATATTTTTTGCAGGCTCAGGACTTAGGCTTTTTTGGGAGGAGGCTTTCTCAGACATTGGGCAAGAAATCGGTAAGAGTATTTCGCTCTAGGCTGAAGCGGTCTTGTTTGGTATCCGTAGAGATGAAAAGATACTATTCGAACCCGAAAAGGCCTTCCTATTCATTTTGTGTATGGTGGCTCGCTCCCTTATTCTGCAGAATTGGAAATCTAGGGAAATATCTTCTCATCTGAAATAGTTCAATAAAATGGAAAGAACGTAAAAATTTGAGGAAGCTTAGGCTAGGAGGGTAGGAGCTACCAAAAAATTTGAAAAAAATTGGAAGGTTTTTAATGAACTGGAAGAATTTAAAGAGAGATCATATCACCAGGGTTGATAAATCAATGTAGAAGCGTTTTATTAAATTGCACTAGCACTTTTTCTTCTTGCACTTTAGCAGCACTAGCACTTTTTAGCACTTTATAGAAAGCATTTTTCACTTTGGTCAATGATGTGAGAAAAGGCTACAGCCACAAAAAAAAAACGCATTGTATTTATGTTGGCTTTAGGCGATAAGTTGGCATTAGCACTTTATTGGCATTGCAACTTAGATGTATTAGGAATTTTTCTTATTGCTGCTGTGTTCCTTAGTTAAATTTGTACTTGCTTTATGAATAAGAACATAATTATCTGCTCTAGTTTTAGCTGTCATTTTTTATTATGTATTGTGAGGCTGTCATTTCGATTTTTTAAACTAGTTTTAATGTTAGTGAAAATGTTTTTTAGTATACCATGTATTTCTTGAACCTAATGCTCTGCTTAATAAAAATTCTAAAAAAAGAAAATAAATACTTAAATACACAGCATTTCCCCAGGTAACAACTTTCTCACCGTTTAACAATTGGCAGATTCCTAGACTTAAAAAAATCTTCACTAAGTCATTAGGACGGCATGAACATCAGCTCGACCACATACACCAGACATGTGGGGTGAAAAGCAGTGAGCATCGCAGCTCCCTGTCCACCTCTGCAAGCACCACTGCTCCTAGCCAATGCTGAATGAGAGGTTTGCTTGTACTACAACCCCGAATCTTCAAACTAGAGATCACACAGGTACACACCTCCTTGTGTCCCCAGACATAGATAAACATGTCGTTTAGTTCTCTCTGTCCTCTGTGGTGACAGATATCCAGTTGCTAACCCTGGGTCACTGGGGTCCAACGATTCTCAATGGGAAATCAAAATGTCGCTTCATGGATTTAGTCCTTATATACCAAAGGGCCACAGTGTATGTTACATAGCTAAAGGGAAAACGCTAAGCCTATGTGCACATTATCTGTACCTGGGACTACTAGATTATCATTTAAATAAAACATCTCACCACCACCAATAAACTAGAAAATGGCACTGACAGCAATGGCACATGTGACCCTTGGATACACAAATTTAAGCGAAGACCGAAACGGATGTTCCAACGGTTCATTTAATTGAAGCGGAATATCGCAACAGGAAACCTCTAAAGAAAAAAAAAAAGAAAGAAAAAAAGAAAAAGAAGAAGAACAGGCATACTATTCACAACATATATCAACAAAGAAGGAGTGCCTCCTTGACATTGAGGAAAGAAGAGATTCGCTTTTCCCAAGGATATGTGTTAACAGAAGCACAATAGTGCTCCAACTCCGTTCGCAGGACAGTAATAGTCCATTAAAAAGACCCCTCACTCACCAACCTAGTTGGTGACATGCTTCATCATCGGGGTCCCACCCCATAGGCCGAATGCCTACAGGGTGTGCTACGACACCTGATTACAGTGGAGCGGGATATTGTTTTTTTTATATGTGCTAACTATGCATGTGTGAGGGTATATTAAAAAGGGCCAGTACTACTCCGTTCAAGACTTTATTCTCGAGCGTCTGAACCCTACTAAAAACAAGTGTGGCACCTTTGCCCAACTAGGAGGGCTTTGGTGTCTAAAGAAGTGTTATGTTTAAAACCCGTTATAAAAATAGCCAAGTGTGCTATGTGACATGAAATAATAAAGTAAACTAGGTCTACATGTTTCAACCAATAAAAAAATTCTATGGTTTTCGTCAGGACCGTGTGTATTACAAGGGGCGGTACGCACACGCTAAGGTGCGGCCAACTCTCAAGTAATTTACAGACCGTAAATAATGCCTCGCGTACATGAACCAAGTAGGTTTTCAGCCTTGGAACAAGCTCCACTGAAACGACGGAGAATCGCCGTCTTGGTTCAACCGAAGCAATGAAGCGAGATATACCGCTTTGAGTGTTTTTTCCTGAATTCAGGATTAAATACACCTTTTCACAGTCAGACCATTATTTACGGTCTGTAAATTACTTGAGAGTTGGCCGCACCTTAGCGTGTGCGTACCGCCCCTTGTAATACACATTATTTCATTATTAAAGTCTTGAACGGAGTAGTACTGGCCCTTTTTAATATACCCTCACACATGCATAGTTAGCACATATAAAAAAAACAATATCCCGCTCCACTGTAATCAGGTGTCGTAGCACACCCTGTAGGCATTCGGCCTATGGGGTGGGACCCCGATGATGAAGCATGTCACCAACTAGGTTGGTGAGTGAGGGGTCTTTTTAATGGACTATTACTGTCCTGCGAACGGAGTTGGAGCACTATTGTGCTTCTGTTAACACATATCCTTGGGAAAAGCGAATCTCTTCTTTCCTCAATGTCAAGGAGGCACTCCTTCTTTGTTGATATAATTTAAGCACGGGGACCAGGAGTTCCTACCACACATAGTCATATGTAAATTTCCCTCCCTCTCCCGTTGTTACAAACATACTATTCACAACACCCAGCACAATTCATTGTAACAGACGCCTCAGGGTATAAGTAAATGTAAATGTAAATGTGTTGTATTTGTATAGCGCGAACAGTAACCCGTAAGCATCCCGGCGCTTGTACTCCTACCACAAGGGAACCCCTCCTGGCTTTTCCTTGTGAGGTGTCCACTCCTGGGCATCCCATGGTGAAACCAGGCATCCATTGTGTATCGGGGGCCGTTGTGGAGACTAAGCAAGCTATTGCCCAGAGTTGCAGCGTGGGGCCCATGCTTAGATTCGGCACGGAGGCGAGAATATCTGGTCAGAGGAATTTAAGCCCGATCCCGCCGAGGCGGGAATCGAACCCTGGTCCCTGGCCAGCGCTCTGCATCAAGGTCTGCCGCTCTAACCATTGAGCCACACTTCTCCACTGGTGCGCTATACAAGTACGAATTCATTTCATTTCAGGTTTATTTCACCAAGAAAGGTAAAAGAGCTCTTCACTCCTTGTGCCAACCCATGGAAACGAGCATTTGCAATGCAATAGGTCTCGCATTATTAAAGTTTGAGATATTGGTGTTGCATTATTTAGCAATGCCAATAGCTCAAACTTTAATAATGTGAGACCTATTGCATTGCAAATGCTGGTTTTAAATGGATTTAGGTACTAGTTGGATGGATGAATGAGTGAAGGGATGATGGATGGATGGATGACTGAAATAATGGATGGATGACTGAAAGAGAGGGTGGATGAATGAAAAGTATAGATGCACGAGTGAGTTAAAGTATGAATGGCTGAATGAAGTAAAAGGGTGGATAGATGGATGAGCGAAAGGATGGATGGATGAGCAAAAGGGTGGATGGATGAGTAAAAGGGTGGATGCTGGGGCATTATGAACCCCACCTTTAGCAGCTACAGCCGGAGTGATGTTCTTGATGGGCCTCTTCTGTCTGCAACTTGGTAGGAAAAGGCGTGCGAGTGATTGGATGGATGGATGGATGGATGTGAATATGTGGATGGATAGGAGAGTGAAAGGATGGCTGGGTAGATGGTTGAATTAATGATTGGATGTAAGGATGGATGAGTGAATGGGAAAATAGATGGATGAGTGAAAGAATGGATGATGAGTGAGTGAAAGGGAGGATGGGTGGAGGGATGGATAGATTAAAGGGTGAATGGATGAGTGAAACTGGGAATGGACAGATGATGAGAAAAGGAGGATCAATGAGTAGATAGGTTTAATGGATAGGTTTGGATGTAGATGGGCAATCAGACTGAATGATGGATGAAAGAATGAATGGACTACAGATGTAAAGGTAAAATGGTAGATATCACCAGGTGCATGGAAGGATGAATGGACAGAATATTGGATGAAAGAGACAAGAGAGGTCTGGGGAGGGTTGTGATGACTTGATGTGTTTGCTTGGTGCCATAAGAGCTTTGGTTTGAAGTTGGGGGGAGGGTATTTTCGTTTCCTGGCTACTCCCTTGTGTGCATCTCTCACTCGGTTTTGCTTTTGAGACACATAAGTGCAGTTATTTGGTAGCAACAACGTCATATGGGGAGCTTGCCATGTACAATAACCATCCGAAGAATAGAAAATTATGGGTAATTACATCTAATCTCGTGAATGGCAAAACTGCATTTGATGCCATATATTAGCGTAAAATGCAATCAACATGAGAACACATTTAAGGTCAGAATAAGTAGCACAAGAAACATAAGTGTCACAAGCTGTAGCCTCTTAGTTCTCGTCATTGGGTTTATTCTAATTTTATGTGCGCGTGTGCAACACGTTTTATGCAAAAGGAATAATTACACAACAATAGTATAATTTGCGGATTTACTCGTAACAAGTGTAAATTGAAATTACACAAGATTATAAATAGAATGGAAATTTTGCCAGGTCATGGTTTATCTTTTGCGGAGGTCTTATTTGCACAATGTCCTTGTGGAAACACAGAAACAAGAACTGTGTTTTCTGATAACTACAACAGTAATATACACCATAAAAGTGTCACGAAGTCTCATTTGTTTACGTCCCGAAGCAAAAACATTTACACACTAAACGAAGTTACAAAGTTTTCGCCTGACTTTTGCGTAGGTGGTAGATATAATAAAAAGTCACTCCTGGTCAAAGGCCTAGAATGCCGTTGTGTGGCAACGGGCTGCTCTGGCCGGCTACCGTGCCATACTGCCTTCAAGGCTACTGTGACTCAGCCTGCATGGTATCGCGACTCAGCTCACGGACTATCGTGACACACGCTGCAGACTATCATATCCCCCGCTCGCACTCGGTCGTGCAAACCGAGCAACTGTCACGACTCACTTTGCAAGCTTTTGTGGGCCGACGCGGGGCTGGGCGTTATCGGAGAGGACACCTGGGGGGTGGGGGCTGTCAGAAGCGGCCCTTTCAAGGCAAGAAAGAGCCAATTTCAGCGAGGTCAGCCTTTCACGCTGCCCAGCCTCCCCGTATTCCAGACTGGGTTCTCTGCTCGGGGGCTTTCCAGCTGGTTTTCTGGTCCAAGACATGTGCTGGTGATATTTACAACCTAGTTCAGTGGTGCATATTATGTAATTTATAATAGACTCTGATGTGCTGAGGAGTCTTCGGCGTGTCCAGATGTGCTGATGAGTCCTCCTGGATGCTACGTTGTATTAACAATGTTAACAAGACCGTGGAAACGGAGAAAGGACTACTGCAAGCACGGTATGTGCTGAAGTAATCAAAGATATTAGGAAAAAGAAGTAGAAAGAAAAAAATAAACATTATTGATTTTTTTTCTATTTTTTAACTTTTGGTATAATCGCGGCACCTGCGCTTTACTTATAACATTAAAAGTAAAGCGTAGGTGAAGCGATTATACCAAAAGTCAAGAAAAAAAAAACACGAGGGCGGAAATCGAAACTAGTGGTGCGCACGCACCACAAAGGAGCGGGGAGCAAGGGAGCCTGTTGTCTGTGTCCGCGTGCTGATGCGCGTCCTAGACACAGACAGGAATGGGCGGAGCAAAGGGGGGACATTCGCCCGCCTTTGCTCAATCGCGTGCCTTTTTTTTTTTTTAAACGCGAAAGCCAATGAGAGACGGGTAAAGCAAACCCACACACACGAGCATGAGGGTAGCTTTCTGAAGCCCGTACAAGAGGTCTCGCGCTGCACGAGCAATGCTGCGCACTGCAACGCAGGCGCGAGACATAAAAAGTGCACACATGTAGTTATTTTACAAAGTTACCTGTAATTCAAAGTTACCCGTATATAACTTGTCCACAACAAAATGGCTACAGCAATAGCTTGCTCACAGCAAGTCAGAAACTTTCATTCGCTCTTTTAGATCAAAACCACAGATTTCCAAAACAAGACCCAAGTAACACAGCACCACTCTTGAAATCAGGATCATGCTACCTCACACTGTAACTCAAAAGGTCTTCTTCAGGACACTCACTTTATTCACATTGAAATCTTAAAACACCCACCTAATATTGCAAGGCCAACACGATCTCCATGAACATGCAACAAAATTGCCAATTCTCACTCTGACAGACTACCTGAACTGCTAAGCAAAGTTCCCAGTAACTTAACTACTCATGAAAGGATCCCCAAGCCTGTCCAAGGCAGTGTTGTTCTACTGTCATGTCATCACCACTGAAAAGAAGAATGAGATTCACAAAAGATGTACGAGACTTGCATAGATTTATGCGATTTTCACAATTTAAAACCACTTCTGGAATGTGCATGAAAATTTAACAATCACAGATTTCTGGATAAAACGTATAAAAAAAAATAATTGCATTGATTTTCAACCACAGAAAAAACTAAGCAGCCCCCTCGAAGAAAGCCATTACAAAACACCTGCTCTAATATAGTAATGTACCCAATTCCTTTTGCAATCCCAAAAAAAAGTATCCTTTTCAAAACAGAAGCTACGCTGGGTGTGGGGGGAAAAAAAAATCACAAATCTTGGTGACCTCATAAATGTGCATGTTTGATTGTGTTCACAACTGTTTTTTGCTTGCTAACTGCCTAGGAATAACCAATTTCATGCCCTTATTGGAGAGAAAGTTTAATCACCCGCAGAAAAAGTGCCTTTGTCTGCAGAAGCAAATTCTTTCTATGTGGCGAAAACAAAGTCTCATGAAGATACGGCGACTCACAATCAGTCAGGGCACTCAAGTTCCACTTGTTTGCACAGAAAACTTTGAGCAATTTCGAAGTGTAGATCAACATTCTATGTAAAAACTGGAGAAGAGATGTAAACCCATTCACTTTCCTCGCTCCCAACAGTAGCAAACGCAATGAAAGAAAGCACATGTTCTCAAAGTCAAATTGCCAGAAAGTGCTAAGGAAAAATAAAAAAATATTAACTGGTTTCAGCAGTGCACTACCTCCAATACTTCTTCTTTTCTTTGCTGACTACCGCACAGTTAAGTACTGGCAAATTGAATAGTACTAGATTCTCAATATTTAATATGATGATACGAACTTTGGTGCATTTTCATATATTTATGGTCAGTGTAAGTGCCATAGAATCCCTGTGCAGCCCCCATCTCAATTCTACCCAGATTTCTTGAAGACGTGAGAAAATCAAAGATCGTGCACCCAGGTTATGGAGACACTTTCACTGGACGACACACCACAACAATGCAGCATTAGGGTTCCAGAAAATGGATTGTCCATAAACTTCACTGTGGGGATTCAGATGCAAGGCTAACCATAGATGCAAGGAAGCTGTGAGGTCCCCACACAGGAGACCAGGATCTGAGGAAACTGGTTATGGTGATCTGTCTTCTTCCCGTCTCCATCCAACAATTTATTACCAGGGCCCCCAACTAGAAGGCTCGGCAAAGATGGAAAATCCATCATTAGCCAGGTCAGAGTTACATTCAAGCAGGGTAGGTTGGGGCATAAGTGAGAAACATCTCAACAAAGTACACCACGGATATTGTATACTGGAACGCAATACTTTGTTTCTTTAGAACCAAGGGCTTAGTAAAGGACCATCTTAGTTGGTGCATTCTATTCCCTAGGACTATGCATCATTGGTGATCTTCAAAACCTATTTCAATGGGATGAAACCAAAGACTGTGATAGACATTGCAAAGTACTTCTGCTCTTAATTCATAGAGGTCAAGATCTCGATTCAGCCCAGTTAAGCAAGTGAGATTATGTCTTCTACAGATGTCTGTAGTGCCCTTCATGAATTTGAGAGTCGGATTCAATTGTCAATGTTGGAGGAAAGGATTGAAAATGCACTCAAACTCTGCAACGTCGAATTCCACCGCTTCAGTGATCACTTACAGTCACCATGTTATCTTATAGTAGATGTAACCATGCCTAGAAGGTCTTGCACTCTCATGTTTTATTTGTTTAGGCATTTTGGGTTGCGTTTGTTCTGGAATCAAAGGATGGCACTATTCTTGCGTGAGGTTTCTCTTTGGGTACCTTATCTGTTATATTGTGCATACTCTGGTCTTTCACGCAATTAATTTACCAAGTATAACTTGGCAGCTAGAGCTAACATCTACATTCTCATTTACTATCTAAAAACTACACAAAACCCACAAAATCGAAGCAATTTAATGATTAGCATCTGGTAAAGCAGATTTTAAAATAAATGTACAATTAATATTTCTTCATCACCCTCACAGAACTGAGAAAGACAATGACTCCGCAGCACTTTTAGTTTACACACTTACTCAATAAAAACACTATCATAAGTGTAAATTGCATTAATAAGGGCATCCGATAATAAACTTTCATGCTTCCATCACTGTAGGAGTACTAGCTCCAACAAACACAGCCATCAGGTATTTACGGACTGAGTCCAACACTGGACAAACAAAAAGAAAAGTTTAACTGGGGTTGGAGATTTGCCAAGCAATCTAACGGTTTCTAACTTCAGCTTTAATTTATTAAGCCTGTGAATTGTTGATCCTTGTGCAAATTCATACATTAACTGTTTGATATGTAATCAGTAGTTCATTGACCCGAATGGGAAACAAACTTTACCCTGCCAGATATTAGCTCCATACCTTAGAACAGTAATCTTAAGAAGTTATGCTAGTATGGAGTAAGGGAAGACAACACATTGGCACAGCAGTGACCTTGACTTAGCCTCATCAGAAGTTAGTCATGATCTAACCTAATTGTCTCATCAGAAGTCTCTGTTGAGCAAAACAAGTCTCCTGCAGGCTCCCTGAATTCGATTAAAGGCACCATCATGTTTACAAACCATTCAATGCAATAATGGTAATGAAATACAGCCAGTTAATGAAACATTTACAGCATTTCCTAAAGGAAAAAGCTGCCCATAAACGTTCTGTTTTTTCGCTTGAACTTGTGTTGAGTTCATGTCAAACAGTTCGTTTTTTCCTCTGCCCATACAGTCTGAAAGAAGACAACATTGTTTTGCCTTACTATGTCGAGACATCACAGAGACCTTGACTTGTTCATACTGTAACAGTTAGGATGGGGGATCGCAAATTCAGCAAGTGGTAAACCAATGCACGAGACCAACCAACTCCCAGAACAGTCACTCAACTCACAAGAGGGAGCAAGTGATTCAATCCACAATGCACAGGCAGTGGGGCCAACATGAGAACTTGTATAGCACTTTGTACATGGGACCATAGCAGTACTTTAGGTACCCATGTAAAATTAATATTTCAAGAATAAAGTAGTCGTACTTCCACCACTAATAGGAACACCTCGGACGGAGAGATACATGTTTCACAGTTGGAGGCAGATGGGGTAGCAAACCACCCATCAAAAGTTTTCGTTTTGCAAACTTGAGTTGACAATTGTGCTTGGGCTACTTATTGCTCCCCTTTCAGACAGTGGTGGCTGGTGACTTTTCAAAGGGATGAGGCCTAAAAGCTGGGGGAGAGGTTGAAACAGGAAGCAAGCGAGCCATACTAAAATAAGAGAGGTTCAGGATGGAGAGGGTTCTCTTGCTGAGAGAAATGAGCAGCAAATGGCACATTTTAAAGCTATTTGTATAAGGAATTAGGTGAAAAAGCAATAGGATTTATTAAGCAATTCAGAAGGTGTAGTCTTGAACGGATCTAATAACCCACATTTTACATTTCAGATGAAAATTTGGAAGAGAGGCCAATATCTTGGAGTGGTTAATATTTTCAACAGTTACACACTGCCTGGGCTTTGTAGCAGGTCGTTACCCCCTCTGCTATTTTATGATGGGTAAAAGATGGGACTATACTGAAGGCAGATATAGCCAGCAAGTGAATTACTCACCAAAGGTATTTCAATGCCATTACTGGGTGGATACGACATGCTGGATACAATGATTTCTGCAGCTTATGCTTTAATCCAATAATACGTTTCTTAATGAAATCTTTTTATGAACAATAAAGTAATCCAGGTAGAATTACTACCACATTTCGTCTTATGAACTTGGCCAGTGGTCTATCATTAAACCAAACTTCGATCCATCCCGATTTGATTCATTAAAGTGCTTTCGGCTCACAATGTAAAAACATAGCTGCCTTTCCTACAAACATTATAAAATACATAAAAATAAAATTTTACAAATTACCCTAACACACAGATTATCACATGTAAAACATCAAAAGTGCATAAAAAAGAGCAGTCTATTTAACACCCTAAAATTTCATGTACATTTCTTCATAAAAAATATGCAAAGACTCAGAAGACCTGGTAGGCTTACCAAGTGTCCTGGAGTTTAGTGTGATAAAAATAGGATACTTTTGTTGTATGGCCTGAGAGGTCACTTCAGAGATAAAATATTTGCCCCACTGGAAGTTCCTAGATACTCTTTGCTTAAGACCTTACTGTAAAACTTGCAACAGAGCATAAAGTGCATCATGTCTTCGCTTTCTCCACTTAGACATTTGTTTGAAACTGTGGGATTCAGCTGTTCTTAGTGGCATTTAATAACAAGCAACAACCTCAGCCACTGCAAACAGTATTTCTTCTCAGGTTAATTTGCAGATCAAATTCGGTTGGACGTTCTAGATGGATAGAATTTGTAATTGTTTTTTTAATTAAATAAAAAAAGGCAGCTGGGGTTTAAAAAAAGGTTTTTCTATTTAGCTTTAGGCTAAGAAATTGCTGGTCAACAATGGCATTTGTCCTCTTTCATGTCAGCAGGTTTATATTCGAAGACCTAGACATCCCAGTCTATTGGCTTAGTTTTCCCACTGAACTGCAAATAATGAATTTAAATGCACTGAAAAATGTTATTTCCACGCATGATTGACTAAATTTGTACATTGCGCTCTTAGTCTTTAGGTCAAGCATTCGAAACCTCTTGTGTACACTTTAGTATCAACTTATATCGAATATGCTACTCACCAGTATGCATCGGTTCTTGGCATGTAGGGCTGCTGACATTCATATCTGCATAGATCACCGCCTAGTGTTGGGTCCGGATGATCGCACATTGTTGTTCTGGAAGAGTCTTCGAAGTATCACGAGATAGGTGGCTCCTCCCCTGGACTACAGTGCGCATGTGCATAGACTCCATCCTCAGATTGTTTTTAGCCATTGTGGCCAAGATGGAGTGAAACTAAGTGAATGATGACCATGCTAGAAGTATGTGTGAATGCTGCAGCCGCTACAGGCGCAGGGGAGGAGGGCGGGCAATATGAATGTCATCAGCCCTACATGCCAAGAACAGATGCATACTGGTAAGTAGCATATTCGGTTCGAGGCATGTGGGCTGCTGAATTCATATCTGTGCATAGAATACATAGCAGTCCCTCCATTAACGGCGGCCGCCTGTGCCAGCTGCAGCAGTTTGAAAAAGTGTTTTTAGAACAGCCTGCCCTGCAGCTGCCTGCTGTTTGGAGTGCACATCAACACAGTAATGTTTTGTAAACGTGTGTGTGGTAGACCATGTGGCTGCTCTACATATGTCTTCCAAAGGGATATTTCCAAGGAAAGCCATGGAGGCCCCCAACTTTCGGGTGGAGTGGGCCCGTGGTGGAATGGTGAGAGTGCGCTTGGCTTTCTGATAGCAGATCTGAATACATTTAACTAACCACCTGGCTATACCACCCTTGGAAATGGGGTTACCTTTGTGTTGTGGCGCAAAGGCAACAAAGAGTTGTTTAGTCTTCCTAAAATCCTTGGTCCTATCAATGTAATACATTAGGGCCCTTTTAATGTCAAGTGTGTGGAGCATTCTCTCCGCCAGTGACTCTGGATTTTGGAAGAACACAGGTAGTTCTATAGTCTGGTTGATATGAAACGGAGACACTACTTTAGGAAAGAATTTAGGGTTAGTGCGAAGCACCACCCTGTTAGAGTGAATTTGAATAAATGGCTCGTGGATAGTTAGTGCCTGGAGTTCACTAACTCGTCGTAGCGACGTAATCGCTATAAGCAAAGCCACTTTCCATGTCAAGAATTGAATCTCGCAGGAATGCAGTGGTTCAAAAAGGGGGACCCATCAGCCTGGTGAGGACCACATTGAGGTTCCACTCAGGAGCTGGTGGCGTCCGTGGGGGAATGACACGTTTGAGTCCTTCCAAAAAGGCTTTAATGGCAGGCACCCTGAAAAGTGAGAGGTGCTGTCTATTTTGGAGATAAGCAGCCATTGCGGATAAATGTATGCGAATGGAAGCATAGGCCAGATTACATTTGTACAGATGTAAGAGATAACAAATGATGTTCTGAATGGATGCATCCAGCGGGTCAATGTTGTGGCCTGCACAATAAATGACAAACCGCTTCCACTTCACCGCATAGCATGCTCTGGTGGTGGGCTTCCTTGCCTCCCGGATGATGTCCATACAGTCAGGAGGTAAGTTGAGGTAGCCAAACTCTAAGACCTCAGGAGCCGGATCGCCAGGTTGAGCTGTTGCGGATCTGGATGCTGAATGTCGCCATGGCTCTGCCTCAAAAGCCTGGGTGTGAGGCGCAGCCTTTGATGCGGTACCACGGACAGTTCCAGAAACGTGGTGTACCATGATTGGCGAGCTCACGTCGGAGCAACCAGGATGAGAGTCATTGAGTGCTGCTTCAGCTTGCGTGCCACCAGCGGTATTAGAGGTGCTGGGGGAAAAGCGTACGCAAATTTGCCTGACCAGTTCATCCATATCGCATTGTCTTGCGATTGTGGGTGTGGAAACCTGGCGACAAAGCTTCGGCATTTTGTGTTCTGCTTTGTGGCGAACAGGTCTCTCTCTGGATGACCCCACCTTTGGAAGTACGGGTGGAGTACCGATGGATGTATCTCCCACTCGTGCATTTGGTGGCTGTACCTGCTGAGCAGGTCCGCCATCTGATTGTCTTTGCCTGGGAGGTGTTCTGCCATGAGGAAGATGTTTCTCTGAATGGCCCACTTCCACATGCTCTGAGCCAGATGAGACAACTGTGGAGAGTGTGTTCCTCCCTGCTTCTGAATGTAGTACATGGCCGTCATGTTGTCCGTCCGGATCAACACGACCTTGTTGCACAGATGTACTTTGAAGGCTTTCAGTGCCATGAAGATCGCCATCAGTTCTAGAACATTGATGTGCATCTTCCTTTGCTGTGGCGTCCATAGTCCCTGCACAGTGTAATGGAGTACATGAGCTCCCCATCCCTGGAGAGAAGCGTCTGTCGTCAGGATGATCTGTGGAACAGGCTCTTGGAACGGTCGTCCCTTGGAAAGATTTTGTGGATTCCACCAATGCAGAGAGTTGTATGCCCGACTGCTCACCAACACTAGGTCTTTCAACTGTCCGTGAGCCTGGGTCCACTGACGTGCCAAGCAATCCTGAAGCGGACGCATATGTAGTCTCGCGTGCGGGACTATGGTGATCCAGGAGGCCATCATGCCTATCAACTGCATGAACACTCGCGCTGGGAGCGAGTGCTGAGGTCTGAATCTTTGTATCAGCGATTGAATGCTGTTGACCCTCACTGAATTTGGCTGTGCTGTGGCTGCCAGAGTGTTTAACGTCGCACCCAGATACTGCCGCATGTGGGCGGGTTGCAGGTGGGACTTTGGGTAATTCAGTGAGAATCCCAGATCGTGAAGAAGGTGAATGGTGTGGGACATGTGGGTGGCACACTGCTGGGCCGACCGTGCCTGGATGAGCCAGTCGTCCAGATAAGGGTAGACGTGAATGTTTTGTCTCCTTAGGTGCGCTGCCACCGTCGCCAGGCACTTTGTAAACACCCTGGGTGCCGTGGTGACCCCGAAAGGCAAAACCTTGAACTGGTAATGCTGGTTTTGGATGGTGAACCGGAGGTATATTTTGTGTGACGGGTGCAGCGGAATGTGAAAATACGCATCCTTTAGATCCAAAGTTGCGAGAAAATCCTCCTGATTGAGCAACGGGAGGACTTGCTGCAGGGTCAGCATGTGAAAGTGCTCCGATAGAATGTACTGATTGAGGGGTCTGAGGTCCAGTATGGGTCTGAGGGACCCGTCCTTTTTCGGTATCAAGAAGTATAGTGAGTAAACTCCTGTGCCTCTTTCTTCCACAGGCACAAGCTCGATTGCCCCTTTTTGCAGCATGACTAGGACCTCCTGCTGCAATAAGTGCAAATGCTCGGCGGACATAGGACGGTGTCTTGGGGGTATGTTGGGTGGAGTGGATATTAACTCCAGACAATAAACGTTCTGTATAAGCTGTGTGACCCACCTGTCTGTGGTGATGGACTTCCAGACTGACAGGAACTGTTGAAGTCTCCCCCCGACAGGTGTTGCGTGGTCGTGGGGCAGTGACAAGGCGTCACTGTTTGTTAGTGGCAGAGGATCTGGAGTTGTTGTTTCCACGACCCCTGCCTTTGGCGCGGTTTCCACCTCGAGTTTGTTTGGTGTATGTGGACTGCGTGTTGCCTTTGTAGTACTGCGTGGTTTGGGAGAGCTGGCCTCTGGAAACACCTCTAGTGCTTGAGCGACGAAAAGAACCACCCCTGAATTGCTGGGACTGCAAGGTCCCCATGGACTTAGCAGTTTCAGTGTCCTTTTTTATCTTTTCCAAGGTGGTGTCCACCTCTGGGCCAAACAGATGATCAGGGTTTACTGTCTGATTAAGAATGGTGGTCTGTATCTCTGGCTTAAATCCCGAGATTCTGAGCCAGGCATGTCGTCTCAGCATGACGCTAGTGTTGACAGCTCTGGCCGCGGTATCAGCCGCGTCCAGTGCACATTTAATGGAAGCATTGGATATTAGCTTCCCCTCTTGTATGAGCAGCTCAGCTGCCTCTTTGTATTCGTCTGGCAGGTGCTGCAACAGGGTCTCCAGTGTGTCATAGTGTGCCCTGTCATACCTCGCTAGAAGTGCTTGTGTATTTGAAATGCGCCAGATATTGGCCGCTTGAGCTCCCACCCTTTTCCCTGATGCCTCAAACACCTTAGATTCCTTATCTGGGGGAGGAGCATCGCCCGTTGTTTGAGAATTAGCCCTCTTCCGGGCATTTGAAACAACAAGAGAGTCCAAAGGCAACTGTCCTTTGATGTACGTAGGGTCAGTAGGCGCTGGTTTATACTTCTTCTCAATCCTAGGGTTTATCACCCTGGCTCTGGTAGGCTCTTTAAAGATCTCCCCAGCATGTTTTAAGACACCCTTCAACATAGGCAGAGTCTTGACAGTTCTCTCTGAGACGGAAAAGGTGTCAAAAAGAAAGTCCACTTCAATGGGGTCAGCATGGAGCTGGACGTCATGATTTTTAGCCGCCCTTTCAATGAGGGCATTAAACGCCGCTGAATCCTCTGTAGGCGACGTTTTTACAGCATAGAGTTGAGTGTCTGGGGTAGAGTGAGGATCACCTGGGTCAGCACCAGCTGCCCAGGGTTCATTGGTATCATCAGGGTCGGTGTAGTGAGGATAGCTGTACTCATCATCATCATCATCATCACCATCCCCAGCGTCCACGTCAGAGTAAGAGGGTGAGACATCATGGCCATGTGGAGAAAGTGGGTCCACGAGAACAGTAGTTGAAGTGGAATCCTTCTTTTTCTTTAAAGGAATTTTATAGGACTCCATCGGCTGTTCCGGGGCAATTTTCCATTTATGGAGGGAAAGTCTGCCTGTTTCAGCGTCGATAAAATGTTCTTGTTGTTCTTCCAACCAAGATTGTCGATGCTTTAATGTTGGGACCACTGTCGTGGACTTCGGCACAGAGGACACCTTCTCGGGCACGCCGGCGCCCATCCTAGGGGTGAAAGCCTTCGGCACCACTTTCGGCGGCAGCGCGAAGTGAATGGGCGTCGACGCTTTTTGAGGTTTCTCGACCGGCTTCGAAGGTGGAGGATCTTTCAAGCCGACAGTCAAGGTCTTCTCCTTGATGCGCTTTAGAGAGTCCGCCACCTGCTTGGAGAAAGCGGCGGACGGCCGCGCCGAGTCGACGGGAGCCTTCGAGGCACCACCAGACGTGGCCTCATGGGTTGTGCCGCTTTTGGCCTTGTCATGTTGAATGTTGACGCGGAGTCTCGAGAACCTTCGGATCACCGAGTCCCTTGTTTGTGTCGACCACCTTCGGCACCGATTTACTCGGTTCGACCACCTTGACCTTTGTCTTCGGCATGGCAGACTTAGTCTCAACGCCCTTGACCTGTGTCTTCGGATCGACCACACTCTTCTGCTTAGTCAGCGCCGTCGGCTCCGAGGCCTTCGATCCGACCAAAGTAATGCGCTCTTTCGGTTTCGAGGGGGGCACCAGTGCTTTCGCTTGCGTCGAGACCGTTGGTTTTACTTTTGGTTTCGATTTTGCAGGGTGCGGCTCAATAGTAATGTCCGTAGCCGAGCCCGAAGGCGGGGCCGTAGAACCCATTGTAAGATCTTGGGTAAGGCCTAGTGGCGATCCCTCGACCTGAGCCTTTTGAAGCGTTTCGGCCCCAATGTCAGTTTGAGTTAACTCTTCGCTCGAGCTATCCTCCATGGCCCCAAAGTCGTCTCCTACCACGTCGATGACTTCTTCTGCTTCGAACATTTCAGCGTCCGCGTCGTAGTCATAG
This sequence comes from Lissotriton vulgaris, assembly GCF_964263255.1. Taxonomy (NCBI): domain Eukaryota; kingdom Metazoa; phylum Chordata; class Amphibia; order Caudata; family Salamandridae; genus Lissotriton; species Lissotriton vulgaris. The sequence goes on along the minus strand of NC_141693.1, from coordinate 521,990,552 downwards.
TCGGCCTCCGACGCGGGATTCAACAGGTTTTCACCAACTTCCCGGTGAGCTCCCTCATCATCCCCGGCATCGAAGATGTCCACAGGCGCCGGTGCAGTCTGCTGGGCCTCCTGGCGCGCAGCGCGTCTATGCTTAAGCGTCTTCTTGGATCGAAAACGGGAACAAACCATGCAACTGGCTTCCTCATGATCCGGCGACAGACACTTGTTGCACACCGGGTGGACGTCGATGTGGGGATACTTGGAGTTGCACACGGGACATCTCTTGAACGGGCTCCGTTCCATGATGAACAGTCGATAAGGTCTGTTGCGTCGACTGGGCCCTCCGCGTCAAAAGCACGCGGTTCTCTGGAATCCAGCTCGGAACTGAGCTGGAAGAATCAGGCACCGAACGCAAGACTATACCGACGAGAAAACTAAAGGCATTTTGGCCTTAAGAAAGTTTATATTGATTCCGACTAGAGTGAACCAATTTACATCCGAACCCAATGGCGGAAAAAAACAATCCGAGGATGGAGTCGATGCCCATGCGCACTGTAGTCCAGGGGAGGAGCCACCTATCTCGTGATACTTCGAAGACTCTTCCAGGACAACAATGTGCGATCATCCGGACCCAACATTAGGCGGCGATCTATGCACAGATATGAATTCAGCAGCCCACATGCCTCGAACATTAGTATATACTTATATGTGTATATGCTTTGTGGGCTCTGGAGATCAGCCCTAGGACTGGTCTGCTTCCGCTTAGGGACTTTTTAGGTCTCGCCTACGCAACGCGCAAGCGCTGCTTAGGAGGGTACCTTTTGCCATCACCCAGGACTTTTGCTTAAAAGCGTGCATGTTTTGCATTGGTTTGTATTGCCACCCGTGCACGTTTGGCGTTTCCCTTGCGCGAGCGAGCAGCAGCGCCATCTGTTTTTAATTATCTTGATCGCACTTTCAAAACAGATGGCGCCGCAGCTCGCTCCCACAAGGGAAACGCCAAACGTGCAAGAGTGGAAAGGTAAATGCTGCTCGTCTTGCACTGTCCAAAGTTAAAACGTTATTGGCACATGTTCCACCACAAGCCGGCTTTCGTGGTAGTGCATCTTTTGTATCACACCTTGGACCGGTAACATGCAAGGTAAAGAACTTATGCAGTGAGATTGTATAGTAATAGCCAGTTAACATAGTAGCAAATAATCAAACTAGCACAATGAGTTGGTGTACACGAATTAAAGATGTGAATCAAGTTGCGTGAGGAGCACACAAATCGACCCTTGAAAGCTGAGCCCGCACACACACCCGGTCCTTTCCAAGCCATTTCCCTGCAATTCAAACGACCCCCACACCTCCCGTCCGACACCAAGATGCACAACTGTCGGGCCTCTTTCGCCCCCCCATAGACGGGCCTTCGAGAATCCCGCCACACACTGTGCTCAACCTTCCGCTCTGACCACAGGGAGACCACGTGATTCTAGACTTCCCCAAAATCACCGGACGCTAAGTACTTGTTGGGACACGACCTCCCACCACTCCAAATCGGCAGCTCCGAAAGCTGCACCGCGTCCTCTGCCCCAACCTGTGCCATCGGCAAAACACCGCCTTCACAGCACTCCATCCTGACCGCTAAATCAGCCGGCCTCCCCCAGGTATCCAAATGGGAAAGGTCCCACCCGCCCTGCCAGGGCTGCAATCCCCTAACTACTCAAAGGTCTCCAACCCAAAAGCCAGAATTACCGGGGACACCCGAAATCGCACACACCGGAGGGCATCAAGCCAAAACCCACTGTGCTCCCGCTTCCAATTGCGAGAGACAATCAAGCGTAACCAAACCACTCACCTGTGCGCCCAGTAGCCAATCAATGCCCATAATCGTACATCAACACAAATCGCGGCCGCCCTCACATACAGCAAGTAAAGCGAGCTGCCCCTCTCTTCTATGAATTGTCCCGTGCAGTGACGCTCTAACAGGCGCAGCCCCAACACCTCCCAAGGGGGGACTTATTACCGGCACACACCGGAGAGCACAAAGTCAATTCCAAACTCTGCTGTGCTCCTACTCCAGAGAAAATCAAGCGCAGCCAAGCCACTCACCAGTGTTCACAGTACCCTATCACTGTAATCGTACATCAACACAAATCACTGCCGTCCTCGCGTACAGCAATTAAAGCGAGCCGCCCCTCTCTCTAAAACATTGTCCCAAGCTGTGACGCTCTAACAGGCGTGGCCCCAACACTCCCCACATGGGACTCATTACCGGCCATGTTAATCCAAAACCTTTTAATCCATGTGCAGGCCCAAAACACACCAAAGGAGACTCCTTACCAGGCCATGTTAACCCATAACCTTTTTAATCCACGCTCACGCCTTGAGCCCCCCTTTACCAACCGACTACAAACTTTACCATCTGACTTACAATGTTTAAAAGCTACACTAAGGCCCACCCCAACCTGACTCGGCTTCTTGCAAACCAATTATGAATGATCAGGAGGGAAAAAGCGCATTTGGCTCGACAACAAGAAAGTAACTCGGCCTCCCACTCCTGAATCCCCCCTCCCCCAGACAAAACACACAATCAATTCCCACAGTAATTAACCTGTATTTTACCTCCAAGCAGGCTAGTTGAGGAAGTCATACAGCTAGTTATTACTATTCTCAAATAGAGGGCAGACTGCCTAAATTCTAACAAATCCCAGCTGTACTCCTGTTTGAACTGGAGCCAAGGGAATTTTTGAGCAGAGTCTTGGCACTGCATGAATGACAGCAGCAGTGACTGGCGAAGGTGCATCAGGGCTGGAGGTGCACTTGGACGCCCGCTGTCGTCCCTGGAAGACGGGTGCTGCCCCGCGCACACTGGAATAGCGGTTTCCTGTGGAAGACCTTTAAGCCAGAAGCACATGGCTAATCTGCATAAGTGAAGCCACACCAGCCCTGGCAAGAAGGCTCACGCCTACAATCTCTGGCCAGGAAGCAGCCTGGGAGGACCTGGATCGGAGCCTGATAACCCAGAAAGCACAGGTACAACAGATAGGCAGGGGCCGCGCAAGAGTAGCGCGAGCCCACGTGACACTGCACGTGGCAACTGACGCGCAAAGAATAGAAGCGAGTGGGGCTACGGGGACATGTGTAAAGTCGTCTCACTTAACTGCCAGGGCCAACACCGGGCCAGGGGAGCTCCCTCAAACAGAATCAAATGTGGCACAGTATACTGTAGCCAGGGACAACACCAGACGGGGGCATCACATGTTCCCAACCAAAGGAAAACCACAAGAGCTTAAAGCACACTAGAGTCAGAGGCACACGACGCCCCGCCAGTCTAAACAAGCATTGGCATAGCCAATAGGTCTTGCCTTTGGGACCTTTTAAGTGTTTAGCCATGAAACAGTTGATGTTGTTGCACCAAAGATATTGTGTTGCATAACTAAATATTTATAAGGTCCCAAAAGCAAGACCTATTGGCTATGCCAATGCTTGTTTTTCTGTTCAACTGCCTCTATTTACTGTCTTAATAAAAAAGGACCAATAGAGGTCAGTAAAACACCAGAATTACTTTCTGCTGAGGGACTTTCTTTTTTTAATTTTTCTGGCAACTGCCACTTTTTAACTTTGAGAGAAAACAACCAGCAGAGGTCAGTAAAATACCAGAATCACTTTAGCATTCTTTAAAATCCAGTCCTTAGTAACTGTATTCTACGAGCACCCGTAGACAATAATATTTTTTTGAATCTTGTATTTTCAGTGATATTTCCACCGAAGGGCCTAATTTTGTATTAAAACAGAGCTTTGAACTATACAATTTCCTGCTGAAAGGCAATATTTCTCTCCATGTGTTCCCATCTGTAGTGTGTCATGGAGTTTGGGGCTTACTTTCCACCATGTCAAAGAATAGTAGATGTTTCAGGACCCAGGTTATTGTACAGCATAGCTAAATACATATACGGTCCCAAAGGCGAGACCGAGTGCGTTGCAAATGCTTGTTTTAATCTGTACTTAATAGAGGCCACCTGACAACTGGACTCAATGAAGAAACAGACAATGTACATTTCAGTGCACATATAGGAAAGCTTGATGTCAACCTGAGCAATGATTTCCAAATTTCCTCTCATAGCGGCTTACACACTTTGGACTTGTCCAAACCTCACAGCTCTGCTTCATATGAAATGACTCCATCATGAGCGGATCCACCCAACTACAAGGCCATTTATTCTTAGTATTAACCGAGGTACTGATCTCTGTATTAGTGTAAAAGTACACCTTACGCCACTCAATGCTAGGATCGACCACCACAACGCTATGGCAGTAAATGCACATTAGCACATCCACCTACAGCACTGGTTTGACAGACCACATTAATGCATCCAGGGTGAAACTATTTCATTATGTTACCAGTGCATCTGAGCTCACCTAGTGCTAGGTCCTACAGAGAGCTCTCATAAAAGACATTCATTTATAGTTGGAACCTCTATACTGTCTTGCCAAGACACATGAAGCCAGACCTAAAACCATCAGGTGTTGACGCTAAATAAATGCCCTGCAGATGCATCTCAATTGAACAAAAATAGGAACACGCATACAACTTGACAAATGCACTTCTTCCACTTTAGAATGAAGGCCACCTGTTGAGAAAGAAAAGTCCTCTACATGGTAAAGGACGTGTAGTCCTGCCCTCAGTGCCCAAATGTACTGTTGTCTGGATCCCTAATACAGATTTTTTTGTCTAAGTTAACACGAACTATGCGTATGAGCCATGACAAAGGCTTATCTCACGGACTGCGGTCTTGCTGGATCAGGAGGGGCACCCAAAAGGCTACCCTTATAGTGGAGGAAGGTTACTGCCTTCACTAGGAGTTAAGATACACAAGCGCAGTGGTGGCAGCACACCGTGCAGTGATCAGTCGAAGTGAATAGGACTGTATCACCCTGTGTCACACTCACCTTTTTAAAGGTTCTCCTGCTGTGTGCTTCTCACCCATGGTCTAAATCAGGTAGATATGGAGTGCTATGCAGGGCAGGAGTACTGAGACTGCACTGGATGTATATGTGCCTAGGAAGAGAACAGTACAGGTAGAGAACAGTACAGGTATAGAACAGCACTGTACAGTGCATTTGCGGTTTGGGCATGTACTGGGTGTATGTATGCCAGCGAGGAATACATTTCATGAGAGATTTAGGGTGCTGTGCATGCGCAATGAATGGATGTGCTGGGTGAAATACAATAAATGAAGGATGAAGTGTTGTGCAGCGCGTGCTGACAGTGTGTGTATCAAATAGTATATCCTGGTACACACTTGAAAAGCTTCAGTACTGAACGGTGCTCACAAACTGAATTTGTGTGCCGAATGTATGAGTACTTGTAAAGATACACTGCATGAAAGTAACAGTGCTGGATAGTACGCTGTGTATGTACATGGTGTGAAAACATGCCTAAAATGGTGCATCATATGTAGGACGCTGAGTTCCATTTTGCAAAGGCGAGGCCCACCTAGTGAAGACATGAGTAGCAGAGGAATAAACCCAGGCAGGTATTGCTGCATTCCTGTAAACTGTGAGAGACATATGAGAGACAGTGAGAGAGAGAGACAGTGAGAGAGAGAGACAGTGAGAGAGAGAGACAGTGAGACAGTGAGAGAGAGCGAGAGAGCGAGAGAGCGAGAGAGCGAGAGAGCGAGAGAGCGAGAGAGCGAGAGAGAAAAAGGGAGAGAAAGAAAGAGGGTGGGAGAGAAATAGAGAAAAAAAGAGAAAGCAAGAAAGAGAACGAGAAAGAAAGAGAGAGAGAAAGAGAGAGGGAAAGAGAGACTGCCCCTTTACACTTCAAATGGGTGCTCTTTGATTCTGTGATAGATCAGAAAGAAGGTAGAGCTAATAAGGGAATCATAAAGAGTTGGGCTTGGAGCCCGGGATGAACTTTTTCATGCACATATCACTGTGGCTGACATCTAGGTGAGAACTCTGGTCACTCCTGTGAATTGATTTGCGGGTCAATCAACTTCAAAGTATTGCCTGCTGTAACAGACATCCTTTCAAGGGGAAAGAAGAATTAGAGAAATGCCCACTTCATAAAACTTCAAAGACTATGTCCCTGCATTAAATTAAAGCATCTGGAAATGGCCAATAAGAAGGTGAGGTGAGACCCCAAAAATTCTTAATCTGTCAAGCAGCCAGACCGGCTGTGTGAGAGGGAAAGCTTGGCAAGACTTCTGCCTATGACTAGGACTGGGGGCAAAGGCCAGCTAATCTCCCTGCTGGGGATATTACCCAGGAAAACCAAGACCACCTGCCCTGGAGCACCAGTGCCTTCTTGTTTGCCAAGACAGGTAAACCCTGTGAGAAAGAGAAGATTCCAGGGGAGGGGCGCCGTGGACTGAGCTGTTCGTTACGGACTTAGCAAGACCCACACTGTGCTTATTGACAACCTGCGGTGACCCAGAATGGGTTTACACTGGTGGATACTACGTTAGATTTACTAAGTACCTTGGCAACCCCGTTTGCCAGGTGGGGCTGCCGGTACATACGTTGTCAAAGAGTTTAGGCCATCACACGAACAAAAAGCTGTGTCTGCGTTTGAGGGCTCAATCCCATACAGCTAGAGAACTGCTCCGGACTGACCCTCAAGGAGGCCACACACTCGCTGGGCTCCAGTTGGCAGCTAAATAATTGCACCCCACTCCCAGGGAAGGCTGATCTACTGCATTTTTGTGAGATGGGAGCTTCTTCGATAACTGGAGAAGAAAGCAGTGCTACTCACATGGACGGGCCTGCGCCACTGGATGCTGCATCGTGAGCAGCCCAACTTCTCTGAGCAGGATCACACTGAGGACACCTTCTACAATGCTGAACATTCCTGTGCTGCAGGAGTAGATAAGAGGAATTGGCTGCTGAAGGTGTTACAGCACCCTAGACACTGACTTTTCAGAAATTAGTCAAAACAGAAACTCTGGAGTCCATCCTACTAGTGAGCATTCCTTGGATGCGGCCACCAGTGAACGGAGAATAACCCAATAGCAGCTGGCAGACAATGGAGGTGGCGGGGGGAGGGGAGGAGGGGTGAGAAAAAAAACACTTACCTTTTCGGTCAGCGGCATCTCTTCTCCTCTTCCCTGAAGACGTCCAAGAACGGGAGCAGAAAGGATACACAGGCTCCCCCCAAGCCAACCACATTGCTGCAATGAAGCGTTATGATTGGTCTGAGCGCTGTGGCTCAGACGGGGAATGGAGGCAAGGGCATGTCCACCACTCAGGATGCAATGTAGTTGGGGTGGAGAACATGCAAGGTGCGCATAAATGTTTGGTCTGCCCAAGACGGCCGGCCAAACATTCTTGCACACACAGATTGCCCATCACTCCTCCCCCTGTGACCCCAGCTTTGCCCGCCCTAATCCAGCCCATAGCTACCAAAAAATAAATTGATAATAACAAAGTTATTTCATTTTTTCTTAGTGGAGGAGGCACCCCTGGGGTAACCTCAACAATGTTACAAGAAAAAGGGTGGGACAAGGTTTTGCTAAACTACTAGAGCTCCGACCTCATAGGTGCAATTTCTGCTTGTGCATATGATTAATCCTTTGCATGTGTAGAGTTATGAATATTTTTTTGTTTGTTTTGTTTTTACAAATGCACGTTTATAAAAAAGTTAGTTTGACTGGACACCGATTTATTGTATGTACGGTTTGCGTTAGGAGTCGGGTTCACTTACCTTTATCTACACTTGGCCCCAAAGCGAGCCTTTGACTGCTCGTCCACAGCTACTATTAAAAGTTAAGTGCAGAAGGAATAGTTGGCTTGTTGCTCAGGATCCATAGTAGGTCAAGTCCTGGAACATCAAGGGTAAAAGTCCTCGAACAACCCAGTTGGGCCTAGTAGCCCCTGTATTCCCATGGCCCTCTGAAACTGGTCCAGACACCACCCTACTGATTTGACAAATTATTTCTGCTCTGTCTGACACCACACGGCTTTGTGAATACAAAGTAACACATTTAGGGTTGGGAGTAGGGAATCCTACATTGTTATGTTAATGTACTTCAAGACACTTAAAGCTGGAACGTAAATGCTAGTCTATTACCACACATAAAACCTTGCAGGGATGGGAACGCTACACCACTGTACTGCCAGTGAACCTCTACCCATCAAAGGCTTGGGGCCTCCACACAGGTGGGCCATTACAGATTACACAGCATTACAAGTTCACACATCCTTATGCAGTGCTGAGAGCCCAATACACCTTGGACAGGTCTTCAACCATTCCAAGCCTGGGATGACTTAACTTCTCACCAATTCATCCCAATAAAGGACACTTCTAAAATAGCACAAAGAAAGCAGGTCTGCCAAGACCGCTTTTCACAAATTAAAAAATATTTGCTTTGTGGCATTACGCATTGTCCTTTGCTTCTAAGAGACAGATAGACAGCCTGTTGCTCAATATGGATCACCAGAAAAACTGGGCTTAAATCCCAGCTTAACCACTGTACTGGATTGTGTGATCGGATACAAATGACTTTACTGTGCCTTATTTTTAATTAGAATACATACGAACCTACCTTCAAGAAATTCAAAAGGTTAAAAATGTGTATTACATAAACAACTATTTTATGGTTTAAAACAGGTGCTCAAGAAATAATCTGTTTTTAATCTGATAGCATATTTATCATGTTTTCTAAGGTGTTACCAGACCTTTGGCTCAGCTCTCACTTTGATTTTCATTGCTTTTCCATATATAAAAACATAAAAAGCCTCTGGATGGGAGCCACTATAGCTCGTGTGCACACCCAGCACACAGAAAAGCAAGGGAATAATAAGTGTGCCCAACGTACCCACACTGTCTCACCACAAGGGATATTTTAAGCAATTTAAAGTTACTCCTCCTCGATACGTTCATTCGCATGTCGCAGGAGCTTGGTCAAAAAGTATTCCTCTGTACGCTGCAGCCACCGAAATAGCAAGGATATATATGTGGATAATTAGAAAAGCTGATGTGGGAGACAAGACTACATGAGAACTGCAAGAAACCAGGGCTAATGCTTACTCCAAGCCAAGTGTCAAGGACAGCCTGGTGCTGCAGTGGCAGACTGTCTTCCATGGCCTGTGTGCGACCCTCCCCCAAGCTAGAAGAAAAAAGAAGCAGGAACAGGCAGGATACATTGGAGAACTCACTGCACGAAGGAAATCAAGACGACACCTGTGTTACCCTCCATTAATAGATAGGTAAAAGTTTCTTCATCTGCATCCTCCTAGACTTCTTCACAGCCAGCCTCCCGCAATCTTAACCTGTGAAGAAAATTAGGGTGGAGCATAACCAGCCCACAACCATGACTCCATGGCCATGCCCTGCCCCCTTCTATTGTAAGCAATGGCCCTCTGATGACTCTGCCCTTGGCCACAGAAATCAACGCCCCAGGGTAGACTGCAACAGTTTCCCTGAATCTGGCCACCCACAGCACTCCGACGCTACCCTGCTTCTTTGTGGCTCAAGGGCGAGTAAACACCTCGCCCGCATATGCACAGCTTCTCCCCTCTCCCCACCCCCCAAAAGGAAACGACCACAATATATGATATAGAGCAGCCAGAGCGGTCTGAGCTTGCCTCCTCTTCACCATTTTTTGGGGCGGGGGCTGTACCCCTCTGGCTCTCTGGCACATGCTCGCCAGACGCCCCTGCTTACCAAACATTACAGTGAACAGAAGTAATGAGTCAGATTGAACGCAGGTCTAACGTAAGGATGTATGACAAAGATAGTCATGGAATGAGAATGATAATACTTAGTATGTTTTAAGTTACACAAAAAGGTAGGAACAGACCGAGTTAGTGGTACTAATGAGGGAAAAACAAGGAGAATTTACACAGAACGCACAAGTTACTACTTGCGTACTTGCGTAACGATATATCTGTAAGAGACATTAGTTCGTGATAGATTCCTTATCTTAGAATCCCCAGGCGTCAGACTGGATCCGGAAAGCTTTCGTCGGCAGTACCCCTTCGCGTCGATAGGCGTCGTTGTATGGCTCCGCATGCGCCATTGGCATCGTATTCGCCGAGATGACGTCAATGGAGCAACTTAGAAGCGCCCATGTGAGCGGACGTCAGTTCTGTACACTACTTTCCACGCCAGGAAAGCAGAGCCCTGCAAGATACTGACCACTGATGCATTGAAACTAGGACCCTGAAAGGATGACCTTAACCCTAGAAATCAGTTTGCAGAACTTGGATGATGGGTGGGGCAATAAGGAATCTATCACTAACTAATGTCTCTTACAAATAGATCGTTACACAAGTAGCATTTGAAAGAGACACGTTAGTGATAGATTCCTTACCTTAGAATAGATACCCCAGCAATACCAACCCCGGTGGTGGGTCTGCGAATAAGATTACACCAGAAAGTCACAGAGAACAGAACGGCCAAAGGTAGCCATCCCTCTGGACCGAACTGTCAAGGCAATAATGCTTAGTAAAGGTGTGCAGTAAATGTAATGTAAATTGATACTTGTATAGCGCACTACTCACCCGCAAGGGTCTTAAGGCGCTTGTACGAATACCGCTGTGGAACCCATCCTGGCTTTCCTTGTGAGGCATCCACTCCTGGGTACCCCTAAGGTGGAGGCCAGGCATCCTTAGCGTTGTGGGGGCCGTTGTGGAGATTAATCAAACTATTCCCCAGAGTTACAGAGTGGGATTCCTAATTGGAATAGGCACCGAGGCGAGAATTATCAGGTCCGTGGAATTTTTGAGCCCAAGACCCGCTGAGGCGGGGAATTGAACCCTGGTCCCAGGCTAGACCTCTGCATCAGGGTCTGCCGCTCTAACCATTGAGCCACACTTCTCTACTGTGAAGCCCACGTGGCAGCCTGACAGATGTCCTGCAGGGGGACACCACGTCCCAATGCCGTAGTGGCTGCTGTTGCCCTGGTAAAACGGGCAAGCAGCCCCACCAGAGGTTCATTTTTAGCCATAGAATAACAGGCCTTGATACACAAGACGACCCAGCGGGAGACAGTCCTCTTGTGAACATCCCGGCCTTTCTTCGCACCTGTGTAGCCAACAAAGAGCTGGTCATCCACCTGGAATGCTTGTGTGTGATTCAAGTAAAAGGAGAGCGCACGCTATGGGCCCTGGCGGGGGAGCCGCTCTTCCTCTCTGTAAGGGTGCGGAAGAGGAAAGAAAGTGGGCAAAGTGATAGTCTGCCCAATATGGAAGCTAGTGACAACCTTTGGCAAGACGGAAGGATGAGTGCGAAGCACAACCTTGTCCGGATGAACCGACTTGGCTTACAAGAAAGAGCCTGAAGCTCACTCACTCTCCTGGCCGAGGTGATAGCAACCAGGAAGGCAGTTTTCAAAGTCAGAAGACGTAAGGGACAATTGTGAAGCGGCTCAAAGGGAGCGCACAGAAGGTAGGTCAAAACAAGATTCAAGTCCCACTGAGGCATTTTGAACGGAACAGGAGGGAACATATGTGTAATGCCTTTTAAGAATCTCTGTACAACAGGGGACTTGAAAAAAGAAGAAGGTTGATCTGGAAGCCTCAGAAAGGCCGAAATGGCCGAAGGTAGCCCTTGATAGTGCACAGAGCAGAGCCCTGCCGGGCCAGAGAAAGAAGGAACAAAAGGACCTCAGAAAGCGGGATAGAAAGGGGATCCACAGTCTTGGCTGTGCACCATGCCACAAATTTATTCCACCTGCAGGCGTATATCGATTTAGTGGAGGGACGCCTGGCTGCCAGAATGACATCACAGACTTCGGGAGGAAAGTCAAATGGAATCAACTGTCGCCGCTTAATCTCCAAGCATGTAGGTGGAGGCTGGGCAGGTTTGAGTGGAGAACCGTCCCCTGCTGCTGCGACACAAGATCCTCCCGCAGAGGCAGTCGGATCGGGGGATCCAGGCTCATACTGAGTAGCTCGGGGTACCAAACTCTTCGAGCTCAGTCTCGAGCCACAAGGATGACTTGGCCCTGGTCGCGTCTGATCTTCAGAACTCTGGGAAGAAGTGGTATAGGTTGAAAGGCGTACAACAGACCGCAACTCCACTCACGACGAAGAGCGTCGCGGAGCGAGTGCAGTCTTGGAAATTCCAACGTGCATAACTGATGACATTGCTCATTCTCTTCGGTGGCGAATAAATCTACCCAAGGCTCTCCCCACTGTTGAAAGAGACCTTGCACCACCTCCGAGTGAAGATGCCATTTGCGATCCATCAGATACCAGCGGCTGAGTTAGTCCGCCCTGGCATTCAAAGAACCTGTCAGGTGTTGAACAGTCAAGGAAATGCCATGACGTTCAAGCCATGTCCAGAGGCGCCCTGTTTGTTGCAATACCACATGGCGGTGGTGTTGTCCGTGAACACCTGCACTACCTTCCCCCTGACAGAGGGAAAGAATGCCTTTAGTGCAAGAAGAATCGCCCGAAGCTCCAGAAAGTTTATTTGGAGCCGGGACTCCGCTGGAGACCAGAGGACTCTGATCTCCGCCTCTCCCATGTGGCTGCCCCAACCCTGGAGGGACGCATCTTTCATCACTGTGTGCTCCGGTTTGGGAAGGGAGAGTGATCTGCCGCTGCCACAATGCTGATGATTTGTGAGACACCACTGCAATTGTTGTGCAGCGCGCTCCGAGATCGGGATGTAATCGGACAGGTGTCCCTGATGCTGCGCCCACTGGAACTTCATGTACCACTGCAGAGCCCGCATATGCCACCTGGCATGGGTGGTCTGCAGGAGGCCATGAGTCGCAGCAGCCTCAAGGTCTTCCTGACTGAAACACAGGACAAGGGCTGAAAGGATGGAATCATAGCCCGAATGTCCTGGACTCTCTGTCAGGGAGGATAAACCCAAAACTGCACTGTATCCAGAACTGCTCCGATGAAGAGGAGCTTCTGAGAGGGAATCAGGTGCGACTTTGGCACATTGATGGAAAATCCCAACAAATGCAGGAGGTCGGCCGTAGTCTGGAGGTGGGAGACTACTGCCTGAGGCGAGCCCGCCTTGAACAATCAGTCTTCGAGATAGGGGGAAGACTGAAACCCCTGATCTGCGCAGATGAGCTGTGACCACCGCCATCACCTTTGTGAACACCCGAGGGGCGCTGGTAAGGCCAAAGGGGAGGACGGTTAACTGAAAATGCTCCAGGCCCACCATGAATCGTAGGTAACGCCGATGGGCCGGCAAGACAGGAATATGGAAATAAGCATCCTGCAGGTCCAAAGGGTCTTGAACTTCTCCTTTCGGAGGAAGCGATTGACTCTCCGGAGTTCTAAGATGGCACATAGACCCTTGCCCTTCTTTGGAACCAAGAAGTAGTGGGAGTAACAACCACGACCTACTTATGGCGTCGGAACGCGCTCAATGGCCCCCTTGGCGAAGAGGGCCGCAACTTCCTGTTGGAGAAGTGCCAAATAATCCCCCGACATGCAGTGGAACTGCGGTGGCATGACTCGAAAGGGAGGGGGTAGCCCCTTCGAACAATCTCCAGAACCCACCTGTCTGATGTAATGGTGTGCCAGTGGGGGAGGTGATGACGAATCCTGCCTCCCACTGGCGTTTCGTGGCCCTGAAACAGCGGACTAGGAAGGTGTGGAGGCACTGGCAGCAGGGGTGCTGGTGGACTGACCCGCAAACTGGCCCCGTGACCCGCCTGTGCGAGCTCCACGCCCGCGGCTGCGCTGAGACTGTTGCTGCGCAGGTTTATTTTGAAAGGAACGTGTGTGCATGCCTCTTCTGGAGCTTTGAAAGGAACGAAAGTTGGAAGTGGAAGAAGTACGTGCAGTCGAAACACCGAAGTATTTGGCCGTGGTCCAGGAGTCCTTAAAACGCTCCAATGTGGAATCCGCCTTATCACCAAAGGGGCAGGTGCCACCGAAGGGCATGTCCATCCAAGTCTGGTGGAGCAGAAGGAAACGCACTTGGGGATGCGTAGGCCTGAACCACCAAACTTTCAGGTGTGGGGTCCTGGGTGATGAAGGCAGGGTCGCCCGGAGCCGGGCAATGACGTCGACCTGCACCATTATCCACAGGAGCCCCTGTGTTGGGCCGGGACCAAGTGCCCAAAAGCACATCAGAAAGTGCCTCATTAAACGGCAACAGCAGTTCTGTAGAAGAAGAAGCTGTCCGAAGCACTTCAGTTAGTAGGTTGGTCCTGACAGCCACTGTAGGGAACTCTAGGTCAAGAGCCTGGGCCGCCCTACGCTGCACCGTGGAAAAGGAACCACTCTCCTCCATAGTCCACCGGCCTCTGCCTCCTCATCCCAGTCGGGGACGGACTAGTACTGTGCTGCGAGAGGGTCTTCAAACCCATCTCAATCCTCCCCTTCCTGCACGAGGGGACTAGGACATGGGTGAATAAAAGGGTAAAAGTCCCCCATTGGCGTTGGGATCGGTGCCGGAAGACATCCCTCCGGCACCGCGCCGAAGTCTGAAAAGAAGACGCCGGTGTCGTCAGCCCGCAACAGCATCGGCACCGTCAGTGACGCCGATGCCAGTGGGGGCCATACGGGGTCCACCGGCAAGAACGGGGAGCCCCGGGCAGAGCCATGGAGACCTCTGAACGTCGACGACATCGGGCTTGAGCGGGCAACGCCGAAGTACGCCTAACAGTGGGACCCGAAGGCAATCAGACGGGCTGCACGGGCTGAAGACATTGCAGACACGAACTCTTGCAATTCGGCTGGAGTCGCCGATGGACAAGGGAAGGGTGAGTAAGCCAACGGTAACTGCTCTGGCTCCGTAGGAGTCGCAGGGGCGGGGCCACCTGCCCCCTTAGCCATGTCCCGCGACCGGCAAGGGGATGACGAAGAGCAACAACACTTCTTCGACTTTTTGTGCTTTGACTTACCTGACTCAGAGTGCAAAGACTTCGAATGATGGTGCTTGCTCCGCGACCAGGACCTCGACCTCCCACGAGACCGGGACCTGGAATGATGTGGGGCCGACTCCCGGGACTCCAGCCACTTTCGGGTCCGCTCCCGCAAAGTTTCTGGGGTCATGGCTCGGCAGTGGGAACACTACTCGGTGTCATGGTCACTCCCCAGGCAGAAAAGACACTCAAGGTGTGGGTCCGTCAACGACATCATGCGCAGACAGACCTATGCACCAGGAGTAAGATTTACTTACAATTTAATCAAACACTTTAGTCAACAAGTTGACTGGGTACTGCTCTCTCCGGGTCTGCTCCTGCTGGCGCGGAAAAAGAAAGAACTGACGTCAGCGCGCGTCCAAGTAACTCCAGTAACGTCATCTCAGCGAATACGACACAAACGACGCACACGGAGCCGTACGACGAAGTCTATCGAGGCGCAGGGGTACTGCTGACTAAAGCTTTCCGGATCCAGTCTGACGCCTGGGGATATTCTAAGTTTAAGAATCGATCACTAACGTGTCTCTTTCAGAAACAGGCAATTAGAACGTTTATTGATGCCGCGTTTCAGGATTATCAAGTTTTTTAGAGCTACAAAGAAGAACGTGCAACATTTTAAGAGGGTCTACTGGTTTAACAGGATATAATAGCATAAAAACATTAACAAAAAAACTTTATTATGGATGTGTTTAATATCTGTGAATGCTTTTCCATCAAGAAAATTGTTCTACACAGAAGGCTTCCAAAAGAAGAGTCTGTTACATAAGAGCCAATGAGAAAATACTCTAAGAAGTCTTTCCTTTGACTCAATCAACCGACAAGAGAAAAAAAAATTCAGAACATTATAAACCTGCAAAATGGAACACATTTCCTCTTGAGTGCTGACACTATAAACTGGGAGATAATGCGGAGAGATTAGCTGCACCATAAAGAGTCAGGTTTTCAATAAAAGGGTAGCATTTCTCAAGAATAGAAATTATTTCTAATCAAAAGGGCCAAGATAAAGAATTTCCAACATTCTGCTCTAAAATGTATACATTAGCAGCTACTAATGGGCACTGAAACGTTTCCTAATCCATGGTTAAAAGTAGACATGTGGTCTCTTCCTTTGTGGGGAGGAGCGCTGATAATGACCAGTATGCAGGCATTCATTCAAGCCATTGAAGACAAGATTGTCAGAGGTTTCCTTGAGAAAACAGACAATCCATTCAAATGTTTTACAGCGTTCTAACTCACATCCAACTGACTAATGGTTAGAAAATATAGTTGAACCTACCCAACCAGACTATCCAGAATCATTATCAGAGTCTTGTTTCTCTCTGGTCCGCTCTATAAAGCAAAACACATGGAACAATGTGCCAGCTAGGACCATCATACAGCAATGGCAAGGAGTCCACCTGATCACTCTTCAGAATTCCTCCAGCTCATACACACACAGGACAGGAGAGCATGCACTACAAAGGGTTGGCTCTGCCAATTGCAACCAGGCATGTCTGCTTTCAAGAAGCCTAGGACTCTTTGTTACGCAAGAAGTCAGAAACTCTTTATAGTTCAAACGGCAAATCAGCATGCAGAAAACAATTCAGCATATAGTAGTTAATACAGAATGCACCTAATAAAAATATAGATGCCCAAAGTTATAACAAAAATATGTCTATTTCATAGTATCAAAAGCACAGATTAGACCGGAAGTAGTAAGGAGGTTGCTCGAAGAAGAATTAAAAAGAGGGCTCCTCATGTGTGTAATAGATTTAGAAAGGACAAAAGTTTAAAGTAATTCAATAGGGAGGGGTTACAGTGGTTCAGCATATGCAACTGCTTCCAACGTTCACACCAGTTGTATTAGGGCCTGTCCAAGCAAACAGCATTGTAACATTGCTTCAAGAGCATATTCAGTACAATGTTGAACAAATAGATCATCTGTTCAAGGGACGGGGTGGTGGTATGATAGGTACAGTTCCGCATGGGGGGTGGGGGGGAGAAGTGGACGTTTCGACCCGGCTAGGGCATGAGGGTGCTTTAGGACCTCCGCATGCGGGTCTTCCTCAGGACAGGGAGAGGATAGGGCAACCTACAGAGGTAAGTGTCAGCGTTTTAGAAAATGTACAAAGTAGGATTTATAGAAAAGGAAACACAGTGGGATCTAGAGAAAGTCTCTGGGTAACGGAGCTAGACAATGTGTCTGGTGGATGGTGGCCCTGCTGTCAGCTTCCCTGGGCATACAATCTGACATTGATTGGGTTAGCTTATAATGGTGCTTTCAAAAAGCGGCTGTTTGCAGGTCTCCCGAATAACTGTACCAGGAGACCGTGTATCCAGAGGCAAACATTGCTGCACCAAGCAACCTTTTTTAGAATCTCTGTTTCAGAGCTGAAATTAAAAACAGTACAAACTAAAGAAACAATTTTAAGTAACAAAAAGCATAAACAAGGTGTACTGTGTGCGTCATCCACCTGTAGTTGATTTAGCTGAACTACAAGTACAAGACTTTAAGAATGAATTCCTTTTACAATGTGAAAGTGTGCTTTAGTTTTTAGGTCTCTCCTGCGGACAGCGCTTGTGCAGTCACTGTGAGAGGTACTGTTTACTATAAAGTGCTTGGAGCCCTTCCACTCCTTACCATTTATTGGCATCATTGTCAGTCTTCTTTGCTGCCTCCTAATTGGCCAGCGTGTGCCAGACTGGGCTTCCTTTTCCTTCTCTGAAGCATGGAGCAAGCAGATTGATTCATCTTAATTTAGAACCATCCGCTACTCGCGCTGTGATTAAGATACATGTAATCTTTCCCCTTCCCACCCTTCTTGTCCATGGTGTCTCTTCCCCCCCCCCGCTCCCTACCTCTTGTCCGTGTTGCTTCTTCCACAACCAGAACCACGCCAGTCATCACAGAGCCCTCCAATTTTTAACTCTGGAATATCATCGTTTTAAACCTCTGATGGTCTGTTCACCTCTTCTCACAACAAGGTGATTGTGTACTAAGCACATCTACTATTCCTGTTTGGAAAAGGCTTTTAACATTTGTAGCTCTGTAACACAGCTGCCACCTGCCTCAATCTCCTTAAACCCCAACTGATAAGATAAATTGCTCCCTTGCCCACTAGCCCCTCCAGGTCTAAAACACATTTATTTATAAACAAACCAATTCTCACAGAAGCTTTGTCCATGCTAGCTAGATACTTTATCGGATCATAGGCACCAGATGGTTACTTAGCTTAAAAGTCGCAATAATAGGTAACATTTTGTATTATATTTGCATTTATATAGCAAGAGACTTTGAAGTGCTATAGGGCGATTCAGAGGTGACGAGGGCAACTTTTCATACCACACAATCACAAGCCACACTACACAATCACATAATGCCACTCCAGAGCCAACAGATCTCACATAGGCAGAACATTTTGGCTTTGCCAATACTTGTTCTTTTTGTGAGCAACTACTCAACTCAAATCACACTCAGTGGAGAGGTAAAAGCTCTCCCTCATGGAACTAGAAAGAGTTGATTTACAATCTGATACCCTAACGGGTCAAGTTCGAGCTCTATAAAAACACAAAAATAAAATAAATGTATTTAGATATTTTAATTTTACAACATTTACGTAGAGCTGTGATAAGTCCAAATCCCTACATCAGAGCAGAACCAAAAAGGTAGGATTTGGACACTTTAATATTAAATTATTTTTTAAATTCAAACACAAGGTTAAAGAGCAAAGTTAACCTTCAGATTAGTCTAGGTGGTTCAAATGAGACTGTGCCTCTAAAAGAACAGATAGGGCGGATCACGTCAGTCATTTAGTTAACTTTTCTCTTAGACCACAGTGTCAGCCTTTTAAGACAGCCTCTGACAGAGCATATTTTGTGCGAGACAACAACGTTCTTACAAGCAGAGAATAATAAAGAAAGGTGATAAGAAGAGAACATGCAAAACGGCAGAGCCTTTTCTTCTCATGCCGAGATAAAAATCATCTAAGCAAAAGTCCTACAAGAAAGTTATTACCGAAGTAATAAGTTCCAATATGCTTATCCAGTGAAGCAGCTCATAGGCCCACTGCCAAAGTCTTTGCCATCTGTAATAGTCTAGCCTGCCTAAGAAATCCGCAAATGACTGGTTTCACTCACACTACTGCTATTTGACAACTAGGACTTCTTGACAAACAGAATAATCAATGATAACCCGACCTGCACCACTAACTTTGTTTACCATGCTAATAGAGGACTTTCCCTTAGCTAAAAATCAACTCTCTCTTCTGCACCCATGTCCTATGCCTAGGGCAGTCATAATGGCATCAACAACTTTCTCTTATAACAAAGTGAAATTAGTTTTAGTGCTGGTCTCTGGTCATGTCCCAAATGCTTGGAAAACGGCTATGAATCCTAGATTGTAGATGATAATAGCGGATCCTTCCAGCTCTACGAATTAATCGCCGGTCCATTCCTTGGCTTCCCTTCACATTTTTTTTTTTAAACTTACAGTCAACCTGCAACGCTCGAAATTTCTTGAAGAGAATCATATTCTTGACCCCCATCAATCGTGCATGCCCAACACTTACAGCACAGAAACTGTTCTGCTCAGAGAGATCAAGGACTGTCTGAATGGTCGAGAAATAGCTGCCTTTATTTTATTGCTACGCAAACAAATGATGGACGGAATGCTGAACAGATCATACATTCACCTCCAGTCAAGAAATCTGGGTTAAATCCATCTTTCTTTTTCTCACCATGCCACCCCTGTTTAGACCCAGCCATATGCAAATCAGTCTTGCCTCATGGGCGCAGGGTCAGACTGATTTAGATTACGCTGGGTCCTAACTGGAATGGCATGGTGAGCAAAAAAACTATGGATTTAGGCCCAGATCTCTGTACTGGGGTGATTGTATGACATTGTTCTACAGTCTGTCCATCAATTGTTCTTTTTGCCTTTATTTTATGGGCACCGTTCAACCCAGTGTCATGCTCCACTTTAAACAAGCATTTGCAATGCAATAGGTCTCGCGGTTACATGAGTTTGAGCTATTGGCATTGTAAATGACAATGCCTTTTATTTATGTTTTGGTTTTTAGAGCCTAAGTCTAAGGCATTGTCACTTACAATGAAAAAAACGGGGGTGGCGGAGTGAGCTAAAGAACGGTGATGGATTAATCCCAGATCAGTTGACTGGGGGTGAGTGTTTGTATTGTCAACGCTCCGTCCATCATCCCCTTTGGTTTTTCTTTGTTCGCCCTAAGTTGGCAGGGTATGCTCAGACGTGAGTCCCTTGCTCACTTTGCCACTGGATTCAAGCAAGCCCGGCTGAAGACGGCTGTAATGCCAGAAACCAGTCCTGGGAAGCTTGATTCCGGTCCAGGGAAGACATGGCTTGGCAGTTCGGGCTGGACTGTTCCCATGAGGCACAGGGTCAGACTGATTTGCATATGGCCATGTCTAAACTGGGGTGGCGGAGTGAGCTAAAGAACGGTGATGGATTAAACCCAGATCAGTTGACTAGGGGTGTGTTTGTATTGTCAACGCTCCGTCCATCATCCCCTTTGGTTTTTCATTGTCACTTACAATACCAATAGGTTAAACTCTTGGTAATGAGATACCTATTGCATTCCAAATGCTGGTTTTGTTTATGAAGTTTTATATAGTACGAACTAGACCCGAAGGTATCGGAGCGCTTTATATGAGCATCAGTTGCGTTTCAACCAGACAGATTAATTTGCAAAATGGTAGCTGCCCACATAAAGTTGAAAAATATTTGAAAGTACAAATTTATTGTACTGTTAGAAAAAAGAAACGATAAATCGCTACTGGAGGCTTGTAGGTGCAGTTCTGCATGTCAGTCATATCTTTTGTGGTGGGTGCAGTCTGTGTGCTGAACTACAGTACGCGGGGTGGGGAGGAATAAATTGATGCTGCTTTAGATGCACTGTAGGTGTTGGAAACGGATGATACTACAAACTCTTTTTCGGGCAGAGTCATTGTCTGGTGAAGCAGCGTCGCTGCAGAGTTTTTGATTACCTCTTGGCGCTCCTATGGAAGACTGAGAAGTACTACAAACTCCTGACCAGTGGCACAACTGTCTCTAAAACTATCACAGAGTGAAAGACTATGCTGGTTCCCACAGCCAATCGCAAACCCACGCTTTGACTCCACGTATACTGACCCAATGAACAAAAAACTATTCTGTCCCTAGTTGTAGTTACACAGCCTCTCTACAGTGACCTCGTTTTGCCACAACCAATACATTGTTTCCTTATACCTTACTGTGGCACCTCTACTTCTGGCTTCTGCTGCCGAGTACTGGGGGCAGGTCAGGGGGTGTCATGTGAGTTCGCTGACGCTGCAGTGCTGGAAGGCACAAAGCGCGTCAGATACAAAGAAAGTGAAAGTACGGCATGCCGCGCTGTTAAAAAGTATGGAATCGGGGGCGTGGCCAAGATGGCGACCTGAACGGACGCAGGTCTGCGTGGCTCCCTGCCCTAATTCCCCTTAAGCACCAATAAACACAGCGAATTGCCCCCAAACACCGATCTTCGAGGGGCCCTACTGTCCACAACATCCACAAGCACCCCCGGCGCGACTGAGAGGCTGGCGGCGTCACCTGAAAGCCCAGGAAGCCGGAGAATGGTCCCGCCCGGGTGAGACCCCGACCGAGAGAAGCGAGAGGTGCAGAAGGCGCCAAATCGAGGCCCCGGGCTGGGCCTAAGCGGACCGGTCGGAGAGGTGCTGGACAGCGGGAGACCCTATCGGGGGACGCCACGCACCCCCCCAACCTTCGGGGACACAGAGTGAGCAGGGGCCTGACCTGGCGCGCAGAGCTCCCGGCGGCTGGAAATCGGATGCCCCGGGAGCGCAAAAATCGAGGGCCCGGTCTGGGCCTAGGCGACTGAGCAACAGCGGAGCAGAGGAGGAGTTGGCCCGCGGAGAGCAATCACCTAGCCCCAGAAGCGAATAGCACGAAGGGAAGAGACTCGAGCAACCCGTGGAGCTCCCGGCGGTGAGTGACAAGGCGGGCCGGGAGCTTACAAATCGAGGGCCCGGCCGGGGCCTAGCGGGCTGAACTGGTGCAGGGTCGGGTCCCCGAGAGACCCCGCGACGGAGGCGGTCTGGCACCCCCAGGAAGACCCCCGCAGAGAGAGGCTCCCCCCAAGGACTAAGAGCAATCCCTGGAACGGACCGAGTAGGCGTAGGAAGCAACTCGGCCCTGCGGAGGGAGCCTCCGCCTGGCAGCCCCGCTGCGGCTGCCGTGAGCCCGGCCCTAGTGACCCCCCCCCGAGACCGGAGACACCCTTGGGGCACACAGGGGCGAGAAGTGGCGGAGCGAATGGGCCGATGAGCATCCCCAGTGCTGCTGGGCGCCCTATCTGAACAGGGCCCGGGAGCCGAGCCCTAAGGACACGGACCCAAAGAAACACTCGAGCCAACGAGACACCGAAGGCACCGGTCAGCAACAGGCCAGTCTTGGACTCCCAGCCCGGGCCTTAGCAGAAGGCCCCACAACCAGCAGGGGCCGGAAGACGCGAGGCAGGACACACACGGGGTCTGGTGGTGGAGGCTCGCGACCGTGGAGGAGCTAAAGGGCCGAAGGTGGACGGCGACATCGTAGCGGAGAGAACCAGGAGGCTTTCAGAGATAAGGGGACGGCGGCGATAGGCCCGGCCACGGTGGAAAGAGGGGCTGCAAATCTCAGACAAGAAGAGGCAGTGCGTGTAAGATCACGGAAGACGTGACCCCTGGGCTGGCGACGTCCACTCCCGCAACGACCAAACGGGTGACCAGGCTCCGATTGGCCCATCCTCACGGCCTAGAGACCGGCTTGAGCACAGTATCACGGACACGGTCACGCAGTTGAGACACAGCAAGTAACGCCGCGATGGCGAATGCTAACCGCAGAGGGGGCCGCTCCATCACTGAACTACTGGTGAAACAGCCGCCTAAAGGGGACAAGTCACAAGCAGCATCGCCGTCGTCCTCGCCCGCCACCAACCTGGGTGCGACCCAGGAGGAAGCCCCTGTCACGAGGTTCTTTCTTGAGTCCTTGTTCGGCACACTGCGGGAAGACTTCCAAACCCTAAAACAGGAACTGGTGAGTGAACAGAGGGAGCTGCGCCGAGATCTGGACGGGCTAGGGGAAAGAGTGGCGACGATGGAGGATTCCAATCACGTCCGCTGTGAAGAGCTGGTGCATCTCCAGCAAGAGGTGCTGAGATTGCGCGACCAGCAAATGGACCTCCAAGCACATAATGAAGACTTAGAGAACCGCTCCCGGCGGAACATAAGGGTCCGGGGAGTGCCATCGAAGGCGGAAGGTAAATAGTGTCACTATGTACCTCCGGGATCTGTTCCGGGAAATTCTCAAGGAACCCACAGACTTCCCCATCCGTATTGATCGGGCGCATAGGGTGGGTTTGGCGCGTCGCGCCCTGGCCCCCCCCGACATACTAGCTTTCTCCCAGACTTTCCACTCAAAGAGAGGATTCTTAGAGAGGCGCGCCAGTCCCAGCCTCTCCGGTTCCGTGACGCTTCAGTGGAACTCTTTCAAGACCTTTCTGCGATAACACTCCAGAAGCGGAGGGACTTCAAAATTGTCACCACATTCCTGAGGGATAAAGGAGTGCCCTATTCTTGGGGCCACCCGTTTAGACTTATCTTTCGGTGGGACGGAGCCCTTCACCAGATGCGCTCCCTTCAGGACACCTGCGCTCTGCTAGGGCTCGAGTTGCCAGATCAAGAACACAGCGACGACGCTAATACGGAGTCGTCACAAGGGAACCAGTCACAGACCAGACGTGATGGCTGGCAGAAAGTCAGACGACGGCGACAACCCAAGTCGCGTGTACGCCCGGATCAGACAACGATTGCCAAAGAACATGCTGCGGCAGTCCAGGAAGTGGCAAAAGACACCTCAGGGCCTTCCTAAGACAGCCACAGAGGGGGCATGCATTTGCAGTCACGACAAAGAAGGGGGGGGGGGAGGGGGCCACGAAGGTCGCCGATGCCACATTCTATTTTTGACTCCACAGGTTTGGATCTAATTTGACTTTGGTTACTCCACAGGTTTACTCTACAATAGACCGACCTGGGACTATGACTTTTACTTGGGTTTCATTGGTTGGGATCGAGGGAGAGGGAGCAGTGGGTGGGTCTTGGAATGGGGGGGAGCGGCACAGTTGGGGTTGCCGGGAGGGACACTTTTTTGGGGTTGGGGGCTGGGGTAGGGAGGGGGGAGGGACCTCCTTGTCCACTAGTGCTGAGAGGAACAGTTTTTCAGTTTTTCCCTTTTTTCCTATTGCACTGACAGCTCACACACATAGCGCGCCTGCCCTTGCTGCATGCCCGGGATGACTCAACCCTTGACAGTTCTCTCACTGAATGTGAGGGGGCTTAATAGCCCGAACAAGCGCAGGGCGATTCGCTCTTTTCTGAAGAACTCACAAGCAGACATCTGCCTATTGCAGGAGACACACCTACTGCCCAAAGATCCCCCTAGGCTTGAAACCCGCTTCTTCCCAGAGCAGTTTTTCTCATCGGCATCCAAGAAAGTAGCTGGGGTGGCGATCCTCGTAGCAAGATCCTTTAGGGGACGGGTGTTGCAAAAAGAAGCGGAGATTAGGGGCAGACTATTAGTCAATCGCTTCCTAGTGGCGGGACAGACGTTGATAGGCTCAGCATACGCACCTAATGGTGGCCAGGAGCGATACCTACACTCAGCACTAGCAGCGGCCACAGCCAACACACACCCACACTTACTGATTGGGGGAGATCTAAACCTAGTATTTCATAACACTGCAGACCGCTCTAACCAGCGTTTCGGTCAGATTGGGGCACTTTCCACAGCGGGGCACACACATCTTGCAGATTTGGGTTTGGTTGACCTGTGGAGACTCACATCCCCGAGCTACAGCCTACACACACTACTCAGCAGCCCATAAGTCCTATGCGCGGCTAGACTATTTCTTATGCTCTACCCAGCTAGCGGCGCGGGATGTTGAGATCCTCCCGGCCACGCTGTCGGATCACTCCCCAGTGGTGGCGTCCTTCCTGGTACCGGACACTCCCGGTCCGCAGCGACACTGGCGCCTGCGCGTTGGCCTATTGCAAAACCCTGCCATGGTTGAGAAGATAACGACAGCCATCAGCCACTTCCTTGCTCATAACGCCAATGACAACACCTCCAAAACCACTCAGTGGGCTACGCTTAAAGCCGTCCTGCGGGGTGAATTTATCTCGGTGGCCGCGGCCAACAATAGGGAGCGCGCACAGAAGAGGGCCGAACTCACGCAAAGGGTAGCAGAGCTAGAGCAGATGCATCAGCGCACGGGGGCAGCCAGGGCCTGGCGCCAACTGTGCACAGAAAGGAAGATGCTGACGGCCCTAGATCAGGGTGTAGCGGAATTTGCAGCCTTGCGCCTGAAACATGCCTACTACACCGGGGGGGACAGTTGTTGGCAAGGAAGCTGCGAGAGCAGCGCCAGAGGCAACACATTCGGACTATCCAACCTAACAGGGGTGTCCCGATTACTGAGGATGCGGCCATAGCTGCAGAGTTTGGAAGCTTTTATGCCGACTTGTACGACGCAGACAATCTAGATCTACAAACTGGCAGCGATTATCTAGATGGGGCGACCCTCCAGTCCCTGAACGAGGCGCAAGCAAAGTTCCTTGATCGGCCCATTGGCCTGGAGGAAGTCATCTCAGCGATATCTCGCCTCAAGCTAGGGAAATCACTGGGCCCGGACGGCTACCCCGCAACTTTCTATAAGAAATTCTGCCCGTAAGTAGCCCCCTTACTGCGAGATCTGTTCAATACCTTTGATCAACCGGGAGCCATCCCTCCGGAGCTGCTAGAAGCCGCAATCTCGGTGATACCCAAACCAGGTAGGGACCCGACTAGGTGCGGTTCCTACAGGCCAATATCCCTATTAAATGTTGACCTCAAACTCTATACAAGTATCATAGCCGGCCGACTGGTCCCCTACATGCAACAGCTGGTAGACCCGGACCAGGCTGGCTTCATCCCTCAAAGGCAGACGAGTGACAACACCAAACGCGTCCTCCACCTGATCAAGGCCGGATCACGAGCAAGGCCGGGCTGCATGCTCCTCACCGTAGACGCTGAGAAAGCGTTTGATCGGGTGCACTGGCCCTATCTCGAACTGGCGCTACAGCGATTCGGCTTCGGGGCCACTCTCCGAAACCGCATCGTCAACTGCTATAGGCAACCTAACGCTACAGTCCGGGTGAATGGCCACACCTCACCACGTTTCCCGATTGGCAGAGGGACCAGACAAGGCTGCCTGCTCTCCCCCTCTAATTCGCGCTCTACATGGAGCCATTGGCACAGCGAATTAGACAGCACCAACTCATCCGAGGCATCCCCTTTGGTGGGGATATGCACAAAATCCGTCTATACGCAGATGACATTCTGCTCTCCCTCATGGACCCGATGCAATCCCTGAGGGCGCTCTTTATCGAGCTGCATACTTTTGCCCTGGCCTCGGGCTTTAAAATTAATGTGGATAAGTCAGAGGCGCTGAATGTGTCCCTGCCCCAGAGGTGTTGGCGGAGGCTAAGGCAGAATTTGACTTGCGATGGTCTACATCTACTGTTCCCTACCTGGGAGTTTTACTAGCGCCCACGATACGGGCCACAGCAGAGGTCAACTATGCCAGACTTAGCACCCGCCTTAATGAGACTCTTAGGAAATGGAAGCACCTCACACTGTCCTGGCTGGGCCGTATTGCGGCTATTAAGATGAAGCTGCTCCCACAGGCCCTCTACGTCTTCCAGACTCTCCCGCTGCGCCCACCAGCGGGATGGCTCCAAACAAGCATTTACAATGCAATGGTCTCTGCAATATTATAGGTAGAGCTATTGCTCATTTTTTTAATCTTTTTTGTATCCCTAAATAAATGGCATTGTCATTTCTATTGGCATTAGCTTTTTTTTTGCATATGTGATACCTATTGCATTAGCAGAGAGAGTGAGGTATTGAGGTAGTGAGAGAGTGAGGTATTGAGGTAGTGAGAGAGTGAGGTATTGAGGTAGTGAAAGAGTGAGGTAGTGAAAGAGAGGTAGTGAAAGAGTGAAAGAGTGAGGTAGTGAAAGAGTGAGGTAGTGAAAGAGTGAGGTAGTGAAAGAGTGAGGTAGTGAAAGAGTGAGGTAGTGAAAGAGTGAGGTAGTGAAAGAGTGAGGTAGTGAAAGAGTGAGGTAGTGAGGGAGAGGGATGTTGTGAGGTAGTGAGATATAAGCAGAGTGTGATGTTGTGATGTAGTGACATAGAGAGGTAGTGAAAGAGAGAGTGAAAATGAGTTAGTGAGATAGAAAGAGTGAGGTAGTGAGTTAGAGAGAGAGTGTGAAGTTGTGAGCTGGAGAGTGAGGTAGTGAGAGAGTGAGGTAGTGAGGTTTTGAGAGAGAAGTTGTGAGATAGTGAGGTAGTGAGATAGATAGAGTGGAGTAGTGAGGTAGAGAGAGTTATGTAGTGAGAGAGGTAGATAGAGAGTGAGGTAGTGAGAGACAGAGAGAGTGAGGTAGTGAAATAGTGAGGTAGTGAGGGAGAGGGATGTTCTGAGGTAGTGAGATGGAAACAGTGAGTGAGTTTGTGAGGTTGTGAGGTAGAGAGTGAGGTAGTGAAAGAGAGTGAAAGTGACTTAGTGAGATAGAAAGAGAGAGAGTGAGGCAGTGAGATAGAGAGAGTGAAGTTGTGAGGTAGTGAGATAGAGAGTGATGTAGTGAATTTTTGAGGGAGTGAGTCATGATATAGTGAGGTAGAGGGAGTGAGATAGAAATAGAGTGAGGTAGTGAGATAGATAAGAGAGAGAGTAAAGTTGTGCGGTAGTGTGTTAGAGAGTGATGTAGTGAGAGAGTGATGTATGTAGAGATAGTGATGTAATGTGGTATTGAAAGAGTTATTTAGTGAGATAGTGAGATATTCCATTGCAATTTAAAGTATGTGGTTAAGGAGTGATGTAGTTTGCCTGGTTAATCAAAATAAGTTGAAAGCCCTGAGAGCAATGCATGTTTGGATGCTTGGAGGCATAAGAGAGGGCCTGCGGAGCATAACATAAAACATCTAGAACACAGATTGTATTCACTATTCAAACAAAGGGAAGGAAGCCCAGTGGCTAAGCAATGTCGTTCAGCACTACAGGGAATCAGATACAGTTTTCATTTGAATTAAATTAAGAACTCTTTCGGATAACCTAGACTTAAATTAGAAACAAATCATATTTGATGCACCACATTTTTAAATTATGTTATTGACATTGGAATCCTCTACTCCTTCTGTCAGGAACGGATTACTGAGACGTATGCGATGGGATAACAGAGAGAGAATTCTGTCGCAACCGATCTACTTATAAGCAACGCATTTGCTCGATTACGTACCCTCATGTGGGAAATTCTTACTCGTATAGCTTCAAGTGTTCACACATTTTAAGATCCGAAAGGGCAGTATGTGCTGCAAAGTTTTTCCGGCTATGAACCAAAAAAATATGTGTCACATTGCACCTTGGGGTGAATGATGGAGGTGTAGGAGGCTCACGAAAAACAGGTCCGGGCGCGAGTTTTTCTACTTATCTTTATGTTCATTGGACAACTGCCAGACCTCTGAGGTGCAACTGTGAGGAGTCGTTCGAACCCAGCTGTCATTGGGACGTGTAGGGTATATATCTGCTCTGTTTTTCAAAGAAGCGTACTGTAAACGTGTTAAAATTAAAACGTTCAGTTAAGCTCAATGGCATTTCAGCTTTTCAAGAACAGTGTTTTATGTCGCAATCGCAGGCGAGGGCACAATTACTTCAAACACCCTTTTCTCTTAATGCGTGAGCTTGAAAAAAGAAGTGAAAATCAATGATCCAAAAAAGTGGAGTTGAAACGTGACCTTAACTTAGTGACCTAGAGCCATCACATTTAGACAGGGAGTGCATGGGGTAAGCCTCGTGTACTCATAACCACACGTAGTTTATAACCACTCATGAAGAAGAAAAACAAATACGATTTATTTCAACAACTTCGGGCAAGGGCAGTCCGTTGCAAATCATAGGTAATGGTAAATTAACAGTTTCTGCTATGTTGAATCTTAAAACGAGGGGTTTGATACTTTGTTATTGGTAGCGAAAATCAGTGCTGTGTGTCCAAAAAGAAGGCATGGAAGGACCTACATCCACAAAAGTTTGCAATCCTGTCACTGTAAATCGCACCACTTGGACCATTTCCACAGGGCACTGCTCCAGATGTATCCATCAGCATGCAGTTGTAAACCTCCATCTCCCCCATTTTGCTAACAGGAAGAGTTTGCAATTATGTACGGATACACGATATCCCTGCTGATTAGCAGCAGAGTCATGTGTGCATTACATATATCTAAATTGCAGCGTTTGGATAATCAAAGTTGAAAATCTCCCAGCGACCAAAGGAGACGCACTCCCATCCCCATGCTTGTTACTGCCATTGCTGTATGCGCAGTCTGCAACACTGAACAGAGCTTCTGCAAAAACAGACGCCCTAAAAAGGTGCGATAAGGAAGAGGCGATGTTGCGCGTACACTGGACACAGGTTCGGTGCTCATGCAAAAGTACAGAATGAGAAGGGCCAGCAGTATTATTTAAATAATGCTTTTCATAGACAACATTTACAAACATCCAATACGTTTGGTGAAACGACAGTGATGTGCATGTACTAGGCGCAGCTTAGGGTGCAAAACAAATCCAAAATTGCAACCAAAACATCATTCGACTAGTCAATGGAAATTTGCACACATAAATAATAAAATTACTGAGAGCCAGGGATGTTGATTCACTAGACAGAACATCACAGAAGGGGGATTCCCCAGCTCTTCATAGTAGTTGCAGGATAACTCTAGCTTTCTTACCGACGCCCACCCCTTGCTTACCTGCTCTTCTGAATCCTGCTCCCTGCTGATCCGCTGTCTCACCTCGGTCATTTTGGACCCTCGGTGCACAGAAAGGAAAATACAGAGATTTGCACTTCGTGCACCAACCCTGCTCCTTCAGCAGTAAGCACCCAATGCTCGGTTTCTACTCTGCGGCTGCGCGAAACAACATTGTGATGTCATTCAAATTTCCTAAGGGGGTCGGGTGGTGGGAGGGGGGGGGGGAGGAGAGATAAGACACTGAAGACAGACTGAAAGCTCTGCGAACCGGCCATCTTCACAAGGACGAAGGCGGCGTAGCTCATCACATTGACGGTTTATTATCGTTTCTGCAACGCAGCTGGCACGGCTATATAAAAACATCAAGACCTATTTGCGATATTTTTTTAATGTTTGTCTTCGATTAGAGTGGAATGCTAAAGACACTCTCCGCTACGGTAGTTACATTTTGAAATGCAAATGCGCACCACTAGCGCGAACAAACTGCTCCGTCTTTTTTTCAGATTCGGGGGCGTGTTCGGTGGGCGTGGCTAAAAAGTGGAAAGAAGAACACCGAACACACCTCCAAATCTGAAAAGGACGGAGCCTATTTGGAGTGACGGCTCTCTCCTCCAATGGCTGGCCTCCATTTAGGAAGCCAGCCAATGGGAGAGAGCCAAAATTAGAGGCGGGATAAAGAGCCCCTCTAAGAAACATAAGATCTCGCTACTTCCGGTTCTACCGAACCGGATAGTACCTCGACCTAAAAACGCAAGCTGATCTGTCACGTTTTGTTTGGAACGGTCGCCGCCCCCGCTTTAAGCACCTGATCGCAACGCTCCCCCGGCACATGGGGGAGTAGGGCTGCCCGACCTTACCCTGTACTTTCAAGCAGCACAGCTGCGCACGCTTGTAGAGTGGTACCAGCTAGAATCCAGCAAACACTGGCTTTTTCAAGACCAGGCGGTGGCGGGCCGTACCCTCCAGGGCGTACCCTTCCTGCCGCGGCGCCATAGGCCACCTAACCTATACACGTCGTATATCACTGGTACGGTCATGGAAGTATGGGACAAAGTGGCAGTCCGGAGAAATCTCACTTCCTTCCCTTCCCCGCTAACGCCGATATTCGGTAACCCGGAGCTCACCCCAGGCCTGGATACACAGGCATTCGCGGCTTGGAGAGCTACGCCTTGCCGGGAGATAGGCCACATGCTTGACCTTCAGGGCATCCTTCCTTTCCAGAAGGTGAAGGAGACCTATGGCGTACCGGAAGCAGATCACATGCCCTATCTGCAGGTCCGACATTGGGTCCTACAGCCGTCGATCAAACCGGGAGCGCAGCGCTTTCTTACACCCTATGAAAAATGGCTACTGACACGCACATCGGAGAAGAAACTGCTCTCGGACATATACCAACACCTGCTTCTCACTAACATATACACTTATACTGCGGGGCAGGGTAGATGGGAAAAAGACCTAGGAAGGCAGCTCTCACGCAAGGAGTAGGAAGGGATCTGATAGACCTACATTTAGACACCCAGCTCCCCCGATTTCCTGCCTATGTGTTACTGGGACTACCCAACGCATTGATGTACCCCCTAAAGTCTATGAGAGGGAGGCTAATAGCGCTTGCATTAGGGGCAGCTGTGCAAAACATTGTGGCCCGTTGGAGAGATCCTCAACCTCCTGTGCAACTGGGCTGGCTGCACAGACTTTGGACTATTCTAGGAATGGAGAAGTTGTCTCTAACCACGGCGGGCAGAGGAGACGAATTTGCGGACCTCTGGCAGACATTTTTTACCCTTCTTACGGGGGAATTCAGGGAACTGAGCTGTCCCCGTTACCTGAGATTGTTGCATCTTGCTGACACACCACTCTCAGAGACCACGACAAAGCCCCGCAGAAAGACATCCCAGAAATAGGGTTTCCTCCGTGATGCCCTAGCCACTGCTACTGGTTTCTTTAGTGTTTCCTTTCTTTTAACTCAGCGGACAAGGGGGAAGTGGGGGGGTAGGGTGGGGGAGGGGATAGTTGGGGTTTTTCCTACAATGTATGCATTGTTACAGCAACCGACTGATTCTCAGTCTTTCAAACGCGGCCGGCCCGGCTGGGTTGTAGGCGGCATGCTGTGTTTAATATGCTTCGTAAGGAACTTGCATTGGCGATGGTGCAGCAACTGTTTTGTCACTGTTCGGCCTTTGCCTCCAAAAGTACTGATCGGTATATTTGCCTTAATTAAAAAGATTTAATACTAAAAAGTATGAAATCAATGTTTGTAAGTTCTTTTTGGTGATGTGCGCATAAGAAAACAAAAGTGCGGCCACCACTTTACATATTTAGCATGGTGTGCGCGCTATTATTAAAGTGAAAGCAGGCCTGACCCGCTGTTAACGATTAAAAACAATAAACAAAAAGAAAAGCACGTCCGTCATTATCTCATCTGAGGCGGCTGATTAAATAAAACCAGAACCAAAAAAATAAAAATAAAAAGTACTGGCACAGATGACAGAGCATGGTTGGGACGGGTAGAGTAGAAGAGTAGAGAGGGTAGTGTACTGTTAGGGTGGGTGGGCTAGGAGCCAGGTGTCCAGAGGGAGGAAACGGGTCATGATTGGACGCAGCGGCAGAGCCTTGAGTGCAAGGAAGGTAAGAGGCTGGAACAGCAAAGCCGAGTGGGTGGAGGGAGTAAAGTGATTGAAACTATGAACGCGAAGCCTAGCGTGTGCGCGTGTGTGTGTGTGTGTGTGTGCACCGTGGGGGGGGGGGGGGGGGGGGGGGGGGTCAGGGTTACAGGCATCAGAGCCGGGTATGCACAGATATACAGTGCGAGGCTACGGAGCAGACTGCTGAAGCCGATAAGACGTGTGGCGCTGGGGAAGCGGGAGCGGTGAGCGGGCACAGTGCTGTTTTTAAACACGCCTGTCAGAGGTCCGTGAACTCTGCTGCTTCCGTCATTTTTCTGCTGCACAATAAACATTGACGCGCAAGGAGCAAGGGGCGAGGCTGTGGCTGAAAAAAGAATGTTACTGCTGTGTGCTGCCTGTGTAGGCATGAAGGCACTGTGAAAACGGGCGTAGAAAAAACTGCGAGTTAAGTAGCAAACAGGGAGCTAACTAACCTCTACAATACCGGCATGGTCTGCGGCTCGCACACTCCCTCGCGAAAGTGAAAGCGTGGGAGAGCGCGAGAACAGATGTGCGCGTTCACCGCCCATGTCTGCTAAAGCGCGCGTTCACACCCATTGTCTGAAATGGGTTTTTAAGCTCGTGCACATATACTGTCCCACTTCACAGCCTACACAGAGACAATAAGACTCGCTTCGCCCCTGGCTATTGCAGATCCCCGATATTAGAGAGGCACTGCAGGAGCGAACAAAACTCTATTTTGAGGAAAACGTTGTCTCAGTAGACTCGGCAATTACGCTCTGGGAGGCCTATATAGCTGTTCTGAAGGGTGAAGCTTTAGCACTTAAGACGTGTCACTTGCGGAAGCACGCCGAGCAAATCACCGAGGCGGAATCCGCTCTTATCAGCCTGGAAGCGTCCCATAACGCTGCACCCTCAGGCTCTACTGCCGCTCGCCTGTGTGCCCAACAACTAACGTACAAGGTGCTGGTCCAAGAGAAAGCTCAGGCGCGGCTGCTCCATTCGGGGACACTGCAGGCAAGATGCTCGCGTGGTTAGAGCGCTGTGACCAAGGATCTCGTTGGGTTTCGTCCATAACTAGGCCAGATGGATCTGTGGTTACAGATCCACAGGACATAGCGGAGGCATTTGCAGACCACCTTGAACAGGTCTATACTGCAAGTAATGTTTACTCGTCCGCCGAGTCCAGACAACTGTTGGAGGAGATGCATCTCCCGACCATCTCGGACTCCGACCGAACTGCCCTCGATGCCGACCTCTCCGCAGACGAGCTCACTATGGCGCTCTTTGCGGTAAATTCCGGTAAGGCCATGGGCCCCGACGGAGTCCCCGTTGAGTTCTTGAAAGGGATGGTCCATGACATCGTTCTACATCTTCTGAATTTGTTCACGGAGAGCCTAGAGCTCGGAGTGCTCCCCCTCGACCAAAGACTAACCTCCATCGCGGTCATTCTGAAACCAGCCAAGCCTCCCACTGCATGCAGCTCCTATCGTCCGATTTCCTTGATCAGCGCTGGGGCCAAGGTCCTGGCTAAGTTACTAGCGACGCGTCTCCTCTTGGTGCTCCCTTCCTTGATACCCGCCGACCAGTCCGGTTTTCTACCGGGCCGAAACACGGCATTAAATCTCCGTAGGGTACAGAACGTACTGAGTCGTCGACCCACAATGTCTCAAGATGCGGCTATACTATCCCTAGATGCAGCGATGGCATTCGACTCGATCGAATGGTCCTACCTGTTGGAGGTCCTCCGCCGATTTGGCTTTGGGCCAGTCTTCATTGGATGGATGCGCCTTTTATATACGGACCTCTTTGGTTAAGTCAGGGTCAATAACTATACGTCCCGGAGATTCCCGCTGCACCGGGGCACCAGGCAGGGCTGCCCCCTCTCCCCCTGTTGTTTGCCCTCACTTTGGAGCCCTTGGCTCACTGGGTCCGCACCGACGCCTCTATCAGAGGCCTGCGGTGGAGCGACGAGACCGTAGACAAGATCTCCCTATACGCTGACGACATCCTGATATATGTGTCGTCCCCACAGTCCTCTATCAATAGCCTGTTCCAAGTCCTCACGAACTTCGGGAAATACTCGGGTTATGCCATAAGCTGGACCAAATAGGTGCTGTACATGTTGCATGGTCCGCCACCTCGCATGCCCAGGGGGTTCACAATTACAGTAGCCACAGAAGGCTTTACATACCTGGGTATCTTCATCACTCCCGACCA
Organism: Lissotriton vulgaris; assembly: GCF_964263255.1. Lineage (NCBI taxonomy): Eukaryota > Metazoa > Chordata > Amphibia > Caudata > Salamandridae > Lissotriton > Lissotriton vulgaris. Next base: position 521,956,021 of record NC_141693.1, on the reverse strand, counting down.
CAAACTGTTTTATGACCGCAATTTACTAGGCCCACTCCGTAGGCTCCGTAGCGACGTGGCTCACTGGCGATCACTCCCTCTCTCTCTTCGGGGCCGGGCGGCGCTGTTTACGATGCTAGCGCTTCCACGCTTCTTATATGTCCTACAAAACTGCCCCTTCCCCATCCCGGACTCCTACTTCAGAGCGGTAGACCGCGAGCTCAGAACGCTACTCTGGGACGGCGGTGCTGCGCGAATTGCTCTCTGTAAACTGTTCCAGGGCTGGTATGATGGGGGAATTGCTCTCCCCAACCTCCATCTTTACTATTGGGCTTCCCAGCTAGTAGTGATCAACCAATGGATACACGGATCACCTCTTAATCCGGCCTTCCTATTAGATAGAGATCAAACGGGACGCGAAGGTTACCTTGGGACCCTATATTGCAAACCCACTAAATCTAGATATGTGGGTCCCAAGCTACACACAGTGGACATATGGCACAGAGCCAATAGAAGGCTGGGATGGGCGGACAAACTCACCAAGGCATCACCATTATGGTCCGCGCAAAGCCTGGGCTCCCTCTGCTTCTCCCAGGGATTCGATAAATGGGACATGATCGGGATTTCCGAGGTCGGAGACCTTGTCCACAAAGGTAAATTGGTGCCCTTTAATGACTTATGAACTAAATATGCCCTTGCACCCGAGTTTTATAGGTACCTGCAAATCACACACGCTCTTCGAACCGCTTTCCCGGACATTGCCTCCATACCTGACACCTCCCCGTTGGAGGAGCGGCTGCTATCAGAACCCCTCCCTGAAAAGGCCATCTCCCTGACCTACCGTAAGCTCTGCAATAACCTCCCTGACCCCTTCCTGTCGTTGCGGACCAAATGGGAGTCAGACATAGGTCCCTTAGATAAAGAGGATTGGCGATCGGCATTAATGTCTCAGAGGGAATCGGCCATATGTCATAGGTTTAGATTGATTCAAGTAAAAGTGCTGCACAGAGCATACATGTCTGCCCTCACACTGGCCAGGATTGGCCGACCGCCTGATGCTCTGTGCTTACGAGAATGTGGCCTCCCCGGGACCTTCTATCACATATTATGGGATTGCCCAGTGATACAGCAGTTCTGGACGACAGCGATACGTAAAATGAGTAGCTCCCTGGGAAAACCACTCCCACAAAACCTAGGGAATGTGTCCTCAATGTATGGGGTCCAAACAACCTAAACACTCCAGAGTTACAGTGGGCGGCGCTGGGGTTTCTATTGATCAAACGGTCCGTGGCGATGGGTTGGGGCTCCCCAGATAGACCTTTGGTAGTAGGATGGGTGGCTGCAATGGACCAATGCATGATAGCGGAGAAGACAGTGTATAAAATAAGGGGCTGCCCTAAGGTCTGGGACAAGAAATGGGGCCACTGGAACTCATACCGTGGCGAACTGTGAGACTCCCCGACGGCGGAACTGGCATTAACCCATAGGAATCCGGGGTTGAGTTTATGAACTTGGTGGGATTAGACTCGCCTCTTTTGTGATCTGCATGGGCTTTTGTGAAGTAGGTGTTGCTCCTCCTATGAGAATGTTTCTACACCAACAGGGGCCTTGGGCGATGCGGCATGATGGCCTGAACTGGACACTTGGGTTGGATTGAATGCTAATTTGATTTACTCTGCTGGACTTCATTATTTGGTTAACTGTTAGTGTTTATAACAAAATATGTGGTATAGTGACCTTATCTGTGTCTAATACAGGTAGTAATTTGCTTTTCATATGGTGTTGTATTATTAAGACGCCGTCCGAACTCAGGGTTGTGGACTAAATGGCTGTGTATTACTACTTAAGCCGTCTACTGCTTCACCTTTTGCCTGCATGTGAACAGTTGTGCTGTAACATCTATCTTTTGGTAAACCACAATAAAAAAAAAAATAAAAAAAAAAAACTCGCTTCGCGAGCAGCGCTTAGCGCTGCATCGCGAAGAGAGACCTAAAAAGGGGGGCAGAGAGGGAGGAGACAAGAAGCAGACATTTAACACTCGCCTAGCAGTGGTTAATGTGCTTGCTCACCAACCGACAGCAAGCTTTGTCACTGCACTGCACTCTTACCTTTAGCTTCAGAGAGCCCTCCTGCGCGGTGCCTTTGGATTCGGCTAGGAGCTTGTTCCTATTTAATGTTTATGTGGCCCATTCAACTGTTTGAACTCTGAGTTATAAGATCAAGATTTTATCCATATCGCAACAACCACCAATTAATCAGCTGCTTGGAAAGTAACATTTACAATTCTTTACAGCTTAACTCTGAAAAAACAGATTTAGCCATCTTTGGTGATAAATCAGGCGGTTGACATTTTGATGAACTTCTGAACTGGGGGCCCCTCACCATACCATATGCAACAGAATGCAATTCAGGAATCGTATTTGCCAAACAATTAAACTTTAAGATGCAGATTCTACGTTTTGCACTTCCAAACACTGCCTAAAATACACCTGCAATCTTCAACATGATCTGCGTCCTGAGCCAAAAAGATATTTCTCTGGTACAAGAATATGCCTTTTTCAGGTACCTGCATGCTTAACAAAAATACAAAATAAATTGCTAACAGTAGACTGGTTTTACGTAACTGCTGCTACACAAAATAAAATCACAGGAAGCAATAACAATATACCAGTTTCAAGGAAATACTCATAAAGCGGGCATAGTCTCATCTCAGGGTTTTGACTGGCTCATGGGAAGGTTAATCAAATAAACGAAATACACGCAGAGCTGCATGAAGTTTGTGTTTCGTGGACATTACTGATTAGCAACTGGACCGAAGAAAAAGAAAATTCCTGCAAAAAAAAAATTAGGGGGGGGGAGCAGTGGTTACCATAATAGCAGGAGTCTGGAGTCCAGAGTGAATGCCAGCAACACATGTAGATCTAGTCAATCAAATGAAAAAAATAAAAAGCAAGTGCTACTCTAAACAGTCGTGGAAACTGGCTGAAATGTTTGCTCACCATTTTCTGAAGCAAACTGGGATAATCATGGTATGGCTATTCTATTTAAAAAATAAGTACACCTTTGAGGTCCAAACTTGGTCAATGCAGGCCTTCAAAAATCAGATAATCTATGACATATTTAGGCACCTGCGAACAAAGACAATAAAAATATTTATAGGAATGAGTAACCTATCATTGGTGCCAAGAGGAAACTGGATTAGTCAGGAGTAGTTAGTTGTGCACAGAAAAATGAAGTTAGAGTCTATCAAAATAACCACAGCATTCTGCAATAGGATAATTGACAATAAGAGAGAGAGGGAGAGAGATAAACGAGGTTTATTTAGACCATAGTCTTTAAACCATACATAAAACATGATTAGGATCCTCATAGTGATAACATTATTAATTCTATAAAAAAAATAAACAATTTTACCTACAGAGAAAATAACGGGGGATATAACTCCCTACAACAACCATAATTCATTTAGCACAGTTTACAAAAATGTAAATCCATAAAATTCTTGCTATTGGCAGATCGCTAAAAACATTTAAAATCAATGCCCCTCCTTTAATTTCTCCCTTACAAAGTCTTTTGTCGCTTTCAAAAATTTCCCCAAAGCAATTGTAATAACTGGAGATGACATGTCCGTAAAAAGACAAACTGCTTGAGCACGAGAATTCACCTTGTATTTTAAAAATATTGGACATAAAAATACTTTCAGTGTTGCTAAAATAAGTGTGCAATCAAGCAATATATGCAAGATATTATTTCTTATTCCTAGGCCGCATTTACAGACGCCATCTGGTTGGATCAATGCTGCCTTTATTTTTCCTTCCGTCTGCCAAGGATTAATACAGACACGAACCCTCAATAGATCCTTGTTCTGCCCAATCCTTTACCTTACCTAATATTATTTTCCAAAGATCTTTTCTCCCATATCTAACAAGTTAGTCTGTAGTTCTTTGGGGCATAAACATCCCCTTTCTTATGAATCGGCCTAATTATTGCACCCTTCCGATTTGTGTGGATCATCCCCGATTCCAAGATTACCAAAAGCATTTGAGAGAAAAATTCTGCCCACCAGGGCGACTTTGAATTTATTATCAGGGCTGGTAGGTTGCCTGGGCCTGCTGCTCTTGTTAAATTCAGAGTCCTTATTGTACTAAGCACATTTGCTGTTGAAAAACGCCGGTTTTAGGTCCTCTACCTAAACATCTTTATAGGAATGAGTAACCTATCATCGGTGCCAAGAGGAAACTGGGTTAGTCAGGAGTAATCAATTGTCCACAGAAGTTAGAGTCTATCAAAATACCCACAGAATTCTGCAATAGGATAATTGACAATAAGCCATTAGAAGTACCCTCTTGGCAATCAGATCGCTCCTACGCGGTCAGACGTTAAGAGCTCACTATATTTTGACAATATTTTTTCACCAAATCATAAAAAAGTGTGCTCCGATCTAACATTGTGACATATTTGATGTTATTCTGTTAAGCCGTTTCAGTACTGCTCTCCAAAATCCATATGGGAAATTGCATGGAAGAATGCGTTTTTGGGCCTCCCCAACACCTTTTTCATGGCCCTAGTTTGACGGATCACCCCAAAACTCATGGAAAGTAGAGTTGGTGGATCAACTTTTTATGGAATTTTGGATACTTGTGAGTAAATTCATCATCAAACAGCTACAAAGTTTTAGCAAAACAAAAAACCCTCTTCCTTTGGAAGCTCGGACCTAACCAACTACACAGTGGAGATACAGGGACAGAATACGAGGGACCTCGTGGCAGGCACAAAACTTTTCTGCAAGTTTCTGCCAGCATCAAATTATTCGGTTCCACAAGACCAGAAGAGTAGACAAGAGAAAAACCAGTGAAGGCCAAATACAAGCCACTATTTTTCACATTAACAATACTGCAATATCACATGTTAAGCCTTTCATGACAGCTAGAGCACCTTTTTAAATCTGAACTTCTCAAAAACAGCTGAAGACATGTACATCAAAAAAGAAAAAGCACACTTTTGGAGTAATGTTCTAACTTTTTGCAACATTTTGTGTAATTCCTTTCAGCAGTTTTTCTGTATCCCTTCCCAAAATAGTCAATGTATATTTGCATGGGAAATTACATTTTGGAATCCCCGCCCTTTTTCTTGGCACCTGCTTCACTGATTACCCCAAAACTTTCCAGGAAGGAGCAGAGTTAGATTACCTTGTTTTGGACTGTTTTGTTAAGATTCAACTAGTGAAGCCAACGTTGTTACCAAATCAAACAAAAACAATTGCTCATCTTGTGGAAATTGTGACCTACTTATAACTACACAGTGGTGACTGCCACTGTATAATATAGTTTCACTGGAAAAAAAGAAGAAGAAAAAAAAATGTTAAAGTGAAGTTAAGGTTAGCTTTGAATAGGTCACCTTAACATGTCCAAAAAAATAACATCAGGCAGTTACACAAAAAAGAAAGTTGTAACATAGTTATTACAACAAAAAAAAAAGGTACTCCACAATCCATAATAGTGCTCATGACCTCACTCTTTGTGTGTCAGATGCAATTACAAATATTGTAAATAACTTTACAGATTATTTACATTTCACATTAGCCCATACTATAAAAGACAGCTGACCAAGTGCTTTTTTAAATTAAGTTGTGCATTTAGGAGTTACTAGGTAGTTGTATGAATATCAGGAGATCATGAGCATTTCGTTTAGTGTGAGAGGCCTATGCCCAATAAGCAACAAAACCCTGCTGCCTACGGCCAAATTCAGAGAAAGGTTTGAAAAAGTGAGGCTGCTGAAATCTGAACAACAAGAATACATTTTCCATTAGATGTCAACATGATATAAGTCTACACAAAAAATTATAATTCAATAAACTATATAGGAAACTTTCAGGTCAACCACTGGAGTGGAAGCCTGCTTCCCAAAGTGACTTTGTAGAGATGAGAGGTACCTGCAAGCAGAGGGGAAAGAGTATATGTCACTCAGGAGTGACCAGGAGACTTTAAAGACTAAATGCCATCATGGGTAACAAGGACTTTGACTCTGCAGCTGTGAGGACCAGGCGATGCTGAGGAAGACCAGGAGCCATGCACGAGCTGTCGCACATCGGATGTTGAGTGCTGAGGGGTCAGTGTCCAGCGGGAGCATCGACAAGCCTTGGCAAATGCAACCAACGCAGAAGTCGAAGAAGGTGCAGTGTTGGGACAATAAACTCCAGGGGACTGACCATAAGCTGGGGAGTCAGGGAAGACTCTGGGCAATCAGGTGAGCCCAAAAGAAACATAGGTGGCTCTCAATTAGACCCACAGGGCAGAAGCACTGGAGTCGCGAGAGGACCTCAAGCAACTCACCAAAAGAGGCGGGCTACGAGGAACAAGATGTGGTGTGGCTAAAGATTCTGGTCACTGGAGGTGCTCGAGATTGGGCCTACTTGGAGCATGAAGATCTTCTTGAAAGGAACCCAACAAGCCTTTGCAACTACAAGTTGACACTGTGCACAGGGGTTCGGTCATTGCATCGCCCACAAGGGATACTGGCCTCAAACTTGGTGAGAGGGCAGGGCAAACCTCAAGAGCTTTGGAACACCACCACTTCTGTTGCAGAACCTTACGGAGTCCGGAGGAGCTCAGGATCAGCAGACCAGTCGACTTAGTTGCGGTGCGTGTGAATGCAGGGGAGTGACTCCTTCACTCCAATGGAGATTCCTTCAGGTGTCTTTGATGCCCACAGGCCTTGGAAGATTTCTGTATGGTGCACAGACAATGCAGCAGACTTGAAGGGAGATGGAGTCCAGCCCCAAACGAAGTCCAGCGTGCCCAGACGGTATAAGAAGTGGTGTCTGATCTGAATCTTGTCCTACAAAGAATCTAGGGACCCACCCACACGCCCTTAAGTACCCTAAGGAAAGGCTTGGGGCAATTTCAGGGGTGGGTCTGGAGAGGGGGAGGTTACTCCCATGTCCTTTGTCCAGTTTCGTGCCAGAGCAGGAGCAGACTGCTCCCAGAGCTGGTTTAAACTGGACTATGCATGGGGACACCAAATGTGCCCCTCATGCAGACTAAGTGGCACTGACAAGCACACTTACCCTGCCCCAATACAATAAATGCTGTCTGGGAGGTGGTCACACCTCCATGTGACAGGATGCCTATTTTTCTGCCTTCCCCTGCTCAAGCTTGGCTCAGGAGCAGGAGGGCAGTATCGTATCTCTGGTCGGCAGCAACCATTTTGTGCTGTCCGGGTCAAGAAGGGTGGTACCGGGAGCACAGAGAGCCTAACAGAGGGCTCTTCAAGTGCTTGGTATCATACCCCCCACACGGTTTATGGTGTAGGGGTATGATTCCAACATGTTTGATACCAAGCATGAAAGGATTTGTTTCAGACAGTTTCAATGTGGTCATTGTGTAATTACGAGATGCCCCTCTATATAGTACATGGCTGCTTCACCTACAACCCGGGAGAATGGACTCTGTAGGGGTGTCCTGCTCATGCAGGAGCACCCTCACACTTAGAACCAAAATCTCTGCCTTCAGGCTTGAGACGGCCTGCTATAGGGGGGACTTTAAGGTTTATAGTGCAGTGACCCCAGATATAGGAAACCTATATGTGTAGTAAGTGGTGCTAGCACCAGCCTACACAGCTGCAATGGCAGGCTTGTAGTTCCATTTTGAATAGTCTCCCAAGGGTGGCATAATGCACGCTTCAGCCCATGGGGGACCTCAGTGTTTCCTGTGCCCTGGGTACCTTAGTAATAACGGATAAGGGTACCCCACTATCCAATCGGGGATGTACCAAAGTACTGAACATACCAATTTAAAGGAGAAAGCAGAAAGACGGGGGTCCTGATTAGCAGGATCCTAGTCAGAATAGTCAGTAACAGATTAGCACCAGGCAAAAAGTGGAGGTAACCATAAAAGAAGATCCTACATTCCTACAGTTTCAATTACAGGAAATGACCAGAAACTAGAGTAAAGGAAGATACTATGTTTAACTTACTGCTGTCATAGATGACAGACTGCTCTACCATTTTGGGAACATTTCCAGATGAGGTAACATTTTTAGGCTTAAGTCACATTATTTGCAAATTACTATGTAGTGCTACTTTATGCATAGAGGGATAAATCTCTTGAGAACTTGCCCTACTTCTTTGACTCATAAATTCTTCTAATCACCCTCTACTATTACTTTTGACATAGAAACCTCTTCATATTATGGATATTTTAATAATATATTCATAATGGGGAGATGAGAGTTTGCTGGTGGTTAGTTCTTTGCCCCTGACTGGAAAATGTTTATGATTATAAAAAAATAAAATAGTTACTGCTTAGTGAGATGAATGTTTGCACTAATTGAAAACACTGCACTTTATGGATCAATTTTTACTTCACATTGGCCAAGCTATGTCTGAACGTGCCCAACTCCATCTTGTATTTTTACGCGCCCATGTTTTCATCTCACTCTGTTCAGCCGCAGTAAAAAGTATTAAAATGAAATGCTTTGTTGTCTTTGGTGATCTTTTGAGGAAGCCTTCCAAATGTAACTGTTCAAGGCCTCTGATGCCAGTTTTCAGTAGGTTTAATCACTATATGAGTCTATCATTGTTTTGTGTGTAACTAGATTTGTAGTCATATCAGATAAAATTAGGTCAAAAGGAAACTACTGGCTATTCACTAGGGGATGGGTTTTGGAATGGTGTTCAGTAATAAAGAGTTATTTTCTGTTCTGTGATTTGCTGAGCCTATGTAACATTTTACTCACCTCATGTGGACTTTTGATTTCCACTGTGTATTTTCTTATGAAAAAAGGGCTCATTCTGGAAGTGAGCTAGAGTCAATCACTTGAATCTTAAAGAGCAGACCAATGAAAATCTGGCTCATGCCTAGGACTTAGAATATTTTGCCAGACTGAAAACTGCATTTGGCTAAACTAGCTACTTCCCTATTCTGATTGATTTAACCATACTTTGCCTTCTATAACAAACTTTAAAACTTTTAATAAACCTTCATGGTTTCTAACAAGTGAACAGTCTCAAAAAGGCTTATTAACAGATTATGCGATCTGTTCTATTAAGAATTTTGACTCGGTTAACATCATCTATTGTGGAGAATAACACTACCCCAGATCTGTGATAAGGTGCTTGTTAGATCCGGGATGGCTGGTTGGCTAAGGTAGGTACCTTAGGCCAAATAGGGACCCGTGGTTCCACATCCGGGAAAGGAAGGTCACCTTCTCAGATAGCCCCCGCTCACCCTCCTTGGTAGCTTGGAACGAGCCCCTCCTTGGTAGCTTGGAACGAGCAGACAGGCTTATCTTCATGGCAAATGTGTAAAGAATGTGTAAAGTATTTGCAACCACACTCACAGCCACCCCCACAAATAGACTCCACATAAGTTTTATAAAAAAAGGAGTATATATTTTATATGAAAAGATATAAGATAAGACCACACTATATATATCCAACATATGAGTTTGTGTGCTATTTCTCCTGGCCGGTTGTTAGGCCAGCCAGCCCTTGTAAGTTCTGGCGGTATTAACGCCTTAACCGCAGCGGTTTTTCTGTCGCTGTGGCAGCGTTCTAAAGGGTGGGCGGGGCTGTGTCGGCCGTTGGCCGACGGCAGCACTGGGGAGGGAGTGCTCCGGTCGGCCAACAAGAGCACCGAAGGGGTTAACGAGCACTTCTAAACATTCTCCTGTAATCCTAATATCATGTTATACAGTTCGTAATACTAGAATTAGGCTCTTTTGCAATGTAAAAATAATGTAAGGCATCACACACCAATCCGACACTCTGCAAACTAAAAAGAATGCAATGCGTAACGCAACAATGGGGCACTTTGTAAATGAAATAATGCATTGCTTAATAAAACCACAAGGTACGCCGTTATGCAGAAATATGGCAATGAGTAATACACTAATCAGGAAATTCGTTAAGATATAGGGCGTTACAACGCATGCTTTTACCACGCATGGCTTTAAAACGTGTTTTTTACATCGCAAACCTTTACAACGCATAGCGCTTTGGGGTGCTGGATAGTGAATAGTTTAATTTACTATCCCAACTCCAGTCCCCGTGGACACTAGGGAAGGTGTTGGATAGTAAATTAAACGTATTCCCTATCCTAGAGTGCCTCCCAGCGCAATGCGTTGTAATGGTTTGCGTCGTAAAGGCACTGCGTTGTAAAAGTTGCTTTGTAAAGGATGTTTCCCAATATGTTATGCAGGAATAATGCAATGCGTCATACGACAATCAGGTAGCTTGTTATGTAGAAATAATGCCATGCATCATACACTAATCAGGTAGTTCGTTATGCAGGAATAATGCAATACGTAATACGACAATCAGGTACTCAGTTATGCAGATGTAGAATAATGCGCAATACACTCAGGCATTGATCACTGTGCCTTAGGCGGTCTCTCTGCTTCTCCCTCTGACTTGCAGGTAGCCTCTCAACAGTTGCCTCCAACACGGGTGCGGTGTAATCAAAAAGTGCAGCTCCGCACTCCAGCCTCTGTACTGCGACTCCCTTGGCAATACGGGCCCTCATACGAGCAGAAGCAGAGGCTCGCACTGCCGGAATGAGAGAGAGGCCAAGAGCGTTTCCCTCCGAGCCCGCCTCCCACCTCAGAAGTCGACACACGTTACATGGGGGGGGGCGCAAACTCACTCTCTTCTCCTCGTCCAGCGGCAGGGCCTCCAATGCAATCCTTGTGAATTGGCAACTGCAGGCTCGGGACGGGGGCTCAGCTCCTCTGGGGCTGCAGGTCCGAGCTGCTACGGTTACGAAGACTTCAGGTTGCCACAGGGCTCACGCACACAGCGCCGCTGAGACTTCTTTAAGCTGCGGGATGCACGATCACAAGGCACTCCACACGAAGGTCTCAGGCTGCACGAAGTTCACGCGCACAGCTCCACTAAAACTCACTTAACCACTTGGCTGCTACGGCACTTCAAGGATTTCAGTGTAATTTCCATTGAAATCAATGGAAACTCCATGACGAGTTACCCTTGTCATTAGCACTGAAGGGGTTAACTCTGGTGCACACGATAACAAGGCAAATCCTCACGGTGCACCAAGCACAAGCACTCAGCGTCAATGAGACTCACTTGGATTACGGTGCCCACGATAACAAGGCAAATCCTCACAAAGTTCTCACGATGCACCAAGCACACGCACACAGTGTCAATGAGACTCCCTTGGATTCCGGTGCACACCATAACTGGACAATACTCACAAAGGGGTTCAGGCTGCAAACAGCACACCACACCGCGGATTCTTGCTTGGACTCCAGGTGCCCACGATCACAAGGCACACCTTACGAGGGTCTCAGGCTGCAAGAAGCACGCGCACACACCGCCGCTGAGACTCTCCTGGAAACTTTTATGTTTCCGCAACAGGGAGCCAGCTCACCTTTGGCCAGGGCCGGACTGGGAACCACAACGGGCCCTTGCAAAGTGCTCGGCCGGCCACCCTCCCCACTCAGGGGTGGGGGGTTGGAGGTGCCGCTGAGCTCTTTGCCGGGTCCGGTTTTTGGCAGATTTTGGTACAGGCCGGTTTCGGCCCTGTAACAAAAACAGCCCGTAGGGGCCCAAAACAGCCCCCACTCGTGCGTCGCACCGGGGAATTGCCCGGTGCCCGCTATGGCCAGTCCGGCCCTGCCTCATGCCCATGGGATAAGTTACTTCAGAACACAGCAAAGCAAAGTCCTTTCAAGCAGGGGGACACCGCACACAGCAAAGTCCCTTTAGCCTTTCCTTAGCTAAAACATCAAACTGCAGGCCAGCCCCAGAACACACAGCAAGGGTCAGTCTTTTCCTTCAGTTGTTTCTTCCTTGGCATAGATTCCTGTTGACCACGGAGTAACTCCATTCTTGTTTAATCTTTATCATACCATTCTCCAAATTTCAGGGGCTTCAGCTCTCATAGTTATACCCCTCAATGGCTTTAAAGTCTGTGTTTCAAGTGGCACGGACCGCTGTTCAAACCAGTTCTGGGTGCCTCCCTGCCAGGGACACCACCTTCCTTTGATTAGTGGGGGTCTGGATTCTCAATCACTCAGCAGGAGATGGGACAATTGTTTTATAGCAGCAACCCAGGCCTCTTCACCCCTAGGGGCTACTCCTCCCCCTACACTCCAGATGCAGGTCAGCCTGTTGCTGTCTCACCTCCCCCCTTGGGTCAAGACATTCCCCAGATCCTATCGCTTTCAAATCCAGTACAGTCAATCCACAACCAGGCAGAGACACACAGACCTGTTTAGAGCACAAAAACCCAGCCACTTCTAAAAGAGTGGCTTATAAACACACAATGCAAAGACCACCTTCATAGAATGATGCATCTTCGTGGCTATGGTATAGACAAATTGGATTACAGCAGTGTTCCCAAGCTGCTACTGAGCAAAAGGGTGTGAATATCAATAGGGCAAATGTATTGTGAGAAATTTGATTTTGACCAATACTTTCAGTTTGGTCTGGATTAACGTGGTGACCGGAATTACAAACACGTGAACTTTTTGGTTATGCATTATTGATTTGCAGGCTATTATTTTGATTATTGTCATTTTTTAGCTCATAATTGTGTTTAAGTGCTGTCATCATATGAGTTGAAATACTAGGAACTGGATATGTCACAGACTATTACATTATTGTGAATTATTTTATTGACTTTAAAGATTTGCTAAATAGATGTCAAAATCCAAGACAGAGATATTTAAGTTGAACTAGTCTGCAAATTCAGGGTGTGTATTAAGTCCTCCAATTCACACCAGGATAGGAGTTTCCTGTAGTACTAAAGGTTTAGTACAATGCGTTCTAATCTAAATTGAGGATTTTTTTTTCTTAGAAGCAATAGAGTAAATGCACTGATCAAAGGGTGGGTTGCTGCTGGTCAAAAATGTGAATGTGATTGTGCCTCAAGGTATAATTTTTTTGCCGAAAGAAATTTGCCTCTCTTTCTTATTTAGACAAGATATTAATTGTTTAGGATTGTACATTTGGGTTATGGTTCTGAAACCATTACGTCATGGTGAACCGCGCTGTGATTGGTTCATTTTGATGGTGAGCCTCGCTGTTATTGGCCAGTTGTCACTGAAAGTCACGCTGTGATTGGGGAGTCCTAACTATAGCTAAACTGTAATTGGTAACTGTTTTTTTCCATTACGTGATCGGGAAAAATCAGACTGGGGAAAAATAGGAGCTATTTTGCAAAGGTTTAGGATTACTATAATGGAAAGAGAAAATACGCAACCTATAACGGTCTAGTTCGAAGCATTGAATGAGTGGTATCGTATATCAATTGCGAATGAACAGAAAATAAGCAGAATCAGATTAGAAATGCAGGGAGCCATTGGTTAAATTAAAAATGAGGAATACAGAAGTGTGTGGAGCGAGGATACGATGCTGAGAGTGGGTGTGTTCCCTCCAATTATTAATACTGCTAAAAAGAAATTTGATAAGAGCAATTAAAATAAAAAATAATAAGAAAAAAAAATAGGAGAGAGCAATTAAGATGAGGAAGCCAACTTGTTAATTGATTTATTACTTTCAAGATACTCCTGAATACAATGATTTACAGGCACACAGACCATCTACTCAGGATATGGGTGCAGGAGTGCAGAGCATGAGTACGCATGTGTGGCGAGGCAAGTGCACCATAGAGTTAATCAGGTCCTAGTAGGATTATCCCTAATAATGTCATTTTATCTACTGATGATCCCATCATTCCTACTGTTACTACAGAGCAGTCCGGACAACCAGTAAGAACGGAAATCAATATTGATCCATTTTCAAACTCGATTTGGAGTAATGCTACAGAGTAAGATTGATGTAGAAAGACTGACTATATACAATGAAGAACTAAAATACATGTATAAACAAGCAGCTAGATGTGCGCATATAGTAGGCTTGAAGAATTAGTGGAAGAATGTGATATTAATATAATAAATAAAATAAATCTGCTTCCCTCAAATAGAATCACCATTACGTTATAAATAGGCTTTATTACACTCCCAAAAAAATTGCAAAATTTGTCAGCCCACCTCCTGTGTGCCCCAGATGTGATATGCCAGAGGCTGACGATATCCATGTTTTTTATGACTGCCCTATCATTGGTCCCTTCTGGGCCACTATCGAGAGGACATTGGAGAGCATTTTTAAGACGAAACTTAGTCTCAATGTTGTAAGGGGTTTTTTTTGGTTTTGATACTGATCTTCTAGATGGGCTAAGGGGGACACAGGTGGCTTTCACTCCAATTCTTATTGCACGTAGGGAAATTTATAAAGTTTGGAAGGATGCTACCCCTCCCTTGCATGAAAATTGGCTTCAATCCGTACTTAGAATTGAACGTTTAGAAACGGGTGCACCATACAATAGGACTAGCATGGTATGGCAACCTCTAATTGTTAGACCTGGCACCTTGGCGTGAGTCTCCCTTCCACTTTTTGCTGATGTGCCTCCGATGTTTTGCTGGTTTTCCGATACTCAGGGCACTGCGCCACGGCTGATCCGTGCCGCAGTGCAAGTGCTCCCTACTGTAAAACTGTACATACGATTGGTATCCATGATTGGTGCATTGGATTTACTGTCAGTCCCTAGTAAAGCGCACTAGAGAGTGCCGGGGCTTGTAGATGCCAATACTGCTGGTGGGCCTGCAGCGCTGGTTGCGCCACCCACCGAAGCAGCCGTAAAGTTGTGTCTGGGAACTGCGACCGCAGAACCCGCGTGTGGTCTCGTACTGTCACGCTAGCTGGGCAAGTGCACCCACTTGCCAGCCCCTGAACCTTCCCTTGACTACGTATTAGTCACCCCTATGGTAGGCCTGCGGGCAGGGTGCGTTGTAGGTGTAAGGTAGGACAAGCCCTGATGTGTGTGGCATGTCCTAGTAGTGACTTACAACCAAGACCGTATTTCACTATTGAAGGCTACCTGCTCCATTAGGCCAGACTGAGCTGCGAGAATTATTACACCCTATAATTCCCGCAGGCTCAAGGAGCATGGTAGCGAGTCATGTTTAGTATGCCTGAACTCAGGATGATAAAATATTTCTTGTAGTCAAGTTTATTTTAGTATCCTGGGTTTGCAAATGCTACTTTTAGAAAGTTAGCATTTGCTTGCTTAACCATTTCAGCCCGCCTCTGCTGGTATGTGTATCTGACTGTCTGGGATGTGTGAGTGACAGGGCTGGAGGGATGACAGGTGGTGAATGTGCAGATTACACCTTAGTGGGAGGTAGGAGTGCCTCTTGACTCGAACTGTAGCTGTGCTCGGCCACCACAATGCTGGCTCCACCCTCCTGGGGAGCGGCGGATGACTCTGCCGGCACCTGGCCCAGGAAGGGCGAAGCCCCCATCAACAAGGTACTCTGGCCGCCCCTGTCCGCACAATGCTGGCTCCACCCCCTGTGGGGCGTCTGATGCGCCTGCCCCTCACACTGAAAGCAGAAGCCGGAGTACACCCGCCGGGGTACTCAAGGACTGAGAGTAGCTATGCAAAGGCCCCCCTGGCCGGCGAGAACAAAAGAATTGGCCTATAAAAGAAGGAGCCCTGCTCCTTGAAAGTTAGATCCTGTTTGGGCCACAGAAGGACTCTGCCCTACGAGAAGGACCGTGAGAGACAAGGAAGGGTGCTGACTCTTGCCTGTGTCTGGTGCCTTGCTGCTGAAGGAGAGGAAGAAGAAAAGACTACGAGAAGACTTTTGCTTTACTTTGTGCCAAACTCTGCTAAAGAGATCTCCAAGGGCTTGCTGTGAACTTGCCCCCTGACCAGCGTCCCAGGACCAGTGGACGCTACCCCCTGAAGTAAAGCGACTGCGGGTGCTGACCATCGCTGCAGTACTGACGGAGGAATCTCCTCCAAGGCGACGACCCCTGCCTGACCACCGTGACCGGGGCCCAAAGCAACAGCGGAAGCAAAGTGAGGACCAGCTGCCGCTGGCCCAAACACCGTGACCACAACTGCACCGGGAGCCCGAGAGCAAAGCGAAGGAGGACCCGTCCGGTCCAAGCTCTCGAGTGGGCTGCGATACGAGCAACCCCTCACCTGCAAAGACGGACAGTTGCCCTGTGAGAATCCGCAAAGTCGGTAACCTGCCCGACAGCCCAGCTGTGAACGCACAGCTGCACCGGCACTTGGCTGGGTACGTCCTGCACTTGGGGACCGTACTGCCACTTGCCACCACCGCACAGCCGCCGCCGCCAGGGTCGGAGCGGACGACGAGGAGAGGACCCTGCCGCCACAGAGCACCGCTGCCCCGGATGACCAGTGACCTGCTCGGCTGAAGAGCCGCAACGATCAGCGACCCCGGGAAGGCAACGCGACGTGGGACAGATCCCCTGGAAGCCGCCGGCTCCACAAGAACTTTGGTTAACACTGGCCTACGGGCTCAAAGAGAACTGTGGTAACCTGAACTGAGTAACTTGCAACCGTTATCATAAAGTACGTTGACTGTATTCACAAGCCTGCTTAAAATCTATATAAAGATATATATTTTTACAGAATACAGTCTGGTCTCGTTGTGTGGTGGGTTGGTTGTAAAGGTGTACTATTGCAAGTGTTTAACCTATATGCCCCAAAGATTAGCCTGCGACTGCTTAAGCCACACTACCTAGAGGGTAAGCAGAGGTTGTCTGGAAGGTAACCCTCAGCCCTGACGAGGAAGAGGAGAGTCCCTGCTTGTCGCTAGTGTTGCACTGCGCCAACTAGAGACTCCCCCTTCCTACATTGGACGCAGCGGTGAGGATTTTCGAATTTACACTTGCGATATCTATACCTGAGCTTCTGACCACTACACAAGGATTACGGTCCGGTTACTGAGCCACAGACTTTGCTTTTGAATTTTGCCGAAAAGAAGATTCCGAGCGCAGAAGCCATGCCGGGCACAAAGAGCCTGGATGGAGCAGAGTCCACGACCTCCGAGGTGTTGGAGGTGGAGTGGGACGCCGCAAAGCTGGATAAGTACTCCAAAACTGAACTGAAGTTTTTCTGTAGGAAACTCAAGGTTCCGCACGCTGGTTGCAAGAATAAGCCAGAGCTCTACAAGGCCCTGAAAGCCTGGGTGGAGTCCAGAAAGACCCCGGAGGATCAAGACGCCCTCGCGGAGCAAGTTGCAACTGAGGAGCAGAATGCACTTGGAAATCTGATCGACCTCAAGAGGCAAGACAGCGTGCACAGCTTTGGTAAAGGCCCGTCGCCAGAGGAGCTGGCGGACAGGAAGGAAACAAGGAATCACGAAAGAAAGCTGGCAGAATTGAAAATCCAACTGGAGCTTGAAACAAAAAGAATGGCGCTGGAAGAGCGAAAGCACCAAATGGATTATGAAGTAAAAATGAGGGAGATAAGTCTCAAGGAGAGAGACTTGGATCGTCCTCCCTCTGGTGGCAGCACATCGCCAGTGCAGGTAGAGTCAAGAGTGCACATCCCGAAGGACGTAGTTAAAGAGTTATTTAAGGGGGATGACATAGGACAGTGGTTTAGGGCATACGAGGTAGCCATGTCCTCCCACCGGGTCCCTGACAAGGATTGGGGAGCGGGGTTGTGGGGAAGGTTCCTTAGCGAAGGGCGAGATACCTTGCTAGATTTGCCCGTTGAGAATCAGAGATCCTATTCCCACATGAAAGAAGCTTTAATGAACAGGTACGGGCTTACCCCTGAAATGTATAGACAGAAGTTTAGGGGATGTACTAAGCGGCCTGGGAATACGTATGTGGAGTATGTGACTTACTTTTGCAGAGCACTGGATGGTTGGGTGAAGGGTAGCAAAGTGAATGATTTTCAAGGTCTCTTTGATTTAATTGCATGGGAGCACTTGTCTGATCACTGTTTTCCTGAGTTACGCCAACACCTGATCGATAGCAAGCTGTCCAACCCGAGGAAGCTTGCTGAGGAGGCGGACCGCTGGCTCAGCACCAGGGTCCACAAGGGTCCCGTGGGAGACTCCGCCAAGAGTGGGCAGGGTCCCCAGCAGAAGAGTGGGGGGGACAAAGGGGGAAAACAGAAAGGGTTCCAAAAAGGCCCCCAAGGTAGTTCCCAAGGGAGCCCGCAGCAGGGTTCTCAGCCTCCCCCACCTCCGAAGCAGAATGGGGCCCCGACAGGTAAACCTGTTCCAAAGGGGCCCTTCAATTGTTTCAAATGTGGCGAGCCTGGGCACATATCCAGTGACCCCTAGTGTCGCCTGTTTGGAAAACCCGCACCCACTGGTGCTCCGCCCCGTCAAGTGACTAGCGTTCACCTGGGAGAAGAAATGATGGTCCCGGGGGGTGGAGATCCCGTTCACATGACCCTGGTCTCGCTAGGAGACAGCGAGATGATCCCTACGAACTACCTGCCCTCTAACACTAAGAAATATGGGCAGGTGGTGATCATCAATGGTAAGGAAGCTGAGGCTCTTAGAGACACAGGAGCCAGTGTGACTGCAGTGAGGCAGCACCTGGTGTCTCAAGAGCAGGTTGTACCCCATGCCTACTGTAGGGTTATCAACGCTGATAATTCAGAGAGTCAGTGTCCGATGGCTCAAGTTCCCTTCGAGTGGGGGGGGGGGGGGGTCTCTGGTACTCTGCAGGTCTGTGTGAGAAAAACCATGCCTGTTGACTGTTTGCTAGGGAACGACTTGGAGCACTCCCCTTGGGAAAAGGTGGAGAAGACGACTCACCTGCGGATGGTGGGTCTGCCTGACTGGGCGTGCGTGACCACCCGGTCGATGGCAGCCAGTAGGGGTGATCGAGAGGTCCTGGGGCCTGAAGGAGAGGCCCAGGAACCGGCCTTAGGGAGAAGGCACAGGGGGCGCGGGAAACCGGCTCCTGAAGTTCCCACGGTCCAGGAGGAAGCAGACCTTGAGGGGGATGCCCTGGAGCCTACAGGGGAACAGATCGCCGAACTGGGGGACCTGCCTGAGCTGACCCATTGGCAGCAAGAAGGAGGACCCTCCAGGGAGGAATTCTGCAGGGAGCAGAAAGAATGCCCTTCTCTCGTGGGTATGCGGCAGCAGGCTGCAGACCAGGCCAATGGTGTTCAGGCCAAAACACATTACGTGTACTGGGAGAACGACCTCCTGTATTCGGAGCCTAAGGCTGCTGAACCTGGGTCAGCCCGTGTGCTGGTGGTACCCCAGAAGTTCAGAGCCTTCCTACTGGGTCTGGCTCATGATGTGCCTTTAGCAGGACATTTGGGGATGGACAAGACCTATGACAGGCTTGTCACCCACTTTTACTGGCCCCAAATGCATAAGAGTTCAGATGCTTATTGCAGAACCTGTCCGACTTGCCAGGCAAGTGGGAAGACGGGAGGGAAGAACAAGGCTCCCCTCCAACCCTTCCCTGTGGTCGGTACGCCATTCCAGCGAGTGGGTATTGACATCGTTGGGCCTCTGGACCCCAAGACAGCCATGGGCAACAGGTTCAACCTGGTCTTGGTGGACCATGCCACCCGGTACCCTGAAGCCATCCCTCTGAGGACAGTGACGGCTCCCGTGGTGGGGCGTGCACTGATGGGAATTTTCTCCCGAGTAGGATTCCCTCTAGAGGTGGTGAGCGACAGGGGGACCAATTTCATATCGAAGTATATGAAGTCCCTTTGGCAGGAGTGTGGCGTGACGAGAAGTGTGGCTCACTGGTTAGAGCAGGCAGACCCTGAAGCAGAGGTCAGACCCGGGACCAGGGTTCGATTCCCGACGCGGCAGGGTGTTGAGCTCAAATGTCCACGGACTCGATAATTCTCGCTTCGGTGCCTGACCTAATCATGGGTTCACACTATGCAACTCTGGGCATTAAGCTTGCTTAATCTCCACAACGGCCCCCCGGCGGCGGGATGCCTGGCTTTCACCTTGGGGATGCCCTATAGGGGCTATCTCACAGGGAAAAACCAGGACGGGTTCCCAAGGCAAGCGCGGAGATACCCCTTCGGGGGTCGATTCTGGCGCTATATAAGAAATGCAATAACAATAATAATAAGTTCACCACGCCCTACCATCCCCAAGGTAACGGGTTGGTTGAAAGATTCAACCGAACCCTAAAAGGCATGATCATGGGCCTGGAAGGTCCGATGAGGCGTAAGTGGGACGTCCTCTTACCATGCCTGCTCTTTGCATATCGCGAGGTGCCGCAGAAGTCCCTAGGGTTCAGCCCCTTTGAACTACTGTACGGTCACCCATGAGAGGACCGCTGAGTTTGGTAAAGGAAGGCTGGGAGCAATCTCCCAGGAAACCTCTCCAGAATGTATATAGCTACATGCTGGCCTTCAGAAACCAGACCAGACGCTTCAGACAACTTGCCGAGGCAAATCTGGAAGCAAGCCAGGAGGAAATGAAGCGGTGGTACGATCAGAATGCCACTCTGGTCGAGCTTCAGCCTGGACAAGAGGTGTATGTCCTGGCCCCAGTGGAGCCCTGTGCCCTTCAGGATAAGTGGACAGGACCATTTGAGGTTGTGGAGCGCAAGAGCCCCGTGACATACTTGGTGGACATGAAGACGCCCAGGAACCCTTTGCGGGTCCTACATGTCAACCGCCTCAAGCCCCACTTGCGAAGGTCCGAAGTGGGCATGTTGTTGGCAACCGATGACGGAATGGAGGAGGAGTCGGAGCCTCTTCCTGACCTCTTGGTGGCCTGTGAGAAAGATGGGTCAGTGGATGGAGTTAACCTCTCACCCACCCCGACCGCCGAACAACAGGAGGACTGCCGCCAGTTGCTGGGGCAGTTTCCAGACCTGTTCTCCCTGGTTCCGAGTGTCACAGATTGGTGCGTCCATGATGTGGACACTGGAGACAGCTTACCTGTGAAGCATAAGGCTTACAGGGTGACTGACAGGGTCAGAGCCTGCATAAAGGAGGAGGTCTCCAAGATGCTTGCCCTCGGGGTGGTTGAGTCTTCCAGCAGTCCTTGGTCCAGCCCCGTGGTCTTGGTTCCGAAGGCTGCTGCGCCGGGAGCCACACCCGAACTCCGGTTCTGTGTGGACTACAGAGGACTCAATTCAGTCACGAAGACTGACGCGCACCCCATCCCCAGAGCTGACGAGCTCATTGATCGGCTAGGGGCTGCCCGGTTCCTCAGCACGTTTGATTTAACGTCTGGGTACTGGCAGATCGCCTTGACCGATGGGGCAAAGGAGAGGTCGGCATTCTCTACACCAGATGGGCATTTCCAGTTCCGGGTTATGCCATTTGGAATGAAGAATGCCCCTGCCACCTTTCAGAGATTGGTCAACCAGGTGTTGGCTGGACTGGACGAGTTCAGTGCCGCCTACCTGGATGACATCGCAGTGTTCAGCGGTACCTGGCCCGAACACCTGCGACACCTCTGGGAAGTGTTGATGGCCCTGCGCAGAGCAGGCCTCACAATCAAGGCAAGCAAGTGCCAGATTGGGCAGGGTTCCGTGGTGTACTTGGGACACCAAGTTGGGAGTGGCAAGGTAGCCCCCTTGCAGCCCAAAATCGAGACCATCCTGGCTTGGGAACCCCCCAAGACCCAGACTGCAGTGAGAGCCTTCCTGGGGCTCACTGGGTATTACAGGAGGTTTGTCAAGGACTATGGCACGATCGTGACCCCCTTGACAGAGCTGACTTCGAAGAAGCAGCCCAGGAATGTGATTTGGACTGACACCTGTCAGAAGGCTTTTGACACCCTGAAGACTGCCATGTGCACGGCGCCCGTGCTCCTGGCCCCTGATTTCTCCAAGGAGTTCATTGTGCAAACAGACGCTTCAGAGCATGGTGTAGGGGCTGTTCTTTCACAGATGACTGAGGAGGGCTTTGACCAACCCGTAGCCTTCATAAGTAGGAGGTTACTTCCACGGGAAAGTAGGTGGAGTGCAATAGAGCGTGAAGCATTTGCTGTGGTCTGGGCGCTGAAGAAGCTTAGACCCTACTTGTTTGGGTCTCACTTCCGAGTTCAGACGGACCACAGGCCCCTCAGATGGTTGATGCAAATGAGGGGTGAGAACCCGAAACTGTTGAGGTGGTCCATTTCTCTACAGAGTATGGACTTTACGGTGGAACACCGCCCTGGCACCGATTACGCCAACGCTGACGGTCTGTCCAGATTTTTCCGCCTTAGTGATGTGGAACTCCCTGGGGAAGGGTAGTTCCCCCCACATTTCAGCTGGAGGGGACACATGTTAGACCTGGCACCTTGGCGTGAGTCTCCCTTCCACTTTTTGCTGATGTGCCTCCGATGTTTTGCTGGTTTTCCGATACTCAGGGCACTGCGCCACGGCTGATCCGTGCCGCAGTGCAAGTGCTCCCTACTGTAAAACTGTACATACGATTGGTATCCATGATTGGTGCATTGGATTTACTGTCAGTCCCTAGTAAAGCGCACTAGAGAGTGCCGGGGCTTGTAGATGCCAATACTGCTGGTGGGACTTGCCAGCCCCTGAACCTTCCCTTGACTACGTATTAGTCACCCCTATGGTAGGCCTGCGGGCAGGGTGCGTTGTAGGTGTAAGGTAGGACAAGCCCTGATGTGTGTGGCATGTCCTAGTAGTGACTTACAACCAAGACCGTATTTCACTATTGAAGGCTACCTGCTCCATTAGGCCAGACTGAGCTGCGAGAATTATTACACCCTATAATTCCTGCAGGCTCAAGGAGCATGGTAGCGAGTCATGTTTAGTATGCCTGAACTCAGGATGATAAAATATTTCTTGTAGTCAAGTTTATTTTAGTATCCTGGGTTTGCAAATGCTACTTTTAGAAAGTTAGCATTTGCTTGCTTAACCATTTCAGCCCGCCTCTGCTGGTATGTGTATCTGACTGTCTGGGATGTGTGAGTGACAGGGCAGGAGGGATGACAGGTGGTGAATGTGCAGATTACACCTTAGTGGGAGGTAGGAGTGCCTCTTGACTCGAACTGTAGCTGTGCTCGGCCACCACAATGCTGGCTCCACCCTCCTGGGGAGCGGCGGATGACTCTGCCGGCACCTGGCCCAGGAAGGGCGAAGCCCCCATCAACAAGGTACTCTGGCCGCCCCTGTCTGAACAATGCTGGCTCCACCCCCTGTGGGGCGTCTGATGCGCCTGCCCCTCACACTGAAAGCAGAAGCCGGAGTACACCCGCCGGGGTACTCAAGGACTGAGAGTGGCTATGCAAAGGCCCCCCTGGCCGGCGAGAACAAAAGAATTGGCCTATAAAAGAAGGAGCCCTGCTCCTTGAAAGTTAGATCCTGTTTGGGCCACAGAAGGACTCTGCCCTACGAGAAGGACCGTGAGAGACAAGGAAGGGTGCTGACTCTTGCCTGTGTCTGGTGCCTTGCTGCTGAAGGAGAGGAAGAAGAAAAGACTACGAGAAGACTTTTGCTTTACTTTGTGCCAAACTCTGCTAAAGAGATCTCCAAGGGCTTGCTGTGAACTTGCCCCCTGACCAGCGTCCCAGGACCAGTGGACGCTACCCCCTGAAGGAAAGCGACTGCGGGTGCTGACCATCGCTGCAGTACTGACGGAGGAATCTCCTCCAAGGCGACGACCCCTGCCTGACCACCGTGACCGGGGCCCAAAGCAACAGCGGAAGCAAAGTGAGGACCAGCTGCCGCTGGCCCAAACACCGTGACCACAACTGCACCGGGAGCCCGAGAGCAAAGCGAAGGAGGACCCGTCCGGTCCAAGCTCTCGAGTGGGCTGTGATACGAGCAACCCCTCACCTGCAAAGACGGACAGTTGCCCTGTGAGAATCCGCAAAGTCGGTAACCTGCCCGACAGCCCAGCTGTGAACGCACAGCTGCACCGGCACTTGGCTGGGTACGTCCTGCACTTGGGGACCGTATTGCCACTTGCCACCACCGCACAGCCGCCGCCGCCAGGGTCGGAGCGGACGACGAGGAGAGGACCCTGCCGCCACAGAGCACCGCTGCCCCGGATGACCAGTGACCTGCTCGGCTGAAGAGCCGCAACGATCAGCGACCCCGGGAAGGCAACGCGACGTGGGACAGATCCCCTGGAAGCCGCCGGCTCCACAAGAACTTTGGTTAACACCGGCCTACGGGCTCAAAGAGAACTGCTATAAGAACTGTGGTAACCTGAACTGAGTAACTTGCAACCGTTATCATAAAGTACGTTGACTGTATTCACAAGCCTGCTTAAAATCTATATAAAGATATATATTTTTACAGAATACAGTCTGGTCTCGTTGTGTGGTGGGTTGGTTGTAAAGGTGTACTATTGCAAGTGTTTAACCTATATGCCCCAAAGATTAGCCTGCGACTGCTTAAGCCACACTACCTAGAGGGTAAGCAGAGGTTGTCTGGAAGGTAACCCTCAGCCCTGACGAGGAAGAGGAGAGTCCCTGCTTGTCGCTAGTGTTGCACTGCGCCAACTAGAGACTCCCCCTTCCTACACTAATGGAATGGGCTATGGAAATGAGGCTGGTAACAAATCCTGCATATGTCCAATGATTAAACCTGGCCCCAGTATAAAGGGGTAGCCGGGTCAGCTCTGGGTACAGCAAGAACTTCAACCCTGGGTGCCCAGGATGGATAGGGGATGCGAGTGTTCATTTGTACGTGCCAAGGTGAGATGAGGACAAAAATAATAAATAAATAAATAAATAAAATAAAATAAAAAGTTTGCGCAGAAATAACAAAATGGATTTATGTGAAGGTGAACTGGATGTAATAGGTTTATTAATCCCATGTGCACGTATCAGAATTAACTGTACAGAGGATTGGGCAAATGTAAAGAAAGGCCAGGATAAATGGAAAAAGAAAGTGCGAAGCAGAAAAAGAAGTGATTCAGACTAAGAGTGAACCGGAAATGGTAGGACTGAATTTAATTTACGAGAGGTACATGGAGGGGAATATTTGCATGTAACTTGGAATAGATCTTAATCTTTTTGCATTGTGACAAACTTTCCAAAGCTTAAGGAGGAAGCGGATAAATGGTGAAGAGACTAGATTATTTTGTAGGTGCTGTGGGTACATTCAAATATGGAGTTTGAAATCATTGCCTTGAAGGATTTGCGAGTTGAATACAAGGCAGCTGTCTCATAGCCAGCAGTGGCGCCTCAAAGAGTACCTCCTCATAATGGTACAGTGTTTGCTGCTTTGTAAAAGGAAACTTGAACTATTTAAGCAAAAGGTTTCATAGAGAGGTGAATTTGTAAATACATTAGAAGAGCTACTAAAAAAAACCAGAGGAATGAGAAGTTTATGAAGATTTAAAAAAATAAATCAGGGTCGAAGATTGGACAAAAGAAGGCATTAGAGGTTTCATGTCAGTGTTTGTATTGGGTTTTCGTCCAGAACTTAGTTCTCATATCCAGCAGATTGGGATTTGTTGGCAGAGATCAAATTCAAAATGGTAGTGTTTCCCAAATGCAGCAGAATGTAAATCTATCAGCACAAAATGTCATACCGCAGTCTACGGTCCCATCCTAATTGACTCCTGAGCAGAATTTGAAAAATCACAGGCAATTCAATATGAATAGGCCTGTAGCTCCAGTGATGCAGCAAAATATGTAACTGATGATATTGTGTCAGATTACTGCAAAAGTCTGTCTTAAGTTTCACACTCCATGTTTCATGAGCTAAATTTGGCAGCACCATCAATCAAAGAATAATTATGCCACACTCTCCAGCCAAGAGACTGGTTGGCAGTAAGGAAGCAGGTTTGTAAATCCTGTCCAGAGCGAAGGTGCAAAGGTCCATACCAAATGATCCTTGTGATGAACAATGCTGTGAAACATGGAGGCTTGCAACATTGGAGCCCTACATCTCACACGAAGACAGGTAAGGCTGCAGATGAAGTAGTGGCGACAACAACCACTGAACCATATCATCTAGCTTGAGATTGCTGTGTGGATCCAGCAGGGATGAAGAACAAGAGACTCCAGCTCAAAAACAAGGAATGAAGCTGAAAATTTGAGTTTCAAACCCCCCAGAGGAAGTCAGTTGCAGATGAAAGAGAATCAAGCTGATTCAAACAGAAACAAGAAACAAGTTGCAAGTGAGGATGAAGATGTAGCAGTAGTCATAAGTTGATCTGAAGATGAAACAGTACATCACATCAAGATGATAGGTGGCTGTGTCTGTCAGAGAGAGAAAAAAGTGTGCAATGAAGTTAAAAATTAAGAAACAAATCAGAAAATACTATAAAAGACAGTGAACAGGGCCAGACTGGCCATAGCGGACACTTCCTCAGTGGGCCGACAGGGTGGGGGTCGGGTTTGGGCCCTAGGGGGGCCCTTTTTGTTGCTAGGGTCGGTTTTGCCTAGCTGCATAATCAGCTCCTGTGACAAAATCGTCCGAAACCGGCCCAGGCAAACAGCTCGACAACCCCCACATCCCCTTTCCGTCCCCCCCCACCCCAAGGGCTAGCAATGCATTTGGCCAAGGCTGGTTTTGGTTAGCAGTCCGGCCCAGAGAGTGAAAGTGAACAGCCAACAGATAAACTAGAATAAGATCACCAAACGAAAAGTATGCTGCTAATAAATGGTCTTAGTGGATGGAACTAGAATCAAACCTTGAAGTGATTGAACTGACAAACTGTCAATTTAGTTCAGGAGAAGACCCATCCTGAACTATTGTGTATATTTATAGATACAGTTTTTTAAATTGGGGTTGAGGAGAACAGTACTTCATATATAGAGTCTGTTTTGCACCACAGGTATCTAGCCAATGAAATTAGATTTCCTTTCTTGGATTTACATTGAATAAATGAACTGAGCCTATAAATGACAAATAAACTGAACACAGCTGAAGTTTAACCTTAAAATAAAGTAATTGGATGTTTGCTTTGTTTTACAGGACAAGTATGGCAAAGGTGCTGCACAATTTTGAACATAGTTTTATTGAATATATTCATTATGTTAGTTGGCTGCTGTTCTGTTCGATTTTACTAGTTTGAAAAGCCTCATCTCAAGCTAAAAATATTGAATTAACCACTGCACACTACAATATGGTAGCTGTGAAATTAACGACAAGATTGGGGGTGCCAACCTGCACTCTTATTCTAACTTTGTTTAATCCCCAAAAATGTTTTGGGGTAAACAAGTGATTCAATGGGTGCTGTTGAGTGCTTGCGGTCCAGCCTAAAGACCTGTATTACTAATTGAAAAGAGGAGCTGCGGAAGAAGTCCGCGCCTGTCATTGCATTGCTGTGAAGTCCCTTAGGTTTCAACCAATAATGTATGAAGATGAACTTGTAAACCAGAATACTTTTCCTTTTGATCACAATCATAAACATTTATTAGATCAGCACATTAGATGAATAATCTCATCAATGTTCTTTATGTATTACTACATTTCAATTCAACTAAATACAATATATGTTCAAATCATATGCAGTTGAAAATTGCTCAGGTTTCTAAATTGTTAAAAAAACATAACAAATGAATAAAAGCCCAATTCATTTCAGGGTGGGACCCTTCCTCAGGGGCCGACATTTCCAGTTTCTTTTATGCATTCTTTGGGACCTCCAGCTGTAACAGCGAAAATGCAATATTAAGGGATAACCACATGGGGATGTAAACAAACAAACAAACACCACATCAATGGAGAATACAAACAATACGATGTTTGTGCTTGCCACCGCTATCGACGATGAGTGAAGTGAAAATGTGTGACCAAGAGTGAAAATGAGTGAGAGAGAACCTGACACACAAAGCAAACGTAAAGAACACATCAAGATTTCGACAGAAGATTTCAACAGACAGAAAAGGTTTGCTGCTCTAAAAAGACCATGAAACCCCAAAGTGTGAGCTTGTGAAAATATAGTATGGAGCGTGCTCACAATATCCACAGTCTAATTAAAACAGATGCGTGCTAAACGACTATTAGAAGTGAAACCGGTGAGGTTATGTAACAAGTTTCAGAGCGGACTCATACCTTATCTGGTAATCCTGCGAGCAAGTTGAGCCCAAGTGTCTATAACTTGTGGTCAGAGATCTGTAAGCAGTAACAATACTAATCACAACCTGCATACACAAGTGTTAGCAAAATGAACCAGACGGAAAATTGCGATTCTCCTATTTACATGACCAGAGAATCTGGATTTTATTAAAGACACGGAGGCTAACATTATGCTTACAACTTTTAATGCAGACCCAAGCAGCCGCATATGTCATAAAGTAAAAGTTCTATACTAGAACATAACAGACCAAACAATAGCAGTAATCACTAGGCAATCAGCCTCTTTTAAATGTGGAGCAAAGGAAGTCCAAGGAGCATCCACGGAGTACAGCTTGAATGAAGATAGAAGAACTTGAAAATCTGAAAAACAGGAAGCAAATCCAAAGGATGTAGAACAGGAGCCATAAAATAAACTCATGAGAGGTTATCTGAAAAGAAGAAAGGAATAAATGAGTTCAGAAAAATGAATAATAAAACAAAATTTTATGCAGTAAATCATAGAACAATCGAAGATAAATCCTGTAATAAAGGATAAAGCAAGCATGTGAGTATAACATGAGAATGAAATATAAATGCAATAGAAAAGGAATTAAATTCAATCATGAAATTAAACACAACCACCCAAGGGATGGGTGGGAGGGATAATGTTAGCCTCAGTGTCTTTAATGAAATCCAGATTCTCTGGTCATGTAAATAGGAGAATCGCAATTTCATTACAAGACCGGAGGCTACCATTATGCTTTTTGGTAGTCATGTAAAACCGCATCAGACATATGAGTAATACGTTTGCAATAATGATGAGCAAAGGTCCTAGAATTTGACCAATCAGCAGATTTAAGAATGTCTTCTAACTTACCACCACACCAGAAAGACTTACTTGCCATAGCACCTCTAATGGAATGTGGTTTAAAAAGATCCAGATTGACGCCAGCAAGGCCCATAACAATTTTAACCCATCTTGCTATAGAACTGGAAGAAATACCTTTATGAGGTATAACAAAGGAAATAAGTAATTGATCAACACCCTGAGGGCGAAGAGAATTCATTCTTAAATCATATTCTTTTATGCAGTGAACAACACAAAGTTTATTACACATGTCAAACTGTGGGTAGAAAATACTATCAGACATAGTCTTGGTTCTCCTATGTAACTCAAATTTAACCCCAAACATATCATAGCACCTATATGAAATATCAAGAGCCTTAACGTCAGAAACTCTTCGACATGATATTAAAACTAAGAAGAGTTGCCAATTTTAAAGAGAGATTCTTTCTACTCAAAAGAGAGTTCTCAGGCCAGGAACAGAAAAGGTCAAGGACTAATTTAACATCCCAAAGAGATTGATATCTTGGTTTGGGAGGTCTTCTGATCCTTACACTTTTAAGAATTCTACAAATAATAGGATTCTTACATACCGTCTTATTGTTGACAAGGGAATGACCAGCAGAAATGGCAGACCTATAGCAGTTGATAAATCTGTAACTCAGACCTCTATCAAATTGTTCTCCCAGAAAATTAACTATATCAACGATAGATGCCTCCACGCGATCCAGGTGCCTTTCCAAGCACCAACGTAACCATATCTTCCAGATATTGTTGTACCGGTAATGTGTACCGGGAGCCCAAGATTCTCCGAGGAGAGCAGAAGCTGTTGACGAAAGTCTTGCGAGCTGGTTAGATCTCCTGACACCTTCCAGGCAAGAAGGTTCAAACTCCCTGTCTGAACGAGAGGGTGAATTCGACCGTCTACATCTGTAAGGAGGTCTAAGAGTGAAGGAATCAGGATTGGCAGATCGTACGTTAGTTCGAGAGTAGTGGGAAACCATGCCTGGGACGGCCAAAATGGAGTCATCAAAACTATTGAAGAGCGTTGTTGTCTCACCATTTGAAGTACTCTCTGGATCATTGCAAACGGAGGGAAGGCATAACCCTCGATCCCTTCCCAGGATTGGAGAAAGGCGTTCACCGCTAGAGCACCCGGATCGGGCATCCAGCTGTAATAACTTTCCAACTGGAAAGTCAGTCTGCTGGCAAAAAGGTCTATTTGGAAAGGACCCCAGAAGTGATTGGAGGAAATGAAGACCGAAGTGTTGAGTTTCCAATCACTGTAATCTATGAGGAACCTTGAATTCCAATCTGCACAGAGGTTGGATTTCCCTGGAAGGTATTCTTCTCTGAGAGAGATCTTGTGTTCCAGGCAGAATATCCAAAGTTTCTTGGCCAGGTTTGACAGGTCCTCCGATTTGGTGCCACCTAAGCGGTTTATGTAGGCAACGGCGGACATGTTGTCCATTTTCAGAATGACTGATCTGCCTTGAAGAGAGTGCCTGAAACTCATTAGAGCATAGAGCCCTGCAGTCAATTCCAGATAATTGATGTGTTGGGAGGATTCTTCTTGAGACCAGATCCCACCACTGTTTTGATCTTGGAGACAGGCACCCCAGCCATGAAGGCTCGCGTCTGATTCTAAAATAAAGTCTGGAGCCGAACCAAAGATCGCCCTGCCATTCCATGCATCCAAATTGTCTAACCACCAATTCAGTTCTGAGATGGCTTCTTGGTTCAGAGAAACACGGTCGCCGTACCAGAGACCTGATCTGAGAGCCTTGGTCTTTATTCTTTGAAGGGCTCGATAATTCAAGGGGCCCGGAAAGATAGCCTGAATGGAAGAAGAGAGAAGGCCAAGAGTCTGGCTAGTTCTCTCAAAGAGAGATTTTGTTGTTTGAGGACATGTTTTATCTCTTTCCTTATTTTTGAGATTTTCTTTTGAGGAAGAAGAAGAAGACAATTCTCTGTGTCTACTGTGAAACCGAGGAATTCCATCGTTTTGGAGGGGGAAAGAATGGATTTTTCCTTGTTTATGATAAAACCCAAACTCTCTAGGAGGTCTACAACAGTTCTGAGATCTTGAATGATCTGATCGTAATCTTGAGAAAGAATAAGGATGTCGTCTAGATAAACAATGAGACGAATGCCTTTTTCCCTTAGAGATGAGGTGACCGCCCTCATCACCTTGGTGAAACACCAAGGGGCTGAGGAGAGGCCGAAAGGAAGGGCCTGGAACTGGTAGAGACGGTTCTTCCAAATGAATTGGAGGAAAGGTTGGTGAACCTTGGCCATGGGAATGGTAAAGTAGGCATCCTTCAGATCCAATTTGACAAACCAGTCTCCCTCTAATAAGAGGTCCCTGAGAAGATGGATTCCCTCCATCTTGAAGTGTCGGTAAACAAGGTATTTGTTGAGTTCCCTGAGATTTATAACGGGTCTCCAACCCTTGTCTTTTTTTTTTTTTACGAGAAAAAGAGTGCTTACAAACCTCAGAAATTCCATAGGGACTTCTATGATGGCACCTTTTTGGAGCATTGAGGAAATTTCTTCCTCTATTATTTTTTCTTGTTCCAAAGTAAGTGGAATTGCTTTCGGAATAAAATTCTGAACTGGGGTTTGAAAGAAATCCACGTGGAAACCGACTACGGTATTTAGAACCCAAGGATCTCACGTGATAAGTTTCCAGTTGTGGTAAAAGAACTTCAGCCTGCCTCCCACTTTTGGATTCAAAGAAAGGGGAGGGGAAGGAGTACTCACTTTGAGGGTTGGTGTCGGTAGGAGCTCCTCTCGCTCTGAAACCTCTGGAACGAAAGCCTCTTCCTCTGGGGGGATAGAAGGGAGGTTGGCTGGGGGGTTGGTATCCTCTTCCGCCAAAACCCCTGGATCTAGAAAAGGGCCGTCGGTTGAAGCGGCCGAAAGATTGGCCCCTTCTTCCGGCCCTTCCAAAAAAGTTGCTAGAATTGAACACCTTCTTCATGTTTTGATGGGCCTTATCCAAGGCGGTAAAGGTATTAACATATTTACCAAGGCTTTTAATCAAGTCCTCACCGAAGAGAAGACCTTTGGGATTAAGAGAGGGTTCTTTGTCAGCCAAAATCGGTTAGTTTAGGGCTAATTTTGGTTAAGACCACTCTTCTCCTCTCAGAGTTGAGCCCTGCATTAGCATTGCCCAACAAGACTAGAGCTCTTTGACTCCAACCACGGATTGAGAGTGTATCAAGAGGGGAGTCGGTGAGGTAGCTTTCCTCTGCTGCGTTAATTATTTTAGTCAAGGGACCCAGGATATCTAAAACCTTATCTTGGCATATTTTTAGGGATCTTTCCAGTCCCTTACGAGGGTCCCTGCCGAGCTTAAACAGATAAGTGATTAGCTCTGGGTCGAGATTTGGGGTTTGGCAAACCTTACCCTCTATAGAGGTTCTGGAGCATTCGGCTCTCAAAAGGTTTTGAGTCTCCCTCTCCAAAGGATTTCTGATCCACTTAGTAATAAACTTACAAATGTGGTCATGGGGGGTCCATTCAGAGCTTTTAGGGTGCTTAATATTAAGAGGGGAAAACATTTCTTCTCCCAAGGGGTCTAAAATACTATCCTTAGAAGATGACGGAACGTCACCACCAAAGAGAAGTGAGTCAAAATCTTCGTCATTTTCATCTAGATCAAGGATATATTCATCTTGGACATCTGAGGCATCATCATTGAGATAATCATTAGTATCATTCTGAGCACTTTGGTAATATGTGTTGCGAGGGACACCCAAAACCTTTGTGCCGCTAATGACACCTTTTGATTTTGTGCCGCTAAGGACACCTGAGGCAAGTGAGGTGAGATTACCGCCTTTAAAATTTGAGGTGCTAGGACCTCCCGTGCTCTCTGGGGTAAAATTAATATTGTTAGATTTTTTATGCCTCTCACCCCTTGTTTCTGTGTTCTCGTTTTCGTGGTCATCGTTATTAAAGTCATCCCTTCCGGGAGGGAATGATCTCTTGGAGGACATGACCTGAGAGAGAGTAGAGAACATGCAAGATATCATTTCTTTATGTATAAGATTCCTAATAGATTCATCATTAAAATCAGATTCAGCTGCGTTGGCTTGATCTGAGTCGGAATCAGACATGAGTAAATTTATAATAAAATAAAGTGATGCCTTGATGCCTTAAGGGATAATAATAATAATAATAATAATAAATATATATATATATATATATATATATATTTTTTTTTTTTTTATATATAGTGTTAAAATAGGATATAATTCACTACTCTTTTTTTTTTTTTTTTTTTTTAAATATAGCAGGTTTGGGTGGGGAGGGTCCAGTAGGACAAAGAGACTCTTAATTAATATTTAGTCTATATAGGAAAGACTTAGAAGTGTTAAGGTGTGAGTAGGGTTGGATTAAACAATCGTTTTTAAGTTAAATGTAGGTAAAATGATAATTTGTGCAAGAGCGTCGAGAAAAAACGGTAATTGTGTGAAGAAAGCAGCTGATCGCGTCGGGAAACAGTTTGTCTGCTCGAGGGCGATCACGCTGTTGCTTAGGGACGCCCATTATTGAGAAAGGTACCTAGGCGAGCATAACACGCAGCGCGTGTGTTGCTAACGGTCTTTTCTTGGGTCCCGGTGGGCTTGGGGACATGGCGGCAGAGACGGGAAAAGTCCTGAATTGTGCTGAAGGAAAATGCGAGGCCTCACATGAAAAAGACGCATCAGGCATCTCAAGAGCGCCGAAAGTCAAAATCGGCAAGTACAAAAAACACAGGCATTGCGAAAAACAGTAATGAGAAGCGGCGAGACAACGGGAGGGGGGGGGGGGGGGGGGGGGGGGAGGGAGCGGAAAGCCGATCTCTGTAAATTGGAGAGCGGGTGCCCGAGTGAGGGGTAGGGTAAGGAGTGAGTTATAAATGTAAAATACCACTCACCTGAAAAGCGAAGCGCTCATTAGACAAAGACAAGGCAAGTATAAACATTATGTATAGGTTAATAACATGGGTTATAATAGATAGTTAAACAGATAACAATGAATAAAACCAGTGATAATAAGGAGGATAAGAAAAACATGACTTATCTGCTTGGAGCCGCATTTAAAAGAGGCTGATTGCCTAGTGATTACTGCTATTGTTTGGTCTGTTATGTTCTAGTATAGAACTTTTACTTTATGACATATGCGGCTGCTTGGGTCTGCATTAAAAGTTGTAAGCATAATGGTAGCCTCCGGTCTTGTAATGAAATTCAAATGACTAACAAATACCTGCTTCTAGAGAGACATTTTTGAGAAGATCGAGATGTTGTACGAGCAGCAATCTGTGAACCAATGGTAACCCATCAGAGAAAAGCCAGAGCGAAGCCAAATGCTCCTAATTCAGCTTGGCAGTTCGGGCTGGACTGTTCCCATCAGGCACAGGGTCAAGTCTGATTTGCATATGGCCATATCTGAACTGGAGTGCAGGTATGTCATTGACTAAGTTTAATTCTTGTCTGTAGGTAAGAAAAAGTTTTCCGTAAGCAATACGTGGACTCATAACTTGAAGAATCATGCCACGTCGGGCGATAACCATGTCACGTTTACCAGAAATAAAAGGATTCTCAAAAGTTCACCAGTGCAGATCGCTGAACCTCCGTGATGCAGTTAGTGAGCGCCGAAACACCAATGGTAAAGGTGCGTATGCCGTCACTGTGCGCCTCATCTGAATAACGTTAGGCCTGTTTGAAAAAGCTTTACCGGCCACCAGAAGACCGTAAAATCACAGTAGTCAGACTTCTGAAAAAGAGAAAGGCCTCGTGATAAGGTCAAAACGAATCCCACCAGAAATACTACAACTGAAAGAAATATCTCAATGTCAAGAGGTGGAAGCTGCAAATACCGCTTTCGCGAATGAAAGGTGCAAATGCTGAAACACAATGTGATGAGAACAAGTGGAAGTTGAGATGAAAACTCTATGCCGAGCACAACCCGAGAGCCTGAAGGTGTGAAGAACAAAGGAAGTAAAGTGATTGAAGATGATGGTGGGCGCAAGTACAAACATACAAAATTACAGAAAGGAATACAGCATAAAATTAGCAAAATAAATGCAGAATAAAATGTACAGAATACAATATTCAAAATAAACCAAAAGGGGGGATAGCCACAACAAACATGATGGAATATCACAATCCTAATGCTGTCCCTCTGTGTATTCTCAAATTACAAGAAGCAAAGCATCTCAATGATCATTTAAACCTGTGAAAATGGTGGTGTTCAAATGCTTAATCCAAAAGGTTTCTCTCCGAGCAAACCTAGTGGTTGTGTCTGTTCTGCCAGTACGTGTGATGTGCTCTAAAATGGTGAATCTCAGTTGTGGTATGCGGAGTCTCATGTCAATCCATTGTGCAGCTAGGCATGAGTGTTGCGTATCATACTTTTGTGCTCAATTATGCAGGTTTTTATTTATCGCCAAGTCCTCCCCACGTAAATAAGTCCGCATGGGCTGCTTATTGCGTATATGGCACTCTCCGTATTGCAATCTGAAATGTGTTTGAGTTTTATTGGTTTTCTGGTATGTGGATGGGGGGGGGGGGAAGATGTTCCCAGGGATGACATTTCCACATTAAAACATTTTCTCATGCCTTTAAATGTTTGAGTCAACTGAATAGGTTTGGGTTGCAAGAGCTCTCTGTAGTTTTGGAGCGTGTAGGCGCAAAACGTGGTTTGTCTGTAAATACATTTCGGAAATCAGGTTCCTGTTCCACAATTTCCCCATCTCTTTCTGATGATATTCTTGATTTGCATGGGTGCCACTATATTAAAACATTAAAATACTTCACGTTTATTTTTGATCCTCGGTTGGTTGTTTAAGAGATCTTCACGATTGTGTGTGTGCAATCAATTTGGCTTTTTCCAGAATTTCAGACGGATATCCACGCTGACGATATTTCTCTGCTTGGTCCTGGATCAATGCATCAGATTCCTCAGCATTCAAAGAAATTCTTTTAATCCTGATAAACTGTGAAACTGGACGGGGTCTGGTTAAGGAGGAGGGATGGAAGCTGGAAAAATGTAAAGCATTGTTCTTGTCTGTGGGTTTACGATATACCTAGATTTCTAAGCCCATCTCAGTATTCCTGATTTCTATGTCCAAAAATTGGATTTTGTGCGCATGAATGAATGAATGTTGAGGGTGAATTTTATGCGTGGATTGCATTGGTTGAGTTGAAGGATATTGTTTTCAAGTTGTGTTTGATTTCCTTGCCAAATAATCAAAATATCATCAGTGTATCTCATATACATGACTAGATGTTTAATCCAACGAACCAAAACATTTTTTACATATAAAAAGGTATCCATGCCAAATTTGAATCTTCTTTCCTCCAAACATCATGGGAATTCTAAAGGTACCCACGGTGTTCACATTAAAAAAAATACATTTAACAAAATATGTTAATATATTCTTTAAAAAAATATTAATGGTTTATTTTGGGTACACACAAACTTTGGATTGAAAAAGTGTTTCAATTACTTTGGTAATTGCTACAGGTACAGTGCTACCCACTCAGGGATCATTCCCTGTTTTTTTTTTTTATTTAGCATTAACTTCCTGTGAGGTCACAATAGGTATTGAGCACGCACCCTTAACCCCCTAAAAAACTAACAATTAGAATAGATTGATTATACAGTTCAATTAGCGGTGCATCTCCTGATCCCCCACTTTAGAAAGACATGAGGGATGCCAGAAAGCTATACATTTCCGATTAGTAGGCACGATTCTGAAATCAGCAAGGGGTCATTTGTGAAGATTCCTTAAGATGTATCTAAAGAAACTAACTGTTGAAATATAAAAATATGAAAAGTGGCAACGTTATAATCTGTAAATTCTTGTCACTATGGCAGAATTACAAAAGCAATACACTTGCAGGTCCATTAGAGCCTTCTGGTCACGGGATATATAGAGGCCAAAGATTCTCCAAGACGCTGAAGTATGCAGCACTAACATCCGAGTAGCACCTTACAATCGATTTTCATTGTGCATCAGTTCTGAGGATCTCCAGACAAGAGATGCCAGGTGCTGCTTCGTCATGGAGGATCCTGGTCAACCAGGGCCGACAATGCCCAGTCCGGCATCGGAGATGCATTATGCAGTTGAGGCAATGTGTTGGTTCCAAGGAGCTGCGATGAGAAGGACCTGAATCGTCAAGGTTGCCATTGACAAGAGATTTGCAATGCGAGGGCATGCATCGATGAAGCTTTGCACAGCGGCAGTCCTGATGCAAGATGCAAGGTCGATGCAGAGTCTTTGAGCTGGAAGAAGACTTGCAGCAGCAGTGTTAGTTCTACTAGGGACTGCACCAAACAGCAGAGATGTTGGTTGTGCTGGATCTAGAGAGCCTGTGTATTACGGGGACGTGGCAGAATGATGCTGTCCCACCTGATTAATTGTAAAATTTCAATAGTGTTAGCTGTGCAGTAAGCTGTTAGTTGATGGCATTGAGGAAGAAGCTGCTTTAAAGAAATTACATTAAGTGTTACGCCCTTCAGGTTGTGTGTTTTTGGTCCTCGGAGGCTCCTGCGACTCCTTGGTTGCCCTTCTCCCACCCTCATCTCTGCACCCTTCACTGGGATGTTTACCAGGTGACTAGTTCTTGGACTTCTTTCATAGACCTATCCTTGAACGACTCTTCCTAGAGCACACTTGGCAAATAGCCTTTAACAGCAAATAGTTGCGGCATGATACTTTTATTAGATGAGCCCATCACTGAGCTATGCTTTCTGTTTTCAAACATGCCTTCTTCATTGTTGGGAGTCAGTTGATGGGAGTAACAGTGCACTTGAGTCTTGGTCTTGAGGATTCAGTCACAGACTAGAGTCAGATTTCTAATGGAGTTGCACCAAACAGCAGATGTGTCGGTTGTGCTGGATCCAGAGATGGTCTGGCTGAGAACCTCTAGGCCCACTTGCAAGGGTTTAGGACTGGGTTGGAACTGCATGGCATGGTAAGACTTGCGGATGGCAGAGTCCAGGTGATTGGTTCAAGGTGGTTAGAGTCGTCTGCCCCCGAGGCTAGTCAGGCCAGCCAACTAGCCCTTGGAGCCACTTGGGGGCCCTGGTTTCAACAGTTGCAAGGCCCAGCCTTTCTCACGCAGGCAAGAAGGCAGCTGGTTGGCAGCACATAACAGCAGACATTTAGAGCATCAGTCCAGCAGAGTGACAGTCCTTTCCCCAGCACAGTTGTCCTTCCTGGCAGAGTATCCACAGGACCAGAAGTGCACTGAAGAGTTGGTGTCTGGGGTCCAATATTTATACCTAGACCTTCCTTTGAAGTCGGAGAAGCTTCTAGAAGTTTCCCTTTTAAGTGCACAGGTTCCTACCATCCTTGCCCTGGCTCCAGACTAACCATAGGGGGTATGCAGCCCTTTGTGTGGGGGCAGGACACATCCTATTCAAGTGTATGTAGGGCTGTGCCAAGCTTCGTCCTTCCATCTTACAAGTGATGGCCTATCCAGGCACACCTAAGCTCTCTATTGTGTCCAGCAATCTAGGAGGAATACACAAAGCCGAACTATCAGCTACATTCAGTCATGTGACCCAAAAATTGGTTGCGTGCACTAAATGGCTATGGCAGGAAAATGCCAAATTTCTAAAAGTGGCATTTTCAAAACTGTAAATTTAAAATCTGACTTAACCATGAGAGAATTCTAAAGACACCAAACATGAACTGGTTACCTGCTCTTGTCTGGAAGTTATCACTTGTCATTCTATGGGAGAGGTAGGCCTTGTAGTAGTGAAAAATGTGAAGTTTTTCAATACCAAGACATGAACATTTTTTAAGTGCATATCCAACTTTTTAAAATACACTACATCCTGCCCTCTGTCTAGTCCTTACCCCAGGGATGACACATATATTAAAAAGAAAGGTTTGGGTCTGACAAAAAGTGTATTTTGCCAGCTCGAAAGGAGTTTAAAAGCTGCACACACAAGCTGTAATGGCGGACCAAAGACATGTTTAAAGCGCTATTTAACCCCTTTACTGCTAAGGCAATATTTTTGGGCTCATTTAGTTTCCATTGAAATCAATGAAAAGTCCATGACGAGTTACCCTTGTCATTAGCAGCCAAGAGGTTAAGTGGGTGGTACAATGAGTGCTGCAGGCCCACTAGTAGTATATAATTCACACTTGTTTGCGTTTCTTGCCTTGAACTGCAATCAGGACAGCTATGGGTGTGGCGGACACTGTAAGGTCAAAAATACTATTCTAACTCCAGTCCTCGAATATTTATGGAAAGGGCAACTTTGCCCCACAGATTCTAGGAGGCTCATTTAGTAGTCAAACTCCAGTCCTGATATATCTTGGATAAAGTTATAAATTCTCGCAATTGTTTTTAGAATTGTCGAATGGTAGTAATTTTATCTTGTTGAAAAGTGCACAGTCCTATGGTCAACAAAAACGAAAAAAAAATAGGAGTGGAGGCAAAAGGTCTGGGGAGTACCCTGTAGAAAGGGCAAAGTCCAACAACTCTGAACAGACAGAAATGTCTTGCCAGTTTTTTTTAGTCTACTCTGTTCAACCTCTGATTCTTTAAGTTCACTGATAGAAGAAGCGATCTTTACAACCACCAATGTTTAGATAGCACGAACTACCACAAAACATCTCTCATCGAAAGCCTGGTGCTTACACTACAATAGCCGGAGACACAATAAATTGAGCTGCTCTCTGAATAATCTAATCAAAATTAAAAAAAATTCATCCTGCACTGCTCTCCAGAGACACATTTCTGAGTTACACCACAACCTGATTTGCTCAATAATTCTATTAATACTGTAACAACCCTGCAAACATCCACCTTTACGGGGGGCGTGGCTTAGCGGGCGAAGATGGCGGTGCAGCTTTGTAGAGCTCCCGCCGGCCCGGACTTAATTTGCTCAATTATCCTGGCCCGAGCCCATACACCGTACCACCTGTGCAGCAAGTGTGTCTGGCAGTACCGGGAGCTCTCCGGTGTAGCGGGCGGTGCGGCTGGATCGCTCGTGGAAGAGTGCGGCCTGGTGCTCGTCAGCGGAGCCGGGACCTCGATTTTGAGGCAGCTGAGCGGAGGACCGGTGGGCGGCGACCGGTGGGCGGACCGGCCAGGCGGCATACCAGCTGAAGTTTGACACACCGGGAGTTGGTGGGGCCGTAGCTGTGCCCCGAGTTGCCATCCTGTTCGTGGAGGAGGCGCCCGGTGCGAGGAGGAATCGCCGAGGCCTATGCGGACTTCGGGCAGCCAGGGCCTCGAGTTTCGCGATCCAGGGGCCGGCCCCGGACTTGAGCTGAGGCAGACCAGTGGCGGGACCTGGGTGGCCGCGACCCTGGTGTAGGGCCATAGCGGACTGTCGGTAAAGCTGCAGTGCCCTCCCCTGGGGCAACTTGTGGGCCATTGAGAGACCGGTGACCCGGGCACTGCCCCAGGACTATTTATAAGCAGTGAGTGACTCCCCTGTGATCGCCGAACTGTTGGGGCCGGCTGTGGTGCTAAGGAGGTTGTGCACTGGAGTGGGTGGCCGCGTGATGCTCGGTGCAGTGGCATAGAGTGATCAAGCGTGGGTGGGCCACGAGACCATACACCCACGAGGCGGCCGGCGCGGTGAGTGACGACCAAGGGCCAGCTCAAAATTGACTTGTGGCACATAGTTTGGTTCGGAAAGGGAGCCTGCCTGATGTTGGTATCCGTGGAGCCGCGGCCGCCTTCACCCAGGAGTTGAGGGCCCACTGCGCTAGTCTGTGTTAGACGCTCTTGGCGGTCTGTGGAGCCCACACTAGCGCAGACACTCGTGGTACAGTGGAACAGGGACTGTACACAGCCATGACCAGGGGAGGTGGCGGTCCGTCCAAACAAGGACCCATTGATAAGTTTACGGGGCCCAGTGGAGGGCCCGGCGCATCCGGTGGAGGCAATGGAGCGGGTCCGGACAATGCGGCGCTAATGGCGGCAATCACCCAGTCCAGGGACATGCTGGACGCCAAGATTGGGGCAGTGGGCGCGGATGTGACTCTGTTGCGCCAGGATTTACGGAATGCGGTGGCACGGATTACGGAGACAGAATCCAGGATTTCGGTGGTCGAGGACGACGTTGGGACCCTGAAACGGAAAATGGCGGAGATGGAGCACGTCCAAAAGAACCTCGCGTCTCGAGTGGAGGATGCTGAAGGGCGCGCACGCAGGAACAACCTCCGCTTTGTAGGATTTCCAGAGAGATGTGAGAAGGACAATATGGAGCAGTTCCTGTCCCAGTGGCTGGAGAGCTGGCTCCCCC
The DNA here is from genome assembly GCF_964263255.1 of Lissotriton vulgaris. Lineage (NCBI taxonomy): Eukaryota > Metazoa > Chordata > Amphibia > Caudata > Salamandridae > Lissotriton > Lissotriton vulgaris. The sequence goes on along the minus strand of NC_141693.1, from coordinate 521,915,150 downwards.
CGGAAGTTCTCTCCAATTGCTTCGTAATTGAGCGTGCACATCAGGCCCTAACACAGAGGCCGCCGGAGGGCGAGCGTCCCAGACCAGTGATTGCCAGACTTTTGAATTATCATGATCGAGACGTTATTTTGTGGGAAGCAAGAACCAGAGGCTCCATCTCCTATGAAAATCGGAAGATTATGATTTTTCCCGACTACACTAAGCTTGTGCAGCAGCAACGCCATTCCTTCATAGCTGCCAAGGCCAAGTTGCGGGGTTTGAAACTCCAATACTCTCTGCTGTACCCGGCCCGACTGCGGGTGGTTTACCAGTCCCGGACTCACTTTTTCGATTCCCCGGAAGACGTCTTCAAATGGACTGACGAAACTGTGAGGATCAGGCCACATGCCCAGCCGGGTCTGGACCCAGGTAGCTCAAGGGGATCGTCACAGGAGCGGAAGGACCGGCCGGCCCGGGGTGGACGACATCGGAGGTCCCAATCACGCAAGAGATCCGTCTCCGCCAGCGCGACACAGGATAGTGGAACAGTGGAGTCCGATCACTGAGAATGGTCGTTGAGAACCTAGGGTGATCTGCATTTCTCTACGGAAGGTGTGGACTCGAACTGCCGGGGGTCCCACGGTCAGACTAAATCGTTGGCAGTGCCACCACTGCCTAATCTACTTGTTCTGAGTGGTGCCTTGACCATGTGTGGTATTATGGTTGAGGTTCGGGAGGTGACTTGATAGGGGCTACCAACCTCCACATGCAGTGGGAGTTGACTTAGGGGGGTTGGGGGGGGGGGGGGGGGGTTGATCTTACTGTTTCCAAGGGATGTTGGGATCCATTGGTATGGTTGGTTCTGGGCCCTCCGTTTTGGGCCCAGGGTTGTCCATGCCGCGACAGGTACTTCAGAGTTCTATGAGGTATAGGGGTGGGGGGAGTGGAGGACAGGGGGGGGGTGAGAGTGGAAGTGTTGGGGGTGGCTTGGGCTTGGGTTCAGGTAGGGGTAGATGTTGTTGTTTGGGGGTTCTGGGGTAGGTGGGGGGGGAATGCACGTGCTGTTTTCTGATATACTGAGGAGGGTGTGGGGTGTGTGGGAGTGGCGCAGAGGGCTTGCTTGGGGGATCCCGCTTGACTATGGCTGAACTGTCAAATACACTCCCTGGCGAGTCCCTATGTGTGGTAACCTGGAATGTCCGAGGGATGCTCGATAAGATGAAACGTGGGGCGGTCTTGCGCTGGGGGAAAAGGGAGGCTGCTGATGTGCTTTTGCTACAAGAAACACATATGCTGGGATCGAAGGTACTTAGTTTGCAGAGGTTTGGTTTTCAACAGGTCTTTCATGCCGGATTTTCTAGAGGGTCCAGAGGTGTCGCTATTTTGGTACATCGCAGGGTGGCCTACGTTCACGAGAAGCAGTGGGCAGACCCACAGGGTCGCTATATCTTTGTCAAAGGGATGGTGGGTGCTGAACCAGTGGTTTTTGGAAGTGTCTATGCCCCTCCTCCTCTGCAGTGGGCCTTGTCCGAGAAGTTGTTTACAGTATGGGAGGATATCCCAGAGTCCTTGGCGGTGGTTGGGGGGGATTGGAATGAGGTGATGGATGTCTGTGTAGACCGTCAGAGGCGACAGGGAATGACAGCGGGTGCTCCCCCCCCCCCACTACCCGGTTGCATGCTATGGTGGAGAGTATGGGATGGGTGGATGTGTGGCGACATATGCACCCTGCAGCACGTGAGTACACGTATGTATCTGCGGTGCATGGCTCCTTCTCACGGCTGGATCATGTGTTTGTGCCTAGTGTATGCCTAAGTAGGGTGCGGGAGGCCGAGATATTACCGAGAGGGCTGTCTGATCATTCCCCAGTCTCAATCAAGATAGAGCTTCATACGAAACGACAACCATTCCGATGGAGGATGTCCTCGTGGCATCTACAGCAGCCCGGATATGTCCAACACATACGGGAGGCGGTTGACCATTACTGGCGGGAAAATCTAGTGGATGATGTTGACGCAGTAGTGGTTTGGGAAGCAATGAAGCCCACTATACGGGGGGATCGACATTGCATGGTGTGCGGCCGCCCGTCGGAAACACCGGGAAGCAATTACCGAGGCAGCTGCACTGGTGGAGGCCTTGGAACAGCGAAGCCGGGGAGGGGGAGATGAGGTTGCGATACGGTTGCTCCTGCAAGCGCAGGTGTCCTATGCTTCTGTATTACTCGATGAGGCTAAACAGGCGTGGCTAGCCACGCGGAGTAAAATATATCAGTGGGGAGATAAGTCCTGTACGATGCTCCATAGGCTATGTCAACTCAGAATTCAACCGATTACACTGCCAGGCCTCACTGCTGAGGACGGGGTGGCGATTACAGACCCTGCTGAACTGGCGGCGAGTTTCGCCCGCTACTTCAAGGAGCAATATGCTCCACAAGATTGTCTGGCAGCGGACGAGGTAGCTAAATTCATTGATGACCTGCTGCCGAAAGCGGTCTCGGATGAGACCAGGAAGGCGCTCGACGTTCCTCTTACAGCTGAAGAACTTGGGGAGGCACTGGGGCAGCTTAACACCGGGAAAGCACCCGGGCCGAGTGGCTACCCATGTGAGTTCTATAAGAAATTTCACCTCGAGTTAGGGTCCCATTACCGATGTGCACTAAGACGGCACGAACGCAGGGCAGGCTACCATCTGATAGGCGCCATGCTGAAATTGTGGTCTTTCAAAAGCCAGGTAAACCCCTGACAGGCATGACTCGTATCACCCCATATCCCTGCTAAACATCGAGGCCAAAATACTAGCGAAGGCTCTGGCGAACCGCCTGCTTCCGTACATTACGGACCTGGTCCACCCTGATCAGGCCGGATTCATGCCTCATAGGGTGACGCGTCACAACATCCGGCGGGCACAGGCGGCGGTGGATGCCATGGGGGCCATGGGGGAACAGGCAGCTTTGCTGTTGGCGGACATTGACAAAGCCTTCGATTCAGTTAGCTGGACGTACCTATTTGCACTCCTGCCCAGTCTCAATTTGGGCCCGGTGTTTGTCATACCTCAAACTGCTATATACAGATATCACGGCCTCGGTGCGGGTCGCCGGGGCGATCTCGGAAAAGTTTCGGATTGGACGGGGAACCAGGCAGGGATGCCCATTGTCCCCATACCTGTTCGCCCTGGCTATGGAGCCCCTGGCCTCTTGGGTGCGCATAGATGCACAGATGCGAGGCTTTGTGTGGAATGGGAACCTAGTGGACAGAATTGCATTGTATGCAGACGACGTCCTCTTCTTCCTTACACATTTACGTCGCTCGGGCCCCGAGTATTAGAAATTATGCGTATTTTCGGGGAGGTTTCCGGCCTTTGTCTAAACCTACACAAGTCCACTCTATGGGTGCTGGGGGGTGGAGCTATAACGGGCCCCTGGGCGTCAGGATTGCGGGTAGCGTCCGAAGGATTGAAGTACCTGGGGGTGTTCCTGTCGGAATCGGCGAAAGTTGCTTGGGAACGCAATATAGTGCCTGTATGGGAGCGAGTTCAGGCAGATACCAAAACGTGGTCTAGGATGCCTCTAACCATATTCAGTAGGTCTGCAATCTTCAAGATGGTAGCGCTCCCGCGCCTTCTATATCAACTACAGAACTACCCCCACCCCATCAACCCCCAGTGGTTTCGACAAGTCAATTCTGTTTTGGGCCGCTTCCTGTGGGCTGGGGGAGCTGCCAGGGTGGCGCTGCGGACATGCTTCTTATCCACATATTGTGGTGGTCTGGCCACTTCCGATCTGTTGTCCTATTACCAGGCCTCCCAACTGCTCATTCTTAATGAATGGTGGTATGGCGACAGGGGGGACCCAGCCTATGCTCTGGAGCGCTCGCTGATGGGGGAAAATACGCTACACACGATCTTATACTCAGCCCGGTTGCGGCGGTCGTTGCCGTGTGTCACAAAAGTGGTCTTCGCTGTATGGAGACAGGCGCTGCACCGTATGGGCTGGTGGGGCAAGCTAACGGCGGAAACGCCGCTGTGGAACAATGGACCGCTCCCGGAGCTTTCTACTCTGGCGGGTTTTGATGGCTGGGATGCCATTGGGATCTTGTTGTTGAGTCATGTGATGTCCGGAGCCACCCTCAAATCGTTTCAGGAGCTCAGTACTGAGTTCCACATGCCCCAATCTCAATTCTTTCGCTATTTACAGTTGCGTCATGCGCTGGCCCCCAGTATTGCTCACTTGGAGTCGCTCCCTGAGTTCAGTCCAGTCGAAGCGAAGGTCTTTATGGGAGACCTTGGGGATAAGAAGGTCTCCCGCATCTACCAGACGCTGGTTACTCATTGCTCCTCCACATTGCTTCCCCTTAGGGCGGCCTGGGAGGTGGATGTTGGTCCTCTAGACGAGGATGATTGGAGGGAGGCTCTGGAATCTCCACGAGGGACTGCAATTACAATGCGGCTTAGGTTAATCCAATTCAAATATCTTCATAGGGCCTATTACACCCGAGAGCGACCGTGGAAGGCGGGACTGATTGAGTCTCTGGAGTGTCTGCGCTGTGGGGCCGCAACGGGTACGCTGGTGCATACTGTGTAGTCGTGTGCTAGACTGTCTAGTTTCTGGAGAGGTGTATGGGGCTGCCTGTCTGAGGTCATGGGGTGGGATCTCCCCCGCACCCATCGGTTGGGGTTGCTCCATGTAATGGAGGGTGTTGGTGGAAACATATATAAGCGCCATTTACTGTTGTTGGGACTTGTTGTGGCCAAAAGAGACCTGGCCCGGGCGTGGAAGGGAGAACGAGCTCCCTCCCTGTGTGCATGGAAGGCTGGCCTGGACTACTACATGGGACTCGAGAGACCGGTGTTTGAAGCAAGGGGATGCCCCCGTAAGCATTTTAAGATCTGGAAGCGGTGGGCTGATTATAAGGGGCTGTCATTGGATCCCCCAGTGGAACGAGAGGAGGACGTATAAACGAGATGTGCCGCGTGGGCCTGAGATCTGTGGCATACCTATCACATTACACCCAAGTGTTGAATGCATTTTATACACACGTGCGTGGGGTTAGAATGGGAATAGGGGGGGGTTGTGGGGTAGTGGGAGTTGGTGGGATAGGGGTGGGAAAAGGGGTTGTTCTTATTGGGCTTTTCTCCTGTTATTGATTGGACATTGTGCTTGCAATATAAACTGTGCCAAGACTCTTGGTGGTGATCTCCATTTTTTATTCTGCTTCAACTGCTCAATAAAATTTGTTGTGAAAAAACATCCACCTGTACTCCCTCAAGAAAATGAAACATCCTTTTGTTCCCAACTAAGAAAAAAGGATTTATACACTGACCTTTGCCACTTGCACTTCAGTCACACCATAGTGGCAATATCTCAGTAAACCTCCCTTACATCTCACAAGGATGGTTCGGTATGACATTGAGAAGGAAATGTGGTTAATATTTATAAGACACACACACATGCACCTTCCCTATCCAATCTACTGATCATCCGATAAGCAAAAAGGGGACCCAAAAGTAAACACTCTTTACTTTGAAACTTCAAGATAGAAAACCTTTTAAACCAAGACCCTGTCCTTTTCAGGTGGAGGTAATACCCACATGACTTCTTCACAAGGTAACTGCAAACTCAATTTAGCAGATATTTAAATGCCCTGGCCATTGGCTGAATTAATTGCAATCCTTTTTCTAGCACTCTTGAACTGGACTATCCTATGACTCGGGCATGATACAACTGGTAATAACTAACAGTGTAGTCCCTCTTGCCGAACTGTTTTGGCTCTTGTAACCGCCTTGATGCCCTTTGGGGGTACAAGGACACTGTATACAATGGTTAAATAGATGAATAAATACAAATAAACAAGCAGCAGTAGAAAGGAGCAGTGATTGGTGCAGCCAAGTCATTTAACCCCAACAGAGAGAATACAAGGTAATTATCTGGCGCAGTATTTTCCATAAATATACAAGGCACTATTAGTCCAAATAATAACATTAAAAAAAAATTAGGAGTCACTATGCCTTTGCTATAAGTGTTGCAATCAATAAACACTGCAATTCAGTTTACTTTGGTAATTTGAATTGTTCGCCAAAGTATGTTTCTGTCTTCATACTGGTTTCTCGGATTCAGTGAAAGGTAAGTGCATCAGATGTGGCATCAGCTAAGTGGCATTCTTTTTGGGGGTAGATATTGCCCCACTTTATTCAGCAGTAGCAAGGTCACTTTCAAATATTTAATTTAAATGCACGTTTTACCTTTACATATTTGTATTTCATGGACATCAAGAAAAGTGTATATTATTTAAAACAAATTATTTGCTTTAATGCGATCTTTTCAAATCCTACAAAATGAAGGCAAAAAAACTGAAAGCAACAAATACTACAACATTTTAAGCAGGGGTGGGCGGAACTCGCAGGTTACCCAAAAACTCTGCAATATTCCACGAGCAGTGGAGTTGTGGTACATCACACTGATTTTTAACACCGGGAATTTGACAAGTACTGTAAAATCAGAGCGAACGGCACCACAAAGCGCTGCTTCTTTCTGGCGTATGAGTAAATTTCTAGTAGGAGCAGCCGCTTTCTCAACACGAGGCCGCTTTCTCAGCACGAGAGGCCGCTTTCTCAGGGAAGCAACCTGCTGAGACCACCTCCTTTGAGAAATCTCACCGGGAGGCAGACTAGTGCTTGATTTCCTCGCTTGCGCCAACTTACCACTGACAAGCCACACATGAGAAAAAAACATTCCCTCAAGAGCCTGTTGGTGGAGTTTTCCAAGCGGAGAAGGCAAAACTTCGCCAGAGGAGCGGAGTTTAACGCCCATCCCCAATTTCAAATCCAATGCAAAGGGTCATTAGATTCTCTTTTTAAAATAAATACATAAAAAAAAATTATGGGACATTGCCTGCTTCATATATGGGTACTCAGTGCCACAGTGTGAGGCTCATCTTCACTTACAATCACAGATAATGTTGCTTAGAGTTAAATTAAAGATGCAGTTGATAAGTAAAAGCATAGGAAAAAAAAAGGAAACAAAAAGAAACAAAAAGAAGAAAATAAATAACATCCCACAAAGAAGAGTTTTTCTTCTTGGATTTGGTTCTCACATTTGGTTTACTGCAACAACTTGATTCCAATGTATGAGGGTAAGAGAAATGCCAAACTGGCGTAACCACCACGAAGAATAGGTTTAGAATAGGGGTGGGACAAGCACCCATTTATATATTCTAAGGCACACTGAGATGCGTATACAAAGTGTGGGAAGCAAAGGCAGTGGAGGTTGACTTCAAGCATAAGTGCCTAGCAGGGAATTCAATGTAGGAAGTATTACTGACGCATTACTTCAAGTAACCTTCCAAGTTAGAAACACCTACAATCGTGATAATTCATTTTCATATTTATTTTTTATTGGGGTAAAGACTTTCATTGCAAAATAGTAGTAATACACAGCTCCAGGCCTACAACCCATGGGGCCGGCCGCTATGTCATGCAACGATCATTTTGTACTATCGGATTAACACAGCCCGTCAGCCGACAACCCGGGGTCCGGCGGCGTATTGACGATGATCGTCGGGGTCCGGTTTGAGGAAATACCAGGTGTATAAGCGGGTTGCGAGTGCTGAGGGCGATGTGCCAGGGACGCTCCAACCCCCCTCCCGAGACCCATGGTGCAGTTAGCGCCATATTTTAAAGTGCTGATACACTCCATAACTAGGAGTATTTTTGGAATGAGCATCCCGCTCTTCCACCCTTTTTGATGCACTTAATCACTTTTTTTTATTAATTTTTCACTTTCACGTCCCCAGGTCAGGGTGGACGATTAAAGAGTCCATACCGCCGGGGTTTATTTCCGTCCTGACGAATGCCTAGGTAAATTGAAACCACCCTTAAGGCTGAAACATGTTGACTGATTAAGTTCTGAATTAACCATCCATTACCTGTCGCACTAAATTCAGATACAAACCTTTTAACTGTGTCCTAGGGATCATCCATTAAACTTTTTTGTAGATACCCTTTAGACACGGTTTACCTTTAATTTACCTCACAACACGCCCATCTCACACAACCAGCTCCGCAGTCTTCTGGCGTCGCAGCACATCGAAGAGGCACTCGGCCTCTTCGATGGGGCCCAATGATGAAGCATGACACTGACTAGGTCGGTGTGTGAGGGCTTTCTTCTCCACCCAAATAGGGTGTGAGTTCCACTAGTTGTTTCGCTCCATCTATGTGGCTTTTTTGATACTTCAACCTCTCTTATCTTGTTTACTTGTATCTTAAGTTGCACCAAACGGAACTTGGCAGAGATGCCTATTTCTTTCGGGGAGGCTAATGCTTCGTTCCATTCTGTTTAGTCCATGTTGCCCAGATCGCTCCCCCACCTCTCTCGCAGTTTACCTGTAGGGTCAGTTATATTGTTCATCAGTTTGCGGTATGTGAGGGAAGTGGCGCTGTGCTGCATAAAATCTGTAAGCAGTCTGTCCTCCATCGGGGAGGCTTCAGGGACGTCTGTATCTGTATGTATCGCAGTGAACAAGGCATGTCTAATCTGTACGTATCTGTAGAGTTAGTTCGGGCCTAGTCCATACTGTTGCTGGGAGTTGGAGGAACTGAAGAACCGGGTTTTAGAACCCAGCGGCGCCGATGTCTTCGGATTCCCCTGCCTCGGCAAACAGACACGGGACACTTCTTGATGACGTCAAAGACCAAGTTTATTGGCTGCAACCAGGAACAGAGGTCTACGAAGCACAACACGGGTGGTTCGCTAGAGACTGCACAAATTTAAGGAGCGGAGCATAGTCTTTTATGCTAAAATTCACATTCCTGGCTAGCATCAATTGCATACAAACTGACCAATGAAACAGTGACATTTCAAACATATCGCATGACGACAATCCCACTTTCCGTTGTCCAGCCCACCAGAAATGACCAAGCAAATTCCAATATTCCTGTTCGATCAGGCCGGACAAACCCATCATAAAGACCTCAACCCAAATCAGTGATTAAGCCATAAAGGAAGGAACAGAAGCCGATGAGAAGCAAGATAGAAGGGTGTGTGCGTGTACCATAAACTCAGCAATGTCCTGCTCTTTGATCTTTATCTGACCAGCTGCTTAACAAAGAACTGGCTCAGCGAGGTCAGCCTCGGGCAAGGGAGTCAGTTCGGCCAGGTCACACAAAAGTCAGCCAAGGTGTACGTGTCCCAAGGACTCTTTCGGCCATAGTCATCGGCCTATGTGAGGGCAACCACACAAAATGGCTGCCGCACACAAAATGGAACCTGAGGGTTCAAACGAAATCCCTGAATACGTAGTGTTCTCATAGATTGATTATGACGAAAACACTCGTACACACCGCACTCGTGATTTGCAGTCCGCTGATACCAAAATCGTCTATATCTGACGACCTTTATTGAACGGGTTCAGAATCTACGAACCACAGACCCTCCTTTTGCCCTTACATAGGCAATAAACCCAAACCCATGTCAGTCTGAATCCAGGTCTATATTCATCAGATCATCAAGATGTTGCTGTAGCATCATCCTAGTACTTAGCAACTCTCTCTGGACAGGTCTCCTCGCGCACGAAGTAGCACAGAGGCCACATATAGCCGGAGCACACTGTACACAGAGACAGAACAGGAAAAGGATAGCTAAGATCATCCCAATGACCATCAGAATCTTCCATCCCCACGTGGATATCAATCCCCAAAACCATCCCATCAACGACCAATCTCCCTCGTCTATATGTACAGACTCAGCTCTTATGTAGCTTGGAAATGGCCTGGAAGACTGTTGGAGCGTTGTCTGGAATGAAAACGCAGCAGCTCGATTGAATCAGTTTACACACTCCACCTCTATCTGCAAGTATGACATCAAGAGCAACTCTATTCTGAAGTGTCATAAGTCGATCCGACTGGAGCTCAGCAGTCAAGTTACTAAGGGCACCGGCAGTTTCGACTATAGTGGACTCAACTACTCTCGTCAACTGGCGAATGTTCCTGCTGTTAGCCATCGGTCCCCAGAACGGCAGAAAACCCTTAAAGAAATCTCCCAACTCTTGCCCTACGGTATCTTCCTTACTGAAGACACCTCTAGCAACTCTCGTCTTATGGTAATCTGCCGCAGCTGTAAAAGTGGGAGGCAATAGGAAAGAAACAAAACATGTGCCCGAGAAGTCAGGGGGCAACCATGTGTACGCCATGTCATAACAGATAAAATAGGTACCCTTAGCTGCTCGGAACGCAGGGGAAGTCTGAGACGCAAATACATAAGTCTCAGTGCAGACACTCTTCCCTAACTGAGCTCTCGGATTCTTGCCATATCCTTGCAGACAATAACGACCCTGATGGGGCACTATCCAAATCGGTGGAGAACTTTTCGCTCGCTGGTTAAGACTCAGACTAACTCAATATCCAGTAACGTTCCAACCAATGTATGCTTGTGTCTCATCTCTCGGGATAGTCTCATACAAAATAATTCCTCTAACCATATCGACTATACCCTTGACCAGAGCACTAGTCTTTGGACTATCTTTCACGGAACTTTGGGGATAAATGAACATTGTTCTGTATGCCCAAATAGAACCATTGTAGCTGAAAGGCAAAACCAGGTAAGGAATACCTTTATTGGTCGTATGGGGCATTAGGCCACAAACCCAACAATTTGTCGTGTTCATAACTAGCTGGTGTTGGTGCAGGAGTTGAACAAAGGAATTGTTAGCAAATTCCAGTCTTCTAACTATTTCATATTCGGGCAGAGGGTGAAAAGAATGAGAAGAAATAGTAGGAGGAGGTATAGGTTGCGTAGTGGGCATGAACGTCACTTGAAAAAAAGAATGTCATATATCCAATTAAAAACATCATTAAGCTAAGTAACATAAATAAACACAATATTAAAAATCTTTTCCGAGACATTAATTTACAGATTTTGCTCTTAAAGATTATTCTCTCAACAGGTCTCTCCATCTCGAAAAACTCCATCCTTTCTAATTTGCTGCTCGCGGTGGTAGGGTTTTCTATGCTAAGGAATGCTTCTGTCAGCCCAGGGCAACTCCCTTAGGCCAACCAGAACCGTCGACCTAGTGTCTTCGGCTTGCACTCCAAAGACTTCGGCAACCGCGACCCTACAGCTGAACCCGGATGGCGGTTCGAAAAACAAAAATCAAAGTAGTTCCTCGGAGGAGAGTTAACCTGCAAAAAAAAAAAAAATCATAAAAAGGAAACTTTCTTTTATTTGTCCCGCGACTCTCGGTCGCAAATTATAACGCTCCTTGCCAGGCAATGTTTGTTCTCAGAACAGGAGCTCAGGTTCAACAATGTTCAAACGATTCAATGGAGGCACAGCTTCTTGGAGAAGATCGTCACTTTCTTCCTCAGTGTTCGTTCCAATCAAACGGGCATCGCTGAATGGCAGAAAACGAGGCACGGTCTCAGTCTCAGAATCAGGAAGTCCTTCCTGGACCCACCGGTCGTACGGCAGAGGCAAAGGAGCCCTTTTGCAATGTACGCCGTGGATCCAGTTCTTTTTACCGTGCACTCTTACTGCAGAACGGGTCGATAACAAAACTAGGTAGTGTCCGGTCCAGCGGGGCTGCTCGTCCTTGGTTCGCTGAAAATTCTTCACGAGCACCCACGCGCCGGGTTCAATGGCGTGCCCTGGATCTTCAGAAGCTTGTGGCAATGAATCGTGAACCTGCTGATGCAAAACACGCAATTTAGCCGTCAATTCATACAGGTAGTCAAGCAACACAGGATGTTCTATTTCACTAAATTTTGTCGGCCTCGGCACTCCCCAAATGTTTGCCCGGCGACCAAATACTATCTCATACGGACTCAAACCCATTTGTGAATGCACAGTCATTCTAGTGGACAGAAGGGCTAGAGGCAAGGCATCTGGCCATTGTAAACCAGAGCTCGCTTGAATTTTGGCTAACTTCAATTTTAGGGTGCCATTATAGCACTCGACTAGACCAGCTGATTGGGGGTGATTTGCAGCGTGAAACTTCTGCCGGATACCTAACCCGTCACACACTCTCTTCATCACTTGACCCACAAATGCACTCCCATTGTCACTCCAGATCATTCTTGGCAAACCAAACCTAGGGAAGAATTCTTTAATAAGGGCTTTCGCTGTGGACAAGGCAGTATTGTCCTTCAAAGGGTAGGCTTCCACCATCTAGAAAAAGAGCAAACAACCACTAACACATACTTTAGGTTGTTGCACCTCTCCATGTGGATGAAATCTAGCTGCCAAGCCTCAAACGGATACGTTGGAGGAGCAAAATGACCAGCTGGAGTTGGAATTCCCTTACCAGGATTGTACATCAAACACACCATACAGTTCTTAACCAAATTCTCTGCACACTTAGGAATTCCAGCATTCTGCCAAACCGAGGCCAACAACTTGCAAATCCCTTTCACGCTGATGTGAGCCAATCCATGAGCCATTGTAACCACTGGAAGCACATACGCATCGGGTAACAACCATCGTTGATGAACTGACAAATCAATCCAGCAACCATTCGAATCCAATTTACCCTTACTCTCTCTCCATTCATACAACTCTTTCTCTGTAGCTTCAGCTTGGATGGATTTCACACTCTCAATTGTATCTTCACACATACTTCCATCTGGAACCCATCTCGCCGGACCTGCAACATACATTCGACTCATCACATTTCTCGCAGTTTCTTTCGCGACCTCATCTGCAAACGCATTACCACGACCAACATCATCCGTAACTTTCTTATGTGCACTGCATTTCACAATCGCTACTTGCAATGGCAAAGTAAGTGATTCAAGAAGTTCATTCACCAACTGTCCATGCTGGATCTTAGTCCCATGCAAAGTCAGGAACCCACGCTCTCTCCACAAACGTCCAAAACTATGAGCCACACCAAATGCATACTGGCTGTCAGTATACACAGTCACTCGTTTTCCTTTCGCCAACACACACGCTCTCGTTAATGCAATCAACTCTGCTGCTTGCGCTGAATTATGTGGGATACGTGCAGCTTCAACAATCGTATGCAAAGTCGTAACAGCATATGCCGCAGTCGTATAACCATTCGGAAGCTTGAAGCACGAACCATCAACCCATAGAGTACCATCACATTCTGAAAGAGGAGTATCCCTAAGGTCTATCCTCCCTTTCGTTTCTTCCTCAGTTCTAAGGAAACAATCATGTTGTTCAGTGTCCTCAGACTCAATTGAAATCGGCAACAACGTGGCTGGATTCAACGTGTTGCATCTCTTTATATGCACATGACTCGCTAACAAGGTCAATTCGTAACCAGACAACCGAGCACTAGTTAAGTGCTGTGTCTTGGTACGATTCAACAAGGTATCCACTGCATGTGGAACCATCACCAAACCAGCAGACTGTCGAATCGAAACAGCCGCTGCCGCTGTAGCTCTCAGACAACTCGGCAACGCTCTAGCTACCGGATCCAAAGTCGACGAAAAATAAGCACATGGACGCTGCTTATCGCCAAATTGTTGAGTCAAAACTGACAATGCACATCCCTCTCTCTCGTGGACATACAATGTGAAAGGCTTACTGTAGTCGGGGGTACCCAACACAGGAGCAGAACACAACGCATTACGTAATTCTGAAAAGCTCTTCCGACATTCGTCAGTCCAAGGAATAGGATTTGGAGTATCCTTAACAGTAAGAGCTGTCAAAGGCTTCGCGAGCAACGAAAAATTAGGGATCCACTGTCTACAGTGCGACATAATACCTAAGAAAGCATGTAATTCTCTCTGTGTCGTAGGCACACTCATTTTCGCAATCGCTTAAATTCTTTCTGGGGCCAGTTTCCTTCCCTCCTTCGATGAGAAGTGACCTAAATAGGTAACTTCTTGTCGACAATATTGCAACTTCGAAAGAGAAACCTTGTGATGGAAAGCAGACAAATGACATAACAACGATAAAGTAGCCTCTCTACATATCTCTACATGGTCAGCAGTAACTAACAGATCGTCAACGTACTGAATAAGAGCAGCACCATCAGGTAAAATCAACAAATCAAGTTGCGTCTTGAAAGCTTGGCTATAGATCGATGGACTCTCACAATAGCCTTGAGGAGCGCGCTTAAAGTGGAAACTTCGTCCTCCTAAAGAGAAGCCAAACATGTCTCTACTTTCTACGGCAATCAGGATGCTGAAGAAAGCATTCTTCAAGTCAATCACCGAAAACCACGTGGCTGTAGCCGGGATCAAAGTCAGTAAAGCGGTGATATCAGGTACAACAGGAAATTGCGGAACAACAATCTTATTCACCTCGCGGAGATCGATCACGAACCTATATACAGACTGTGAAGAATCAGTTCTCTTCAGGACAGGCAAAACCGGACTACTGCACACATTACCTCTCTTTTCTTCAATCACACCTTTCTCAATCAGATCATAGATGATCGTCAAAAGTGCTCTTTCACCATCGCTAGAGATGCGATACTGTGGAATGCGTGGCAATCTAGCATTCGCCTTCAACGTTACAGCATATGGCGGAATCTCTAAAAGGCCTACATCGTTCGGACCAGTGGCTCAAAGAGAATCAGGGAGAGAAGACAATTCAGGTGGAAGTTGATTTTTAGATAAATACAACAGACAGATCACACTCTTACCCAATGTAATGTGTACTCCTGACGGAGAGCAATATAGCGTTGCATACAATCTCTTTAACAAGTCCAATCCCAAAAGGTTCTCACCACAACCAGTTGTTAGAATGAGGGGTGCTTCGAATTCACAAGGTCCAACAGAAATAGACAACAGACTAGAAATTGGATTCGTAACCGGGGCGCCAGAAAAACCTACTGAAACTTCTTTAAGCCAGACAAAGGGGCGCCAGGGAGTTTAGAGTGCATGATAGAACTCTTCACAGCACCAGTATCCAACAGAAAAGGCTCTGACACACCTGATGCAATCACTTCAACGTAAAGTCCACTCTGATCTACTGGAACTGAAACAACTCCCTCTCTTGGTCTATGGCTGTCCTAGCAATCATTACCATCCACATCCTCACCTTCAACATAGTAATCGTCCGCATAGTACTGTGACGTCCTACCAGACGCACCATTCTGCTGATCAAAGCTATTCATAGAATTCTGTGGAGGCAAAGAACGCGTATTCTGACCACGAACTCTACCTCTAGGAGCTTGTGGAGCACCTCGACCTCTTACACCAGAAGCACCATTCGTGCGCTGTAACAGAACCGGACAACTACTCTTGAAATGGCCCTCTTCTTTGCAATACGCACACTGATTAGGACCAACGGGAAAGTGCTGTTGAGAAGACTCGAACCTCTGCGAGTTTCTCTGATATTGCTGAGGTTGCTGATAATCGCGCTGATTATTACGAGGCGGATAAGCTTGCTGTAGAAGAACTTTAGTCTTCAATTCCTTAGTCTTCCTATCCGCTTTCTCTATCTCATCCTTGTTCCTATTTTCATAGTACTGGGCAGTAGCCAAAATCTGCGCTGACGTAGAAACAGCCCAAGCACTCTCAGAATCCTTCAACTTATTACACAATTCTGGAAGCAAATTATGAACAAACTTGTCAATGAACAACCGTTGACCACCTTCGGTACTCA
This sequence comes from Lissotriton vulgaris, assembly GCF_964263255.1. Taxonomy (NCBI): domain Eukaryota; kingdom Metazoa; phylum Chordata; class Amphibia; order Caudata; family Salamandridae; genus Lissotriton; species Lissotriton vulgaris. The sequence continues at coordinate 521,899,603 of NC_141693.1, read as the reverse complement.
TGTCCTGACCACTGTGGTCAACAAAGGTCTCTTTGAACCGCGTGAAAAAGTCGGACACAGGCTCATCTTCCTTCTGCTTGCACGCAGACAACTTGTCCCAATTAACACGCAAAGCAGGCATTAAAGTCTTCATGTAATCAATAATCCTACCAGGTAGTTCTGCAATTATATCTTCAGGCTCAGCGCCACCTACTTGTCTATTATCTGCATCTCTAAGATTATTCCATGTATCACCCAATTCATGCGCATGATCCGTGTGACGAATCTTTCCCCAAATAGGCTGTGGAACAACATTCCCAAACATGTCTATGTCTGCTAGATTCATGATACATGAATCCGCAGTTTGAGATAGCTTCTTATAAAACCCTGCTAGATTTTTGCGGGGATCAGGCAAAGTCTGCTTAAGGGCTAAAACTTCAGCACGCTTCCAAGGAACATGTACCCAAACACGCTGAAAATGTGGCAGAATAGGCGGATTAACGGCTGCATCACCAGACCTCCAAACTGGAGGAACCTCACGCATCAGATATTGACGTGCCTTTCTACTAACTGACGAATCAGGCTCAAACAGTCGCTCAGAAGGAGATGCATTCCTAAATGACAACAACGTCCCAACTGCTTTCTCAACCTCGAGACCCACAACAGTCCCTTTCGCAAACTCAGAACGTATACGGTACAACTCAGGCGGAGTTTGACCTACCTCACTATCTTCCCATTGTTCACGAAGGAAAGAACACATCATATCAAAAACGTATCTTTGTTTTGGCGCTTCCCATTGAAGGAAAACATCCATAACACCCTCAAGATCATAGTGCGAAGGATCCGAAACCCATTTACGCGCTAAGTGATCTAACACTGTTCTTTCATTAGCATCAGGCAACTGACTACGCGATTGCCTACGCTCGACAGGAGACATACCCAATAATAATAATAATAATAATAATAATAATACAGAATTTCGTAAAGCGCGTGCAGTTACCTCAAAAAGAGGTATCCCGGCGCGGAGTATGCAGAGCAAGCAAAAAAAGACGTAATGAGACAGAAGGAAAAAGGAAGCTCATTACTTAAAAAGCCACGTTTTCAGTAGCTTCCTAAAAATAGCTTCAGATGGTGCCCGCTGTATAGCCAGCAGTAGGGTGTTCCAGAGCTTTGCCGTGCTGGCTGAGAAGGTCCTGCCCCCCATCCGAGCACGCCTAACTCGAGGGACACAAAGCTGGAGTAAGGAGTTGAAGCGAAGATGTCTCGTCTGTGCATATCTAGGGAGTCGCGCCTTCAGGTAGTAAGGACAGGTTCCATGTAAGGCTCTAAAAGCCAAGGTTAGGGCCTTAAATTTGATTCTACTAGCTACCGGTAACCAGTGTAATCTGTACAAATGCGGAGAGACACACTGCTTGAATGGAATATGCTTTACCAGTCTCGCAGCCGCATTCTGAACGGTTTGTAACCGTTGAATCAGATATTTCGGAAGGCCCAGGTATAAACCGTTAGCATAATCCAGCCTTGAGGTGACCATAGCATGGATTACCGTTTTACGGCATCCCTCTGGCAGAAGCCGAAGAAATTTTCGTAAGTTCCTCAGTCAACTTAAACATCCTCCGACCACCTGTTGGATGTGGGGCAGAAAAGATAAGCTATCATCCCACTGTACTCCCAAGTTTTTAGCCTTAGTGCTGGGGATAGGCGCAGTGCCCATCTCAGTAGGCCACCAGAGCTCCGCGGAGGGGTGGGGGCCTTTCCCAAAGAAGAGCACCTCAGTTTTTTCGGCGTTCAACTTCAGTTTGTTCGTGTTCATCCAACTGGCCACGTCAGGTAGACACCCCTTGAAATTAGCAAATGCTGCCTCTGACACCTCCGAATAAGGAAAAACTAACTGGGTGTCATCGGCATACGAAATTGCTGTGACACCCCAGTTAGAAATTAAAGTAAAAAGTGGGGCTAAGTAAATATTAAAAAGCAGCGGGCTGAGTGCCGAGCCTTGTGGTCCCCCGCAGTCCAGCCGCCTAGGTTTGGACACAAAGGACCCCAATGCTACCTTCTGGGACCTATTAATCAAATAGGAGTGAAGCCTGCCGAGCGCCTGGTCCTGTATTCCTACCTCCGCCAATCGATGCAGAAGCCTTCCGTGGTCAACCGTGTCAAAGGCGGCCGATAGATCCAGGAGCACCAGCATAGCAGATGCCCCTAAATCCAGCGACCATCTAACTGACTCGGTCACCTCAATCAGGGCGGTCTCAGTACTGAAACCTGCCCTGAAGCCCGATTGGGTTTCATGCAGGATTTTATTGTCCTCCGTAAACCTATTTAGTTGCCGTTGGATCAATTTCTCCAACAGAGGAGAAAAGATACTAGCAACCGCATCAGTCATTCTCTGTCGAGCAGAAGGAGAAGGTGACAAAAGAACAGGAGACGGAGCAGAATGAGAGGAAACCAGAGATGGAACAGTAACAGGAGGAGTAAACAAGACAGGAGTAGGAGTAGCAGACGAAGGAGGTAGCAAAGGCGGCGGCCCTTGAGAAGGCTGCACCAAAGGAATAGGAGCCAACGGAAGAGGAGCTGGCTGTTGAGGAATCGCACGTGGCAAAGCAACCGGAGGTTGCGCAACTACAACTTGTGGCGGTGCCGTAGCATTCTGCATATAAGGGGATGGCGAACTCAATAGATGCGACATTAAAGGATCTTTCACAAGATCTTTCTTCTCTTCTTGTTGTAGAGGTGGCAAAGCTGGGTAGCACTTATCTACCGCTAGTTTACGCTGTCTAAGCATCTGTTCGCTCTCTTGTTCTTCTTCATTATCCCTAAACTGTATAGCAGCTTGCACCATTGACATACCTCGTTCTCGTTTATTTTTTCTTCGCTAACTTAATTTCTTTCTGTTTGGCTTCCTTTCGCCATAAGCGGAAAGAGTCAAACATTGCCGGCCGGGCTTTCTTCTTGAACAGTTTAACTTCGAGACTATCTAAAATCTCTGTTTCAAAGCTACCATAACGGGGCCACTGTAGGACACCGTATTTTCTGGTATATTTAACCCATATTTCATTATACGCGATGGGGCCCACTCCATGTTTTACGTAGAGCTCATAGGTCGGAGTTCCAATCGGAGGAACCGGACACGAATCCTCCAACCGGGAATCCCTAGTACAACCAAAACCAAATATCTTTCCAAGTCTGCTAAGACCTGGCATCTTCGCTCACTAGTCTAGCTTCAAACTTCAAGGGAAATCTCAAAACGATAGTCTTGTGAATACACGAGTCCCTCGGCTTTGGGGCCTGCAGGTACCAAATCAAAGCGATCCCGAAGGATACCCAAACAAAACTAAGTACTGGGAGACGCTCCACTCATACTTAACTGAAATGTTGATGGCGTCACCAGAAGACCCGTCTATTGTCTCGCTCTACAAATCGTCTAATGGCTCCAAGACAGGGCGACAGTCAGGGCAGCAGTCCTTCGTAGCCGTCGGAAAGCGAGGAACCTCGCAGCAAAGACTTACGGACTACGACGACATACAGGGGTCGATGAAGTGGCAGGCCTTCCTCCAGAATTTCCACACGAAGCTCCTCACGATCTTCGGGCTTGGACCGGTACCGCTGTAGTCGCCCCACATTGGGCGCAAACTGAAGAACCGGGTTTTAGAACCCAGTGGCGCCAGGGATAACGCCTGATGTCTTCGGATTCCCCTGCCTCGGCAAACAGAGACACAGGACACTTCTTGATGACGTCAAAGACCAAGTTTATTGGCTGCAACCAGAAACAGAGGTCTACGAAGCACAACACGGGTGGTTCGCTAGAGACTGCACAAATTCAAGGAGCGGAGAATCGTCTTTTATGCTAAAATTCTCATTCCTGGCTAGCATCAATTACATGCAAACTGACCAATGAAACAGTGACATTTCAAACATATCGCATGACGACAATCCCTCTTTCCGTTGTCCAGCCCACCAGAAATTACCAAGCAAATTCCAATATTCCTGTTCGATCAGGCCGGACAAACCCATCATAAAGACCTCAACCCAAATCAGTGATTAAGCCATAAAGGAAGGAACAGAAGCAGATGAGAAGCAAGATAGAAGGGTGTGTGCGTGTACCATAAACTCAGCAATGTCCTGCTCTTTGATCTTTATCTGACCAGCTGTTTAACAAGGAACTGGCTCAGCGAGGTCAGCCTCGGGCAAGGGAGTCAGTTCGGCCAGGTCACACAAAAGTCAGCCAAGGTGTACGTGTCCCAAGGACTCTTTCGGCCATAGTCATCGGCCTATGTGAGGGCAACCACACAAAATGGCTGCCGCACACAAAATGGAACCCGAGGGTTCAAACGAAATCCCTGAATACGTAGTGTTCTCATTGATTGATTGACGAAAACACTCGTACACACCGCACTCGTGATTTTCGGTCCGCTGATACCAAAATCGTCTATATCCGACGACCTTTATTGAACGGGTTCAGAATCTATGAACCACAGACCCTCGAACCACGGAACCACAGAACGGGATTACAGTCCCGTCCGCCTATAAGTCTCCCACTGTTGATATACCAATATTATCCCACTGTGTAAAGCCCTTGCTCCGTCTCAAGTGCCCCAGCGCTTTAGCATCCCATAATGGAGTTAGTTTAGTGATCACACAGTTCCACCCAAGTTTGGCCTGTGTTACGTACCATAATTTCACTGTGTGGTTTGTGGGGCCTATAAGTCGTGCCACCATCCTTTTGTGATAGAGCGCCGCCAATAAGCTGTGTGTGCCTATCTGCGCTCCATCTGCCTTATACGCTGGGTCATTTTGGGGTGTATGTATCCAGTAATTAATAACCTTGAGCTGCGCCGCCCAGTAATACATCTGTAGGTTTGGTAATGCAATTCCTCCCCCATACCAGCTGCGATTCAGTTTTGCATGCGCTATACGTGCAGGGCGATTTCCTCATAGTAGGTTAGAAACTAAGTTACCTGTTGAAAGTAGCACGGCGACACCAGACACTGGGTGTTTTCAAGTGCATATAGGAAGCGGGGCAACGCCATCATTTTATACAACGCTGCCCTCCCCAACAGTGTCAGAGGCAGACCAGCCCAGCATTGCACGTCCCGCCGCAGGCGATCGAGCGGCGGCCTCAGATTTCTGTCGTAAAACTCAGACGGGGTGTTGGTAACATGTATACCAAGATATTTAAAAGACTCTACTGCCACCTCCAGCTGGCACCCTGCAGGCAGGACTGGCTCCGGTCCGTGTAGTATATAAATCACGGACTTTGTCCAATTTATCGTATAACCGGATGCCGCCCCATGGGTATCACAAAGGACTAGGAGTTCCGGTATTCCCTGCTCTGGTTCCATAAAATAGACCAACATGTCATCTGCGTAGAGGGAAACCCTATCCTCCCACCCCTCCTCCCAACTGAAGCCTCTCAACTGAAGCCTCTCAACAGTGGCGTAGTCCTAATCAGAGTCGCCAGCGGCTCCAACACCAGGGCAAATAGCAATGGGGACAGGGGACATCCCTGGCGTGTCCCCCTCGCAAGCGGGATCGAGTGTGAGATGTGGCCGTTCGCCACTACGTGTGCCATCGGACGTGTGTATCGTAGGCGGATCCAAGATATAAATTTAGGACCGAATCCCATATGCGAGAGCACTGCAAAGAGGTATTGCCACTCGACCATGTCGGATGCCATCCTCGCTTCTAAGGACAATATCACCGCCACCTTCGATAGTTGCGACGCTCGAGCCGACGCCCCATGGATTCGCCGAAGGTTCAGAGCTGTACTTTTGTGAGGCATAAATCCCGATTGGTCTGGGTGGATCAATTGTGGAAGGTGGGCCATCATTCTAGTAGCCAGCAGTTTCGCCAGTACTTTTGCTTCCGCAATTAGGAGAGAGATAGGGTGATAAGAGCTGCATTCTGTAGGTGTCATGATCTGCCACGACCCACGTGAAGCGCCTGCATGAGGAAACAGACCTAGAGGTGCAGGAGAACACAGTGCTTCGTCATGGACTACAATTCCCAGAATACCTAGGAGGGGGAGGAGTCATGTTTACTTAGGTGGCCGATTCACGGCCAACAAACTGTACGTGATTAGTTACCCGAACTAGAGACTGGTCCTGAACTCGTTTGGGTTTTTTCCTGTTCGTAATTGTCGTTCAGCGGCTGCTGGACGTCCGAGTTGCTTCGAGGTCGTGGCGTGTCTCGGCTGAGACACGCAAGGAGAGTTGACCTTTTTGGATTGTTTATCGGCAGAAGGCGGCTGCCGAGGATGCACAGAACTCGCTCATATTGCTTTTCCAACACGAGGCGGTTGGTTTGGATCCTGACTACGGACACACACATTTTCTGGCGGCTGCTGGAAAAGAGTCTTTTGCGTGTGAAAATAACGGACACCCAGTGATTTTGGCAATCTTGTGGATATCGGAACTGGGAGTTCAGCTGTTCGTGAGTACGCATGTACAGGAGGAGAAGTGTAAATAGATTACTTTCGTTTATCCGGATACACGTTTCATTTGTTTTTTAACTGGGCTGTTAATGATTGGAACTGTCGTCGTTTTCATGAGGGAAAGACATTCATTCCACATCAGATTTGATGGGTCGTAAATAACTTTGTTCAGCCTTGGAATTAACACTGGAACACTATTTTTGATGAGTTCAGCATATGGAATGAACTAAGGGGATTTTTTAGTCAAAATAAGGGAAGACTGGAAGTTATGCATGGTTCTGAAGAGTGGTTATTGATGGTGCATGTTGTGAGGCCGTCTGTTTGATTCTTTCCTTGTTTTCTGTATTACAGAAGTGGACGTTAGGGTAAGAGGCTATTATCCAATACCTACCACGAAAGAGGAGGAGAGCAGTCCACAGTTAGTTACCAGTGGTAGGTGGGGTTTCTAGCAAGAATTGAATGAGCGTAGTCAGTGATTTCTTGTGTGTAATCTTATATGTGTTCTTCTTTTCTCGTTTCAGCCTCCCTTCCCGTTTCGGTCCCTTCCTTACCTTTTCCCTCGCCTGATTTCCTTTATGCTCTGTGTATTTGTTACATTCGGAGTATAGGGCAATCTGGAGGTGGACCCCCTTTAAGCATCACCTGATCCTGAGGAAGCAAAACCGTGACAGTAGGGGGCTTGCCAGGTTTTGGGATCGCCACGATAGTCGCGGTCCTCTGGTCCAGTAGGAGCTCAGTAAGACAACACATTTATTAATACTTGACTCAGGAATTATTATTATGTTTTTATGAAATTTATGATTATTGTATAAAAATTGTTCATGTTTTTTTCTTCATTGCATGTCATTATATGCTCTGTTTTATATATAAAATTATTGTGGATTAGTCTATGTATGAATTTTTATAATAAATAATCTGTTTTGACTACGGAAGTGGGTTCTAGTGTCTTAAACACTATTCATGTGGGCAAGTGTTGTTTATGACCGCCTGAGTTGATACCTACACAGGAGCTCAGTAAGTGCCAGGCTACCCGCATACATGGCTAACAGCGGCGCACTCAATTCCTCAGACATCAACTTATACCATTCAATGGGGATCCCATTGGGGCCCATCGCCTTCCCGGATTGCATTGCCTTAATGGCCAATTGTATTTCGTCCGACGTAATGTCGGCTTCTAGTTCTTCTGTCGCTTCTGGTGTAAGTGTTGGGGTTGGTATGCGGCTGAGGTAATCCGTGACTACCTCTCTCGTTACCTCTCTATCTGGGGCGTACACTTTGTGGAAATAGTCAGCCAAGGTGCCGACAATATCTTCTGGGCGAGATCTAGGTGTGCCGTCGGAGGCTCGCAATTGTAAGATGCCTCCAGCACCCTTCCCTTTCTTGTCTAACCAGGCTAACATTTTCCCTGCCTTGTCTCCTATGTCATAAACTCTATGGGCGGTTGCTGCAATATTGTCAACGGTCCATCTCTTCAAATGGTCCCCATGGCGTTGCTGGCACAGTTGTAGTGTGTGCAGGGATTCCGGTGTTGGGTCTGCCATGTGATTTGTGTGTAGTGCAAGCTCTAGGTCTGCCAATTCCTTCTGTTGCGACCGTTTGTACCCCGTGATGGATGCTATGGCTTGTCCCCTTAAAACAGTCTTGTATGCCTCCCAAAGGACTGACGGAGAGGAAACCGATGTGGTGTTTTCGGCAAAGTAGCACTTCGTGGCTGTTCGTAAGTCTTTCCGAATCATGGGGATTTTAAAATATCCCGGGTATATACGTTTGCGGGTCTTTTCTTGGCAGAACAGTGTTACGGTCATCGGGGAATGGTCTGAAATACCCCTAGGGTGTATAGATATATTGTCAATGGCTAGAGCTCCAGTATTCTGCATTTGGAAATAGTCAATGAGTGACAGACTATTATGTGTTGCTGAATAATAAGTGTATTGTTGTAGGGTGGGGTGCAAGTGTCTCCACACGTCTCTCAGTCCCAGCGCCTCCAAGACACCGGTGAGGCGAGAGGGCCCCTGTGTCTGGACCCGAGCAGGAAGTCTGTCTGTTGCTTCATGGGCTGTCGCGTTAAAATCGCCCCCTATAATAAGGTCACCTGCTGGTAGTTCTAAGAGGAATTTCCCCAGTGCTAGTAGTGCAATGGAGTGGAGCGCTGGAGGTATGTAGACGGATACCACAGTCAGTGGTCTACCTTCCCATTGTCCCTGTACAGCCGCGAAACAGCCCTGATAGTCTATTTTGGTGTTCAGAACAATGAAGGGAAATGTCTTCCGCACGAGAATGCCCGTTCCCCTCAAGCCTGATGGGAAGTCAGAATGAACCACCATTTTGTAACCTCGCCTATCTAGCGCCTGACTTGCTTTCCCCGTAAGATGTGTTTCTTGTAATAGGACCAGCGCTGATCCAAGTTGCTTTATGGCCTGCAGCACTAGACCTCTCTTAATCTTATCCCCTAGTCCCTGCACATTCCACGTCAACAATTTTAGGGGTGTCACCCGTGCCTCCCTAGTTTCCCCAGTGTCGTTGTCAGGCCCTGAGCTTTGTGACATGTCTATTCAGTTGGTGAGTATATGAGTGTCTCCTGAATCGTAGTGTAGGTTGTTTACCTCTCTGTGACGTCACCAGCGTGCTCTTGCTTACGTATCCTGCCTCTATATTCAAAGTCAATAAAACTAAAACCAATCTCCCCCACCCCTCCCACCTCCCTGCCTCCCTGCATAACGGACTTTGAACTGCCCCCCCCGCCCCCAACGTAGCAGAGTGCTTGTCCCCGTTCAAACCCATAGTACTTGCTTGCTGGGGTAAGGGTCTTGTGGCGGCCTCGGCCCTCCATTCCCTCCTCAGCCTGCCCCTGGCCAGTGTCCGACCACAGCCCGACCATCTTTATTCATAGCAGTTGCTGTTCCTGCAGGTACCAAGACATCCTGCGTCCTGTCATTGGTCATTGTCGAGCAACTCCCGGCGATCTTTCAGGAGTTGTGCGCCTTGACGCCGAGGGGCCAGTGTGACCCCCCTGCTGTTGGCTCCGATTGTTCCTGTTCGTCCGGCGGGGTGCCTTTACCAGTCTCCATCGCTCCAGCCAGTCGTACGCTGCTTCCGGTGTATCAAAAAACCATGTCTTGTTGTTATCCACCACTCTCAGTCTCGCTGGGAATAACATAGAAGATTGTAGTTCTTTTGCCCTCAATGCTTTCTTGACTTCTAAGAAGCTTTTACGTCTGTGGGCGACCTCCGCGGTGTAGTCCGGACAAAATGCAATTCTGGAGTTCTGGCAGGGCCGGCTCTAGGCTCATGGTGGCCCTGTGCAGGGAGCGTAGGTGGGGGCCCCGGCAGAGGGGGCCGGACGGGGCGGAGCTCACTCCGCGCTCCACTGGGGCCCGCGCCTGGCTGTGTCAAACTGAAAGCGGTTGGCCCGGTCGCTCCCCTGCCCCCCGAGCTCTAGGGGCCCCCAGGAGTCGCTGGTACTTGGAGCCATATTTCAACTGTCTGCCGCTTAATAGTGCAGAAATACCCTTTCTCTCCACCTTTATAGGCATAGGCGGAGCAGGGGGCCTAAAGAAATCAATCACCACCAGTTTACATGGGAGGCCGCGCCTGCTGCCAGTGCCACTGACTGGAAGACAGACAGCGGCCTACGAGTCGATGGATGCGGCACGGCAAATTGAATGCGACGGGCCCCCTGCCCCTCGGAGAAAGTGTCAGTGATTCCGAAATGTAATACTCGGCAATGATTAGGCCTTCCGCTGGCTGGGACTCGAGCCATATATTTTTTTTTTTTTTTGTGAAAACCTTTATTGAGGCAGTTATGAAGTACACAGCTGTAAACGCCTACATCCTGCAGGTTCAGGCCGGCAGCAATCTCAGAGTCCAACAAGTAGCATGGCAACGAAGAGTATGACATCTGACACAGCAAGCCGCCTACAACCCCTCAGGGCCGGCCGCGTTTAGAACTATAGGGAGCTGTGTGTGGCAGCATTCTAGAATAACTGAGTTGACAGCGAATAAAGAACAGAGAATGCATGAGGTTTTCATTTTTCATTGTATTTTCTCCCTCTCCCTCCCCCAAAGAAAAACAGTCAACAACATTGCTGGTATGTGGTTCGACAATCTAGTGTGGCCAACGCAGCTTATCCGTCTCTCCCTCACGATGGATCTAGGTCACAAGTCCGACAGTGGGCTATCGCCCGAGGGAGGGGGGATGTAGAAGCAGTCTATAGAAGGGAAGTGCCTGACGCAGTATCCAAACATGTAGAGCGCCAACTCCGGGTGAAGCAGAGGTGGCAGAAATGCAGTATGTTACGAGGGTGAGCTGGGGACAATGTTGCGCAGTAGGGGCAATGCCGCCCGCAGGGATGCGGGCAGCAGAGCATCCACCGCAATCAACACTAGAGACCAAAGCGCAGCGCATCGGCGTTATGTATTAGGAGTGTGGTACCAGGCGGGGCGTCCCAGAAGCCTCCCCATCTCCCAGTGTGTCAGTGTCTGGTTGCGCAAGGGCTTGGAGTCGCAGAAGGTACGCTGTAAACAGGCCCCATATGTCCTTAGGCCTTGACTTGAGGGGAAGGAGTTTGGCATAATTATGCCTAGTGGTCTTGCCAGGTAGTCATTGTCGCGAGCCAGTCCTTGAATTTGGGTGCACGACCCCGCCCCCAGCGGCATGCCACATGGCGCTTTGCTATAAGGAAACTCAGAGAAAAGAATTTACGGTGAGCTTGCATAGGAAGGCCAGCTTGCCCCAATAACGCTATCTTCGGGCAGGGGGACACGGACACCCCGATCATGTCTGACACGGCTGTAAACACCTCCTCCCAATAAGCAGCCACACCGTGGCACGACCATGCAAGGTGGAAAAAATCCGCACCCTCGGCCCCACAGCGGGCACACCTGTCATCTTCCCGAAGGTGGAAACGGTGCAGTTTAGCCGGTGTGTAGTAAAGCCTATGCAAAAATTTGAAGTGTATGAGCCGAAGGCGTGCATTGCCCGTTACGGCCTCGGCATGAGCACAGCTCTCCGTCCATTGTTCGTCAGTCATTGGGGTCTGTAGGTCGGCGTCCCAGTCCTGTCTCGCTCTCAACGCAGGTGGGGACCCCGCCGCCTGTGTGTGTTTATATAGTAAAGAGACAACGTGTTTCGGAGCCTCGGTCTGGAGGAGGGAATGAAGGGGCTGTACTGTCTCAGGCTCATCTGGAAAGTTAGGGGTGACTGCCTTCACGTTTTGCCGCAAGCGCACATAGAGAAAGGTGTCCATAACGGACGGAGATTCATCGCCAAAAAACTGTGAAGACGTCCGAAAAGTGCCCTGAAGGTATAGATCCCCCCATGTGTGTAGCGCCAGGCGCGTAAGCATCTTGCATCCTATTTCCTCGCAAGCCACCCGGAGTCTGGGATCGTGAGCGAGCGGCATCAGGGGCGAGTATAGAAAGGGTGTGCCCAGAGCGTCAGCCAGGCGTCTCCAGGCGAGTATTGTGCAATCCACTGTGCTGGGGTCGCGGTCTGAGATTTTGGACTCGGTGTAGAGATAGCCCGACGGCGGCCTCATATAGCCATCTTCAACCGCTAGATGGGCCATAAATGGAGGGGGGTGGAGCCAGTATGCCGCAAAGTGAGCCTGCGCACAGTCATAATATCTCCGAAAATTCGGGACATCAAAGCCTCCTTGGTTGTAAGGGAGCATAAGGGTGCGCATGCTGATTCGCGGCTGCTTGCCGCCCCAGATCAATCGGGACATTTGGGAAGTGAGAGCACGAAAGAAGTGAGGGCCAGGGTTATACGGAATATTAGTGAACAAATACAATAATTTGGGTAGCACTACCATTTTAATCAGGGAGATACAGCCCGCCATCGACAATGGAAGATGTATCCACCTGGAAACTTTATCTGTCAAGGTATCAAGGACTGTACCGTAGTTGGCTCTAATAACAGTGTCCCGGTGCCTCGTTACATTAATACCCAGGTATTTGATTTCATCCGACTCCCAGATGATAGGGTAATCTAGGGGGAACTGTGTTGTAAGGTCTGTGAGCGGAAAGAGGGCAGATTTCGACCAGTTGATTTGAATGCCCGAGAAACCGCCAAATTTAGTAATCTCTCGGAGGAGGGGGTTAAGATTCTCCCTGGGCTTATGGACATAGAGAGTCATGTCGTCGGCATAGAGTGCAACGGACTCGAGCCATATATTGCCGCTTAATTTAATGCAAAATAGTACCCCCGACTCCACCTTTATTATAGGCCCTGCAAGCACACAGGCGGAGAGGGGCCGAAAGAAAATCAGTGGCCGGCGCTGCCACTGGAAGACAGACAGCGGGCGGCCTACCTCGATGCCGCAAAACTCCCGGCTGCAGTGCAGTAAATTCACCCCTTCGACCTCAAGCATTAACAGCTACACTCACGCCCCACTACCTATCTTCATATGACTCGCTTGCTTGCCATGACGCGTCGCGATAGTCAGTGCCACAAACAGTGTGCAGAAATATCATTATCAATCATCTGAGAGTATGGATCTATTCTGCCCTTACCCGGCAGGTGCGTTCACACTTCTTCACTTTATTCTCAGTCTAAGCTCAGGGGCCGCTCAGCTTTTGTCCGACTCCAACGTCGACGACCACCAAATGGCTGGGCTGTGCAGAGAGAGTCATACGCCACCAGTCCCACAAGTTAGTTACGCACGCGGGGAAGTCAAGCAGCCGGTTAGGTTGAGTCTGCGCGCTGCCGCAGATTACTCTATCCTAGCTTCCGGCGTCTGTGCCAGCCAGCCGGGGAACAGTCATGATGATTTGAAACACCCCGGCGCCCCTGCTGCCCAATCAGGAATGAGGTTGGTGCGGACTCAGAGCCAGAGGCCAGGGAAGTTAAAGGGAGGGAGGGGGGGGTGACTCACTGTGTCAGGGCTTGGAACTGTGACTGTCGGACTCTGAACTTAGTATTGGAAGCCGGGGTCGGAGCCGGAGGCCGCCAAATCCTGCCAGGGGGCCGCCAATGTATCATTGATCCTTCTGATCCGATCCTCGTCGTGGGGGCCCCTGGGGTTTGGCGGCCCTGTGCAGGTGCACACTTTGCACATGACTAGGGCCGGCCCTGGTTCTGGATACGTATTGGCGGGGCAATTCTCGCAGTTGGAGGATTGCGTCCCTGTCCCTAAAATTAAAAAGTCTAGCCAAGACCGGCCTCGGGGGTGCCCCAGGCTTCCGCTTCCCTCCAGGGACTCTGTGCGCTCTTTCCACAGAGAAGAAGTGGGATAGACCTTTGGGCTGCAACCTATTCTTGATCTAGTCCTCCACGTAAAGATCCATTGCAGGCAGGCCCTCAGATTTCGGAAGTCCCAGAATTCTCACGTTATTCCTTCTAGAGCGCCCTTCCTGGTCATCCAGCTTCTCTTTGATAAGTTTGTTTTCAGTCTCGAGGAGAGTCCCTGTCGTCTGTAGCTCAGATACATCCTCCACGAGTGATTTCGTGACCACCTCCACTTCTTTTATGCGCTTCGCCATTTTATGAAAGTCTGACCTCAGCAGCGAGACATCAGTGGAAATTGTCCCAACAGTTGCTTGTACTTGCGTCAGGGCTTTAATAACATCCTCAAGAGTCACCTTCTTGCGATTTCCCGGGGGGCGTGCGTCTTTCCGGTGTTGGCGTGGTAGTTTTCTCGTAGGCATATTTGTCCAACTTCAGCTGGGCCGAGTGGGTCTTCGAACCTCTACCCGCCATTACGTCGCCGCTCGGGGTCCCTTGTTCAAGAGACGAGTCTCTTGCGCTTATGCCCTGCTTCCGGCGCTTCGTTGTCGTGGCCCACACTTTGGAGCACTGCTCCAAGTTGCGCGTGCTGAGTGGTCACCGTCTCCCCTACAATTAAGGTGTGCGTAATTCTCACCCCCCCGATGGTGCGAGATGGTCCTCCACACAGTCATTCTCCAAACTCACTTGGTGTAACCACTGTAATGTGAGAGGGAGTTGTGATGGTGCCCCCCGCCAGAGCTGTGCGTCCCCAGGCTGTGCTTGCTTTATTGTCTTGTGCGCAGTGCCAGTCAGTTATGATGGGCCACTGCCCAATCCGAGTACACAAACTCTGTTACTCTGGTGCACAGCCTGGTCGCTTACTCCTCACCCCAGCCTTGTACTTGCCATTGCCGCACTTTTCCTCCAAAGCGCCCACGCGAGATGCGCCACAAGGGCTGTAGGGGGCCAATGCGTGATGCTGCCGCAATCGCGGCCACAAGCCTTCCTTACTCCTACCCTGCGCCGGGCGGTTATGCTATAGTGGTCTCGCTTGCACAGTCCGTGGGGGCAATCCAGCCTCAAACCTGGCCTCCTCTCTTCTGGTGTCTTCGCTGGGCCTCGGTGGTGCGAGTTTGCCAAGCGGGCGCTGCTAGACCCACCGCAATTTAAATATTTCCGTCCGCCGGCTGTTTCACATTTGCGCTGGTGGGCTGATGCGGTGTCAAGGGCTCCCGTTTCTCCTCTGCTTACCGCAGTTACGGCATTATGGCCAGGACTTCCAGGGCTCCGGGGTCCAAGATGGCTGGGCAGAACTTCCGGCTGGGCATCGCCGGCTTGCTGCCACTTCCAGTCGGGCTCTTTCAGTACCCCAGGTCGGCATCCGGGTATCGGCGCAGGCCGCCGGTCATCGACATCACTATCTCCAGTTTGCAGCCGCGTTTCAATGCCAGAGCTTCACCGGCCAAGGCCGCTCTGTCCCGCACCCTGGGCGCAGCCTCGGGGGTCTGGAATTACAACGGATTAGTGATCGGATAGATTAAAGGGCCGTTTGCATCACGGAGCCCTCTCGCTACGCAGCCATCCCTGTTGGCTGCTAGCCTCGCCCCCTTTCACGTGTGCTACACTTTAAATACAACCCCTACTTTCAAAGTATTAGACTAGTGTGGACCATATCGAGGGAAGGGGAAGAAATGCACTAGCAGAATCAAGTTATTTATATTTCAAAGTCATTTGAAAAAAAACATATTTAAAATAACCATATACGCGAACAAATGTTAAACCAGATACTAACTCGGCCTTCTCCGTCATGTAAAAAGATGGGTTGCTGATGTTCGGTTTTAGTTGCTTACAAACCTGTGCTTATTTATGTAAGATTGACATCAGGGTGCACGCGATGCAGTCTGCAGTGATATACTGGTTTGACAAGTGTCTAGCACCATAGAGAAATTATATGCACTTTATTTTTATACATCTTGGAGAGACAGTGTTCAAAACGGAAAAATAAATATTGCCCAAATAACGATGAAGAACCTTCCAACATGCTTTACATTGCATCAGTGGCCATCCAGAGACTAGAGAGAATGTGAACAGAGCATATTAAAGAAAATGAGTCAGTGGCTGTTAGACATTGATCAAGTTCCACAATTTACAGGATACTATTTTGGGCCCTAGCTACTACTGCTGCTCTTAATGTCTTCACGCACTGCAGCGTTCACATCAAGGCAGATAACGTCCCCTTGTTAACTGAGTCTTCACTTTCTGTGCTTAACATTAATCTGCACCTGGATTAAAGGCGTTTTTCACAAGCTAGGCAGATATTTCAAAGTGTTTGTGAAAAATGTAGATTTAAACTACTGCAGGATATCAGGTCTCAAAGCGTGTGTCCTATAACAAAACTAGATCAGGGGGCTAAGTGGGGGCTGGCATTACGAGATCCTACCCCAGAAAACTATAACACAATATCAAATACATAAGGGTCTTGACAAGGTTATATGACAATAAAAAGAAATACTGCCCACTTAATATAGGAGCCATATCCTTGAAATGAACATTGGGGGAAAGAAAATACCCATAGCATCTGATTTTAAAGGAACATTTCAAGTCTCTCAGGGAGGCATACGTACTTGGAATAAGTAAAATTTACTGCTTTCATTTTAATACATACCACAGGAAAGTACGATTTAACTTGGTGCAAAGGAAATTAACGAATGGCTTTTAATTACGGTGAACTAAAGACATAGTTTCAATCCATGAAGATTACAATTGTAATCCACATGTAAACCACATTTAAAGAGCCTCAAGGGGTGGGGCAACAACGGTGTTCAAGGCTGGGCTCAGGGGAGGCTATATTTAAATACATAACAAAATATAAACAATTTAAAAAACAAAAACACAGGGAATGTCTGGAGAACGCAATGGGGAGGCATGAGGAGGGCAAATGTATATGGAACTAGAAAACCAAATGCACTCTTATTAAGTGTATAAAGAAAAAAATGACTTCCTTGAATTAGAGTAGTGGAAGAATAAAAGGCATCCAAATGAACAAAACGCACAAAAAGGAACGAGAGCAGTCGAATGAAAAGTAAACAAATGAGTAACAAAGACAATCAAAGGTATCGGCAAGTCTCCCGGCCCCGATGGCCTGCCTGCCGAGTTCTTCAAGGCCTGCTCGGACGTACTGGTCCCGGAGATGCTCAAACTTTATACACATGCGATCGAGGACTCAGCGCTCCCGACCTCGCTTAATGAGGCGAACCTGGTTTCGCTGTTGAAGCCAGGCAGGGATGGCACGTGTATGAGGTCCTACAGGCCTTTAGCCATGTTGAACACAGACTACAAGGTATTCACCTCCCTGCTGGCCCGCCGCCTGACCCTGGAGGTCCCGGCGCTGGTACATGCCGACCAAAACGGGTTCATGCCGGCGAGGAGCACTTCCCGCAACTTGCGACGCCTCTTCCGAGTCCAGGAGGCGGCCACCACACACTGGCCGAGGTCGGGGTGCCTCGTCTTAGACCTAGAGAAGGCCTTCGACTCGGTGGAGTGGCCGTACTTAGGTGCGGTGCTGGACAAACTTGGCGTGGGGGAAGCCTTCATGGACATGGTCGGGCTGCTATACCAGAGACCTACCGTCCGCGTGCGGACGGGCAAGCTACTGTCGGAGGCGGTGCGGGTACGCAGGGGCACCAGACAAGGCTGCCCCCTGTCGCCCCTTCTCTTCTCCCTGGCCATAGAACCCCTGGCAGCTCTACTGCGGGACAAGGGAGTGAAATGGGGGATCCCGCTGGCTGACGGAGTGCACACGGTCTCGCTTTACGCGGACGACCTATTACTCTATGTGCGAGACCTCACTGCGGTGCCTGCAGCGCTGTCGGACATATTCCGGACCTTTGAAGGGGTGTCGGGCCTCAGGGTCAATTGGACCAAGTCCGGTGTATACGCCTTCAGCCCGGACCTGGAGGAATGCGAGGTACACCTTGGTGGCGCCCGGCTTACCTGGTACCCGACTACGTTCAAGTACCTCGGGCTACAAATCTACAGAGACCCGCAGAATATACTGGAGGGCAACCTGGTGCGCGCCGTGTCCTCGCTGAGGGCCCAGATGAACTTCTGGAAGACCCTGCCATTGAATGTGCCTAGCCGGATTGCCCTGTCTAAAATGATTGCGCTACCGAGACTACTCTATCACTTTGCAAATGTCCCACTGTATGTCCCCACAAGGATCTTCCGGGAACTGGAGTCGATGCTCCGCGGCTTAATCTGGAACACGGGGCGCCCGCGAGTGGCCTTGGTGAAGTTGTACTCCCCGACGGCGGAGGGAGGGCTGGCGGTCCCCAATATGGAACTGTACTACCTGGCAGCCCAGCTGCAGTGGGTTACATACTGGCTCAGCGACATGCACCTAGATGACACCGCCAACGCCGACTACCAATGGACACACCCGCAGGTGTGTGCCCTGTTTCACCCGCTGACCAAAGGTCCTCGCCCCCTGCCCCTTCACATGGCCGTAGCCCGCAAATGCTTCCTTCCATGCTTGAAGCTGACACAGAACGTCAGGCCATACGCCCCCGCCCTTCCCCTACTGGGCACCCCCCGGAGGAATGGGATGGTGTCACTACGCAACATGGAGCCCTGGGTTGCAGCCGGAGTGGAGACAATGGGAGACCTCTACACGGACGGGGGCCTGCTTCCATTCGCGGAACTATCAGCGAGCACAGGCCTACCGGGGTGGCAATTCTTGCTCCATGCGTCAGTGATGAGGACGTACACAGAGTCCTGGGGGGATATCCAGGAGGAGCCACCGCTCCATCACTTGATCCAATACCTACATGTTATGGGCAGAGGCTCACACATTGGCTGGCACAGGCTGGCACAGGCGCTCCTCATACACACCCAGAGGACCACACAACCGATTAGGGACAAGTGGGCGGCCCACCGAGGGAGGGAATGGACAGACAAAGAATGGAAACTGGTCCTAGCCAGCCCTGTGAACGTCCCGCGTAACTCCCGCTTCCGCACTATCCAGCTATACATACTGCATCAGGCATATCTGTCACCTGACAGAATAAATAAATACTTCGCGATGGATACCGCAGCCTGTCCCAGATGCGACCTGCGGGACGCCGACATCCTGCACATGCTATGGAGCTGCCCGACCCTGTCCACATACTGGGGGGAAGTGACATCGCTCCTGACACACAGCACAGGCCCGGGGCTACCTACCACGTGGGAGGCATGCGTTCTTGGGCTATACAAGAGGACTAAACAAAATAAAACACAAGCCCGGTTCTGGGACCTAGGCCTTATCACGGCCAAACGCCTGCTCACCAGACACTGGAAAAGAAGAGAACCACCAACCCCCGCACACTGGTACACATCCTTTATTAACTGGGCCAGAGCAGAGGGCACGGCGCTGCGCGGAGAGGAGATAGCGGGTTTGAGACAGTTCCCGATCGCACACGTCTGGGATGACATCCTGGGATCCCTGCGGGGGGAGGGCGAGGCCAGGGGGCTTACGCAGAGACAACTGAGAGGGGTAGGCGCCCCGCGAGCAGCGACACCATAGACAGGACTGCGCGCTGCGCACATTCCCCCCCCCCCCCCCCCCCCAGGTGAGCAACACCGACCCCCGGAACACAGGCCGCGACCACAATTGGACACACACATACACTGGGGCTCTCCACCACACAATGGCCCGGCCCACTGCACTTAGAACTATAGCCTAGACACAACCCCCACGAGTACACTCCCCCCCCCCTATTCCCGACGCCCCCTACACACCCCCACGTTAAACGTTTCGCACTCCTATTCTTACTAGCTGCGTGTACACCCACCATCACACAGCGGCGGACAGGTGCCGCTACTTGAACCCTCGGCAGGGAACGCGGGAGCAGGTTACACCCATAGTCAGTGCAAATGGGGAGACATATATGTCTTGCCACACACGCCGTACACTGCACCGGCAGTTGGGGTGACATTACCGCTCACCGGGCCCGTACCCCACCAGCTTTACAGCTACTCATGCAAGCGAGCCATAGATCCCACATTTCACTGGCGCGCCACCAGCGCATACCTCACAAGTCGATGGGACAATGGTGCCGTGCGCGCCGTTGGTACGTGAAGCAGCACTGGCACCACAGACACACTGGGACACACCGTAGTGAACAGCCCTGTTTTTCTGCTGAGGAGTTAATGGTTGAGTTATAGAAAAATGTAAAATGAGACGTCAATTACAGGAATGGTTGTGCAAAAAATGTGAGGAATATGTACAAACTATCTGTGACAAAGCACGCCAGACAACGAACGAGACACTGCATAATGCCTTCCCCTGTACCCTATACCCCAACAATGCACGGACTACTTGCAGCCGGCCCGCAGGGTTGTAGGCTTGGCTATATGTATTGCATTTTTTCTCACAATAATAAACGTCTTCAAAAAAAAAAAAAAAAAGACAATCAAAAGGTATGCTGTGGGCAGGCTCGAAGACCCCTACGTTTTTTGATACAGTCCACATGAGGTCTTTCACAGACGTCTAAAAGCCATCTGTTACGAGAAACCTAAAATTAACCACAAATAAAATATAATAATAATAATAATAATAATAATAATAATATGTAAGCGTATGTTTCGATTTACTCATAAGTCATTGCCAAAGTGTTAACAAAAAACTGATTTTCTGAAGTAAAGCTGTTAAAGCGAGGTTATGTTAATGAAACATATACAGTCACCGCTCCGTCCTTCACCACCTTTGGTTTTTCTTTGTTCGCCTTAAGTTGGCAGGGTATGCTCAGACGTGAGTCCCTTGCTCACTTGGCCACTGGAGTCAAGCAAGCCCGGCTGAAGACGGCTGTAATGCCAGAAACCGGTCCTGGGAAGCTTGATTCCGGTCCAGGGAAGACATGGCTTGGCAGTTCGGGCTGGACTGTTCCCATGAGGCACAGGGTCAGACTGATTTGCATATGGCCATGTCTGAACTGGGGTGACGGAGTGAGGTAAAGAACGGTGATGGATTAAACCCAGATCAGTTGACTGGGGTTGAGTGTTTATATTGTCAACGCTCCGTCCATCACCACCTTTGGTTTTTCAATGAAACATATACAAACAACAAAAAAAGTCAGTTATTTTCAGCTAAAGAATCCATAAAGCTAGTCATCACCCACCGATTAAGTAGCAAACGTAAATTAGATCATATAACATCCCCAATGACACCTTCGATTACATCACTACTGCAAAGATGAATGACCTTACTAAAGACATGTAAGCTGACCTGAATAGGACTTCATACCAACCACTTGCAATGAGCATGCCTGGAAGTCACTCATCTGCATACACTCAATGACTACATTCACAACTTGCATTCTGATAGCCTTCATTCCCATCTGTCCATCCAAGTAGAGGACTTCCCTGGAGAAAAACCTCCAACTGTTATTTACACTGATTCATTGGTATACTTTTGGTGACATACAAACAAAGGCTTGAGCCCCAGATGGTATTCTATATTCTCAAAGGTACCCCTAGGTCAAAAAACCTGAACACTTTCATACCCATGTGCTTTGTTTAAATATTAGGCTTATGTTTTCCTATACATTTATACAGTGATTGTTACTTAAATCATGAGTAATCTCATATTCCTTTAGGTACCCAATACATTTCACCCACTGCCAAGCTCCCCTTTGGTGCTTAGGTAATGCACTGTATAAGGATATGCGGCTTACACAAAAAGTACTTGGGTGGCTGTGTAAGCAATGACACCGAAATTGGATGGTTTAACTTGCCCACTATGGAGCACAGGCCTAGACAAAAGATTTACAGTCAGAATTCTGATAGAGTGTTGTATTACAGGAAACCGATCATGCTGAATGATCTGCTCATTTCCAAGAACTGTGTGAAGAGGAGTATCAAAGTTGGACGCAAACATCAATCTCCTTACAATTTGAGGAGGGAAGCACATTTTCTTCTAGTGTTCCCTCCGGATCTCAGCTGAGTCACTTGCGGAGATGAAAATATTTTCTTGGACCAATCGAGCTACCTCAAAATCTAGGCAATTGTTTCAAGTGTCCAGAAAACCAACAATTAACTTGGATGGCATAATGATGGGTGACCTCGCTCTTAAGAGACTGAAGAGAGAAAACTGTGCAGTGGCAACCAGAAGGTAATTGAAAATGGGCACGAAATACCAGTCAGTTTTCATAAAACTTGAGCTGCAACAATTTTATCGGTAAAAAGAAAAAGTTACAGGTGGTATAAAGAGAACTGAAAACGCGGGATCTGGTTGCATTGGACGTCCTGTAAGGCTCAAGATTGTCTACCAAGGAAAACATTTCATTGTCTCCCAAATTGAATTTGCCCAAACTTTTAGAAAGCTTGCCTATAGAGGATGCCTACAATGTGCGTGTGCTATGAGTATTAGAAATGCGTCATCTGGGTTAACGTTGTGGCCTAACAGCCAGAGCTGCCGTCTCTGGAACTGAAGAACCAGGTGAGTCTTGTCTTTGGCTCAACATCCTATAATTCTAGGAAAATTACGTAAACTCCTGGTGCCATAAAAACAGGAAAGAAGAACATGATATTTTAATTGATGCTCATGTAAACACTGAGAGGGAATAAATAGTGCCAGGTTTGCTTACAAATATCATTGGTTTATGTGATTATGTCTATGCCACCGACAAGGTCTCGTCGTCGGAGGAAGGAGGTATCAGGATGTATGCTAGGATCAGGCACGGATCTCAGAGCTCACGCCGCCATTCCCGTTGGCGTCCAAGCCACGCCCCCCCCTCTTCCCTCAACACTTGAGACCAAACTACTTTGATGGAGCTACCTGGTCTAGCTATAGGGTAGATGGGCCTTGGATTCCCTCCTTGGTCGTCACCTACCCAGTCGGTCTTTAGACAGACCTCCTTTCGTCTCTACGGTTGTCTCCTCCTTTATCCTCACTTTCTCACCTCCCCTACCCCCCACTTCCTTTCTCTCCTCTCCTAATGTATTGCTGATTGTTTGATGTAATGTGTAATTGTTGGTCTTTTTCTGTCATATTGTTGAACCACATTGTCGCACTTCCTTTCGTCCCTTCTGTTGTCTCCTCCCGCATCCTCCCTCTATTTATCTCTCTCCTTCCCCCCCTCTCTCAATATATTATTATTATTAAAAATTTTTATAGAGCGCGTAGTCACCCTGAGGTATACCAGCGCTGCAGATCCTTACGTCTGTGGGTCCGGGGGCAAGGAGGGGGGGGGGCGGGGAAGACAGGTTCGGGGGGAGAAAGTTAAGTTTAAGGGAACAGGTGAGTTTTCAGCCGTTTCCTGAAACGTAAGTAGTTAGGTTCTGTTCTCAGGTCTCGGGGGAGAGCATTCCAGAGGCGTGCGGTGTGGAATATATAGTATATTGAGACCAAACTTTTTTTTGTGATGCCCGATGGAGCTACCTGGTTTAGCTATAGGGGAGATGGGCCGTGGATTCCCTCCTTGGTAATCACCTACCCAGTCGGTCTTTAGACAGACTTCTTTTCGTCTCTCCGTATTGTCTCTTCCCTTATCCTCCCTTTCTCATCTTCCTGCCCCCTCCACTACTTTTCTCTCTCCTTTCTCTCCTAATTGTACTGCCTATTTATTTTTTTGTTGGATTTATTGTGTAATTGTTGAACTTTTTCAGTTACATTGTTTATTCTCATGTAAAGCGCTCTGATACCTCCGGGTCTAGCCAGCGCTATATAAAACTCTTTAAATAAATAAATAAAATGATTGCTTGTGTTTGGACAATGAAGTGTTGATATACGTGCTGCACTTTTTTTGTTTCTTTCTTCATAACCACATGAGTCCAATTAGTAGTGTCACCATAAGCACTGTTATTTTTACCCTCTTAACATCCACACGAAAATTTAAAAACTCAGTAATTGACATGCTCAGTCCCTGTTTAACTGGTCATATGCACTACTTCACCGTCATCATGTACACAAATTTTGTTTGAATAACTCAGGAAATAAAACAGTACAGTCCAACTCCTGGTTTGAGAACTCGTCATAAATTCAACAAATAAGAAATAAATACATAAAAATAAAAAAGTGGGGTCCACATTCAGCAAGCAATTCCAACCCCAATATCACAAAAGCACTTAAGCGAATAAGAACTTTTTCAGCAAAGAATAGTTCTGCACTACACACGCTAGAAATTACATAGAATGTTGTAACTCTACGTGTGCGCATTTTTTTTACAAGTTCTTTCTAAAAATCATTTTGATATTAACACACTAACCTGTTTAGCGCCGAGCTACATTTTAAAAATACATGTGCTGTTCTTAGACTTCTGACACACGTGTTTTTCAGACGGTGTGTCAGTGGTTCTAACGTAATCAGTTTTATTATTTGATCATACAGGAACCACTTTTTATGGCATGTTATTACATTTCCTGCTTTCAAGTACTTAACAATATAGTTAGGAGTGCACGAATGGAAATATACACGATGGAATAAAAGCGAGAAGCTAGTGCAAATACTTACAGAAAATCAAAGTTTCTATCAATTAATTTCATATCTGTCCCATTCTTTAATCATACCATCAAGTTTGCTTCATTTCACATCACACCTTTTCAAAGTATCTACCAGAAGAGTTAAATGTGTCAGGTATTTCTGAATGGAAGTCATAAAATAATGAAAAGGGAAAAAACGTAAACAATAATCTTTCAATGTGTCTCCCCCTTAACAAGTATTACAGATTAGCCTGGGAAAATGGAGCTATCAATTTTAACATAATATTTTCCTTGGAAATTGACCGAAGCCATGTTTTTCATGCAATATAACTAATTAAGGGTTGCAATGTGGCATTGACCACCTACCATTTTACATTTTTTGTTTACGCCTACAATCTTAGCACAAAAGAAAATACAGCAGATTAAGACTGATTTTAAATGCGGTTACCTACGAGATGTTGACTTAGTCTTCACATAGTGCCAACAGTGGATAAATCTAATCTCAGGTTACAAAAACGTTTAAAATGTATTTTTATTTTTTACACATACAAATTTCACGTTGCCGTCATTTATTAAAACACACAAAACAATTGACATTAAATACAAACCAATGAAGGATGATTTAGTCTATGTGGTTCATACCATAAACAACGTGGAAGCTTGCAATTGCCTGCTGGCCCCATGGGTTATTACACCATCAAACCACAAATAAACATCCCCAACTCAACATGAAATTACAAAAAACGCAATTTTAGAAATATCTTTAACATATCAAAATGTTGTCCCTAAAAGTCAGCTTGTCAATTTCCTAATTCACCCTAGGTTTTGCATTAGTATATGCTTTTTTGATAAATAAACTATTTTCCATACAAACGTTACCCGTTCATTTTCAGAAAATACAATAGAAATAACCTCTTGAACACTTGATTGTTATTTTCTGAACATAAAATACCATAACTCAGACCTATTATACAGTGGCAGCTCCTCCGCAATGGCGGAGGAGCGTCGCCCCACTACCTGGGTCAGTGCCAGCAAACGTAAAATAGAAATATATTCTGGTTTTAATTTACATATGCCGGCTCTCAGCCAGGGGTGTTGGGAGGGGCAGGGACAGGCACAGGAGGAGCGAGGAGCAGTGCTAATGTACTCCGCTCCCTAAGTGCTCATGTGTGTTTGGCCAGCCATCTCAGACCAACCAAAACACACATGCGCACTTAGGTTTTCTCCAGCACAGCGGTATTGAGCACCCAGGCTGCAGAAACCCCACAGACTCCCTGGTCTGAGCAGGGCGTCTTTCCTGCCCGCTCAGGCCAATCCATTGGACAGGGAGTCTGTCCCAGGGGCTGCTGGGACCAGGCAGGAAGAGAAGAGGCGGTGCGACGAGACACAGCACTGGGGGTAACATCGGCAAAAGGTAGTTTTTTAACATTGTATTTTCCACCGCATGACCCCTCCCGCGCAACCACCCTTTGTTTATGGCAGCCACTGCTGCTCTTATACAGCTTTTAAAATTTATGGTAGAGTGAGCTAATCCCAACCCAGGAATACATCTTGCATCCTAATAAAAATCAGTTGCTGATGCCCTAAACCTACATGCAAGCACAGGGAAGGAAGCGCCTGAGGCTTTTACAACACAGATTTTTCTGGATTTTAGTGAATTCTTCACCGTGATGGAGGTCCAGCGGTACTGCACCCAAATAATTGAGCTATGACAAGCAGGGACTGATGCAAGTTCTCTTTAGGTGATTGCGTCTATCTGTCAAACTTAACCTTTTCAATGGGAAGAGGAGGCAATGAATTGAGGAAGGTGCTACCACGGCCAACAGTATGAACAAGCACAACCTTCAGTCTAAGTAAACGGCTGACCCACCTTTTGCCCTGCTCTTACATGAAGGCTGTCCATGTGACATGGAAGCACATGGCAGTCCCCACTACAACTATTCAATGTGCACATAAGGGACAGTAACTTATCTGAGGAACAACACGTTCAACCAGTCTTGAATATTGAGAGCTCTCAAAAGTAGTAGGGCTCTTTTTCTGGTGATAAAATAGGCCAGCCACCACTTGGTGTGGTTTATGCTCGCCAACAAGGCAATATTTAAAGCACAATAAAGGATTGTATTGCTGGGCAATAGTGACACAGAAAGATGCTGTTAACTAAGGAATTCTCTTGGAAAACAATATATACACATACATACATACATACACACACACGAATAGTCATGTAAGACAAGAAAACCAAAAAAGAAAAGATATACCACTCAAAGGACTGATTATGTTCAATCGGCAACACCACAGGGGCAGTCTTGGCTCTTCGATCAATGCTCTGGTGACACAAAAACCATACAAACCTAAAATCAAAGCAAAAAGGCCCACTGATTGTTTTATGAGAACAACAACTAATGGTATATCATAGCAATGTGTGTCGGCTGGGAGGAGAGTAAAAGCTAATCACTGTTTGGGGCCACAACTATTTTTTTTTAACACAATCCATTGATCACACTACTACATCAAGTCATTAAAGACGTACTCACTAGGATAGAGAGATGTGAACTCTGGCAGCTCGAGCCATCTATAGTCTAAAAGACTTCAACTTTCCATTTTTAGCAAGACTGACAGATCTGCTTTAACGTAGTCTTGTTTTGATAGCTGCTCGGGTGACCAATCAGCTCTGAAAACCTACAAACACCAATTATAAAAATGTAAATATATTTTAATGTACATTAATGTAAAAGTATTCCTTCTACCTCTGGATTCTGGTGTCTGGAGTCAGAAATGCTCTACATACATCCATGGTTATAACTGAATCCACTTTTTAAAGCACCAGCGGTACTTCAATCCACAAAGGCAACAGTCCAGCCCAAACTGCCAGACCAGTCCTTCCTGAACGCAAGCTACCCAAGACCAGTTTCCCCATGGTCTCTTCAGTGCTCAGAAAGCAGTCAGACTTTCACTTGGACTACAACACGCTGATCACAATAAATCAAAACACTTTAGTTACTTAGACCATCTCTCTAAAATGAGCTTCCCATCATTTGTGAGCGGAGAGAAAAATACTCATTTGTGGATGTTTTTTGCCAATGTTACTAAATTTAGAAAATATGTACCACGTAAATTAGCATCCAGAGTAATGGTCACTCCCCGATCTCAAGTCCTCCACCATTACATCTGAAGGACGTTCAAAAAGAATGAACAATAACTAGACTACAAATTACACCTGGAAAGGACATACTGAATAAATGTGTCCACCACAAGTCGGGGAGGCCCAGATCCAAGACAATTTTTTTGCATGCCCACATTACAGACAACTAATTGAAGTAGAAATAATTTATGACGGTAGGCGTTGTGCTAAAAGTGATGCATGGACCCAGACTACGGAATCTATGGGGGCTACTGTTGTTATGAGGCACATGCACTTATACTACAAAAATAAAAACAGGTCGAATTAGTGGGACACACTGAATTTACTTTCACCCTGAATGATAACATCCGCTCACAACGATTATAATATAGGAGCAGCAGCAAAGTTAAGGTTTTTGGGGATTTGGAGAGCAAGGCAATGCCTTTTTTTTTTAACTAAGTAATACATTTAGATAAAAGTACCGCACGACGAGTATATGCAGAGTCGAGACTGCCTCTGGATTACACAGCCTCCACGTTAAAAGGAAACAATAACCCAGTGTTGTTTTTTAAACTCAATAGATAATCCCAAGCTTTCAGCACAAAGCTCTGGCTGCCTTTCACCCAATTTATTAATGATAAATAAGTATGCTGTATGTGGGCCACCTCACTTTACAAAGCAGCAGTGTACGCAGAGTAGAACAAGATTTATGAACGAGTGAGACACCTGTAGGTTTCAAAATGCACACCCCAGCCCCCAATCCTCAACCATAAGTCATATTAGATATATGCACCGGTATTTACATTAGATCTTACAAACAGAACGAGGAAAAAAATGCTTTCTGCTTTTAAAAAGTAATTCATCATTTCATCTGCAACCATGATATTAGTCTACGACGGCACACGGCGTCAGACTTTTTAAGCAACCCTGGTTATAATGTCGTTCTGTTATCTAGATTTAAGATAATTGAATGTAGTTAAAGAAATGTATGCTTCCTACAAGCAAATATTTTCTCCCGATGCTGTTCAGTAGCATTCACCTGTAGATTAAACGCAACAATAAATGTCAATCGTTATACGGGAAGCAACAGGCAGCTCTACGAACCATCAGAACTCAACATTAAGTACTGCTTGAAACCTACATTAACGGTTAGTCCGAATGTAGAAGTAAAACTGGGGACCACTATGTAAAAAGAGTTTTTAACATTGTACGGTTTGCATTTTTATTTAACACCCTTCGACACTTAATAAAATAAGATAATATTATCAACTAGTCAAAAAGTGTATTTGTTGGTTACTAAGTCGTATGTTGTACAGGTGCATAACTATGATCAATATCTCAAACACTGATGGGCAACGTTTAATATGCAATACGCGCCCCATCTATGGCTCTGGTTACTCTATGCTACAGTCAGCGATAGTAAATGAGATTTGTTTTCATGTACATATACGCCCCCCAAAAATGTACATATGACGTTAGTTCCACCGGCAAGACTAACCCGTGAAATTAAAGCACCTGTAGGGCGACCTAAAAAATATGTGTCCCCAATTAAAAAAGATATTTTGTGCCTCGGCTACATTCAAAGCGAGTAACACGTTTAAGGACGGAGTAAAGTAGTAATAATTAAATTATGGTATATTTGCTTAAATGGCTTTATATAATACCGTCATATTACCCAGCTGCATCTTCCTCCCCCTGTTGATAATACCTTTCCCTGTGGCAGCGTTCAGAAGCAGCAGAGCGGCAAAGAGCAGATTAAAATTAAATACATGTTTATGTGTAGGTGGTGGGGAAATATGGTTCGTAACATGTCCCTACGTCATATAATTAACTATGGAAACCACACAGAAATACAATCATTGCAACAGAACACCCTCCAACAGCCACCAGATGCATTCCTACGGCATACCTGACCAATATCCCGAAAAAGGAGGCAGGTTTCCGGATGCGCGACTTACCTCCGGTCTCCCGACAGTGGGTCTCCAAATCCCGATTGCTTCTGGCCAGAGCTGCCAGGATTGAAGTATAAACAAGCCCGATCTACCTTAAAAAAAAAGTCCCCAACAAGCTCAATGGATGGCAAAAAAAAGCCTACGACAAGCCCCGCCCCACAAAACAACCCTCGCTGATTCCAGAAACAAGGAATTAACATGCTAACAAGTGTTCGACACTAACTAACTAGAAACATGAATACTAGTAAATCACTTAAAAACCTACATAAAAACAGCTACTAAAAGGGACCCGTCCACAACTATGTACAGGTCACTGTGGATGGCTACTCTCACTGACCTCAATGGCCCTCCCCGCCTGATTCACGCCCCTAGCTCCCAAGTGACCGCGGAGCCACACTCCTTCAGTGTGACGAGTTTAGCCACGCCCTCTGTCAAACATTCAGGTCGCCACGCCTTCTTGCCTATAAGAAGCTTTGCAGGCCATCTAGTCGTCACTCGATCAGAGTTCTAATCGAGAGCTAGGTTGCAGACTTCACTTGCTGAAGATGCTAGCAGCGGGTGCCATTGTGCTGGATTAAATTGAAGTAGAACGGGTCTTTTTACATGCTGAATCTGAAGGCGAGAATGAAAGTTTTAAGTGCGCCTGCCTGTTGCATACCTAGGAGAGCCATCCAAGAGCACTTTAGGTTATTTAGAAAACTATTTTCTATTCTGCCTTCTTTACTGTGTTATTAATAACTTGGACATGATAAATCTACAGGAACTCATTTTTGTTGTACCTTCGAAGCAGATATGGTAACAATTTCAATTCGGAAAGGAGCAAAAATTCTCTTATTTTATTATGTTATGAACATCTCAGTGTCAGCTAATGTAAGCAAAATCTACTTTCAGCTTGGAATAAGATCAGATTATCGGAATAGCATTACAGTATGCCTGTACTATGAGGTCTCAAACTAAAGCTAAATAAGAATTATCACCCAAATGCCAAAGTCGGTATATGGGGACCTGAGGCTTGGAATGTGCCTAGTCTTGCATTGCACCAGCCCCAGGATACCTGTTTCCGGTCCAGGGAGGACCTGGCCTGGCAGTACAGGCTGGACTGTTCCCATGCAGAGCAGGGTGAAGAATGATTTTCATGACTGGGACCAAACTGGGGTGGCAAAATGAGCAAAAAAAAGATGGATTTTGGGGGGCATGTCAAGCGACCGGCGAAAATGGCCGTAGCCTAAGAAAGCTCCAGAGACCGTCGTAATAACTCCGGTAATCCTGTTATTTATCCTGATTCCCACACCGTGAAAACTAACAGCGAAAGCACCGCAAGACTTCCGGCGGCACCTGCGAAAGTTTGGAAGAAAAGCGAGCAAACGGTGCCTTGACGGTCGAGGGGCGGAGCAACGGCCTAGATCTTGCACAGAAACCAGGACCCACAGTGATTGCGGCACCCGCCTGCGGGCGAAGCACGGGGGACGGACCGTGCTCCTGGCCTGGGGCGAGAGTTGGACGCAGACACCCCGCAGCGAGGACACATCCTGGTGTCAGTCAGACAGCCAACGGAGTGTGGGGGAGGCTGAAGCCTCGCCCTGCGTCGAGGCATTAACCGAGGGAACGCCCCACAGGAGGAAAGCGCAGGCCTCCGACACATATGCACCAGTGGACGATCGGGACACGAGGCCAAGACGCGGAGCGAAGGCATCAACAGACCTACGGAGACAAGAGGTACCAGGCACGTTGGGCAGAACAGAAATCACCTCTAAAGAAGGGGGCATGCACAGGGGCGGTGGCCCGCCATAACTATACGGAAAAAGAGACAATTGCCTACTAAGGAAGCTACTGGGCTCCCGGTCATAGTACATACAGTGTGAGTCAGGCACCATCTGGCTTACACTGGCAGACCCCCGTGGACACCTGTGAGCTGCCTGGTGGAAAGGGGAGAAAAAACAAACGATGGATTTAGGCCCAGATCTTTGTACTGGGGTGAATGTAAGACATTGTTCTGCATTCTGTCCATCAACTGTGTTTTTTGCAATTTTCACCCCGAGTGGGCTGGGTATGCTCAGACATGAGCCCCAGGCTCTCCACATCACTGGAGTCAAGCTATCCAGGCTGAAGAAGGCTGATAGCCAGAAACCGGTCCTTGGATGCTTGATTCCGGTCTAGGAAAGACATGGCTTGGTAGTTCGGGCTGGACTGTTCCCATGAGGCACAGTGCCAAGGCTGATTTGCATATAGCCAGTGTCTGACCTAGGGTGGTGTGGAGTGAAAAAAAACGATGGATTTAGGCCCAGATCTTTGTACTGGGGTGAATGTAAGACATTGTTCTGCATTCTGTCCATCAACTGTGTTTTTTGGAAAGGGGAGAAACACCATCCTAGTGGGGGAGCAACAAGGCGCTAAGGACGAAAGCTAACAAGCACCCACCCCCAGCACTGTTTGAATAAGGATAGCGTGTGGCCTGGGCAGCCCCCCTCCCTCCCCTCAAACTGCGAATTATATATACCACTTGGGCGAGATTGACCCGCACCGCATTAGGACCACCATGGCCGGTAGGGGACCGAGGACGGTACAGAGCAACCGTATAGATAAATACGCCACTGCCAGGGAACACAAGGAAGCGCTGGATTGGACATCGGCTGCCACAAACAGTCAACAGACGGAGATCACCCTAAATGATGTGATGTCCGCACTGCAACTTATGCAAAACTCTATTGGAACCATATCTGCCGGCATAACACTCCTTCGGGCCGACATCTACAAAATGAGCACGAGAGTGGCAGAGGTTGAAGCGACTACGACAACCCTATCAACAGACACGGCCACCCTGCAGCGCCGAGTACAACAACTGGAAGCTACAACCAGACAGTTGGCTGAGAAGCTGGATGATCAAGAAGGGCGATTGCGGCTAAATTATGTCCGCCTGGTAGGTGTACCAGAAAGTTTCAAAGGGCCGGCTCTGGATCTCGTTGTGGAAGAGTTGATCCAATCCCAACTGCAACCACGGGGACTTTCAAAATTATTCTCGGTGGAAAGGGCCTACTGTGTGCCGGGTAGACTACCCAGGCCAACAGCACCCCCGCGGCCTATCCTGGCATGCATATTTAACTTCAGAGATTGGGACACAATCTTGCAGGCGGCTCGGGGAAGGCACCCCCTACGGATTGATAACTGTGAGATGACTCTATATCCAGACTACACAGCTGCAGTCACTAAACAGCAAAATTTTACGGAAGTAAAGAGAGAGCTTCGTAGCAGAGAACCAAAATATGCAATGCTCTTTTTGGCAAAGTTGAGAGTTGAAGCAGAAGGTAAAAGCTGGTTTTTTACATCGCCGGGAGAGGCTCAAGATTGGCTGGAGGGCTGGCGCCCTGCCAAGGGACACAACAGACGGGAGGCCGGAAAAAGACAACAGCCCTCGCAAGCTGCTCAACAAGAGGAGACGGAAGGATCACCTGTAATGCGCACAGACGCAGGACACGAGAGTGGAGCTGAATGACGCTCTGGTGGGAGTACCTTTACGACACAAGAGATTTCCTGGGAGCTGCTGAACCACCGAAATACACCTCTACAGAGGGTCGGAGCCCACCCACTGACAGGCCGACAGGCTGCACAGCGGAGACAAGATCATTGACACTGCAGACTGAATGCAACGAACAATGGACTCAAATAACAGGATGATTGGTTAACATTTCAACCTAGAAGGGGAGGACACCCAGTGCGGAATACAGGTTCTAGATCGAACAACTGTATCGGGGTGATGCAGGAGTCACGGAGCGACTCTCCCCCCTCACGCAAGTACACAGTTATGGGGTTCAAGCACTCTGCTAAGTTGGGGAGGCGGGTAGTTCTAAATCTGCTAGGCAGGGAGGCAGGGAGGGGGCGAAGGGACGGGATCAGTTAATGGCAAAGTTACTGGATATGTTTCAAGTTTTCTGTTATACGATTTTCAGAAGAATTGCTCTAAGGTATTACATGACATGCAGATCTGAAATAGCTCAGGATAACTCCAATACAACCAATGATTATGGAAGACACACAACAAGGTGACAGTGACGGAGCCCGACAAGCGCAATCCACCCAGCGACAGGGCTTCCCACTAACTGTGATTTCATGGAACGTAAATGGGTTGGGGGACAAAATTAAGCGTGGGTTGGTATTACAATATCTCAAACGGAAGTCTCCAGCAGTGCTGCTTCTCCAAGAGACCCACCTGCAAGGGACGACAGTTAAAGCTCTGGACCGCTTGGGCTTCCGGATGGTAGTGCACTCAGACTTCACCTCTGGCTCTAGAGGGGTTGGGATTCTTGTAAACAAGCGCTTTCCCTTGATAATGACCGGGTCCCAACATGATGATCAGGGTAGGTTTGCCGCACTCTCTTGCCAGTGGGATGGCAGGCAATACAATGTGGTATCAGTATATATAGCGCCTACGCTACACCAGATCGCCTTCCCAGATCTCGGGAGGTTCCTCCTTACGCTTCCCCAGGGTGAACTGATTATGGGGGGAGATTTCAATGCCACCATGAACGCAGACATTGACCGACAGCCCCCAAGAACCACAAGTAGCTCCACTCACAGACTCCGAGAATTCGTGGGCACGCTTGGGCTGCTAGATATATGGAGAACTAGACACCCAGAGGACAGACAGTTCACATTCCATTCAGGAGTGCACAATAGCCTATCCAGGCTCGACTATATCTTTACTCTAGCCACAGGTATACTCGGTTTAGTGGACATCAGACACTAGCCCAGTGGCATATCTGACCACTCAACAAAAACACACAGAGGATGCTAAGGGTCTAAGTAAAGCTCAAGATATCTATACACTCAAAAGTAGTGTGTGGAGAACTGATCAGTGTTTTGAGAGAAACATGAAAAGTAATGAAGAATACCCATCAGCCCACCCATTAGCGGAATCTCATCATCTGGGTTTATTTGTGAAAACTGGTATCTACTAGGTCCTTCACTGAACGTATAGTGAGGAGTACTAGTGTTAGATCCACCAGTGAGAGAGAGCCAACAGGATATGATGGTAATGCTGGTGGGAAAAGGTTGCAGTGCACAGAAGGTGTGTATAAAATAAAAGTGAAAAACAGTGTTTAAAATTGCCTGTTATGATGCCAAAGATGAGACTTTATTAAGGGGATCATCATAACGGCAAGGTTAAAAGCAGAGTGATGATAGTGTGTCAACAAATACTACTATCAGTAGGTGGAACTTATATGTTCGACATGTTTCAGCCTAACAAGGCTTTCTTCAGGACCCGTAAATATTACACTACTGCAACAGTGAAAAAATAAATATTAGTGAACCATGCGAAGAAAGACCTACCGTCAGTAGAGTACTATATGGTAGTCTAAGATCATGGTTAAAAGAGTACTCTCCTGTAACACAAGAAAAAAGCGTCCAAACAGATATAATCATTTGCAGAAACGATATACAAATGTACATGTAGACGAGTGTTAACATATATTAAGTGTTCATTCAGCAATTTGCAAAAAATGACTCACCCACAAAGTTGTGTGGAGATAGCCTCACCTCACCTGGCACTCGCTCAGGTTTGAGAGGCCCCGCTCTAAGAAGATAGGGAGGGAGAGAAAATATCATGATAACAGACAGTTTTGCGTATGTCTTAATTCCCTCACTTCTTGAAAATTACTCTGATGTAAGATGAACATAGAAGAAAAGCGACTCCAGCAAGCCAAAAGGCTCGGTGGTCTCATGATGGTCAAAGAGACCCTAAGGGTATTGTTTAAACCACATGACGAAATCCTTTGTTAAAAAATGTCTGGAGCAACAAAGTGCCCCCATTGTTTTAAGTGGTGTATCTGAATTAGAGAAAGCTAGATTGAAGAAAGCATCTCTCACAAACGAAGATGGCCTTGTGCAAAATATCAAGTAAGATAGCAGTATTCAACCGCTGTTAGGCCATATCCGTTAAATACAACTAAAAAGGTTTTTGGCAAAATTGCATCGTTCGATCGAGTGGCCACCCACCTGTCCGTCGGTACCTCCGGCTACTTTCTGAGCCTAGGGGAAGGTAACGGACAAAGTGGCCCGGGCAGCTATAAGCGATGCATGCGGACCAGAGAGGAGGCAGTAAAGAGACTCCTCCTCGTATTAACTGATTGGTTATTTGAAAGGACCGGAAACCGGAAGACGTCTAGTTCTAGAACTATGTGAACTAGCGTAAGCGTTTCCACAGGCTCTATTTATTGATTGGCTGTCTTCTCTACACAGACTCGAAAGCGCCCAATCCCGTACCTGTTTAGCTCGGCCTGCTGCCATGGAACAGCGCGGACCAAAGAGGAGACCGGAAAACGTCTAGTTCAGAAGCTGTGTGAGCTAGCATAAGCGTATCCGCGGGCTCTATCCATTGATTGGCTGTCTTCTCCAAACAGACTCAGAAACGCCCAATCTTGTGTCTTGTTTTCCTCGGCCTGCTGCAATGAAAACGGCGTGGACCAGAGAAGTGACAGGGAACAGAAACTTTTCCCGGTACGTCATGGGCTATCTACTGATCGAAAAAAGCCAAACCAGCCATGCATAATGATTGGCTGAATTCTAGGGGCGGAAAACACAAACCGAAACACAAACAACAACAAAAAGACTCTGAGTCATTGTCGATGTATCGGAAGAGCAGTGTTACGCCGAGGAAGCGCATACGCTGCCCTGATCACTTATCTGTTGCACCATGCAACCGATCAGCCTTCATATGTGTCCCACCCCAAAAGACGCTAAATAAAGCACGCAAACAATGAGAAGACGGGCGCCCCAATAACATCCAAAGTATCTAACCCAGGCAAATGGCCTATGTATTGGCTGCATTGAAGAGGAGGATAGGTAGCCAAAGCCTTTGTACCTGTAGAGGAAGTCATCAGGAGAAACAGACGTTCAGTTTTCCTGCGTGAGGTAGGGACAAATTAGAGTTGGCGCATCCAGTGCGTAAGGTAAAATCAGCAATTGCGCTCCAGCGCGATGTGCAGCAAAAGGAAAAATCAGCAAGGTACAAACAATGAGGTGAGCGCTCCAGCGCGATATGCAGCAAAAGGAAAAATCAGCAAGGTACAAACAATGAGGTAAGCGCTCCAGCGCGATGTGCAGCAAAAGGAAAAATCAGCAAGGTATAAACAATGAGGCAAGCGCTCCAGCGCGATGTGCAGCAAAAGGAAAAATCAGCAAGGTACAAACAATGAGGCAAGCGCTCCAGCACAATGTGCAGCAAAAGGAAAAATCAGCAAGGTATAAACAATGAGGTAAGTGCTCCAGCGCGATGTGCAGAAAAAGGAAATAAGCGCTACCAGCGCATTGAGGCAAACAGACAAATAACACAGCGTGAAGGAAGAGCCGGTAGAAGGTAACGTTCTCTGAGCAGGAAATGTTAAAAGCACAGAAACGTGAAAACGCGTGTACTCAAGGCAGAGTAACACGCGGGGACGGCCGAGGTACCTGCTCCTTGGCTGTTGCTGGTTCTTGGGTCCGGAATTCGAAGCGCCGACCGGGCGGAAACCATGGTTCTTTAAGGCTTCCCCCGGAAGCGCTTGAAGACACTACTGCATCCGGTACGCAGCTAGACTGCTAACTTTCGAATCGGAAGTCGGACGATTCACATAGGAATGGAGCCGCCATCCTCCCGCCTGCATACCGGGGATCATGCCCGGACAGAACATGACAGCGCCCCTCATAGCCCTACACCAACTAACCAGTAGCTGGTACGATGGAGGAATAGCTCTCCCAGACATCAAAGTATACTATTGAGCATCCCAGCTCGTGGCTATTAATAAATGGCTTCACATCCCCCAAGAGGATCCAGCATTTAGATTAGACAGACACTTGCTAGCCCCATCAGGGATCATGGGGGCACTATACAATAAAAAGAAGAGGCACAACATAACAGGTCCAACGTCACATGCAATACGCATATGGTTTGAGGAGCAGAGGGCATTGGGCTGGGAGGGTGTGGTGACACAAGCAACGCCACTATGGGACACAAAAAAACTTGGGATGCTGGGCAACACCAAGGGTTTCCGTAATTGGGACCTACTAGGTATATCCACAGTCGGAGGCCTGTGGCAGAAGGGAGAAATGGTCACCTTTGCTCATCTACAAGCCACCTATGGCCTAGCACAGACAGAACGGTTTCGGTATTTGCAAATTAAGCATGCACTCCAATCCCTATTACCGCCAGGGACAAGACCTGAAGAATCCTCACCACTGGAGGATAGACTCTTAACGGATCACCTGCACACAAAAGCAATCTCACTGATCTACTGTAAGATAATTAACAATTACTCTGATCCCACAGCAACACTGAAGGTTACATGGGAGCGCAATCTAGGGTACATCGAGGAGGCTGACTGGCGGGGAGGGCTCCGTTCTCCCAGAGAGGCAGCAATCCCATCGAGGCTAAGGCTCGTACAGCTTAAATTTTTTTTTAAAACTCTTTTTATTGAAAGATCACAATATAGCCGCAGCACTCCGAGCCCCGGAGGCACTGCAATCAAGTCATACCATCATCAATCACGATCTGCAAAGCATATTGCTATACCCCAATCCCCCTATTTAAAAGAACAAAGGTCCTAAGCTCAAAACAATTTCTAGAAAAATGAATAACATATGGACCACAATCGGAAACCATGTACAGTTCTTCTAATACCCAGCCGGGCATAGAGTTTATTTTAGGAATGTTTGACAAGAAGTCAATTTGAATCTTTCAATCACATAACAAACATAATATTGTTTGAAGTAAGGCACAAGCCTGTACCGAACTCATCAGAATAAAGAAAAAGTTTGTGAAAAAGGGTGCAGAGGAAAGAATATTTTACATCAGGCAAAGGAAGAGTTGAGCAAAAAAATGGTACTGCTTTAGAATTTAAATTGGCAGTATTCCCTATAGTAGAGCATACACCAGTAAATCACAATAAATAACAATGTATGTCTACATAACAGTGTCGACGGCGTTTCGATCCTATGCTCTAAGATAAAAGGATCATCATCAGGACTTAATATATGCCTGGAATTAAACAATCAAGCCCAGAGGTGGATTTGAAGACGCACTTTCATTTGATGTTTGGCCTCGAGGTTGCGGTATATTGACGATCGAGAGGCTATAACTTTAATGGCCTGGAACAAATACCCAATTCGGGCTGCCTCGTAAAGAGGAGATAAATTGAGGAACAATCTTGACACGGGAAATTGGTATCCCGTAGCAGCGCCAATTGGCTGATTAAAGTCGAATGAGCGCCAAGCTTGGCGTTCTCACTCGGGTTCCAGGGGCTCTGTAGCGGCGGTCGGGGGATACAACAATCCGCTCGCTGTAGTCTGGATGTCGATGCATCTATTCCGCGCTGGCGTTGCAGCTTCCGTCAGAATTCCAGCGCGGAATAGATGCATCGACATCCAGACTACAGCGAGCGGATTGTTGTATCCCCCGACCGCCGCTACAGAGCCCCTGGAACCCGAGTGAGAACGCCAAGCTTGGCGCTCATTCGACTTTAATCAGCCAA
This sequence comes from Lissotriton vulgaris, assembly GCF_964263255.1. Classification (NCBI taxonomy): domain Eukaryota; kingdom Metazoa; phylum Chordata; class Amphibia; order Caudata; family Salamandridae; genus Lissotriton; species Lissotriton vulgaris. The sequence continues at coordinate 521,860,953 of NC_141693.1, read as the reverse complement.
TTGGCGCTGCTACGGGATACCAATTTCCCGTGTCAAGATTGTTCCTCAATTTATCTCCTCTTTACGAGGCAGCCCGAATTGGGTATTCGTTCCAGGCCATTAAAGTTATAGCCTCTCGATCGTCAATATACCGCAACCTCGAGGCCAAACATCAAATGAAAGTGCGTCTTCAAATCCACCTCTGGGCTTGATTGTTTAATTCCAGGCATATATTAAGTCCTGATGATGATCCTTTTATCTTAGAGCATAGGATCGAAACGCCGTCGACACTGTTATGTAGACATACATTGTTATTTATTGTGATTTACTGGTGTATGCTCTACTATAGGGAATACTGCCAATTTAAATTCTAAAGCAGTACCATTTTTTTGCTCAACTCTTCCTTTGCCTGATGTAAAATATTCTTTCCTCTGCACCCTTTTTCACAAACTTTTTCTTTATTCTGATGAGTTCGGTACAGGCTTGTGCCTTACTTCAAACAATATTATGTTTGTTATGTGATTGAAAGATTCAAATTGACTTCTTGTCAAACATTCCTAAAATAAACTCTATGCCCGGCTGGGTATTAGAAGAACTGTACATGGTTTCCGATTGTGGTCCATATGTTATTCATTTTTCTAGAAATTGTTTTGAGCTTAGGACCTTTGTTCTTTTAAATAGCCATTACCCATGGTCCAAAGCCATTAAGTGGGTCCCCCTTGTTTACTTAAAAAAAAAAAAAAATACCCCAATCCCCCATCATCTCTCCACCCAACGATCCCCCCCTCTCCTCTAGCACCCTCCCCCACCCCAAGTCCCTCCCCCGCACAGTGTTGCCATGTCCTCTTACAATGCTGAAACGGAAAACACATACGATAAACTCCGTGTACTATATCGCCCCCTGGCACTATCACACCGGTCCCTCATTGTCTCTTGTTATTGGCGGCAGCTCTAGCCATATCCCCCGGTAATCTGCCCATCGTTTCCATATTTTGTAATGTTTCTTAGGGCATCCTTTGGCTTCATACACAGGTCGTTCCAATCCCATACAAAAGTCAAGTCCCTGTTTCCATACTGGTAAAGCTTAAAATTTGACACTGCACGTATTACACTAGGACACTTCTCCACAAAATTCACTGCACAGACACACCACTCTGCCTCAGACAATGCGAAGAAGCAGGCACATTCTTCCATACTATTTGGCAGTGTCCCAGGGTTGTTTCTTACTGGGCGGCATTGATGCGAACACTTTGACAGGTCACACATGTCACAATATTGCCAGACCCGAGATGCTGCTTGCTTAACATCTGGGAGCCCATGGATCTCCCCGGGATGGCCCAAGATTGGGTGACACTAGGCATGACGATAGCAAAACGTAACATCACACAACGCTGGGGATCCAGGGCTTTCCCTACTTTCAGCCTATGGTGTAAAGATATGGACAAGGCAATGGTGGCGGAAAAAATCTGTGTATATTCATCGAGGATGTCCGAAAAAATGGGCAAAGGTTTGGGGAGGCTGGAACAGCTATAGGGGTAATATATGTGAACCCCCCCCCAGATGGAGGAATCGGAGTCGGATACTAGCATGTGAAAAGGAGGGGTTAAAGCGTCCTTACTGAATGTATGGTTATTGGGAACGAGAAGCACACACAATTATAATAATACTCATTAATTTGCCTTTTGAATACTGTAAAAATGAACGTAAACATAATGTTGGATGTATATCTGTATGTCATGTACGCATACTGTCAATGCAATACCATGAGAAATGTTCAATAAAAATTGATTTAAAAAAAACTATGGATTTAACCCAGATGAACAAGTTACTTACCTTCGGCAATGATGTATCTGTAAGAGACATATATTAGTTAGGCGTAAGACTGGATCAGGAGAATTTTTTCCTCTGGAGTATCCCTGCACAATGATAGGTGGCATCAGCCGATTCCGCATCTGTCGTCGGCATCGTGGTTGTCGGGAAAATGCTGCGGTGTCTACTTAGACATCGCCCCTGAGCGCTGATGTCAGTTTTGACATGAGTTTCCACGCGAGAAGCGCAGACCCATGAAAGACACTGACCACTGGTGCGCCACACTAGTGCCCTGCAAATCAGTTCACAGAGCGGGGAGGATCGGTTGGGCTGTGAGGAATCTGTAACTAATATATGTCTTTTATAGATACATCGTTACCGAAGGTAAGTAACTTGTTCCTCTGAAATAGCCCAATAGTCATAGATTCCTTACCTTAGAATAGATATCCCAGTAATACCAACCCCAGAGGAGGGACTGCAAACCAAGTTCACACCAGAAAGTCCTGGAGGACAGAACGGGCAAAGTAGTCATCTTTCCGGACTTGACTATCCAGGCAGTAATGTGTAGTGAACGTGTGCATAGAAGCCCAAGTGGCCGCCTGGCAGATGTTAATGAGTCGACCCGATGTGACAAAGCAGTAGTTGCTGCCGTAGCTCTAGTGGAATGAGCTCGCAACCCCACTGGAGGTTCCCTTTTAGCTAAAGCGTAACAAATCTTTATTCAAAGGACGACCCATCTAGAGATGGTACGCTTTTGCACAGCCCTTCCTTTCTTGCCACCCACATAGCCAACAAAGAGTTAATCGTCCACCCAGAAATCCTTTGTTTGGTCAAGGTAGAAAGACACTGCACGTTTGGGGTCCAGACGGTGGAGTCTCTCCTTCTCCTTAGAAAGGTGCAGAGGCGGGAAAAAGGTGGGCAGAGTGATAGTCTGTCTGATGTGGAAAGGAGTGACAACTTTAGGTAGGAGCAAGGGTCTTGTTTGAAGCACGACCTTGTCCGGATGCACCAAGAAGAAAGGGTTTGAAGCTCACTCACTCTGTGAGCAGAGGTGATGGCAACAAGAAAAGCAGTGAGAAGCCTAAGAGGACAGTTGTGTAGAGGCTCAAAGGGACAGCACATAAGGCAAGTCAAACCAAGGTTCAAGACCACTGAGGCATTATGAAAGGAGATGCAGGGAAGAGATGAATAATGCCTTTAAAGAATCTACTTACAATAGGAGACTCGAACAAAGAGGGCTGATCTGGTAGCTGAAGAAAAGCAGAATTGGCTGCCATATACCCTTTAAGAGTGCCCAGAGCTGAGCCCTGCTGGGCCACAGAGAGAAGGAAAAAAAGAACTTCAGAAAGGGAATCCAAAACCTTTCCTGTGCACCATGGCACAAACGTATTCCATCACCAGGCGTAATACCGGCTTGGTGGTGGAACGCCTGTCTGCCAAGATGCCAAGATGATATTACAAACTTTGGATGGAAGTTCAAAAGCTGTCAACTGTTGGCACGCAAGGAGGTGGATACTGGACAGGTTCGGGTGGAGAACCGTCCCCTGCTGCTGCAACAGAATATCCTCCCGAAGGGGCAGTCTGATCGGGGGATCACTGGCCATGCTCAGGAGCTAGGGGTATTCGACTCTTTGTTCCCAGTCCTGGGCCACAAGGATGACTTGGGCCCGGTCACTCTTGATCTTCTACAGCACTTGGGGCAGAAGTGGTATAGACGGAAAGGCATACAGGAGGCTGCAGCTCCACTCGCGCCAAAAAGCGTAGCTGGGCGAGTGCAGCCTTGGAAACTACAACGTGCAGAACTGCTGACATTGTGCGTTCTCTTCAGTGGTAAACCGATCTAACCAACACTCTCACTGCTGAAAAAGACCATGCACCACCTCTGAGTGAAGACGCCATTCGTGACCCACCAGGCACCACCAGCTGAGTTTGTCCACTCTGGCGTTCAGAGAACCTGCCAGGTGTTGAACCACCAGGGTCATGCCCTGATGTTACAGCCACGTCCAAAGGCTAAGAGCCTCCTGACAAAGGGTCCAACACCACACCCGCCCTGTTTGTTGCAGTACCAAATGGCAGTGGTGGTGTCTGTGAACACCTGTACTACCTTCCCCTTGAGGGAGGGAAGGAATGCCTTCAGTGCCAAGCAAATCGCCCAGAGCTCCAACAAGTTGATATGGAGCCCGGACTCCGCCGGAGACCAGACCCCTCTGATCTCTGGGTCTCCCAGGTGGCCGCCCCATCACAGGAATGATGCATTGGTTGCCACCATGAGGTCTGGTTGGGGAAGGGAGAGGGATCTGCCTCTGACCCAATCCTGGTTCGTTAACCACCACTGCAGTTGGGCAGTTCCCGCCGAGATCTGGATGCAGTCGTAAAGATTCCCCTGATGCTGCGCCCACTGGAACTTCAGGTCCCACTGCAGTGCCCGCATATGCCACCTGGCATGATCCACCAGTAGGATGTAGGAGGCCATGAGGCCCAGCAGCCTCAGGGTCATTCTCACCGAAATACGGGCTAGAGCCTGAAACATCAGTATCAAAGTCCGAACATCCCGGACTCGCTGCTCGGGAGGATAGGCTCAAAACTGCACTGTGTCCAGAACAGCTCAGATGAAAGGGAGTGTCTGAGAGGGAGTCAGGTGTGACTTAGGCACTTTGATAGTAAACCCCAGCGAGTGCAGGAGGTCCGCCGTAGTCTGGAGGCGGGAGACAACAGCCAGGCGCGAGCCCACCTTCAACAGCCAGTCGTCAAGATAGGGGAAGGCTGGAACCCATGATCTGCGCAGATGAGCTGTGACCACCGCCATCACTTTCGTAAACACCAAAGGGGCATTGGTAAGGCCAAAGGGGAGCACAGTGAATTGACAATGCTCGTGGCCTACCGTGAACCACAGGTGGCGTCTTTGGGCTGGCAGGATGGGAATATGGAAATAGGCTTCCTGCAAGTCTAACGGCACCATCCAGTGTCCAGGGTCGAGGGCAGACAGAACCTGAGCCAACGTGAGCAGTTTGAACTTCTCTTTCCGGAGAGGGCTCTTGGGTCTAGGATAGGACACAGGCCAGTGTCTTTCTTGGGCACCAGAAAGTACCAGGAATAGCAACCACAACCTACTTCTGGCGAAGGAACTCTTTCAATAGCTCCCTTGGCCTAGAGAGCTGAAACTTCCTGGCGGAGATGTGCTAAATGATCACCACCATCATGGCGATAGGGAACACCTTGGATGAACAAGGGACCAAAAGTACCCTTCGGTGTTGGTTTGATATCGAACAACGTCGGTCCGGCTCCGGGTCCATATCTGGGATGAGGATGGGGATGGCGTCGGCCGAGGCCACGGATGGCACCTGGGGCATCGCCGAAGGGATTGGTGCCGGGTATGGTCGAGTATAGTCGTTTGGTGCTGATCCGGATCCAGGCCTGGATCCACGGGGGCCCTCTGGGGCCAGAGCCGGCAGCACCAAAGTCCCAGAGCCCGACCGATTCCACGGGGCCTGAAGGGGCGTCAGTGGAGTCGGGCTGCCCAAAGATTCGATAGAGGGCTTCATAGAACACATGAAGTTGGACAGGGGATGCTTTGGCTCCTGGAAACAGGAGGAGGCGCTGAGTCGCTCCAGAGTCAGGCACCGGAGACTGAGCCTTAGAGTGACAACGCGCCGGGTCCCGCGTCACATCAGCCGACCGACGGGGAGAAGGCTTAGAGCGACAATGCTTCTTCGCCTTCTTCTTGTGCTTCGACTTTTCCGAGGAGTGCGAAGACTCGGACGAGATGTGGTGGCGCCGCAACCTGTCTTGAGACCTTCTCCTCGAGCGAGACAGGGAGCGACGAGGAGCCGACTGCCAGGCCTCCAGAACCTTTCGGGACCACTCTTGCAAAGACTTTGAATTCATGGTCCAACAGTCAGAGCAGAAGTTTGGGTTGTGGTCGCACTCCAGGCATCAGAGGCACACAATGTGCAGGTCCGTCACAAACACCAGTTTGTGACAGACCTCGCAGGGCTTGAAGCTGGTCTGACGATGGGACATCCCTCGCACACCAGTCAAATAAAAGGTTAGTCAAAAAGTAACCAAGGGACAAGCTCTCTCTGGATCTGCCTTAGGCTCTCCAGATCTGCGCTAAGCTAGCGTGGAAACAGAAAGAACTGACGTCAGCGCACAGGGGCGACGTCAAGTAGACACGGTGATGACTTCCCAGCAACCACGATGCCGACGACGGATGAGAAGTCAACCGACGCCACCTACCGACACGTAGGGGTACTGCTGAGGAAAAAATTCTCCAGATGCAGTCTGACGCCTGGGGTTAATTCTAAGGTAAGGACTCTATGACTAATAGTCTCTTTCAGATCTGTAACTTTAAGTGAATGCTTAACAATGTACAGTATTCTGTCCATCATCTTATTGTGTTGCTATAGGGGCCCTAAGTTGCAAGGGTATACCCAGACTTGGGTCCCGTGCTCACTATATCACTGGATTCCAGCTAACTTGGCTAATGAAGCATTCTCTGGATGCTTGTTTTATGGTCCAGGAAGGATTTGGCCTGGCTCTTTGATTAGACTTGTTGGAGGGTGAAATTTTATGGTCTCGGGGCACTGGACCAGGGCGCTTAATTTGAGGGGGTTGCCGCTACATAATATGAGAAAACACACGTGTAAGAGACAGGAATTGAATCAGGATTTGGTGCAGTTTATTACAATGAAACCACTTCAACAAGAAGTGTAAAGGAACCCTTTAAAATTCGATAATGAGCCTGGGAGTCTTAGCAAAGACTAGGCATTTACAGACACATTTCTGGAATAAAGAACAAACTCATGGGGGCGTGGCTAGCAGCCGAGAGAGATGGCTGCTGCCTAAAAGAGCTCTCTCCCATCCACGTCAATTTCGCTGACTTGCAGCTGTCCAAACCCGAGTGCGAGGTGTAAAAAGCTGGGGGCCCTGTCTGGGTGCCCCCACCGGATGTATACTATGCCCAGGTGATATCCTAAATACGCTGGAGCTGCGAGGAGGGTCCTGTCCCTAGCTGCGGAGGAGGACAAATGGCGGCGCCGGCCCGGATTGACTGAAAGCGGGGCCAGAATCCTTCCCACTTATAATGCCCTCTGTGGTGCGGCGGCGGCCCGACACAAGACTCAAGTAAGGAGGGGTGAGCCAGTGGAGGTGGCGCGGTGTGCGGTGGAGCCCCCCCCACCCTCCGTAGTGTGGTGCCAAGTCTGCCGAGGCGGCGGGAAGCGCCAAAATCGAGGCCCCGGCTTCTGGGCCTACAGATAGACATCACTCGAGACCCGGAGAGGAGTCGCGGTGGGGTGCTGTGGCTTTGGGGCGTCCGCCCCCCCCCTTGTTCCCAGTAATATCGGTGGGTCCTGTCCCTAGCTGCAGGAGGATACTGAATGGCGGCGCCGGCCCGGAACGACTGAGAGTGGGGCCAAAGTCCTTCCCCCTAGTGTTGTCCTCTGTGGTGCGGCGGCGGCCCGGCAAGAGTCCCAAGTGAGGAGGGGGGAGCCGGTGGAGGTGGCGCAGTGTGCAGTGGAGCCCCTCCCCCTCCGTAGTGTGGTGCCAAGTCTGCCGAGGTGCCGGGAAGCGCCAAAATCGAGGCCCCGGTTTTTGGGCCTACAGGTGAATGTAGATCGGGACCCCGGTGGTGTTGTGCCTCCAGGACGTCCGTCCCCCCCCCCGCCCCCACTTCCCCGTCCCCTATCATATCAGCAGATTGTCAGCAGATTGAGGTGAGGAGCCGGCGAAGGTGAAATCAGGCAGCTCATCCTGCAGGGCAGTTGAAGGTGCTGTGACGCAGGAGATTGTAGGAATTGGGCCCCCGGTTTGTAAGGCCTGTGTAACGTATTGAAAGCGGCCCCAGCATTGCCCCCTACGGAGTAGAAGCGATTTACAAGGAGTTGTAAGTGAGGGGGAAGGAGGCCAGAGACAGCAGCGTCAGGTACCCAGGCGCATCCCTCATCCCCAGACCCCCAGAAGTGTGGAGCTTAACGTGCGGAGGCGCCGGAGGGCTAGTAAATCGAAGTCCAGGTCTCTGGGCCTATACATCACAGCCTGAGGAGACCGGAGTGATAGCGGCGGTGAGGTGCGGCGGATCCGGGACTCCTGGCTTCCCTTGACGTCTAGTGGCCAGCCAGAAGTTTGCCTAGTCGGGGAATAGCGTCAGCAAGAAGGTGACCGAGTTGCCCCCTGAGGTGTACAGGCGCGGATGTCGTTGCGCCTGGGTGTAGCCTAACTTGAAGCCCCGGCCTCTGGGCCTGCATGAACCTAGGAGGGGAGATTGAAAGGACGGCCAGTGCAGTGCAGAGAATTGACGCAGGTGTGACTCGGGGCCACCGTGAGGAGAGGAACACGTAGCGGGCAGTCAATTGTTTGATTGTGTGGCTGAAGTGCAGGACGATTGGATCACACACGGAGAGATACTGACTAGAGTGGCATACATTAACGCAAACCAGTCTACCGTCTGTGCGAGTTCCGGAGCCTCTCTAACAATGGCGGCGGGAGGCAGGGGGTCTAGGACCAACGCGCAGAAACAACCAGCAAAATTTGCCTGGGCTAAAGGTGGAGATAAGGGAGATTCACCAAAATCTGATACAGAAGGACCAGGGGTGGTGCACTCGCAAGGAAAGGAGCCGACCCTTCATGATGTTATGGCGGCGATAGGTGGGATACGCATCCCAGTGGACTCAGTTACAACGGAGGTCTCATTGCTTAGAGCTGACTTCAGAAAAATGGATGAAAGGTTGAAGGAGCTGAAGATTGTGACTAACGCTCTACAGACGGACACCTCAGAATTACAGAGCCAGATCTTAGACATGCGGAAAAGGCAGGACAAGATGGTGCAGTACCTGGACGAATATGAAGGTAGGGCCCGCCGCAACAACATCTGAATCCTGGGTGTCCCGAAGCAGACAGAGGGGCCGGCTGCGGACCTGTATGTAGAGGAATTGGTCACAAAATACCTGAAACCGAAGATGCTGTCTAACTACTTCTCTATTGAACGAGCTCATAGAGTGCTGGGAGGTCGGCCTAAACCAGGTGCGCCCCGAGGCCATTGATTGCCAAAGTATTCAACTATCGAGATAGGGATGTAATATTGCAAACATCTAGATCTGGTCCCCCACTGAAGATTGACAACTACGAAGTGACGTTTTTTCCTGACTTCACGGCTAAGGTCTAGGCGCAGAGACGGAGCTTCCAAACGGTGAAACGGGAATTGAGAGACCGAGAAGTGAAATATGCAATGTTCTTCCCGGTACGGCTGAGAGTGGAATCGGATGGCAAGTCGTGGTTCTGTGATTCGCTAGAGGCAGTATGGGACTGGATGGAGGGATGGCAGACTGTGGACAATCGAAGAAGAAATCGCCCTGGCAAACCGGAGCTGCAACAAGACACTCGATCGGACATAGTAGTCACGGAGGCAACAATGGAGTCTAGCAGGCTGGAGGAACAGGACTAAACCGATAGAATGCTGTACTGTGAGATCTACCTCTGCTCTAGATGTACAAGTAAAGGGTCTGGGGGGGGGGGAGTGATGGGGGACTATTGACCTGGTAATGTTTATTGATTATTGCGACACTCGGGGTAAATGATGTGAGAAATTTGTTGAATGGACTGATGTGATATGATGTTGCTTGATCTCAACGATTGCAAGGACGGCTATGGATGTATACGATAAGTTTAATGTAGTCGTGGATGGGGGTGGTTGGATCCCTCTGCATTTCTAGCACGTTCAAGGGGGTGAGAGACACTCTGCCATGTTTGGGGGTGGGTAGTTTTGAATCCACAGGCAGGGTAGCAGGGTGGTGGGAGGTGGGGTTGATTGAGGGGGCTAAGAGGGGTGGGGGGGGGGGATTGTTGTTGTTGCCATAATTTTGATCAAAGTGTAGGGATTTCTGCCACAAGATTGAAAGACAGACTTTGTTGCGATTACGAAGCGATATATTGGCCCTTTTCTTATAGTCCCTTAATGATATGGTGTTATGCCACAAAACTGAAGAACAGATTTTGCCGTGAATACTAAAAGTTATGTTGGCCTTTTTCTTTACTTTCATGTTTTATTGACAGACTAATAGCTGGTGCTGATTTTGTTCTATGTATAATGCTCATGATGTTGTTGACCTTGTATACGACCTACATTGCGATGTCTGTATCCTTGACCAATGGTAGCCGACCGTGAATCGGTGCTCTCTGTCCTTACCTGGAATGTTAATGGGCTAGGAGATAAAATTAAGAGGGGGATAGTTCAACAATATCTGAAAAGACAGTCCCCGGACCTAGTTCTCTTGCAGGAAACTCTTCAGACTGGCAATAAAAGTAAGGCCCTAAATAGGTGGGGTTATAAGCTCCTGGTGCATGCGGACTACACTACTGGCTCCAGAGGTACGTGTATCCTTGTTAGGAAAATTGTTACCTTGATTGTACTTAATACATGGACTGATGCCGTGTGAAGGTTCGCAGTAGTTGAGGCTCAATGGGAGGGAAGGGCCTTAAATATTGTATCAGTCTATTTACCGCCAGCATTAGGAAAGGTGGCCATAGCGGAGTTAGGCCGGGTGCTCACAGAACTTCCGGATGGGGTCTTTATTTTTCTTTTTTTTCAGCGGGCATAAGGAAGTAGTCTAGCCTGGAGAGACTCCCATGAGCGCCGGAGTGAAAGGTGTAGTGACGTAGCGTCGGGTGCATTAGCCTCCAGGAGTCCACCAGAACAAAGGTGTCCAGGAACCCACTGAGCCATGACTGAGACGCGGGAAGGTCCCTGGGGGGGTGACGATCCAAATCGCCGGAAAGTACCTGGTTGAAGTCCCCACCCACAAGGAGAAGACCATCAGGGGGCCCCAGCATCAGCCGACCAACGTCTGAGAAAGTAGAGGTCTGGAGTCCTGGGGGTACTTAAACAGAAACCAAAGAGAGAGTCTTACCCTCCCACCTACCAGTGAGGGCGGCGTAGCGCCCTCTGTTGTCAAGAGTGACATTATCAATTTCAAGTGGGAGGGAAGACCGGATCAGAATACCCACGCCCCTAGAACCAGTGGTGAATCCGGAGTGTGCAACCAGTCGATAACCCCATCTATTCATCGCGTGACATACATTGCCAACTAGGTGCGTCTCCTGCAGGAGTACCACATCAGGGGACAAACGTCGTAAATACTGCAGAACAACACCCCGTTTTATACGATCACCCAAACCGTTGACATTCCAAGATATAAGTTTCAGCCCACTACCCCCCATTCCCAAACATGTTGCATGGGGTTCCCCATGAAGAGCAGGACATCAGGATCAGTGAAAGAACCAATACTCCGCCTTGAGAAAGGAAAACACAAACACAAACCGCCTGCCCCCCACCCCCCAACTAGGACCCGTTTCAACTCCCCCCTCCCTGCACCCCTGCAGAAGACTAAAAAGCCACCCCAAAATGCAGTGTGCCTGTCACCCTAACAATCCCATTCTACAAAAAGACCCCGGAGGAGGAAAGAGGCCCGTTCCCACCCACCACCCAAATGTGGACTACTACAGGGCAACAGAAACAGAAAGATAGTACCCAGCTGAGCAAAGTCCAATGTTCAGATACCAGGGACCGAAGAGTCACTTATGCGTAGGCTCACCACCCTCGGCACCGCCAGGGTGCTCCGCACGATCGCCTCGGCCTGGCAGGGAATCCAACCAGTCACTCACACTGTGCGGTCGGTCAAAAAAGAAGGTCCGTTCCTCATACTCCACACAAAGCCTAGTAGGGAAAAGCATGGCGTACTTAAGGCCCAGGTCCCGGAGACGTCGCTTCACTCCAAGAAAGCCCATCCTTTGTCTTTGCACAAGTTGTGTAAATTCTGGTAAAAAGTTAATCGAGGAGTTTTCCAATTTCACCGGGCCATGCACTCTCGATGCCTGCAAAATCGCATCACGGTCTCTAAAATGAAAAAGTCTCGCAATGATAGGCCTCGGAGGGGCACCCGGCTTGGGTTGTCCGCCCGGGACTCTGTGTGCGCGCTCGACCGCGAAGAATTTACTCAAGCCCGAGGGGGCAAGATGGGTGAGGATCAGATCCTCGACCAGGAGATTCACAGAGTGAGTCCCGGGGTTTTCTGGAACCCCAATGACGCGGAGGTTATTGCGCCTTGCCCTGTTCTCATTATCCTCCAGCCGATGGGACATTTGGTCATTCACCGATTTTAAATTCCCAAGTTCAGTTTGAAGTTCCACCACATCGGCTGTGAGGCTGGAGGTCTTCAGATCGAGTGATTTGACCTTTTCCTTTGTTTTAGACAGGTCGGCCCTGATCAGAGTGACGTCCACAGCAACCGTGTCAATTTTGCTAGCCAGGACCTCGTATTGCTGGCCGATGGTTTCCCTCATGCCGGTGATGGCACCCATAATGTCCTGCAGGGACAACTCGTCAGGAACGGAAGGGCCGCCTCGGGCGTCCTCCGGGGTACGACTGGGAATCCCAGGGAAGCCTTTGACTTGAGTATACCGATCAATAACATTTGTCTGGACCGGTCCACCACGAAGAGAAGTTATGGTCTTCCGCTTCTCGGCATCACCCTTGCCCACCATGTTGGAAACTGCTCCCCGGAGGGGCCCACACGACCAAGTGGAAATGGCTGCCGACAGTCCGGGCGCCAACGAGACCACAGGAGCTGGCTCGTAGGACCAAGAAAAGGCACGATGCGATCCAAAATGGATGAAATGAGGAGACAGATCAGACACTTAGTGGGGGCCGGACTGGTCCCCAGCCGGGCGAGACGGTCTCTCAATCAGACCATGCGGGGATCCGGGAATGAAACCGAAAGTAGAGATGAGGCCACCGAGGAGGCCCCACTGCCGTTGTTGTTCAAGTCCGTCCCGGATCCGCAAGTAGCCAAGACCCCGGCACAGCCTCCAGGTGGGCCAGAAAAGTTCAAGGTGCCGTAACTTTGGTCGCCGATGTCCGATTTCAGTTCTGAGAAGAGTTATGGACTCAGCTGAGGTACATCTTCAAAGAGCTGTCCAAGAAATCAGGATATCCTCAGGATAAATTGTAAATTGCGAGGAGCTGCGAGGGTCCGGGGAGCTCTGTGCTCACGCGACCATCATAGGGCTCCTAGATGTGGGACAGGAGTTGCAAGGCGACCCTATAGATTTCACTTATTTCTCCAGTGTACATGGCAGCCTCTCCCGAATTGATTACTTTTTAACGTATGTAGCTTCAATAGGTAACTTTAGGAGGCCCAGGACATATCCCAGAGGACTGTCGGATCACTCCCCTGTAGGAATAGATTTTACACATGGTACCAGACAGCAGAGCTGTACTATTGTCATTAATCCTTGGCCACTCAAGATCCCTGATATAAGAGAGGAGCTAGGTGTGCAAACTGGCTATTTCTTGGAAGAAAATTTAGGATCCGTAGATTCAGCGCAAACGATCTGGGAAGCATACAAAGTAGTTATGAAAGGAAATGCTCTCTCGCTGAAAACGCAGTATGTCGCAAAACGGCAGGAGATACTGACACAGTTGGAAGACGCGCTCAAGGAACTCGAGGCAGAGTATGCACTCCACCCTTCGGAGGAGTTGCTACATGCCTTGGCGCTTAAACGGGAGGAATACAAATTAAAAGCCCGAGAACATATGATAGCGACACAGACGGCTGATCACCACAGACTATACGAGCAAGGAGACAGGGCGGGTAAAACATTGGCCTAGTTGGAAAGGAAGGAGCAAGGTATGAGGTGGGTACCTAGACTACAGAAGTCTAACGGAGAAATCATATCCTGCCCGGATGAAATAGCATAGGCATTTGCTGACCATTTCGAGAAAGTGTACTCGCCATCAGCTGTGTACACTGCGGAAGAGTCGCGTCAGCTTTTAGAGGAATGCGTGCTTCCTACTCTGTCTGATGTAGATAGGGAGTCCCTAGAGACAGATCTCTCAGATGAGGAGATTCGAACAGCTATTGGCCGAATAAAATCGGGAAAGGCGATGGGGCCTAACGGTACCCCGGTGGAATTTCTTAAGGCAACGGCCACCCACGTGGTTCCACTCTTGCGGGCCATGTATCAGGAAAGTTGGGAAAAGGTTGCCCTGTCCCCAGACCAGAGGTTGGTGAGTATTGTTGTTATAAGTCTTCCACGACGGTGGAAGACTGTCGTTCCTATAGACCGATTTCATTAATCAACGTGGAGGTGAAAGTTTTGGCGAAAGTCATCGCTACGCGGTTGGGGACGGTGATATCCTCCCTTGTGCACCCTGACCAATCGGGTTTTATGCTGGGAAGGAATACAGCCCTTAATATCCATCGCCTACACAATGTGTTGGCCCGACGGGTATCTCTGGAAGACGACGCAGCTATATTATCCTTAGGCGCCTCTATGGCTTTTGATTTGATAGAATGGTCCTATATGTTTGAGGTCTTAGTAAGAGTGGGTTTGGGCCTGAAATTCTTGAGGGGTGCGCGATTGCTCTACACTGACATATCTGGACAGGTCAGAGTGAACAACTACACATCCAGGCAGTTTTCTCTCCGTAGAGGTACTAGACAGGGCTGCCCCTTGTCACCGCTATTATTTGCGCTGATGTTGGAACCCCTAGCGACGTGGATACGAAAAGACGTTATGACCAGAGGTCTGAGATGGTCCCCTGATTGTGAGGACAGAATATCACTCTATGCTGACGACATAGTGTTATATCTGGCATACCCATATAGATCCATTCGTGTGGTTTTAGACATATTTACCAACTTTGGAAAGTATTCTGGATACGCTATCAAATGGGGCAAGTCGGTATTGTACATGTTCCATGGACAGGTCCCACGTCTTGCAAAAGACTGCGCCCTGGTGGTCGCGGAGGAAGGTTTTAAATACCTGGGGATCTTTGCCACGCCGGATTCGGCTCTTTTTTACAGGGGCAACCTGGCGCCCTTGCTCACGCGGTTACGAGCGGATGTCCAACATTGGAGATCCCTGCCATTGTCATTGATTGGCCATGCTGTCCTCTTTAAAATGCTTGCTCTTCCACGTTTTTATATGTTCTACAGAACTGTTCAAATAGAGTTCCTGAAGCATTTTTTAAGGCGGTAGAAGAGGAGGTATGTACACTACTTTGGGACGGAGGGGTTCCTAGAATAGCGATTCAAAAATGAACTAAGCGGTGGTATAATGGAGGTATTGCGCTGACTGATATTCGGCTGTATTATTGGCTTCGCACCTAGTCACGGTGAATGGATGGAAATATACCCCACCGGATGATCCGGCGTGTGCCCTAGATAGATTTCAGATGGACAGGGCTGGTTATCTCGGGGCGCTTTATTCAGCTTCACGGAGAAAGCAGTTTGTAGGACCGACCCAACACACGCTGCAAATATGGAGGCTGGCTAACTCTCGTCTGGGTTGGACAAATAGACTCACTACTATGACGCCGTTATGGTTTACACAAAAGCTGGGTATGCTCTGTCACCATCCCGGGTTCGACAAATGGGATATGATTGGTATTTCAGTGGTAGGAGATCTGATTAAGAAGGGTAAGATTCTTCGGTTAGAAGAGCTACAGAAAGCGTATCAATTGGCACCCAGCGAAGCCTTTCGATATCTGCAAATTAGAAATGCTTTGATGGTGGCGTTTCCTGACTGTGCGGATATACCAGAATACTCCCCCTTGGAAGATCGTCTATTGGATGGACAACTGCATACTAAGGCGATCTCTCTCACATATAGAAAGCTTAGCAACATTATGCCAGACTCCTTCGTACAGCTTAAGGAGAAATGGGAAAGAGATGTAGGGGCTATAGAAGAGGAGGATTGGAGGCAGGCGTTGATGTCTCCCAGAGAGGCTGCCATTACACTTAGGTACCGCCTTATTCAGCTCCGTATCCTACATCGGTCATACCTGACTGGGATTACCCTAGCGAAGATTGGGTCTAGGCCAGACAATCTATGTTCCAAGGGATGCAGACAGTCAGCTAGCTTTTATCATATGATTTGGGAATTCCCGTTGGTGCAAAACCGATGGGACAAGATCGTGACGCATATGCGATCTGCCCTGGGTAAGACAATTATTTTGACGCCGCGACTGGGTCTGCTAAACATATGGGAGGCTACGGACGTTATGGAGACAGAACAACAGTTTGCAATGCTGGGCTTCACTTTATTTAAGAGAAAAATTGCTAGGGGATGGGGGGGTGCCAGGCTGCCAGGAGTAGCAATATGGAAGAGGGAGCTGGATAAATGTATAATAGCTGAGAAAGAAGTGTTTATCGCACGTGGGTGTCCGAAGAAATGGGATAGGAAATGGTCCAAAAGGAACATGTACAGAGGAGAGATATGTGTGTCCCCATTAGTAGAATTGGAATTACGAATGAACTGGGACAGGGAGCAGGAAATGTAAAGATATGTGTTGCCTGAATCTATTGGTTAATGTAAAAGATATGTATGCTTTGTAATGTGGAATAATTGCACAACAGTAAATGGTCTGTCACTATTTGCAATAAAAATATTTATTAAAAAAAAAAGTACAAACTCATGCAATGCAAATATATTTTAGATCAATGGAAATGCAGAGAAGAGAGAAAGAGACAATTTCAAAGTACAATAAGCATTATAGCCTCAGCCAATGATCCTAGATAGATGGCTGAGGAGAACCACACATGCGTCATGACCCAAGGGGTCATTTGTGCAAGGTAGTTTGACGAATGGACAGTGGGCAGCTCTTTTATACTCTTTAAATGATGAGCTATTTACCACAGAATGACGACATTATCAGATGCTTTGACCGCAGAACATGATACACTTTTGGTCACTTCTCGGAAATATTTAGGAACACAGAAGTGACACCTACAATACAAAAGTTTACCAAAAGGTCACTTGATGTTTAACCATACATCATAATGCAAAATACAATAATATGAAAGATTGACAGGTGGCAGGTGGCCACCACCATCAGGTATCGTGTGATGCTCCTCTTAGCTCGGGAAGTTCCCTGTTCTTGCGTTATCTACGTGGGTGTAAGAGAAGAAGAGCACCTCGAGAGAGTGGGGGCCTGGGTGACTTGTTTACGAAAAGACAGAGCCGGAGCTTCTTGTGTACAGCAGAAGATCTTGCATTTCAGCAGAGAGGCATTTTGGGCCTACTACATTAAAAGAACAATGGAGACAGTATGGTCAACTTAACACCACTCTCTATGCTGGCTGGTGGGGCCTTATCAGGGTCTCATGCTTCAGGTGTAGACAGAATGGGCCTGGGGCACTATATCGTAAAACTGGACCCTGCTTCATTCCCTCCTCTTGTTCATTTTTGAACAAAATTCTTACAACATACCTGTCAGGCCCTCCTTCTAGTTGGTGTATTAACTCTATATACTCTCCTTCAGGAATGTCAGCCACTTTTTCATAATGATCTACACTAGGATCCTCCCCTACAAAGTGTTTCCCGGGGGAAGTGGGGGTGTGGTAGGTACTTGGTAGTGGGCGTCAGGAGGGGTCTGTAACAAGTGTGAGGCAGGTGATGTGAGCTCAACTATCTCTAATAGTGCTAATTTATCCCTATTCCCTGGTCCACTGTCCCTACATATGGACTTCATGAATATTCCTGTCTTGGCATTGTTCATCCCTACTAATTTTGTTCTGAATCGTTTCACACAATGGCATATTATCTGTAGGACGCAACAAAAAGAGCAACAGCAAAAACATTTGGAATGGCACACAGCCATGAAGCTATCCAGTCAAAGTTCAACCAAACAGTGTCTGTGTCTGCTATGGCATCTCCTCCTTTTTAAAGTACAAGGGGACCCAACGGATAGCTAAGTACCATGGGTATAACTACGTTATAAAGAACAAAGGTCACTTAGCTTATTTAAGATTCAAACTGATGCAGTATAGGTACACAATGGAAGCTATACGAGTTTCAGGTTTCCAGACCCAGCCGGGAAAGGAGTTTATTTTCTGGAGGCAATATCCAATCTTACAATATAAACAGAATAACTTGACACAAGCCTGTGCCGTACAAAACAGAAGGAAAAAAACAAGGATAGCGAAAAAGTGAAAGGGGTGTCTTTCAGGCAAAGGAAAGGAGCAAGGACAGGGTACTGTAAAGAGTCAAAAATTAATATCAGTATCGCCTGGAGTTGGGTGTACACAATCACATTTGACAATAATACAAGTGTAACCCCACTCATGGGTGTCGACGTTTCGATCCCTTAGCTCGACTAAATACACGGGATCATCATCAGGACTTTTATAATAGACAAAAACATGCCTGAATGAAAAATAACGCCTGTTAGGAGAAAAGGAAAAGAGCAGAAATTTTTCAGAGACTTAAGAGAGTTTTTTACATATATGCCAACTTTGTAAAACTTTCTCAGTGTGTGACCACGTGCACAGTGTTTGTGCCCTACTTAAAATCAACAATATTTACATATTCCTCGGATTCGCAGTGTCATGCGTGAAATATTACGTCAAAACGCTGTGTAGTGAGGGTGCTTAGTCTCGGGGAGGAAGGATATACAACTTGGAGTGAAAAATACCAGTCTGAAGTGACTAGGGGTGGTGTAGCTGGAAAGTGCCCTGCCGGTTCAGTATTAAAACTGGGATGTTCATACCTCAGTGGGGCGAGGAAAATGATCTCTAACGGTTAACGGTCCTTCTCTTCAAAATATGGCAATGGTGCTGAAATAAGGGCAAAGCATAAAAGGGAATTAGGGTCGGTGAACCTGGAGGGTCATGAACATAATGAGGAGTAGGAAAGAAATGAACCTACCACGTAGATACACGTGATGAAGGGCATTAAAGGGGGTCCGGTGGAAAGTTACTGCATTTACAGGTAACTCGAGGTCCGTTTTCAACTGCAGGAAGTAGCAGCTCTGAAAGCAAAGTTACACTTAGCTCGATCGTGTGGAAATGGAGGGTGCTTCCCATCCCAGGGGTTAAGAATTAAGAGGACATACCTTACTCCACTCTGTATGTGATCAAGGAGTAGTTTTAACAATGCAGGCAACGATGGCCGTGCATGTCGGGCGCCAACAGTGTGGCGTTAGGGACGCTGTAAAGAGACAAGTGGAAGCAAATCAGCGCATCATTATGCTGCCGAGCCGGTAACCGGATAGGAAACGAAGCCAGCAATAAACACTCACCACGTCTGGATGTAGGCGCGTTTCTCGTGGGGCTGCTCGGTCGATGCCTGATGCTTAGCAACGGTCACAGTGTGAGGGCGGACTGGAAAAAGCCTCGCCGGTCACGTGACTAGGGTTGCGAGCGTCATGACTGTAAGAAAGGGCGGGGGCCATCTTGGAGTGGATGGTTGGGCTTTCGCAGTGGGGGAGTGCTCGGAATTACCTTAAGTGACAAGAGTGAAACATTGACAGTTTGTGACAAGAAGTAAATTCTAGATTTTTAAATATCAGAACAGAAACCAGGTGCCGATATAATTACAATACTTCTTATTTTTCTTCATGTGTGAATCCAAAGAAATATTTCTTTGTGGTAACAATCTCTTCCAGAGTCCCAGATTGTTTAATGTAAACAGTTTTACCAGTTTGTCATTAAGTTAATTGGGTTCAATCAAAGCAAAGTAGTCCAGTCCTCGCTACGATTGAGTCCTTTTTGGATGGTGTTGAACTGGATGATTGATTTCAGTTCCTCACGGTTCAGTATCTGTTGTAGGTTGCCACCTCTCTGGGGTAATTTGATGGCCTTCAGAACGGTCCAACGTAGATCGTCTGCCGTGTGGTTCAAGTGGCCAAAATGTTCAACCAGGGGTGCGTTGGGGGTTCCACATCTTATGCGACTGCGATGCTGACTTATTCTTGTTTTTACTTTTTGTGTAGTCTGGCCTACATACATCATGGGGCAAGGACATAAAATCGCATAAATAACATTGTGACTGTTACAGTTTGTGAAGTCCCTCATGCCAAACGTGATGTTATTGTGACTAAACGTGCGCCCCTCAAGTGCCAGATTACATACAATACATTGTCCACATTTCACGTGACCCCTCAGTGGGGGTAGGCCCCAGTTTGACTCAATTGTGTTCATAGAGGGTGGTGCCGGTAGGGCTGCTCGAACAAAGTGGTCTTTTATATTCCTACTTTTTTTGAAAGCAAATAATGGTCTGTCAAAAGTTAGCTGGCCCGCGTTTAAGGTTGGCCAATGTCTTAAAATTGTTTTACGGATTTTATTCGAGATTGGTGAGAAAGTCGTGACACACGCTATTCTTTCTGTGTTAGGCCTGGTCTTGGGTTGGAGCAAGACATCCCTGGGGCAATACCAAGCCCGTTTGGAAGCGTTCCTTACAATTCTGCTTGGATAGCCTCGTGCCTTTAGTTTGGAGCATAAGACCCCTGCCTCCCTAAAGTAATCAATTTTTGAGGAG
Organism: Lissotriton vulgaris; assembly: GCF_964263255.1. Taxonomy (NCBI): domain Eukaryota; kingdom Metazoa; phylum Chordata; class Amphibia; order Caudata; family Salamandridae; genus Lissotriton; species Lissotriton vulgaris. The sequence continues at coordinate 521,840,850 of NC_141693.1, read as the reverse complement.
CAATTGCGTCTGATGCGCAGGAACTGCGAATAGGGGAGTGAGTCCTTAAGGGCCTTGGGGTGGTTGCTATCGTACCTCAGGAGAGTATTCCGCTCAGTGGGTTTCCTGTAGAGGCGAGTGAGAAGCTCACCCGACTCATGGTAGATCATAAGATCTAGGAATGGTATTTAGACGGAAATACCATTCCTAGATCTTATGATCTACCATGAGTCGGGTGAGCTTCTCACTCGCCTCTACAGGAAACCCACCGAGCGGAATACTCTCCTGAGGTACGATAGCAACCACCCCAATGCCCTTAAGGACTCACTCCCCTATTCGCAGTTCCTGCGCATCAGACGCAATTGCTCCTCAAAAATTGATTACTTTAGGGAGGCAGGGGTCTTATGCTCCAAACTAAAGGCACGAGGCTATCCAAGCAGAATAGTAAGGAACGCTTCCAAACGGGCTTGGTATTGCCCCAGGGATGTCTTGCTCCAACCCAAGACCAGGCCTAACACAGAAAGAATAGCGTGTGTCACGACTTTCTCACCAATCTCGAATAAAATCCGTAAAACAATTTTAAGACATTGGCCAACCTTAAACGCGGGCCAGCTAACTTTTGACAGACCATTATTTGCTTTCAAAAAAAGTAGGAATATAAAAGACCACCTTGTTCGAGCAGCCCTACCGGCACCACCCTCTATGAACACAATTGAGTCAAACTGGGGCCTACCCCCACTGAGGGGTCACATGAAATGTGGACAATGTATTGTATGTAATCTGGCACTTGAGGGGCCCACGTTTAGTCACAATAACATCACGTTTGACATGAGGGACTTCACAAACTGTAACAGTCACAATGTTATTTATGCGATTTTATGTCCTTGCCCCATGATGTATGTAGGCCAGACTACACAAAAAGTAAAAACAAGAATAAGTCAGCATCGCAGTCGCATAAGATGTGGAACCCCCAACGCACCCCTGTTTGAACATTTTGGCCACTTGAACCACACGGCAGACGATCTCCGTTGGACCGTTCTGAAGGCCATCAAATTACCCCAGAGAGGTGGCAACCTACAACAGATACTGAACCGTGAGGAACTGAAATCAATCATCCAGTTCAACACCATCCAAAAAGGACTCAATCGTAGCGAGGACTGGACTACTTTGCTTTGATTGAACCCAATTAACTTAATGACAAACTGGTAAAACTGTTTACATTAAACAATCTGGGACTCTGGAAGAGATTGTTACCACAAAGAAATATTTCTTTGGATTCACACATGAAGAAAAATAAGAAGTATTGTAATTATATCGGCACCTGGTTTCTGTTCTGATATTTAAAAATCTAGAATTTACTTCTTGTCACAAACTGTCAATGTTTCACTCTTGTCACTTAAGGTAATTCCGAGCACTCCCCCACTGCGAAAGCCCAACCATCCACTCCAAGATGGCCCCCGCCCTTTCTTACAGTCATGACGCTCGCAACCCTAGTCACGTGACCGGCGAGGCTTTTTCCAGTCCGCCCTCACACTGTGACCGTTGCTAAGCATCAGGCATCGACCGAGCAGCCCCACGAGAAACGCGCCTACATCCAGACGTGGTGAGTGTTTATTGCTGGCTTCGTTTCCTATCCGGTTACCGGCTCGGCAGCATAATGATGCGCTGATTTGCTTCCACTTGTCTCTTTACAGCGTCCCTAACGCCACACTGTTGGCGCCCGACATGCACGGCCATCGTTGCCTGCATTGTTAAAACTACTCCTTGATCACATACAGAGTGGAGTAAGGTATGTCCTCTTAATTCTTAACCCCTGGGATGGGAAGCACCCTCCATTTCCACACGATCGAGCTAAGTGTAACTTTGCTTTCAGAGCTGCTACTTCCTGCAGTTGAAAACGGACCTCGAGTTACCTGTAAATGCAGTAACTTTCCACCGGACCCCCTTTAATGCCCTTCATCACGTGTATCTACGTGGTAGGTTCATTTCTTTCCTACTCCTCATTATGTTCATGACCCTCCAGGTTCACCGACCCTAATTCCCTTTTATGCTTTGCCCTTATTTCAGCACCATTGCCATATTTTGAAGAGAAGGACCGTTAACCGTTAGAGATCATTTTCCTCGCCCCACTGAGGTATGAACATCCCAGTTTTAATACTGAACCGGCAGGGCACTTTCCAGCTACACCACCCCTAGTCACTTCAGACTGGTATTTTTCACTCCACGTTGTATATCCTTCCTCCCCGAGACTAAGCACCCTCACTACACAGCGTTTTGACGTAATATTTCACGCATGACACTGCGAATCCGAGGAATATGTAAATATTGTTGATTTTAAGTAGGGCACAAACACTGTGCACGTGGTCACACACTGAGAAAGTTTTACAAAGTTGGCATATATGTAAAAAACTCTCTTAAGTCTCTGAAAAATTTCTGCTCTTTTCCATTTCTCCTAACAGGCGTTATTTTTCATTCAGGCATGTTTTTGTCTATTATAAAAGTCCTGATGATGATCCCGTGTATTTAGTCGAGCTAAGGGATCGAAACGTCGACACCCATGAGTGGGGTTACACTTGTATTATTGTCAAATGTGATTGTGTACACCCAACTCCAGGCGATACTGATATTAATTTTTGACTCTTTACAGTACCCTGTCCTTGCTCCTTTCCTTTGCCTGAAAGACACCCCTTTCACTTTTTCGCTATCCTTGTTTTTTTCCTTCTGTTTTGTACGGCACAGGCTTGTGTCAAGTTATTCTGTTTATATTGTAAGATTGGATATTGCCTCCAGAAAATAAACTCCTTTCCCGGCTGGGTCTGGAAACCTGAAACTCGTATAGCTTCCATTGTGTACCTATACTGCATCAGTTTGAATCTTAAATAAGCTAAGTGACCTTTGTTCTTTATAACATGGCATCTCCTCCAGCAAACCTTTTCTTTTCTATCTTGTTCAAGTCGTTGATGACTTTGGTGATGGAGCCATTTGATTCATTGTTGGCAATGTGCAGCACAAACTCCTTATCCGAAGGCATACCCTCCTCTTGATATTTCAAAGCCAAAGTGAGTTTGCCTGGATCGTGAACGTCACAATGATTGTGTTGGAAAAAAGAGCTGGACCCTGTTCAATTTGCAAAGCTCCTTTGGTAGGTTTTTGAAAGCTGTCCACCCTTAGTACTCAGCATACTACCAATGTAGGTGGAGCAAGATAACAGAGCCAGAGAAGGGCATTGAAGTGGGAGATATTTGCTGCTGGAACTATCATGGAGACTTTTTGCTATGTTTTAGTGAGCACAGGCTGCTCACTCGTGAGGGCTCTTGGAGATAGAAGTCTGCAGGCCCAGTAAAAGTCCATTAGGCTCGAGGTGCCATATTAAATGTTCAAATTAAGAATGGTGCTGTTGCATCCAATAGTTGCGCCCAACAGGTACAGTACCATTTTCCTAGACATCAGAGACGAGGTCACTTTAATTTGTAATCTTTTAAAATAATTTTGGACATTTTCTCCTCAACCCCAAGTATACTTCCAGTCTATCCCATCTTCATAATCCTAGTCTACCTTATGTTGCCCTAAGGACGCTGCTCTATACCTCAAGTAAGCTGGGGGACGTAAATTTGTGCAAATAAGCATAAAGCTGTTCTATTCTGGCATGGGCAATGTAGGGTGTGGGGCAAAGAGCCATTACAGTCTGATAGAGATCCTGTTATCATAAACCCATTGTTCCTACAAAAAAGCGACACTACGGTCCATTTCAGGAACACCTATCTAAAATATCCTTGTTAACTTCCCTTCTATTCTGTGATTGTCAGTGACAACCTTGTGCATCATTGGGGTGTGGTCCCATACTGTTCTATTTACAAACACTTCAGAGAAGGTAGCCTCAATAATCTGAACTTGTCCCTATATTCTGTAGAGGAACAGGTATAGGCGATATTCGACAGTGTGTGGTAATGCTTCCCAAGGAAAATCAGTCTATCTGCGCCTACTGCATGGGGAGCGTATGAGTCATATAACAGTACTCCTTAGTCTTCTGTCTACCTATTGTTGTCATCTGACTGTACCACTGTTGCTGTGAAGGGAGTCATGTGCAGCATGCTGTCTAACTGCTTGGGCACTATTCACACTATTACATTATTGCATTAATACATTATTTCTTCCAACAGGGGAAATGGATGAGGACACAGGGTGCACATAAGTATTTGGGGTGCTTAATGTACTGGCAGAGAATGTAATATATTACATGTATATACATAACTTCGCATAGGACACTTCTGTGCGGCGGGTGTTCCTATTGCGGCTGATCACCGTCTTCTTCCTCTTGGACAGTCAATGGAAACACAATGCCTTCCTCTCGGCAATGCAGATAGATGTTGGTGAATAGTTTATTACTTTAAAATGTTCTAGGACGGTTACAAGAGACCTCAGGAATGATGGGGCTCTTCTCCTTTTGCTTGGATACCTGAGTAGAAAGAAACTTCGCAGCGCGTGGTAACTTATACAAATATATGTCTGCTTTCATTATTACATTGTCACTTTTAGGTCTAGTTGATGTGACTGATACATTTATTAGTTGTTCAGTGTGAAGTAGTCTGTTCAGGCATTGCTGAAATTTGTTGCTGCTTTAATATCATAATGGACACATGGTCCAGCTGTGATCCAAATGTGTGGGAAACGTGTAGTAGGGCCTTTGGCATGACATCTTTTTCTGTTGCAGTCTGCCTATGGATGAAATCTAAGGGAACTAGTTGTACTACCCTCTGTTTCTTTTTAGTTTTTTTGTTTGTTTTATTCTTCTAACCAGACATGAGGTGGTGGAAACGTCTTAGAGACTTTGGGAAGAACTCAAAAAATCATGTTGCAAAACCTCGAACCACCTGTTCACTCCGAAAGAGAGTGAAAAACCAAAACACGGTACTATAATAGTTAACAAGAGATAGGAACATCTTAAGAATCTGTGCCCTAGTAACACAACCGGGAAACAAGAACTCACAGTGGTCGAATTGCAAAATATATTTGTAACCAGCACTAAAGTCTGCACCTGCAGTCTAAAGGCCTTTTTAAATTTACACATAGTATTCTGACAATATTGCAATACTGAGCATCGCTACTCCATCCATACTGTCCTTTAACATTGAAATCTACTTTATATCTGCATGTACTATTTATTCTTTGGTATTTTCTTAGCACTGGGGCATGTGTGGAGGAAGTTGGTGTGGTGGCTACCCGTGATAATCTATTCCTATGGATCTCTGGTCGTTGTCTCATATTTTGAAGGTTGCGCACAGCTGTGCATATCCCACAAATTATTCCACCCCTCCTTCCACACAGCTGCACTCATGGTGACCCTGAGTTAGGATGGCCTCCAATCTGTCATAATTCAGAACAACAATTAATTAATTTAAGAGATATCCCCATCTCTTTCATTGGACATGTTCCTGTCCTACCGTATTTTGCCATGGTCATAGTCTGCGAAATGTGTCACTGATGGACATGCGTACGTTTATATGGATCCATGCACACCTAGCTTACTTTAGCTCAAGAAGTGGTGAAGCACAAATTAAAAACATATTTTTTCACTTTCCTGTTACCAGCAAACACCCACTAGTTTCTTCACCACCATTTTAACCCAGCACAACACATTTAATTGATGCCAGGCCAAAATGTCACCAGTAAGAAATGTGTCTTGAGTACAATGGTTACAGAGGAGCGAAGTATATATATATATATATATATATATATATATATATATATATATATTTTTTTTTTTTTTTTGACACTGACGAAGCCTTGAGCGAAACGCGTCTGTCGGGGGTGTAAGGGGGTTCGGAAACAAAATAAAGAAGGAGATCACATCACCTGTGTGCTGGCCATCTTTTCTGGTAATTGTCACTGGAATCGTGTGATGATATATATATATATATATATATTCTTCACACATTCTCCGAGTATAGGAGCCCCGACCCTTCAGGGTGGCCTCATAAACAATAGGCACGGAGAAGCCCATCAACTCACATCGTGAAAGCAAACCATAGAGGCCCAATTCCGGAGTATTTAGCAATTTAGTCAAGGTTCAGCTGCACCATCTGCTTTCTATTACCCCTACGCGTTTCGGCATTATGCCTTAGTCACGCGAGGAAACACTTCACAAAGTGCATACGTGCGTGCATTTAAAATCTCGGTCACATGACTTGTGTTGAAAATACACCTCCCAGAGAGCATTAAAATGTTCAAAATTAGTCTTGATATTTTGAAAGTTCTCTTCGTAGCAGCATTAGATTTCATTATGCTTACACTTAGATGCACTGTTGTTGCTTTACATCCAAATGGAACACAGTCATATATATATACATGCTATAGTTATTCAGGATTGTTGTTTCTTCATATACATATTGATATAGACATACCCAGTCACCAAACTGCATAACGTGAAGCCTGTAACCCAGTATTTAATCTCAGCTTCCCCCCTTTACCAAATCGTGTGACCCTAGGCCATTTATTTCTCATATTCCTCTTTTTCTAACTGAACTCTATGTTCAATATACGGGACATGAAACTTTATATACCAAAATATATTTTTACATATTCATTGTCAAATTTCCTGTTCCGTTTAACATCAGGAAGGCGGAAGCTTTCTTGCCTGGCTCAACGCCCAGAATATGTGGTCAGCCAGGAGCGACGCTTCTAGAGGCAGCCCAAGAAAGAAATCTATTAACCCATCGTCACATCGTAACATCTAAAAACATGTGTTGTGTTCAATTGTACATTACTCTAAATAGATCCTATTTTAATATGACATGACTTTTTTGTAAAGCGCACGTTCACTCAGAATGGTATTTTGGCGCAAAATAGCAGATCTTTATTGTTCCCCAATTCAATTGAACTAATGTCACCCACCTCAGAATGATTAAGGGACGAATAGACCTGCATCTATCCACCTTATAAGGATGAAATGCTCAGTAGACCTAGTAGCATCAGAACATGCTACCATGAAGTGAAACACAGGCTTCCACAAACCTAACTCATGTTCATTATGTGTCATGCATGCTGTGTAACACGCCGTATTTTCTAGTACTTTGCTCTGAAGGGCCTGTAATAAAGTATTGGACCTATATTTTGATCCAAGAGGAAAATTGGGTGTAGTTAGTGTGCATTCCAGTCCATCAGTTTGTCTCCCCTTTCTCTCTAATGATTACCATCTGCTCTGAAATGTACATTGCTCTTAGTCCAGTGTCACTAACTTCCTTGTTCATGAGATCTCTGTTGTAATAGCTAACTCCAACACTGTGTGCTCTGTGGCAGTACTTCCTGGATCTGCCCTAGCATTTGGGATACCTGCTCGTGCCTGGAGAGGTGGTACTTTTTACTGCCTGGGCTGTTGCTGAATTGGACGCAGGTAGGAGTAAATTATTCTGTACTTAGTATCCTGGGTCTGCAGTATTTTTTGCTGATATAGGGCCATATGTATCAAGCCTTTTTTGATTCGCAAAGGCCGAAATTCGCCGAATTTCGGCCTTTGCGAATCGCAAAAGGCTAATTAGCATGAATTGAAATGTATCAAACAATCGCATCTTAAGGAATCGCAAATACTTGCGATTCCTTAATTTGCCATAGCATTTAAGGAATCGCAATTTTGCGATTCCTTAAATGCTATGTATGAAGCATTTTACTGTTGCGAATTCAGCTTAAGGAATGGCAATTTACCACCAACTTCCAGTTGGTGGTAAATTGCGATTTCTGTTCAAAATACACTAATTTGTATTTTTGATTGTGGCATGTGACGCACATACATGCCCATAGGGCATGTATGTGCGCCATATGCACACACATGTAATTTACAGGGGTGCAGCAGGGTGTCCTTGAGACACCCCTGCACCCTTGCAATAATTCTCAAATTGCGATTAGCAAATTGCGAATTCGCAATTTGAGAATTATTTGGAAATCATTCCTATGGGCCTCCTGGCCCATAGGAATACATTGGAAATTATTCCTTATATGCGAATTCGCAATTAAGGAAGATTAAGGAATCGCTAATTAAAAGCGAATTTCTTCATACATACCTTTTTGCGATTCCTAAATAGCGAATCCTTAAAAATCGCTATTAAGGATTCACAAAACGGAACTATGATACATATGGCCCTAATTTCCCACGTGTATTCATGTAGGCACATTTCTTATTCTATGTTGATTAGTCATACATGGCATTCCATTAGTACTAGTTATCGTTATTGAAGTATGACTTCACAAGGGTCCACAAAATTTTGTTTTTCCACCTCGCTCCATCAACTCTCCCCTTTGGTGATTTATCACCAAATACCACCCAACATTTTGTAAATTTGATCTCGGAACATGTTTCAAATTCTTCAGATTAGTATATTTATACTTTAGTATCCTTTTCTCTTGTCTCTTTAAAAATCTTTCTTTAAATTCTTCCATTTCTATATCACCTTTTTCTCTTTCTCTTTCTCGTTTCTCCTTGATCATCTTCTTGAATGACTTTCTAACATTTCTTCTTTTTCTATATATACAACAAACCTCATTATTAAAATGACTAATACTATTATATTTCTTGAAACCAATGTTTTATTATTTCAAACTCTTACCAAATCGTTCAAGAATACCATTAACCTCCAGTGGTTCAATTCCGTAATATTTGTAATATACTTTTCAATATTTTGACTTTTATCTGGAATGTATGTACAGCAATGCTGTACCTTCAAAATTCCACGAACTCCTCCTTCTTTTGCTAATATAATATCAAGTGCAAGACGATTTTGCATTACCATAGTTCTCATGGCAATCATTTCAGTGTTTACCATTAGGAATCCACCAGCTGTGTCTGTTGACAAACGATCTACTATCGTTGACAATCTCCTAGTTCGGTTTGCATAGAATGATATTCCCACTGCTGGTATCAGTGCTCCAAAAACATCTCCTATTATTTTAATGACACTTTCTCTTTTTCTACGACTCAAAGGTTTACCTATCTCATGAATTCCATTAGTACCTGTATCTACATGAAAAATGTTAGGAAAGACCAAACCTACGTAACTTGTCCCGTACCAATGGTCAGGTAATCTATAATAAGCTTTGTTTCTGCATATAAAATATACACCTGGAAAAACAGGATAATTTCTTCCTTTAAATCTCCATCCCTCTTGAATTTGATAAGTGTCTTTACATTGACTTGCTCCCACAAAATAGTTGTCATACATGGTATTGTCTCTCCTAATACAAAATTTCCCTAACAATGGAGTGTCTATATTTATTGCTACATTCACATTTCTTTCATCAATATTTTCATCATTAAATGTCCAATATTTTGATTTTTCATGCCTCATTTTTTCTTTACGTTTATAAGCAATGCGTCTTTCTTCAACCATGTCTAGGAATGCCTTTTCTTCGACTCCCATCTTACAGGTTAAATTGTTTTTCAATGCATAGTCATGACTCAACTCATCTACTTCAAGAAAATATTCTCCCATAACTGTAGCAGGCTTTTTCTTATTCAATGTACTATCTATTTTCAGCCTTGCAAACACTTTATCTGAATTGGAATAATGATTCTCTAACTTGCCTGTTTGATAAAACAAGCTGGCAATCACACTACATGTAACTCCATATGTAAGTGGGAGATGATGATAGGTTACCCCCTCAGAAACAGATGCAGGCAATTTTACACATACATAACAATCACTAGCATCCATTGTTTTGACATACTCAGTTAACAATCTTGAAAATGTGTTCTTTGGTAAGTCACTTTTTGAGCTATCTTGATGCAATTCTGACCTATATACATGCTGTTTATTTGGTTTTGATTCCACATCTTTTTCACTTGAACTCTCATTATGTTTCAATTTCACTAAGTTATCTCGAAAAGGTATACCAATAGCTAAAATTATCCATATCAATATTAATAAACCAGTACAAAATAAACACATCCTGCACTATTTTCTAAAAATAGAACATTTCGTTTTATGTTTGTTAGTAACCATTTTTTTTTTTTTTTTTTATTACACAGCAAGTTTTGCTAACAAATTTTCTTCGACCTTATGTCACCTATAAACTTTAGTACTCCTAACAAATTTTCTTCGACCTAATGTCTTTACAAACTTTTGTTTTCTAACAGAATCTCTTCAACCTTGTCTCACTTACAAAATTTAAATTTTCTTTCTACTTACAATGCCCTTTCTCTTTAACCTCAAATTAGGAAGGAGAAACCCTTAGTGAAAAGGGAGGGGGTTAAAAGTCGAAAAACAATACAAGTTCCCTTTTCATCAAGTCAAAAAGGAGAGACTTGCATCTCTAAGAATTTACAGAAGGCGCTTAGGGTGAGCCAACCACATATCACAAAGTTGTAATGGGATCACTGAATTTACAATCTATTTCACTACCCCTTAGTGGACATCATTCTAACAGACTTAACATTGTAAAGATGTAAACACTTCAACTGTGACTTATATAAAAAAGAAAATTTATTATTTATTATAAATTGTTCTCTGTTCAAACCGACTTGCGGAACATATACATACATTTATTCATAAAAAATTTTTATATGTTAAAAACACATGATCTGGCATTAATCAAAAAATAGTTAAAAACAGGGTACACTTTACTATACAACAAATTTATCACACAAACAGAAATTTCTGTTTGTGTGATAAATTTGTTGTATAGTAAAGTGTACCCTGTTTTTAACTATTTTTTGATTAATGCCAGATCATGTGTTTTTAACATATAAATTTTTTTTATGAATAAATGTATGTATATGTTCCGCAAGTCGGTTTGAACAGAGAACAATTTATAATAAATAATAAATTTTCTTTTTTATATAAGTCACAGTTGAAGTGTTTACATCTTTACAATGTTAAGTCTGTTAGAATGATGTCCACTAAGGGGTAGTGAAATAGATTGTAAATTCAGTGATCCCATTACAACTTTGTGATATGTGGTTGGCTCACCCTAAGCGCCTTCTGTAAATTCTTAGAGACGCAAGTCTCTCCTTTTTGACTTGATGAAAAGGGAACTTGTATTGTTTTTCGACTTTCTCTTTAACCTTCTTCCGAATTTCAGATTTGCTTTCCATTTATCTTTTTTTTATCAATTACCACTTTTCTTTGTGGTCCAGTTCTTTACTCACTTTTCCCATTTATCTTTGGGCAACTCAAATTTTCTTGACTACTATTTACTTCATCAATTGGAGGCAACACGATGTAAGACCGCTCAGGTGATTTATACTTCTGATTTGGTCTTCTTACTCTTTTTGGTCTTTGCACAACTTCTATCTTCTTTCCCAGTGACTCTCCTTGACTGGTGATTTCATTGACCTGTTCTTGTTGTCTTTCTTTGTCAACCAATTTGAATCTCAATCCATCATTTCCTTTAGGCCAATTATCTCCTTTACAAAATCTTTTTGTCTTAGGCTCCGTGGTGTTGTGTTCCACTCTCCAAGCCCTTTTTCTTGAACTCTTTCTTAATGGAGTTTCATCTGCACTCTCATCAGTTTCACTTTCAGTGTCTTCAACAGTTTCATTAATAATGATTTTCACAGCGTCTTTCTCCTTTTCAGGGTCAGTTTTCTCTTTTGACAGTTCTTTCACTCTGTTAGGAACATTTCCATAGCTGGTACTTGGAATTTCATTTTCTTCATGAGCTATTTTCTCCTTCCCAGTCTCAGGATTTTCGTTCCTGCTTCCAGAGCTTCCTCTCTGTCTTTCAAGATTTTATTTTCACTTTGTTCAGTGTCCTTACTGGTGTCAGTTTCTACCAATTCTCGATTTTCAGATTGGTCTTCAAGATTCGGTATGTCAGGACCTTCTCCTTCAGAACCAGAACTAGTGTCTGATATTTCCAGATATCGACGTTCCTGTCGATCTTCAGTCTCTGGTTCACCTTCTGAATCCGAATCAGTTGTGCTTTCACCTTCTTCGTCTAGATTTTCAGGTTCAGGCACACGGATGGTACGGCTTGCGTGTACCCATCTCTTTACTCCAGCACATTTGACTGCAGTAGTGCTCACCAAAACAACTTGTCTTGCTCTCTGCCAACGAGGTACCAAACAGTTTCTTCTGCGGTGTACCTTTATCCTTACCCAGTCTCCAGGGTGCTGGACTTTTTTCTTTTGTGTTTGACTCAGTTCCCACCTGATGGAACACAGAAGTTACCACGTCAGACAGGTTTTTGCAGTAATCCAGTATAATGTCATCATTAATTGTCAACAACTTATCAACTGGTACATATGCTTGTCTCATCACCCTTCCCATTAAGATTTCATGTGGACTTAATCCAGTTTTCCTATCAGGAATGCTTCTTAATGTCATCAAAACAAGTGGCAGGGCATCAGGCCACTTTAGACCTGTCGCTAAGCACATTTTTGCAATTCTGTTCTTAATTGTTCCATTGATTTGCTCTACCACTCCTGAAGCCTCAAGTCGGTAAGCACAATGTAGTCTCTGACGAATGTCCAATGCTTCACATACCATCTGTATGAGCTCATTCTGGAAATGTGGGCCACGATCAGTTTCAGTCGTCACTGGGAAACCGAACCTAGGAATAATTTTCCTTAAAAGTAGCTTTGCAACAGTTAGCTCATCATTCCTCCTGGTAGGGAAAGCCTCTACCCATCGGGAGAACAAACAGATGATCACCAAAACATTTCTGAGTCTGTTACATGGTGGAAGCTCAATTAAGTCCGACTGCATTCGTGTAAATGGACCTCTCTCCCGGGCAAGGGTTCATCTCTGATGTCAGCTCTTGGTTTGGTACAGTTTTCAAGAACGTCTGAACATTTGTGATCAACTTCATTTCTCACTTCTGTTTCCATTGTATCAGGCAATAATGTAGAAGGGTTCACATTTACACATCTAGAGTTTGTCACATTTTCTGATCCTAGAATTTTCTTTTCATACCGGGTCATCCTGGTATTGGTCAAATACTGTGTCGTTGTTCTAGTGAGCAGAATCTCCACAGAATTAGGTACATATACCCTCCCAGGAAATCCCATCACTATCCCTTAACTTTGCTCAAGACTGACGCTTGTAGCTGCTACTACTTTCAAACAACCTGGCAATGCTTTTTCAACCGGGTCCAAAACAGCTGAGAAATACGCAATAGGTTTCCTCAGTTTTCCATGTCTCTGAATCAATACTGATAATGCACATCCCTCTCGTTCACTGCAGTATAACTCAAATTCCTTTTCATAATCTGGCATCCCTAAAGCTGGTGCTTCACATAGACTTGTTTTTAGCTGCTCAAATGCTTCCATTTCAGTTTTGGTCAGAATTATAGGGTCTCTGATATCTGCTCTTGTTAATCTTTAGAGTGGCTTTTCAATCAGTGAAAATCCACTAATCCATTGTCTACAATAACCTACTGTTGGACCCGGCCCTTTTGGCAGGTTCACCCAAGACTTTTTGCTTTTTCCTAGTCTGTTTCTGTGACCTGGTGTTGGTGATTTTAGGCCTCTGCGCACTTTTTCACTGTGGTACAGTGTAAAGTGCATGAGCTCTCTGTGTATGTGTGGTGAGTGACCTGCCCTCCCATAGGAATGCATGGGGAATATGTATGACCATGGTAGTTCCTGAGGTCTGGGGAGTGCAGGGTCGATTTTGGTATGTGCGAACTCGTGAGATTGAATGCTACGCAATGATATATGCGGCATGATTGTGTCTAGTGTAGAAGGGCCACTTTTAGAAGTTGGCATATTTGTGTAATTTGTGTCTGGCGTGTGATTGGCTGGTGAGCCTGGCTCCAAGAGTCTGGGAGGGTCTGCCCCGGTGGAGAATGGAGTGTTTAGCATGCTGATGTGAGAGAAGGGGGCACCTGGGCCTGAATAGGGCTGGGCTTTCCCCACACAATGCTGGCTCCACGCCCTGTGGTGCGTCTTATGTCCCTAGCCTGGCCTGTGAAAGGCGTTCCCTATAACCAGTTGTAGCTGGTTTTCACACTGCCTGCACCCTGCTAGACAAAGGATTTCTCTGTATAAAAAGGGTCTGTGTCCCCTTACAAAATGTTCTTGTTTCTGACTTGAATCCTGCCAGGGGCATGCTGCTGCTTGGGCCCAGGGGAAGGCTTGTCTCCCTGGGCCCTGCCCAGCCCCTGGTTACCTGATGGACTTGGAGACTGATGGACTTTCCCTGGGGACCTTTGCCTGTGGTCCCCTGCTTTCAGACTCCTGGGAACTTTTTCTTGCTTTTGCCAAGGCTTGCTGTAGCCTAGAGCGCCTGGAAGCGCTTTGTTTGCTGTTATGTTTATCACTGGAGGGGTTTTGTCCTACGGGTCCTGGCTGGACAACATACGTTATATCAAAAAACAAGAGTGCCAGGGCTCGGATTCAATTCACAACAGCTTATTTATTCAGCTGGTGTGTACCTTCCTTTTATTAATTCATGAAGGTGTTGTATTTACATTTGTCATTCTTTCAAATTTTCAAAGCCTATTTACATTTTATGCAAGCTACAGAGGATTAAACATTCCTTTTACTGTGGAAACAATACATACAAGTTTCATACATTGCAATACTTTCTGTATTTTCTGACAAAACGAATAAAAAAACATTCATGTATAGTTACACTTTCACTATTTTGGTAGAAAACAAACATTAAATCATGTACACCTAGAATTATTCAGGTACTGATCCTTATGAACAAGTAAACATTGTTAAATGGACCAGACACATTGGGCAGTATGACTTTACTTGCATCGCCCTATGCTTGTGTGCTAACCCCTGACATTTGGGTTGCCTCTTTGGGACAGCCAAATAGCCGACGCGTTTCCAAACCCTTCTTTCAGTTAATAGGGTTCTTCCTCAGGGCTGAGCTGTGTACCTGTGGTGTGAAATTGGGGGACATTTAGTATCTCCTTTTCTCTAAACTGTTTAGCTCACATGTTACATAGGTAAAACCTGTAGGGGAATTTTACCTTTTCTCACGATGTTGTTGGCTGTAATTTTCAAAAGCGGGGCATCAAATTATCCTTAGTTTTCACCATTGCCTGAATGAAATTAAAGGACAGTGGTTTCATGAGTTTATAAATTTCTAGCACTTGTTTGCACATTTTGTGCCCAAGTTTACGATGCGCTATCACTTACTTGTTATATATGTTTCAAATCACTCAATGGATTGAAGTGACCGTTTATGGGAATCTGTTTGGAGTTCCGCGGTGTTTACGTTCTGTTTGAATAAAAGTTTAAGTCAGTCCGCGGGTGAAAAATGCTTAGATTTTTGACACGCATTCTACCACTGTCGTGCTTACTTGTGTGTGGCGCGGTGAGGGACTCAGGCACTGCTACACTTTCTTTCGTTTGGGCCGTCTTTTCTCTAGACCGGTTAGGAGTTCTGTAAGTTAAACACAAGGGTGCCGACTATTACGTAACGCTCATGTTTTTGTTTGAACTATGCTTCGGTCTGTTCGTTGCAGACTTCTTACCTCTGTCTGTATTTCTCTAAAGCAGTGCTCGAAGCTCCATGGGGCCGCGTGACTGTCACTCCTTACGCTGCTGTTCAAGTCAGATTTCCAACACCCAGTGGAACTCGATTTCCTGTTTAAATATGCTGCTAGGCATTATGGGACTTGTAGTGTTCCACATATTGCCGTATGATGCACTTACTTATCTCTTCGTTTTTTTTTGGGCTGGATGACATGTGTGTTTAGCGCAATGACTGGCACCTTCCGTTAAGTAGTGCTTCTTGGCAAGCGGTGGTTTAGCAGGGGGCTCAATAATTTGATCTTTGCAGTTCTGACATTTCGTTCAACCCATCCTCTTTGTTTGAGTTGATCACTAAGTATTTGGGAGTGAGTCATGAAGTCTTCCTTTCGTGAACAATTACGTCGGATTCTCAACATTTGTCCATACGGCAAATTGGATTTCAAACTTTTGGGGTGGTAACTTGCGTAATGCAAGATTGTGTTCTTGTCCGTATTTATGCGATGTAAGGTGGTTGTCAATTTGTTTTCATGGGGAAAAAACCACAACATCAAGGAAGGTAAGAGATGTTTTGCTATGTGTTATTGTGAACTTAATATCTGGATGTCTGGTGTTGAGCCACTGGTGGAATTGGGCGAGCATTTCTTCAGACCCTTTCCATTGACACCAGATATCATCAATGAAACGATACCATGTTGTTATGTTTTGTTGAAATGGGTTGTTATGGTAAATGAAGCGCTCCTCATACAGGGCCATGAAGAGAACCGCCATTTCTGGGGCATAAGGACACCCCATGGCGGTCCCCTTCACCTGTACGTAGAACGCGTCCATGAACCGGAAATAGTTTCTTTTGAGAGCTATTCTCGCTAAATCAATGATGAAGTCTGTGGGGACTCTTTGTGGTCGGGGTCGTGTGTCCAAGTAGTACTCCATTGCTTCCAGTCCCTCCTCCTGAGGGATTTGGGTATATAGAGAGGTGACATCGAAGGATACCATCAACTCTTGAATTCCATCAAATGGGACCCCTTCAACCTTATTGATGAAATCCATAGTATCTTTGAGATATGATGTTACTTCGGGCAATAAAGGTTTTAGGAACACATCCACATACTTGGCCAATGGTTCCAATAATGAATCACACCCGGAGACTATGGGCCTTCCGGGTGGTTCAGTTAAGCTCTTATGTATTTTCGGTAGAAAATAGATAACTGGAATACGTGGACTCTTTTTGTCAAGATATTGGAACTCCTTCGTTCCTAATATCCCCTTGTCTCGACCCTCTATGAGTTTTGTCTGAATCTCAGCTTTTATTTGTGGAGTCGGATCCTCTTTGACTTCTCTATACCAATCGGTGTTCTTGATTTGACTGTTGGCTTCTGCGATATATTTATCTCTGGCCCAGACCACCAGTGCGCCCCCCTTGTCAGCGGGTTTTAACACTATGGAATCATCATTGCGTAAATTGTTTAATGCCATTTGTTGTTCTCTACTGATGTTCCTTTTAAGGAACATTTTTTGTTTGCTTAACTGTGTGATGGAGGATAGAACGATCTGTTCGAAGGCTATTATTTCCTTTGGGATTGTATACGTTGGGGGAACGAATGTGGATTTATTGGACAGGTTTGAGGGTTCTGCTACTCTGGTGTCCTCTCTATTGTGGAAAAATGCCTTTAGTCTCAGTTTACGACAGAACTCTAGTGCTTCTATTTTTAAATTCATCAGATCGGTGTTGGTTGTTGGCACGAATTTGAGTCCTAATTCAAGAACGGATTTTTCGTGTACAGTTAATTCTTTGTTTGATATGTTCACTATAGAGGTGAGGTTTATGTTTTGTACTGGGTTCTTCGTGTTCTCATTTCCCATGGTTGGGGCTGAGGTTTGAATCTGACTCTGCCTCTGCCTTCGCCCTTCTCTAAAAAAGGATTTCGTTTGGAAGATCCCTCCCTTGGGTCTGAATCATTAACAGATTCTGATGATGAGCTCTCTGAGAAAGTTACAAATCTGTTTTTGGACCTCCCCTGATATTGTGATAAAGCTCGTCGAGATTCTGTTTGGGTGTAGTAGTCCTCTTTTAAGTACGGGTAAACTGACTCAATTTTGAAGGCCTTAACGTCTTTGTCAAATTTGTTAGACCTGAAGTTGATGGTGTTGTCTCTAAATGTGGCAATTTCCTTGTCAATTTTTTCGAGTAAAGCTTTTGCTTCGTCTACAGTATGGTTGTCCTCTATGGCTTTAATCAACGCCTCTATCTCTTCCTGTTCTTTTTGGCAAATTCTCTTAGCTGTTTCAACTGTATGGACCATAAGGTCTCTGCTACACTTTGTCGCTATATAGCTAAAGCCCTTTTTATATACTGGGTCCTCTGTGAACACCACCGGTACGTTTTTTACTTGAAGGCCCCAAGGGATGGTACCTGCCTTGAGGTGTTCAAACAAAAAATGCCCGTGCAATTTTGTGCGTGTATGTTTCTTGTGCAGTCTTAATAACTTGTCACTTTCATTTTGTTGTTGTGCGTTTGTGCTGAGTTTGATCGAGGAGAAAGGAGAAGGTCCCGAAATCAAATTTTTAATGTGTGCCTCAGAAAAGGAGAGAGTTTCCTCCTCTGACATGTTCCAACAGGTTATGTTCTATAACCCGTTGTGCCAATTACTAGAAAATTATTGTGGCTTTTATGCCAAGCACCCACGCAAGCTTTTGCCTGCTCTTTCTACGTTTATCACTGGAGGGGTTTTGTCCTACGGGTCCTGGCTGGACAACATACGTTATATCAAAAAACAAGAGTGCCAGGGCCCGGATTCAATTCACAACAGCTTATTTATTCAGCTGGTGTGTACCTTCCTTTTATTAATTCATGAAGGTATTGTATTTACATTTGTCATTCTTTCAAATTTTCAAAGCGTATTTACATTTTATGCAAGCTACAGAGGATTAAACATTCCTTTTACTGTGGAAACAATACATACAAGTTTCATACATTGCAATACTTTCTGTATTTTCTGACAAAACGAATAAAAAAACATTCATGTATAGTTACACTTTCACTATTTTGGTAGAAAACAAACATTAAATCAGGTACACCTAGAATTATTCAGGTACTGATCCTTATGAACAAGTAAACATTGTTAAATGGACCAGACACATTGGGCAGTATGACTTTACTTGCATCGCCCTATGCTTGTGTGCTAACCCCTGACATTTGGGTTGCCTCTTTGGGACAGCCAAATAGCTGACGCGTTTCCAAACCCTTCTTTCAGTTAATAGGGTTCTTCCTCAGGGCTGAGCTGTGTACCTGTGGTGTGAAATTGGGGGACATTTAGTATCTCCTTTTCTCTAAACTGTTTAGCTGACATGTTACATAGGTAAAACCTGTAGGGGAATTTTACCTTTTCTCACGATGTTGTTGGCTCTAATTTTCAAAAGCGGGGCATCAAATTATCCTTACTTTTCACCATTGCCTGAATGAAATTAAAGGACGGTGGTTTCATGAGTTTATAAATTTCTAGCACTTGTTTGCACATTTTGTGTCCAAGTTTACGATGCGCTATCACTTACTTGTTATATGTGTTTCAAATCACTCGATGGATTGAAGTGACCGTTTATGGGAATCTGTTTGGAGTTCCGCGATGTTTACGTTCTGTTTGAATAAAAGTTTAAGTCAGTCCGGGGGTGAAAAATGCTTAGATTTTTGACACGCATTCTACCACTGTCGTGCTTACTTGTGTGTGGCGCTGTGAGGGACTCAGGCACTGCTACACTTTCTTTCGTTTGGGCCGTCTTTTCTCTAGACCGGTTAGGAGTTCTGTAAGTTAAACACAAGGGTACACAGCTCAGCCCTGAGGAAGAACCCTATTAACTGAAAGAAGGGTTTGGAAACGCGTCGGCTATTTGGCTGTCCCAAAGAGGCAACCCAAATGTCAGGGGTTAGCACACAAGCATAGGGCGATGCAAGTAAAGTCATACTGCCCAATGTGTCTGGTCCATTTAACAATGTTTACTTGTTCATAAGGATCAGTACCTGAATAATTCTAGGTGTACATGATTTAATGTTTGTTTTCTACCAAAATAGTGAAAGTGTAACTATACATGAATGTTTTTTTATTCGTTTTGTCAGAAAATACAGAAAGTATTGCAATGTATGAAACTTGTATGTATTGTTTCCACAGTAAAAGGAATGTTTAATCCTCTGTAGCTTGCATAAAATGTAAATACGCTTTGAAAATTTGAAAGAATGACAAATGTAAATACAATACTTTCATGAATTAATAAAAGGAAGGTACACACCAGCTGAATAAATAAGCTGTTGTGAATTGAATCCGAGCCCTGGCACTCTTGTTTTTTGATATAATGTTTGCTGTTATAGCGCCTGGGAGCGCTTTGTCTGTCCTTCTGGTGCTTGGGAGCACTGTTTTCCTGTCCTAGCACTGGGAGCGCTGTAATTGCCTTTATAGCGCTTGGGAGCGCTTTGTTTGCTGGAGGCCGGTGCCCACCCGGCATTTGCCCAGGATTGCGTGGGGAAACGCGAGTGCCCACCTTGCTTCATATTTTAATTACGAGGGTGCCTACCCCTCTTTACCCCCAAAAGAAGTCACTGCCGCAGCTTGACCCGTTTTTATAAATTGCCGCCACCGAGGCCCGCCAGGTTGTGGGCGGGGCCAAAGACGGAAGAGGAAAAGCCGGCAGGAAGAGGAAGCTGTGTGAGGAGGAGGACGGGAGCCCACCCCGCCTCCTCGCATGCCGGGGAGTGAGTCCCGGGGGCCCCGTGGTGTCCAGGACAGCCCCGCCTCCCGAACGGGGGGCCCGGGGGAAGTAGCACGGCTTCTCGTCCTGCAGAGGGGGCGCAAGGCACATTGCCGGTGCCTGCCCCTCCGCACAACCCGCATGGAGTCCTGACCGGTGAGGAGTGAAGCTGGAAGGGCGGCCGAGGCCGCCAACGGCAGTGCGGGTTCCCGTAGTCCAGGGGAGCCCCGCTGGAGAAGTACTGCCACCGCCCGGGACGTCCAGGAGGAACTCTGGTGAGTGGGCTCATGTGTTCTGCCGGAGTCCGGCCCTGGGAAGGTGGTGCCTTTAGGGCGGCCCCGGATGGCAGTGGGCCGCCCCAACGTTGTCTAGAGCCTGTTAAGGTTCCACCTGTACGGGGGCATTATTGGTTATTTAGAGCCTGCCGCGGCTCCAACGACCACGGGGCATCTTTATAATTCGAGCCCCCGAGGGCCCAGAGGGGCCCGTGTTCTCCCCCTGAGGGCTCCACTCTTTGGGGACATATTTATTTAAGGAGCCAGTGGTCTACGGGGGTACAGTGTCTTTAGAACCCGTGGGGCTCCAGCATTTGGCCACAGTATTTTACTTTAGAGCCAGGTGGATCCAATGTGGCACAGTTACAGAGCCAGATGGCTCCAATGTCCCTCTGTTGATGGCAGAGCCTGTGTGGCTCCAACCCCTGCAGCACAGTTTGTCTTGAGGGCCAGTGAAGGCCCTGCTGCAGTTTTGCATCCCAGCTGCCCAGCAATTAGTGGATTTACAAAAGGGGGTGGTGATGAACAGAGTGTCTGAATTGAGCAGACCACTCTTACCCAGTCCAAAGATCAGGGCTTGATCCATCACCGTTATTTATCTCACTGCCCCATCCCAGCTCAGAACCTGGCTATATGCAAATCAGTCTGTCCCTGGCCCAGTGCGTCATGGGAACAGGGCAGACTAAACTACCAAGCCAATTCTTTACCAGAAAGGAGACAAGCTACCGGGGACCGGTTTCTGGCATTTCAGCCTCTTCGGCCCGGCTTGCTTGAATCCTGATGGAGCAGTGAGAAAGGGACTCATGTCTGAGTATACCCTGCCACACCTATAGTGGCCAAAATCGATTTACAAAAGGGGGTGGTGATGAACAGAGTGTCTGAATTGAGCAGACCACTCTTACCCAGTCCAAAGATCAGGGCTTGATCCATCACCGTTATTTATCTCACTGCCCCATCCCAGCTCAGAACCTGGCTATATGCAAATCAGTCTGTCCCTGGCCCAGTGCATCATGGGAACAGGGCAGACTAAACTACCAAGCCAATTCTTTACCAGAAAGGAGACAAGCTACCGGGGACCGGTTTCTGGCATTTCAGCCTCTTCGGCCCGGCTTGCTTGAATCCTGATGGAGCAGTGAGAAAGGGACTCATGTCTGAGTATACCCTGCCACACCTATAGTGGCCAAAATCGATTTACAAAAGGGGGTGGTGATGAACAGAGTGTCTGAATTGAGCAGACCACTCTTACCCAGTCCAAAGATCAGGGCTTGATCCATCACCGTTATTTATCTCACTGCCCCATCCCAGCTCAGAACCTGGCTATATGCAAATCAGTCTGTCCCTGGCCCAGTGCATCATGGGAACAGGGCAGACTAAACTACCAAGCCAATTCTTTACCAGAAAGGAGACAAGCTACCGGGGACCGGTTTCTGGCATTTCAGCCTCTTCGGCCCGGCTTGCTTGAATCCTGATGGAGCAGTGAGAAAGGGACTCATGTCTGAGTATACCCTGCCACACCTATAGTGGCCAAAATCGATTTACAAAAGGGGGTGGTGATGAACAGAGTGTCTGAATTGAGCAGACCACTCTTACCCAGTCCAAAGATCAGGGCTTGATCCATCACCGTTATTTATCTCACTGCCCCATCCCAGCTCAGAACCTGGCTATATGCAAATCAGTCTGTCCCTGGCCCAGTGCATCATGGGAACAGGGCAGACTAAACTACCAAGCCAATTCTTTACCAGAAAGGAGACAAGCTACCGGGGACCGGTTTCTGGCATTTCAGCCTCTTTGGCCCGGCTTGCTTGAATCCTGATGGAGCAGTGAGAAAGGGACTCATGTCTGAGTATACCCTGCCACACCTATAGTGGCCAAAATCGATTTACAAAAGGGGGTGGTGATGAACAGAGTGTCTGAATTGAGCAGACCACTCTTACCCAGTCCAAAGATCAGGGCTTGATCCATCACCGTTATTTATCTCACTGCCCCATCCCAGCTCAGAACCTGGCTATATGCAAATCAGTCTGTCCCTGGCCCAGTGCATCATGGGAACAGGGCAGACTAAACTACCAAGCCAATTCTTTACCAGAAAGGAGACAAGCTACCGGGGACCGGTTTCTGGCATTTCAGCCTCTTCGGCCCGGCTTGCTTGAATCCTGATGGAGCAGTGAGAAAGGGACTCATGTCTGAGTATACCCTGCCACACCTATAGTGGCCAAAATCGATTTACAAAAGGGGGTGGTGATGAACAGAGTGTCTGAATTGAGCAGACCACTCTTACCCAGTCCAAAGATCAGGGCTAGATCCATCACCGTTATTTATCTCACTGCCCCATCCCAGCTCAGAACCTGGCTATATGCAAATCAGTCTGTCCCTGGCCCAGTGCATCATGGGAACAGGGCAGACTAAACTACCAAGCCAATTCTTTACCAGAAAGGAGACAAGCTACCGGGGACCGGTTTCTGGCATTTCAGCCTCTTCGGCCCGGCTTGCTTGAATCCTGATGGAGCAGTGAGAAAGGGACTCATGTCTGAGTATACCCTGCCACACCTATAGTGGCCAAAATCGATTTACAAAAGGGGGTGGTGATGAACAGAGTGTCTGAATTGAGCAGACCACTCTTACCCAGTCCAAAGATCAGGGCTTGATCCATCACCGTTATTTATCTCACTGCCCCATCCCAGCTCAGAACCTGGCTATATGCAAATCAGTCTGTCCCTGGCCCAGTGCATCATGGGAACAGGGCAGACTAAACTACCAAGCCAATTCTTTACCAGAAAGGAGACAAGCTACCGGGGACTGGTTTCTGGCATTTCAGCCTCTTCGGCCCGGCTTGCTTGAATCCTGATGGAGCAGTGAGAAAGGGACTCATGTCTGAGTATACCCTGCCACACCTGTAGTGGCCAAAATCGATTTATAAAAGGGGGTGGTGATGAACAGAGTGTCTGAATTGAGCAGACCACTCTTACCCAGTCCAAAGATCAGGGCTTGATCCATCACCGTTATATATCTCACTGCCCCATCCCAGCTCAGAACCTGGCTATATGCAAATCAGTCTGTCCCTGGCCCAGTGCATCATGGGAACAGGGCAGACTAAACTACCAAGCCAATTCTTTACCAGAAAGGAGACAAGCTACCGGGGACCGGTTTCTGGCATTTCAGCCTCTTCGGCCCGGCTTGCTTGAATCCTGATGGAGCAGTGAGAAAGGGACTCATGTCTGAGTATACCCTGCCACACCTATAGTGGCCAAAATCGATTTACAAAAGGGGGTGGTGATGAACAGAGTGTCTGAATTGAGCAGACCACTCTTACCCAGTCCAAAGATCAGGGCTTGATCCATCACCGTTATTTATCTCACTGCCCCATCCCAGCTCAGAACCTGGCTATATGCAAATCAGTCTGTCCCTGGCCCAGTGCATCATGGGAACAGGGCAGACTAAACTACCAAGCCAATTCTTTACCAGAAAGGAGACAAGCTACCGGGGACCGGTTTCTGGCATTTCAGCCTCTTCGGCCCGGCTTGCTTGAATCCTGATGGAGCAGTGAGAAAGGGACTCATGTCTGAGTATACCCTGCCACACCTATAGTGGCCAAAATCGATTTACAAAAGGGGGTGGTGATGAACAGAGTGTCTGAATTGAGCAGACCACTCTTACCCAGTCCAAAGATCAGGGCTTGATCCATCACCGTTATTTATCTCACTGCCCCATCCCAGCTCAGAACCTGGCTATATGCAAATCAGTCTGTCCCTGGCCCAGTGCATCATGGGAACAGGGCAGACTAAACTACCAAGCCAATTCTTTACCAGAAAGGAGACAAGCTACCGGGGACCGGTTTCTGGCATTTCAGCCTCTTCGGCCCGGCTTGCTTGAATCCTGATGGAGCAGTGAGAAAGGGACTCATGTCTGAGTATACCCTGCCACACCTATAGTGGGCAGCTGCACCGTTTAGGCGCTTGGGATTGTCCTCAGCTGCCCAGCAAGTAGTGGGCAGCTGCAACGTTTAGATTTTGCGCCGGTGGCGCACCCCTGACTGGCGCTACTTTGGCAGCTCGCCCTGACATTCTGGACACAGGGCTCTTTAGTCCCTTTACTGAATGGCCAAGTGGCCTGGGGGGCTGATAGGTGAATAGGGCGCAAGGCCCTAAGGTGATTTTGCGCAATGTGGTTACCTGCTATGTTTATGATGGTAATTGCCTAATGTGAGTTTTGCGCAATGTGATGTTGTGCTAGGAAATGTAATGCATTTAATATGATTACGCACCTTGTTCTTACACCGCTGAATGTATGTTTTATGCATCATGTGTTTTCCTTCCCTACACCTCTGAATGTTGTGATGCATCATGTGTAATGTGTTCTTGCTTATACCCCTAATTGTATTGTGATACTTAGGTGGTTGTTCTTTCTAGTACAGGTGGTCCTAGTGAGGTCCTGGTTCCCTGCGTGACATTCTCCTAAGGTGGTTAGGGTTGCGTAGGTGGTACTTACCTGTTACCAGTGGTTACTGGTTGAGTGCTATATTTGCTAATTTGTGCTACAGTGATTTTATATCCTATATTCTATGTTCTAGAAGTGCTATTTCTACTATGTGCTGATTCTGACAGGCGCCCACGTGGCCCTGTCCTATGTAAATAATCCCTTGTGAATATTGCCCGTGCCAGTTGGCACCATGTATATTGTGTGATTACTATCTGATGTGTTTTGACAATTCAAAAGTTATTTTTATATAACCTTGTGTGGAGTTCCTTTTGTGGTGTGCCTAGGATGCTGTTTCTGTTGTGTGCGTACGCAAATGCTTTACACATTGCCCCGGGATAAGCCTGTCTGCTCGTGCCAAGCTACCAAGGGGGTGAGCAGGGGTTATCTTGGCGTGGGACTCCCTTGCCCTGACTAGAATGGTGGTTTCTGCCTGGCTTTGGCGTCAGCCTTAGCCAACCAGAAATAGCCAGTTCTAACACCTACCATTCCCAAGAACATTCTCACTTGTCTTTTGGTTTTGGGTGGCTGCATTCCTTGTATCATCCTGATTGTTTCTGTAGTGACTTGTCTGATTCCTTTGGCAATTTTATGACCTAAATATTGCACTTCCTTTTGACAAAATTGTAATTTTGACGGAGACACCTTATGTCCCTCTTCCGCCAAATGATTTAACAATGCAATAGTATCTGTTACACATGTATCTTATGTCTTTGATGCCACAAGGAGATCATCGATATATTGAACCAATACTGACTCTCCAGGCAGGCTCAAACTCTCTAATGATTTCTTTAATAACTGATTAAAGGTAGATGGACTTTCAGAATACCCCTGAGGAATTCGGCACCATGCCAAAATACGGTCTCCGAATCTGAACGCAAAAATTGGCTGGCTCTCTGGGTGCAAAGGAACAGTAAAGAACGCATTAGACAGGTCAATCACAGTGTACCACTCTGCATCATGAGGAATTTGAAATAAAATCACTGCTGGATTTGGTACAATTGGACAACATTGGACTACTAATTTATTAACCTTTCTCAAATCTTGTACTATTTTAAAGGTTCCATTTGGCTTTTTCAGTCCCATTATTGGCGAATTACAAGGACTACTCTCAATTTCTCTCAGTATACCTTGTTCAATCATTTTGTTTATTATAGGGGTTATTCCTTCAATTATTTCTGTAGTCATTTTATACCAGGGAATATTCGGATAACTTGCACCTTCCTTTATAGAGACTTTTACATGATCTACACCTTTCATTAATCCAATATCTTCACCTGTGAAATCCCACATCTTTTCTGTCACTTCCTTTTTCAACTCATCCGGTATGTTTTCTTGATCAAATATAGGAAATAATTTGTTTTGCTCTGCCTCAATCATAAGCATGGCCATTTTGTACAGTCTATCTTCATCTGGAGTTTGCAATTCTATGCCATCTGGTGAACATTATATGGCACAATTCATCTTCCAAAAAATATCTCGTCCTAACAGATTTAGGGGGCTACTATCACACACCACAAATCGGTGCATGTCTTTGAAATTTCCAATTTTTACTTCAACTGGTTGTGTTAAGGAGGTTTTAATCTATCTATTGGCAACACCTACAACTTGGATTGAGTCTCCCGAGAGAGGAAGATTTTGAACTTCCACTGACCTAACAGTAGAACGGGTAGCACCAGTGTCCACAAGGAAAGTTATTTCTACATCATTCACCTTTCCACTTACAAATGGACCAGACTGATCTACCTCAAGAGTGGCTCCAAGCACCATCTCTTCTTCCTCTCTCAGGCATCTTCAGAAACTTTCATCCGACTCACTCCCACCTTCTTCTTGCAACCAATACTGAGGACTCACATTCACTCTAGGTGATCTCTTTACCTGCTCAAATCCGCTGAATCCTGTCTTTGCACTGTATCTCTTTTGATTTACACTGTGTGGAAGTGGAGGTTGTGGCACCTGACTTTGCTGATTAACTATCTGCGGCTGCTGCGGTTGTTGCTGAATTACCTCATTCTGCACCTGTGGATTCAATTATGCATTTTCTGGGTTAACTGTTAGCGGACACTTACACTCTTTCTTCCAATGCCCTAGCCTACCGCAATTATGGCATGGAAAAATTTTCTTGAGTTCATCTGTATTTCCTACTAATTTCATTTTTGGGAAATTTCCTTTTGGTTTTCCTTGATTTGTATCACTATTTTTATTTTCCATTTGTGCTACCTGGTGTTCTGCTACCTTCACTTGTGCCCACATAGCTTTTTCTTTCAGCTTCTTTTGTTTAGCATCAATCTCTTCACTACAATATTTTGCTTTTCTTAAAACTTCGTCTACAGTACCTGACTGCCAACCTATCATATTGTGACGTATCATGTCTCCAATTTCTGGTCTTAATCCAAACACAAATCTATAAATAAAATGACTCATGTCCTTTTCATTCAACTCTTCATATCCACTTTATTGTTTGAATACCAATAACAGTCTTTCATAAAATGAATGTACAGATTCCTTCGGTTCCTGTGTAGTTCTATCTATTTTTACCCAATCTGTATCTTTCTGTGAAATTTTGTTTTTCAAAAACACAATCACTTGTTCATATTTTCTCATCACTTCAGGCGAAGGAGCACCTGTTACTTTATCCCGGGGATATTCTTCTTTTGGCCAATTTACAGTAATTTTACACTAAGTCCAGAAATCTGCTGGTACGACTATATCAAATAATCCATTTAAATCAACCCACAAAACTTTCAAAACTTTCACAAACCTATCTACTTGTCGATACCATTCTACTGGTTTTTCTCTCAAATGGGGAAAATCATTTGTGATTGATAATATATCCTGTCTACTCCATGGAACATGTACATATCCTCCTCCCGGTATTTCTCTCATAGGGAACTCATTTGCAACTATCTCCTTTTCCCTAACTGGAAATGCTAATGTTGATTTGTCACTAGTTTCCTATTTCTTCTTTGCACCATCTCACTCTCCATTTATTCACATCTCCCCATTTTCGTAATAAAACAATGAATTCTTTTATTTGAGTTAATCTTCCTGCTGTGTTCATATTTTCGACATCTTTTTCTGAAAAGTCTACTCGGTATGATTTTTGCAACAATTTATTCTTCGCGAATTCTATTTCATATTCATTTTCCAAATTCTCTAGCTGATCATGTATTGATTTCTCTTTCCAGGTTATACTTTTGCACATGAACATAAATAAGTTCATCATCTTGGTACGTTTTTAATCTATCTGTTCCAATCGTCCCAATAATTAATTCTTCCATATCTACTTTTAGTTTTGCTACATCCAATATTTTAGATTCATGCTCTTTTAGTTTTAAGGTTTTAATCCAATCACTTAATTCCTGATCTAATGGTCCAACAGGTGTCTGTGTTAAATCTATTTTCTCCATGCTCTTTTCGGGTGTAGCAGAGTCAGATTCTGCTCCAGTCCCATATTTATAGGGTAAGCTCTGATTAAAAGTCAATTCAGATGGATTCACATTATTATTTCGCCTAATTTCTGACAAATCAGGGTAAATGTTCCCTTTTATTTTCTGTAAACTCTGTTGTAAAGGAATGATCAAACTTGGTTATTTTATTCTTAGATTCTCAAACACCGGGATTAAAGGTCCTATTGTCACTGGAACTGTCACTGTTTACATATTTTTCGTGAGTTCCTGTATCTGTTCTGTCAACGCATTTGTAGATCTTATGTATTCAGCAGTACTGACTTGTTCTTCAACTCACCTTTCTACACTATTTCCTGTTCCTTGTAAATTACTTTGCTTAGGAGTACCAGTAAGTCTTGGTTCTATCATTGAGGTACCCGGATTATACCTTACTTCCATTCTTTCAGGCACTTCACTCAAATTTGAAAACTGCTTTGGGGTTTCACTAATTCTTTAATTTATCATTGGAGCATTAGGGGTAGTCCATAAAGAAGCTGGTTGATACGGTGGTGGTCTTCTATTTAATATTTCCTCCAATACAGCATCCTCCGCTTCACTTTCACCATAGCTTTGATTCCCTGTTTCTATATTCTTTCACTTTTCTGTACATTTCTGTCCTTCATAACCATCCACTAATCTGACTGGATACATACCATTGCACATATTTGCATTTCTCCATCTACGCATTCTAGTCTCATTTGTCTCTCCCCAAAGATTTCTAAATCTACCTCTGGGTCTGTTATGTCCTAACAATCTCTCACTTTTCAACACATGCATCTCATCCTCCCATTCGGCTAAAGCTTAAAATTGAGTCAGTCTAGGTCTCGGGTCAAGATTCATCATCTTATCTCTTAAATTTCTCAAAATTGCCAAGTCAAACGATCCTCCTTCTGGGAATGCCAGTACACCATCATTTTTAGTATACCTTGCCCAATTCTCTAACCAAACACACGTATGGTAACCATATTTCGACATTATATAGGAAGCAGGCGTTTTTGGCGGAGGAAGTATTTTTCCCTCTCTCGTCACAATTTCCTTATCTTTTACAAACACACTTTTTAATTTCTTAAACCATGAAGGTTTCTTCTTTTCCTCTCCGTAATAGTAGTCAATTTTTCTGTGAATTTCCTGTCTTTCAAAAGATCGCGCACTTCCCTGTTGCTGTTCCGTAACACCAACCTATCACTGCGCGGTTTACACTAGCGCACCAATTAGAACAGGATACGCTTTCTTAGTGGTTAACCAATAATACTGCTGCTTTTTCGTGATGAACCTATCAGCTCCTACTCGGCCTTGGTCACGAGGACCAATCCCAGCGCGACACTTTTGACATCACCAGCACTCCGGCTTCTGCAGCGCCGACTGACCCCTCCTTTACAGGAATTCTTTCAAGAAGCCGTATTTACAAGATATTTCACAAAATCAGTTAGTAACTTACACTAAAACAACTCCATTCGTCTGTTTCGCTAAACAAAGTGATCGTTTTCTCAATTATACAAGAATTCTGTATTTCCGGTAGACAGCGCTTACCTCTTCTCTACCACAGAATTTTACACTTGCCGATAAAGTAGCGCTTGCCTCTGCCTTTACCCTTCTCACAAGCTCGGGTTAAGCCCTATTACTCTCTCAGCGATAAGTTTTAAACCAGGATACGCAATGATCCCTATACTTGAAGGCCAAGATTTTATAGACTGTCCTCGCTATACATTTATCCTTTCCCACGTAGTGTCCCTAAACAGTGATATTCGACGATACCGCCGCAGTATACGACAATACTACTTTTTTGAAACAGACTGCGATGTGCGACTTCACTTGTCACACTTCCTCTGCCTGCAGACAGAGGCACCAGCTTCACGCTATACTCGGAAGCCATTTCAAGACTACATATAACGTAATACGAACTTAACAGATGTTAGTCATAATTCTGTACATCAAAACTCTTATGAAATACTTTATACATAATCCTAGCTAATTCTATAGCAACCAATCCTCTGCTACCAAGCTAATTACTGATGCAGCGCTCCTCCGGAAATTCTTTCTAAATGCATGTCACCTTTCCCTGAAATATAATTCTTAACATTCTCTCAATCAGTGGGCCCATAACACTGCTAAATCACTCTTGAACACTTACACTTTACTTCATGGATCGGTGAATTTCAAAGGAAAAGCTTCTGTATCATAGTGGTGTATCTAAGACTAAATTGCATATTTATACTATTTACATCTGCAGTTTAGGTGCATTTACCATGTTTTTCATAAAGTACAACATTTTATTTTAGACACACCACCATTGAGATCAATGAAACCGCTAGTAAAAAATTTGGCGTTGGAAAAATCAAGACCAGCTTGATTCTCTATTTATCTCATTTTTATTAATAGCAAATTCAGTGTGTCCTAGATTATTTACTTCATTTATTTATTTCAGAAAAACGACATTTAAGATATATAGAATTTAGATTCTAGACAGCTAGATCATTTATTTAAGAAAAACTCAAAAGATAGACATTTTCCTTTTATTTTTATATATCAGGTATTAGCAAAAGATAGATAGTTCCCAAATTAATCACCTATTTCCCTGACATCCCTAACTAGACTCTCAGCTAAAGTGCAGTTCCCTGTAAAAAGAAACAGAGTTAGGCAGATTCTTACATCTCAGGGAAAATCAGCATTCTAGCAGCATCTCGGGATGAAATCGAAGAGAGCCATACTCGTCAATAAAAACAGCGCTTTTTATACCTTTTTTCACTAACCCTATCTATCTAAAAATGTCACTTTTAGCCTAAATGCGAGTTCTGATTGGACAAATTTGGGGTGGATGGGCATCCTTTCATCATCGAAAATAAAAATTTCCTTCCGTCCACAGTTTTCTAATGGGTCCATTGTTCTAACATGAGTCCGGTCTAGTCCTGTTTCCTAGTTGTAACTTCGGGCTTCTTTCTCACGTTCTGTACCACTGCGCTCATCCTTTTGGCAGCCAGCTGCACTTTCATGCTAACATGTCCTTGAACTTTAGTCACTCCAGGCACAAGCAGTTCGCATTCAATCTCGTGCAGGCGTTTTCTTTTGTGGCCACAATAATCGAGTGACTACATTTTCTTTTAGGCCTCATGAGTCAATAATAGGAACTGTCATAGAAACAAACACAAATGAATGTTAATTAAAATCATTTAACCCTTCTGTTTACCTCCCCCCTTTCTAAGGTTTTCCTTGTAAATAATTACCTAGCAAATAGCCACACTTAAACGCTATATACTTACTTTAGCCTCACATTTTGCTGCACAAACACATAAACAAAAGCACACTTATGCCGCATTCCATTATTTTGAAGCTGCTCATTAGTTTAGAACATGACAAAATCACATAATTAGTTGATTATAATTGTAACATAAGCAAGATTAATTTCCCGCGTGTATGCATGTAGGTGCATTTCTTATTCTATGTTGATTAGTCATACATGGCATTCCATTAGTACTAGTTATCGTTATTGAAGTATGACTTCTCAAGAGATACACAAAATGTTGTTTTTCCACTTTGCTCCATCACATGTACTTAAAACCAGTGGCGGCGGGTGACATTTGAAAGTGGTAAGGCGTAAACGTTGAACATGACTTATATAAAGCGAGCAATGTGAACCTGAGGTCCAGATGTGAACCTCGGGTCCAGTCTCTCTTCCGAGAAAGAAATGGAAAAAAGATTGACAAATTATGCATTTTAAAGCAAATGAATGTAGCGATAAAGCAAGGCTTATAAAGCAGTGGGAACGTATAGTATTCAAATATTAAACACATTCAAAACTGCCCCATACCTTTCTGCATTAATATGTTCAACAGTTACAGTAATGTGTACATTATACAGCATGACAACTTCAGCCATTAACCAGACTTCGAGAAGCACTCACAGCTGCTGGCTGCAACCAGTCATAAAGAAACATGTGCAGACAGGTCTTTAATGGAATGAAAAAAGTAGGGGCTCTCTATAAAGGAACATGTCAAATACATTTTTGTAGTTCCCATAGTTTCCCACCTGACCGGTATTTTGGTTTCGTTCTGAGAAATAACTGTATCCAGATAAATGACACAGCAACTGACATACACCTAAAGCCTGTCAGTACGATTGGCTTTGTCAATGGGTGTTAGCTGTTTAAGATAAATGAGTAACAACAATTTGTTATATATAATTAACACTGGAAATGGTTCAATTCAGAAACTGTGAGTCTGTGAATTAAATAGCATTGAGGCCTCTGTAAGGAGTTTTGGCCTTCAGTTATGTGTTCTTTATGTTAGATATGTATCCTCTTTTTTTCTGCATATGAAGTCCATCTGCACATCTTTAACCACCACTCTTTCCTTCTCAGCATCCTCTTTTCACTCTTCCCCGAAGACACTTCCTCGCATCACTGTCACCTCACTGCCCCCAAACATGCACTCCACTCCCTCAAATGTAGGTACTTTTATTTCTCTTACTTTTGCCTTGCAAATATTTTGACATCTGTATACCCCCTTCACACACATCCACAAAATTTCAGTTGCAAATGGAATACATAAACATTGTTCTGTGTGCTCTGCAGAGAGGCCAACCCACTGACACCCACTTTGTTTGGCCTTAGCACCTGCGCGCTCAATCAAAGCCCCCCATAAACACCTGCCATGGCTCAAGCCTCAAAGTATGCACAGAAAAAAATACAGATAAATAACAAAATTACAAAATAGCTAACTCTTGGGGAATGCATGGTTAAGTAAAGAATGTGAAGTAAGAGAGGAACTAAACCGCTGAAATGTATTCTCGTAACGTTTTTAACATTCATTGTTTGACAGTCAATTCATGTTTTTGGCATCAGAGTGTTAACTTAGGGGCATGAAGACACGGCCAGTTTTAATGTCATAGATCAGATAACTGTCCACTGTAAGCAAATATTTCTTGCCTTGCTTGACTCGGATATTTGGATCAACTTCGCAAGGGAACAAGAACCATGCTGGTCATTTGGGTCCATTTTTCTGGGGAAGAAATACAGCAGCTCCACTTCTAATCAATCTGCAGTGTGAGACTAGGGGTGTCACAGTGGGGGGGGGTTAGTGTGATGAGGGGTCACAGCACCATATACATAACACAACATTAGCTTGCAAACACTTACCGTTACCAAGAACAAGGCACCAGATCAGACGTTCTTGCATCCACTCTCACATATGATGAAAGGGTGGGATCTATGCCTTTGAATGACGGGCGTCTGAAGTAACGCAGGGATGAAGTCTTCGATGCCTGAAACCATGACGCTGATTGCATCACTGGCCTACAGAGTGCATATAACCATAGACCACAATGGCGATGAAATGCTTTAAAACAGAAAGCTTTGTGTCCTGCATCACAGTTCAGAAAGTTGCTTAACTGCCTGGCTTCGGTCTCCTGGTTCAGAGAGAGGCGTGGCAGGTAGCCTGAAACAGAATGCCCAGACTTAAATGCATCAATTTTATTTAGAGATACGAATAAATCGATCTATTTAATATGTTTTTCTGTAAATATGTAGGAATTTCAGAGCATTGCAGCCTCTGAGCCCTAATGGAGAAACCGCACCTGCTTAAAACAAAAGTCTATTTTTTTAGAACTAGCACTAGGAATTTTAAACACAATTTAAGACAAAACTTTAACACAGCCTAAAACTAAAACCTATATAGGGCATAAGTGAGGAAGTGTACAGTAGGAATAGAATGCAAATTATTTTTTTGCACTTACTAACCCATCAGAAGTTGTTCATGAGGTAATGTGTAATCAGTGTGAATATGTGGTCGACACATTTTCAAAAGCACAGTCAATGATAAATGCATCCGCAAGCCTTTGTTAAAACAGCATGGACACTAAGGGCCTGATTTTGACTTTAGCAGTGCGGGGGAGAGGCACACTACAGCCCAGATCCTCGACTGGCAAAGCTCACGGCTAACCACTTGCCAGATAACAAGTATTTTTGCAGTATGGCATGCAGTCCTTTGGCGTTCCCACAATGGTGCCTTTCAAAAAAGCACTGCAAAGGGAACATCAAAGGCCATTCCTGTACGGCAAGAATGTTTAAGTCCATGCCGTGTAGGAACAAGGGGTGCATGCACACTTGGAGTCACAACATGTGCCACTTGCATGTATCCTCAGGCCTAGAGGCACAGTGGGGCCTGTTTCCTTCCTGCCTCACTTTTCATGACAGGCTCACTGCTGTAAAAAAGTGAGGTGGGGAGGAAATTCATAATATGCTTGGTGGTGCCACAGAGGCACCACCAAGCATAATGCGGCTTCAGGACTGCCGCGCAACTGCCAGGGATCGTGGATCCCCGGCTGTTGCGTCGGTCCTTTCACATTCCAACTGCCGCACTCCTAATTCAGCCTCGGACCACTGGTGCGGTGGTCCACAACTACCACTGCACCTCCGCAGTGGGTTTGGTGGTCCCAACTGGGACCGAAGAACTCGTAATCAGGCCCTAAGAATTACTTTGACAATATCATGCTGTAGGGATATTATATGCGTTAGCTTACCTTTAGGCAGGCACCTTAAGGTTGGAGGTTACCTATAGTCAACAACCCCCCCCCCCCAAAAGAATCTGTAAATGCAACTGCAGAGAGGCGGAGGAATTAGGGTTAACCCATAGAGAAAGAGGTGGGCAGGGGTAATAAAAAGCTGGCAAAACAAAAAAAGTGGAGGCTGTAATGAGCTTCAATAACATTTTGAAGAAGGGGAGGGGTGCCTTCTTGCAAGTAAAAGCAAAAAAAATTGAGAAAAGGGCTTGTGGGCTTTACTGGTCAGTAGGAGTACCTTGGGATGGCCAAAAGTAGAATTCGCCCAGAACCTTTTATAGGACAGCTTGAGCAAATTCACAGAAAATGCCAAGAAATCTTTTTTTTTTAAATTTGCTGTCCCATCTCTAATATCATTATCTCCTCCTGTAAAGTGGTGCCTGCATATGTTATGTTATGTTATGTTAATGTAGCTTATATAGCGCTCAGCTGCCCCAGCGAAGGGGGGTCCCTGCGCATATATCAGTCATATATTTAAGTCATATTCACTCAATGGGATAGTACACTGAACACAAAAGGCCAATATATCTTGTCGCCCAATTCACAGGTTTCACCCACTTCCTTTGGGTTCGGGTAGTATTATCTGTTGTCATTTCCGACTATGGTGGAAGATTATCTGACTTACAGCCTGCTGCTCTAATCTTTTACAGCACTTAGACCGTTTTTTTCCATCATAGTCCATTTCTGTACATCCGTCAGCCATGTCCAGCATTCTGGCACAGTGCTTGTCTTCATGTAGCTATATTCCTCTTGGCTAAAGCACTTTTATTGAAACTTATTCATTTTAATATGGAAAAAAATGTTAATGTGTTGTTTAAATTCTGTTTATTTATTCGAGTGCTTGTGGATACACTGTATTTTTTGTTTTTCCGTCTGGTGCGTACACAAATAAATCAGAAGGTTTTCCGACGCGTGAGCTGGCCACATACAGTTGTCCATGTGAAAAGCATGGATTCTCCAAATCTAGCTGTCCCATCTCTAATATCATTATCTCCTCCTACATGTAAAGGACCACTATCATATCCACTGAGGAATTCTTTGCATAACTAAATCTCCTGCGGTTATGCTCACAGAAGAGCTTATTTTAAAACAGAGCCCCAAAGGGGGTGAAAATGCTATTTGTTATGAGTTAGACAGTCTAGTAGCCTATTTCTGAAGCTTATAGCAGTTATTATATTTGTTATGTTTTATTTATGTTTATGTTTCTTATATATGCACATGCTGTTTCTTTTTGCAGGTCTTATTTAATTTTCACAAATACACCTTTTTACAATTTATTAGCACCAGGGCCGTTCAACCCCATGTGCACATTAAATGACTAATTCAGTCAGCTATAACCAAGTATACCCCACCTCCAACCCAGAGCAGCAATTTCCGAAAAGAAAAGAAAAAAACAACCTTGATTAATTGTCCAGAGAGATATTCCTGTATTCGATCTGTAAAGTGGTGCCTGCATGTTATGTTAATGTAGCTTATATAGCGCTCAGCTGCCCCAGCGAAGGGGCGTCCCAGCGCATATATCAGTCATATATTTAAGTCATATTCACTCAATGGGATAGTACACTGAACACAAAAGGCCAATATATCTTGTCGCCCAATTCACAGGTTTCACCCACTTCCTTTGGGTTCGGGTAGTATTATCTGTTGTCATTTCCGACTATGGTGGAAGATTATCTGACTTACAGCCTGCTGCTCTAATCTTTTACAGCACTTAGACCGTTTTTTTCCATCATAGTCCATTTCTGTACATCCGTCAGCCATGTCCAGCATTCTGGCACAGTGCTTGTCTTCATGTAGCTATATTCCTCTTGGCTAAAGCACTTTTATTGAAACTTATTCATTTTAATATGGAAAAAATGTTAATGTGTTGTTTTAATTCTGTTTATTTATTCGAGTGCTTGTGGATACACTGTATTTTTGTTTTTCCGTCTGGTGCGTACACAAATAAATCAGAAGGTTTTCCGACGCGTGAGCTGGCCACATACAGTTGTCCATGTGAAAAGCATGGATTCTCCAAATCTAGTCCACACACTTGCAGTGATTGTCCTTGTGCTTTGTTGATGGTCATTGCAAAAGCGAGTCGCACCGGAAACTGTAAACGTTCAGTGTTGGAAAGATTATGAAGGCCCTGGGGGTCCGGGGGGCTATATTTAACACATTTGTTTTTTTTTGCCAGAAACCTTCCCGAGAGTGTTCTCAACAACTTTTAACATTTTTTTTAAATGTTTTAAATTTTTTAAATTTTTTTAATTATTAATTTTTGCCAGAAACCTTTGCGGGAGTGTACTCAACAACTTCCCAACGTTTCATGCGGATTGGATGAATGGTGTAGTAATGCATAAAGGACAAACAGACAGACATACTTTAGTTTTTATATATAGATTGGATTATATCTATGCATTTAGATATGTGCATTTCTTTGTTCAAAATATACCGTAGATTATTTATGATTTAAAAATATATAGATATTCTTTAGGTTGACTTAAAGTATATATAATTTATGGTAAAAATATATAAATATATATAATATATCCTACAGGTGATAGCCGGTATGTATTTATTTTATTTATTTGGAAGTCTTCTATAGCGCTAGCCAGACCCGAGGGTATCGGAGCGCTTTACAACTTGATCAAGAGTAGACAAAATACAGGGCAAAGGCATTGAATCAAAAATTCAGAAACATTTCAAAAGGGAAGCTTTACAGATTCTGCTGGGTGTCAGAGGTAAGCCGTTGAGGGAGAGAAAGTTCAAAAAGGAAGCTTTACAGTTCTGCTGAGTGTTCGCGTTGAGCCGTTGGGGTAGAGAGGTGGAGGGGGTCGAGGTGAGGCATTGAGGAGGAGGGGTCAGGAGGAAGTTTCAAAGTCTTAGGGGAGGCACGACAAGTGCTGGAAAAGTTCGCTTCGTGGTGTCGACCCAGGGATTGAGAGTTCCGAGATAAGGAAGAGGTAGGAAGTGGTTGTGTGATGACTGAAAGGCTGCCCGTTGGGATAGCGCTGATGGGTGGCCGCCTGGTGGAGGTGAGAACGTCCCATAGTTGCGTTTGGGAAGGCGCAGTTGAGGTAGAGAGTTTTTAGGAGGCTTTTGAATTTTGGAAAGGAGGGGGTGGTTCTGATGTTGACTGGGATGTCATTCCAGATTTTCGGGACGTTTCCTGTAAAAGAGCGGGCAGCAATCTTTTGTTTACACGTTTTTATGTTTTTTTTAACTGTTTTTATTAAGAACAATAAAGGGGGCAATTGACAGGCAATTGATTCACATCGCAAAAAAAAAAAGGCGTCTTGGTGCTGGAGACAATATCAATATAATTCGTAAAGTAAGTAAAGTAGATTGTTCCAAATCCATCAGTACATTTTGCCAGCCTTCCCCCCCTCCCCGTCTGACAATCAGAATCGCTACCTTCTTCTGGTCTAGGTGGCTCACACAAATGTCCCCTGTACTCATTCCAGGGTCCCCAGATCTTATCCCATTTTCGGGGACAATCCCTGTGCAGATATACCACTCTCTCTGCCATCATGGCCGCATCTAAATCCGTGTGAGGAAAAAGAAATTTTACATGGCCAGTATGTCCCCTTCGTGTACCCACCGTTTAGTGTATGTGCATGTCACCCATTCATTTTCCCTCTATGACCTGCAATAATAATGCCTCTGCATTTGCGTCCCAGCTTAGGATGTCAGTCACCATGTCTCCCATAAAAGAAACGTTAATTCTGTACCGAGGCCCATGTGGCCCATGTATTTGCATTGTGCACTTTTAAATGTATCACGAAAAACCCACTTTATGGCTCAGCCTGAGCCAGTCTCCGAATTCAGGTTTTCATGCCTCCAGACACTCTGAAAGTTGCAGCTACATATCCCTGACCTCTCGCATACTTTCTGGCTCAGCCGAGAGGGGCCCAACCCGGGGTGCCAAGAGAGTATTTTGCACACAGTTATCTGCTTGCTCTACAGAATCACATTCCTGCCTGGTGAAGAAGGTAAACAGAACCCGTCTGCAGAGATAGGGCCTAGCCTTTCTGTCTCCGTTTAAGTGATTTGCAGTGCTCGCATCCATAGAAAGCCCAAAGCCCCCACGCAATGAACGAAGAGATATATGCCCACACTGGTTCTTAGTGATGAGCGACCTTTGCTTCAGATAATACATCCCCGGACTTAAGATATCAGATAATACCAGACGTGCAGGTCGCCCTGACACTGAAGGCCTCCCTGCTAGGCCGAAAGTCAGCTCCCTCCAGCTTCCCCCAGTTACACGTCAATTGTACGTCATGACCAAGTTATGCACACGTGTAGGGCGAAGTTCAAGCTGGCCATGCGACCCCCTTCCATGCATCCACCCACCTATGACTCACCTATGACTCATCAAGTGAACGCCTACAGGTACGCCCATATGCACACCCACATGCTCTTATCTCTCTCTTTCTCTTGCTCTGCCTGGAGCACTCCTCCTTCTCTATGCAATTCGATGTATAAATATTGTACTCTGTGAATAAAGTTTAGAAGACCCTTCCTGAACCTTAGTGGTGATGGAACCCGATTCTCCCTTAACTCGAGTTACTGAAATAAAGCCCTTTTGAATCGGACACCACGGACTCTGCCTCTCATTTTATGCATGACCCTTTGTTTAAGTATAGAAATTATGACAGGGTAATATTTTATTTACCACATAAATCTGGCGCCCGAACAGGGACAAATCCCCTTCCCCACGCGCCGGTGATGTAGGTCCAGCCCTTGCCCCCTTCTACAGCCGTGACGGACTTCAAAGTGTACACGCCAGCGGGACTTCCTGCTTACTCCCTCAGGCCCACGGAGGAGACGGACTGCGACCAGGCATCCACACGAGGCGGTGAAGATTGCGGATCATCCCAACCAGAGCCCAAGCCGTGAGAGAGCAAGGTCCGAGGTTTCCAGAGGCCCACCTGTTCCGAGACGCATGCGCAGTATCAAGTTTCCGAGGCCTTCAAGTTCTGCTTCCCGGTGAGTACCGCTATTGGGAATGCATAAAGTTCATGACGGGTTCATTTATTTGAGCTCGGTAAAGACGTTTCCGTTTATACGAACACGGTAAAGACGGGTCCACGGTAAACGTGGACACGGTAAAGACGTGTCTCTTTACGAGACCGGTATGGTTGTACTGTATTCCAGTGCATAAAGTTAACTGTTTTCAAGTACATGTTTTACTCCATGTATCTAGTTGAAATGTATCTGTTTTAATGTTTTAGTGTTTTAGTGTGAATGATTGTTTCAGTCAGTCTATTTTGGTGTATATTGTGTTTTCGTTAAGTTGTTTTCAACATGCCACTGTTTTCGAAATTACGTCAGATAGGGACCAGGAAAGGCATACTAGAAGAGTCAGTTAACATCCCGCCTAGAGACACACCTGGCCATTTCATGTATAATAAGCACGGGCTAGATGCCATATTGTTTTTAGACTTATGGGTAGATTACACGCAGGATTTAGAGGAAAAGTACAGATGGCCTGCCTCAGGAACATGGGATTCTGAATGTATTATGAGAGTAGAGGAAGCGTTATGGAAAAAGAAAGCAAGACCCTCTCAGAAAGATGCCATTGAGTTATGGCGTAAAGAGTCACATAGGAGAACAGAGAAAGAATTCCACCAAGCAGAGAGAAGTAAACAAGCAGCGGAAAAGCCAAAGAAAAAGAACTGCGGGAGGAGGGGGAACGGGTCAAGGCAGAACAGGCTGATAGAGAAAGAAATGCCGTTGTTGCTGGTATTTATCCCGTCCTCTCAGAAGAACTAGCTAGAGTGACCCCCTCAGAAACACCCCGTAGGTCGCGTACGCCACCACCTGTACCCTTTAGAGTACGTAGAAAGAAGCCAACAGCCTCAGAGGCGTTTATTTCCTCCTATCTAGAGGAGCCCGCACCGGACTACGTAAACGCAGATTTCACTCCGCCCCCATCAGCAGATCAGCTCCAACAGCTTCAGCTTCAGCAGGTCGTGAAGGACGACGTAGGGCCCGGGGCCGTAGGGGGAGGGACGCCAACGCCAAGGCCACCGCCAACGCCATTAACGCCATATAAGTTTACTGTAGATGTAGCAATCTCACGCTGTATTTACGATCCAGTACCAGGAAAGGGCTCAATGCTCGTGTTTTCACTAAGACTAAGACAAGCCGTCGACTATTTGGTCACACTACCAGACATGAAAGAACACCTAGATAAAATATACCGTTTCATTAGAACGGGGGAGGGACCCGAGTGTATAGAAGAGGCCATGGAACACAGAAAGGTGGGGGTTAAGAACTACATTCTACGTTTTATGATTAACTGCCTGATCAGGGAACAAGACCAAGGAGTCGGAGATGTAAAGCCTGGTCTGATAGAATGGAGTGACAACATAGATGCCGGTAGGCATGATAAACAGGGACAGACAGATAGCATGTACAAGAAAATACGAAAGGAAATATTAGCAATACGCAGAGTGTGGTCTGACGAGAAGGGTGAGTCATCATCGGAAGAGTCAGAAAACGAGGCAAAGGACAAAATGAATTATGTAGGCAAAGCACGACAGTTTGACAGGCCCAAGTGCCTCGACTACCGTAAACAGGGACAGGCTATAAAAGAAAGATATTCCCTTGAAAATCTGTTCCAAGCTACTGAAAAAGCACTGAAACGACGGATGGAGAACGAGCGATCTCAAACCCCACACGAAATGGAGTTGGCCCGGTCAGCCACCCAGTGGGTGGCCAATGCTAACATATATAGTAGTGATATAGTGGCTCAAACGTTCTTGAGCCTTCCACCGAACGAGCAACGTTTGGCTGGTATTTACATGGTCCAGCATTTAATAACGTTGTATGAGAGTCAATATTCCGATCCTGGTCACTTGTATAAATTACTAGACGACATAATCCTAGAAAGATGGACAGGCATAGGTAATGATTTAATTAATGTCATCTTGGATCAACGACATAAGTACATACATTTTCTGACCACACGCATGCGTCCCGCTCCACACCGCGACAGAAAGCCCCTATACATAGACAGACAGAACCCCCTACGAGAGGTACATCCCGTAAAAAATGCCACCGGTGAGCTTCAACAAGTGTATGTTTACACCCCCTTAACGAAATTAGAAATACTGGAAATGAAAAAGATGCTGCCCTGCCATGATAAAGACCCGGGGGGATTTCACCGAGAATTAAAAGACATTCTCCGCATCGGAGGTTATACTTATGCTGACATTCTGAAACTATTGAAAGTACTGTTGCCTGCTGGTATTTATGAAAAGCTTAAGGAAAAAGACTGGGAGGTGGGAGAGAAAAAGTTAAGTTGGACAGAATTGGAAGCAGAGGATAGAACAAGGCTCCCGGGGGTTGGTCTTGGGGACAAAGCTAAAGAACTACCTGAACTCCTGATACAGGTTCTGCCGAGATTATTGACTACTAAAAAGGAAGACTGGGATGCTATTTCAGCCTGTAAACAGAAACCAGACGAGGACACAAGCGATTTTTATTCTAGATTCGAGAAATGCTTTTCCATTAATAGTGGCCTTAAGCCCGGTAGCGAGTCATATCCACATCTTTTCGTGAGCAAATTAGTAGAGAATTCCCTACCCCAGATCAAGAATAGAGTACTGAAGGTTGAGAGTACTTGGCAAGCAAATAGCCCTTCACAAATGTTGCAAATGCTACAGTATCACCAGAATAGGATTAGAGAAGAACAGGATCATGAAAAGAGACGCATGAAAGAGACAAAAATGAAGGTGCTGGTTGCCCAAACGGTACCGGCAAACACGACCAAAAATGGCAAGACACCTGTCAAAGGGAACTGTAATTATTGCAAGCAACCAGGTCACTTTGTGAAAGATTGTGCTGTCCTGAAACACAATATAGCTACAGGCAAGACAAAAGAACGGCCACATCCTCCTAGGCAGAATAGCACCCCACAGAACACGCAACAGACAGTAGCGAATTTTCCACCCCCACCACCGCCTGTTCATGCCACCCAGCAAATGTATCAGTACACGCAGTCTGACTATCCGGAATACAAAGCATTCTCATGAAACAGCCTTGAGAGGGAAGATGGCTTGCCCCTTATTGAGGTTCCTGTAGATCAAGAGGGTCCCTATGTACATAGTCGTGTATTGGGAAAGGACAGAAAGTTTCTGATTGACACAGGGGCGAGCAGAACTACCATCAGCCATGACGAGGTTCCAGGGGCACCCCTCTCGGGCTCACAGAATGTTTCCCAGGGATTTTCAGGAAAGCCTATTGTTAATGAAGTATCGAAACCAATCTCCCTCGAGGTTGGTCCACTGGCACGTACCACAGACTTGCTACTTACTAAATCATGTCCAGAAAACTTACTTGGTATAAAGACATTAAAAGAACTAGGAGCAGTTATATGTTGTTCTCCGGAAGGAGTACGATTGTTCTTACGTGACTTTAAGGGACATTATGTGTTGACAGATTTTGACCACAGACTTAGGGATTTACCACAGCACCTATGGGCACAAGGCCCGACTGACGTAGGTTACATGAACATAACACCACACCGTGTCACACTCAAAGCAGGAGTAGTACTACCACGTATACGACAATACAGAATACCACCTGAAGCCGAAGTGGCTTTATTGAAAATTATTGACGAACTCATTGCACAAGGGGTGGTAGTGGAGACTGACTCGAATGTATGTAATTCACCTGTCATTCCTATCCTTAAACGAACAGACCCTAATGCACCACCAGTTTACAGACTAGTTGTTGACCTTCGAGAATTGAATAAATGCGTAGTCCCACAATACCCAGTGGTCCCAGACATTTCTTCATTACTGACTGCTATTGATTCTGAGGCAACGTTCTTTACAGTCATTGACCTGAAAAATGCCTTTTTCAGTGTTCCCATTCATCCAGATAGCCAGTATCTTTTCGGATTCAGTCTAAAAGGACGCAGCTTTAAATTTACGAGAGCTCCCCAAGGTTTTACAGAGAGTCCTAGCATTTACAGTCAAGCTTTAAAAAGACAGCTGGACAGTATTAATATGCCTACCAACACTGTACTGCTCCAGTACGTAGACGACATCCTAATTACAGCACGATCAGAACCAGACTGCGAACATGCATCACTGACAATTTTACACTTTCTGGCAGATAAGGGGCACAACGTGTCCCCTTCTAAGTTACAATTCTGTGCACAGCAAGTGGTGTACCTTGGACACTTGCTGTCCAAGAGGGGTAGACAGCTGACACAAGAACGTATTCAGTTAATTGCTAACCTTTCACAGCCCAAGACACAAAAGGAAGTACGGGCCTTCATTGGCCTCACTTCATACTGCAGACAGTGGATTCCCCAGTATGCCTATCTAGCCAAACCACTCATACAGTTGACAACACAGGAGGCAGCGTCTTCGTCTGTCCTCCCTTGGACACAGGAACATACCTTGGCATTTGAAGAATTAAAAAGAGCCTTATGTCAAGCGCAAGTTTTAGGGACTCCTTGTTACAGCAAACCTTTTATGCTTTTCGTGACTGAACGAGATGGAACAGCATTATCTGTCCTCACACAAGATCAAGCAGGAAAACACAAGCCTTGCGCTTATTTTTCTAGTACTCTGGACCCAGTGGCCCAGGCTCTGCCTGCGTGCCTGAAATTTAGTTGCAGCAACAGCCCTAGCCATAAGACAAAGTGACTCGATAGTGCTGGGACATCCCCTGACAGTACAGGTACCGCACGCAGTGGAAGTTCTCTTGAACAGGACACAGACACAGCACCTGACTGTAGCGAGACTGACAGGATACGAACTGACGTTATTTCAGCCACACATAGAGATCAGACGATGCAACATTCTTAACCCTGCTACACTTTTGCCCTCAAGTACAGTAGACACTGCACCACATGACTGTGTGGAAGTAATGAATATTGTGACGAAACCAAGACAAGACCTGACGGATATTGCACTTCCAG
This sequence comes from Lissotriton vulgaris, assembly GCF_964263255.1. Lineage (NCBI taxonomy): Eukaryota > Metazoa > Chordata > Amphibia > Caudata > Salamandridae > Lissotriton > Lissotriton vulgaris. The sequence continues at coordinate 521,796,042 of NC_141693.1, read as the reverse complement.
ACCCTGACCTGACACTCTAGGTAGATGGATCATGCATGAGAACAAGCACAGGAGAATTAGTGGCAGCATATGCCGTGACCACTGCTAGTGAAGTCATAGAGACACAAAGAATAGACACATTGTCAGCACAAGCAGCAGAGCTCATCGCTCAGACACAAGCCTGCATAAGAGCTAAGAACTTGAAAGTGAACATTTATTCAGATTCACAGTATGCATTTGGCGTTGTTCATGACTTCGGAGTATTATGGAGGGAGAGAGGTTTCTTGACCTCTCATGGGGCCAAAATTCAGCACGGTCCGCTTATTCAGTCCCTGTTAGAAGCAATACATTTACCTGCAGCCATAGCTATCCTGAAATGTAAAGCACACACCAAAGTTACAGACACCATTTCCCAGGGTAATGACCTGGCAGACCGAACAGCTAAACTTACAGCATAGACACCAACAGACACGACAAAGACAGAGGTACCATCACTGACAAAAAGTATGACAGTCAGGGATCCTTCTCAAGATGTACTCGACATACAGACACATGCCACTCCAGATGAAATAAAGAAATGGACTGAACAAGGAGGGGTCCTGACTGACCAGGGTTGGATGACTAAGGGCAAGGCAACATGGTTTCTTCCTGATTCCATGGTACAAGTGATCATAAACACAGCACATAGTCCAGCACACTTGGGAGAAAAGGCAATGCTAGACAGCTTACAGAATATCTGGTTTAACAAGCACCTGCGTGCAGCAGCGAAACAGAAAGTACGTACGTGTATGATCTGTTGCCAGTTCAATCCAGGTAAAGGCATTCCGGTGGAACAAGGCGGATTTCATCCTCCTGACCATCCTTTTGAGGTCCTCCAGATGGATTATATCCAAATGGACAGATGTAGAGGTTACAAGTATGTCCTGGTAGTTGTGTGTGCACTATCTAGATGGACAGAAGCGTATCCAGTTCTAGATTATACTGCTGTGACAACGGCCAGGCAATTGGTGCGTGAATTTTTCCCCAGATACGGATTGCCCCGTGTCGTGTACTCAGACAATGGTCAGCCTTTTTCTTCTGAATTAATGAAACAAGTGTCCCTTCTGTTAGGATATCAGTGGAAGTTTCATTGTGTACGACACCCTGAAGCAGATGGACTTGTCGAGCGCCATAATCAGACAATTAAGACGAAATTAGCAAAGATCTGTGCAGAAAAAGGCGTGGATTGGATGGTAGCCTTGCCGGTTGCCCTCTTTTACATGCGTATGGTAGCTCATTCCAGAACAGGCCTATCTCCTTATGAAGTGGTTTTTGGTAGATCGCCGAATATGTGGGGTACGCCTATACCTAAGAAAATAACTGATGTTGACAGTAACATGCTGACAGATTACCTGGCTTCCTTGATGTCTGCACTACTCTCTTGTCGTTCACAGGTTGCAGCCACCTTCCCTGACAACACCCAGGTCAAGGAGCATGCCATAGTCCCTGGAGATTTTGTCTTTGTGCGCAATTCTGATCGATCAAGCCCCCTTGAGCCGCGCTGGAAGACACCGAAACTGGCATTACTGACCACGAGGACAGCCGTCAAGGTCGAAGGAAGAAAAGGATGGCTTCATGCCCATCATTGTAAAAAGTACTTTGGACATTCTGGAACTTTGGTTAAGGAACAAGACATTAAAGACAGTACAGACTTTGAGCCCCCTTTGCTAGAAAAGACTCTGCAGCAAGAATATAGGTCCAAGTTACGATCTAGTAAGTCAGACAGCGTTTAATTGTTTAAGTCCACTAGGTGGTGAATCGGTTAGACAGGTTTTCTGACATGTATAGGATCGCGGACCCCAATAGTAAAAAGAGCAAAATGAAAGAGAAATACTGCAAGATATTACGCAGTAGATGTATAGTAACTCTGATTTTTCTATCTCTTCTGTGCATCACTATAATATGTATAAGCTTAATACTACATGTTTTCTTTCCTCCTATTGCCTCACATATACACCTTTCCATCAATGACACCGTAGAGCATACATTTAGTGATCTGCCACCCCATGAACTGTCATATCGACTGGCCCTGCGCAACAATACTTTTATTCGAATGTTGCACCATTCTCACCAGACCAGCAATGCAACAGATTGCTGGGTATGTGGCTGACTCCCACCTTATCAGAAGACGAAGGGAGTTCTACCTCTCTTCCCTTTTCCGTTCTCCCACAATGGTTCGTGCGGAGCATGGTTTGCCTTAATGACATCATTAGACAGAAAGTTCACAGTTTCCCAGGGTGACTCGATATGGGGAGACTTGAATAAAGTAATGAATGAGGTATGTTTTCCAGATGAATTCGGTCTTCCCCAAAGGGAGGGGACCGATCTAGAAAATGAAGAGTACGAGCAAGGAAATGCTTCCCTTAGCTTTATGATGCTGAATGTCCAGCCCATGCAAAATGCAGGTCCACCGTTTATTTCAGTCCTACCAGTAAAAGGTGATTTGTGTGTTAGAAAGAAAGGATCAGTACATATGGGACACAGCGAGTGTAATGCTGTGGTAGTGTTTACTGATAAAGGAAAGTCTTCTTTCAAAGCATCTCGCCATTCCTATTTCATTTGCGGCCAGACAGCCTATGTACATCTGCCCTTAGACTGGGATGGGACGTGCTATATTGTGTTCCTGCTGCCACCCGTCTTTCTGGCCCCATCCAATTATCATCGAGTTTCACGACTAGAGCATGTTAGACATAGGAGAGCGACCGATGCCTCCGTGATTGATCAGACTGAGACAGCCTGGGAGCAATATACAGATTTCAACAGAGGATTCTTTTTCTTCATAGGTCCCGTCCAAAACAGTAAACTGATTCGTAGATTAACAAGGACACTGGAAGCAGTAGTGAATGAGACTGCATCTGCCCTGGGGAACTTAACCCAGGAGCAGTCTGCCATGAGATTAGTTGTTCTTCAGAACCGCCTTGTTCTTGACGTCATCTTGGTGGATAGGGGCGGGGCTTGTAGAGTGATCGGCTCCAGTTGTTGCGTGTTTATTCCAAATAACGCGCCATCTGTGTACACAGCAATATCAAGACTCCACAAGATTGCTCATGAGATACATCAAGACCCAGGCACATGGACTTGGTCCGGTTGGCTCTGGGGTGTAATATCGGCCTGGGGATGGAAAGTGTTGTCGTTCCTAGGAATGATACTGCTTATGATATTCGGCTGCTGTCTCTGTCTGCAGTGTGGCCCGGCCATTTGCGGCCTGTGTGCGACTGCCTGTGTTCCCCATCCACATGTACAAAGAATAAAGAATGAACAAATGATGCTATTTGAACAAATAGACGGTATCATGAATATAGATGTGTCCTGAAGGGTACAGTAGGGGACAAGGAGGGAATGAGGAAAAAGAAATTTTACATGGCCAGTATGTCCCCTTCGTGTACCCAACGTTTAATGTATGTGCATGTCACCCATGCATTTTCCCTCTATGACCTGCAATAATAATGCCTCTGCATTTGCCTCCCAGCTTAGGATGTCAGTCACCATGTCTCCCATAAAAGAAACGTTAATTCTGTACCGAGGCCCATGTGGCCCATGTATTTGCATTGTGCACTTTTAAATGTATCACGTAAAACCCATTTTATGGCTCAGCCTGAGCCAGTCTCCGAATTCAGGTTTTCATGCCTCCAGACACTCTGAAAGCTGCAGCTACATATCCCTGACCTCTCACATACTTTCTGGCTCAGCCGAGAGGGGCCCAGCCCTAGACAGTATTTTGCACACAGTTATCTGCTTGCTCTACAGAATCACATTCCTGCCTGGTGAAGAAGGTAAACAGAACCTGTCTGCAGAGATAGGGCCTAGCCTTTCTGTCTCCGTTTAAGTGATTTGCAGTGCTCGCATCCATAGAAAGCCAAAAGCCCCCACGCAATGAACGAAGAAATATATGCCCACACTGGTTCTTAGTGATGAGCGACCTTTGCTTCAGATAATACATCCCCGGACTTAAGATATCAGATAATACCAGACGTGCAGGTATCTATCTATCTATCTATCTATCTATCTATCTATCTATCTATCTATCTATCTATCTATCTATCTATCTATCTATCTATCTATCTATCTATCTATCTATCTATCTATCTATCTATCTATCTATCTATCTATCTATCTATATATCTATCTATCTATCAATCAATCTAGCTATCTAGTTGTACTGGGCTTGGAGCTGGTCAAATGATATAATTGCACCCCTCTTCCATAGGACGCCTACCGTGGAGATTCCTATCAGGTCCCACCCTTTAAACCCTTTACTATTGCGAAGTTTACCCAACCTTTGCGTGGTCCATAGCGGAGTCATTTGGGTAATTATACCTTACATTTGAGACGGGTCTGCGCAGTGTACCATATAACTACTGTGTTGGCCATCGGGCCCATGAGGGACGCCGTGCGCTGTTATCATACAATACCGAGAGAACTCCCTCTTCCCTAATCTCATACCTGTCAGCCTGAAATGCCGGTTCAGTGCATGATGCGTGCATCCATTGGTTTAAAATTTTAAATGGGCAGCCCAGTAATTCAGCTGTATGTCAGACAGGGCAACGCCTCCATCATACCAGTTCCTGATCAACTTGCCACGTGAAATTCGCGCAGTCTTCGCGCCCCATAACAGACCCGAAACTATGGTGTCGATTTGTTTAAAATACTTTACCGGAACAGGGAATGGGGTATTTTCTAATATATATAGTAGCCGTGGTAGTGTCATCATCTTATACAGTGCCGCTTTACCTAGCAGTGTCAGGGGCAAAGTGAGCCAGTGTTTGACATCAGATCGAAACCGCTCAAGGGGAGGCTCTAGATTTTTAAAAAGGAAGACACTAGCGTCAGGCGTTACCCACACCCCTAAGTATTTAAAGGATTCCTCCATAACCCTTAGGGGGCAGTCCGTCGTGAGTGGTGGGGGCGGGCCTTTGAGGACAAATAATACAGATTTGGACCAGTTAATAGTATAGCCCGACACCCGTCCAAAAATGTCACAAATATTTAGGAGTGCCATGATAGACCGCTTCGGGGACATCAGATATAAAAGGATATCATCCGCATATAAAGAGATGCGGTCCTCCCAAGATGTGGTCCATCAGCCCCCTGATCATGTGACTCCATCGGATCCAGGCTGCCAATGGCTCCAGAGCCAAAGCAAATAGTAAGGGTGATAAAGGGCAGCCCTGGCGCGTGCCACGGCCCAGCTGAAAGTCCCTGGAAATATGACCATTTGCCACCACGTGGGCCAGGGGGCTAGAATAAAGTAATTTCACCCAGGCACAGAACTTAGGGCCAAAGCTCAAATGCTCAAGAACTGCAAATAAATAGGTCCATTCCACCATATGGACCTATTATGTCGCCGAGTTAGCTCTATCCTCTGCAAATTTCACAGTGCTGGGAGACATTAACATCCATCTAGACGGCCCTACTGACTATCAAGCAAAAACGATTCTGACCAACTTAGCAGCTTTCCAAATTGTTCAGAAGGGCTTCGCACCTACACACAATAAAGGCTATCTGTTAGACGCTGTGTTCAGCAATGATAATAAGTTGCACATAGGTCCCCCAATTCCCCTTCCTTGGACCGACCATCTACTGGTACCATTAGATTGGGAAAATTTAAATCCTCCCCTCGTTCTATCCCCTGCCCCACTAATGGGGAGGAATTGGTCGAAGGTTTCCGCCAGCCAGTGGGCGTGCTCCCGATTTACCAATAGGTGACGACCTGGACTCAAACAAAAGGAATTTCAATGCATGGATCCAGACCTCGCTGGACTCTGTAGCCCCTCTGAAAATCCTACACAAAAAAACTAGGGCTAAAGAAGCACCATGGTACACCTCTAAGCTAAGAGAGCTAAAACAAAGGTGCAGGAAGCTAGAGAAGGACTGGGGGCAGACACCAGGGACAGAAAGCAGAACTAACTACAGAGAAGCAATCAGGAAGTATAAGGTGGAAATAATATCGGTGCAATCCTTGTTCTATGAGCAAAAGATAAGGACTGCAGCCAATGCCCCGAGGGAAATCTTCCAGATCGCCAAAACCCTTATTAAAACCCCACTAAATCTCTCGGACCCCAAAGAAGCCCAAAATCGCTGCGACAAACAGGCGGAATACTTCTTCCAAAAAATTCAGAGTATCTGCCTCTCTTTTACCCCAACAATGAACGAATCCAATCCGTCGGGGGGAAGAATCCCCCCGCAATCACAAATTGCCATCTAACGGAATTCCCACTGCTTAGTGAGGATGTACTGAATGCTTTAATGTTAAAAGTGTCATCTGGCTCTCCTACTGACTCCGCCCCTCCTCGCCATTTGATGCTAGTTGCTGATATAGTCAGACCAACTATTCTGAACATCCTGAATGCTTCGATTATCACAGGAACAGTACCGTTGGCATCGAAATGTGCCCAGGTTAGGGCACTACTAAAAAAAAACAACCTTGACCCGGCAATCATGGCCAATTACCGCCCTATCTCCCTCTTGCCATTGCTGAGCAAGCTGCTGGAAGAATATATCAATTCGATACTGGTCAACCATCTGGAGTCTAACAACCAAATCCATGACTCTCAAGCAGGCTTCCGCCCAAAGCTAGGGACGGAGGTTGCCCTGCTGGCAGTAACTGAATCAGCCCGGAGGTACATGGACCAAGGCGGCACTACAGCAATTATTTTGCTGGACCTTAGTGCCGCCTTCGACACTGTGGATCACAACATCTTACTCTCACGCATAAGACACCTCAGAGTCACAGGACGAGCCCTCATCTGGCTGAAATCCTTCTTGGAAGGCCGGGTATTTCAGGTCTCGGAGGGTGCCATTCAATCCAAACCCTGGCCCCTCAACTGCGGGGTCCCCCAGGGCTCCTCACTGAGCCCAACCCTTTTTAATATTTATATGGAGCCTTTAGCAGAGATAGATTGGTATTGAAATTATCACTTACGCAGACGATACCCAACTGGTGGTAGCACTTAACCATTCCGAGGGCACATCGAGCACTCTGGGCAGCTGCCTGGAAGCAATATCCGAGTGGATGGCACTCTCACACTTGAAACTAAATGGGGACAAAACAGAACTGATGTTCCTGGGAAAGTCCCCATCCCAAGAGCTACCATTGACTGGCCGACCTGTATGGGCACTCCCCCTGAATCCAAAGACCAGATCAAAAGTCTAGGAGTATGGCTAGACAACACCCTAGGTTTCAATCAGCAAGCCACCAAACTTTCTGCTACCCGCTTCGGCCTAATGAGGATGCTGAGGAAAATACTGCCTCTCCTCCCCTTTCAGGCACGGAAGATCATGGTTCAGACTATTATCCTGTCCCGTCTCAACTACGGAAACGCCCTGTATTTGGGCGCTCCAGTAAGTTCCATCAAAAAACTGCAGGTCACCCAGAACTCAGCTGCCCGACTATTGCTTGGAGTACCGCGGAGAAAATCAGGGTCAGCCGCTTGAGGAAACTCCATTGGCCATACAAGCCAGGATCAAATTCAAGGCGATGTGCATAGCCCATAAAGCTATGTGGCAGAAAGGCCCAGCAATGATCTGTTCCCTAGTCACCCCATACCATCCCCCGAGATCGCTTCGCTCTAGCGCATCCTTCTTGGCATCAACTAGGAAAGTTAAACGAGCTAGATGGGGGGGGCGTTCTTTCACCTTGAACGCTGCCAACGACTGGACCTCCCTGCCCCCCACCCTACGGAGCGAACCAGATCTACTCAAGTTTCGCAAACGGCTGAAAACTTTCCTCTTTCAGTAATTCTTAGCTGCCCACCCGTCCTCAGCGCTACGAGGCCTCCGGGTAGAAGTGCGCTTTACAAAACTCCATTTCATTTCATATTGAATGCTATACGAGCATTTAAGGATAGAATAACTGCCGGTTCTTGAAGACAGGGCATGCGCGCCACAACCACGTGAACTCCCTGCAGGTTAAGTGCAGTACTCCTGTTGGGCATAAACCCGGATTGATCCGGATGGATCAGTGTTTCAAGGTGCGGAGTTAATCGCACCGCTATCATTTTAGCCAATATCTTCACCTTGGCATTTAGCACTGATATTGGTTGGTAAGAAGAACATTCATCTGGGGGCTTACCCGGCTTAGACACCGTAATTATAGTGGCCTTACGTTGGTCATGCGGTAGGATACCAGCCTCTAGGCTATGTCGAAACATGGACAGAAGATACGGGGCTACCGAATCGGACGTGCGCTTATATAGTTCAATGGGGATGCCATTGGGCCCTCCTGCTTTCCCAGATTGCAAAGAATGAATGGCGGCTGTAACCTCATAAATTGTGAAGTTGGCCTCCAATGCCAGTGCTGCTTCCTCTGTAGGAGTCGGCATTTGAATGTCTTGTATGTACGTCTGGGCTTCTTCCACCGTCATATGGGAATTAGAGGTGTATACTTGCTCAAAGTAGTCAGCTATGGTGCACACTATTTCTTCAGGGGCAGTAACTACAGCGCCAGACGGAGTGCAGAGTTGCTCTATGGTCCTCTGCATTCTATCCTTCCTGTCTAACCACGCCAGGAGCTTGCCTGTCTTGTCACCAACCTCATATATGGTGTGTCGAGTAGCTAGGAGCCGCAATTTAATTTATTCTATTTGATATTCCTTAAGGGCGCTTTGTTTGAGATGCAGGTTTTGCGCCGTGTCTGGTGATGGGCATCGCTTGTGTTGTTCCTGCAGCATTGCCAGGTCAGCCTCTAGTGTATCTAATTTGTTCTGTGCCTCACGCCTATGGCCCGTTATAGAAGCAATAGCTTGTCCCCGAATCACGGCCTTATGTGCTTCCCATAGAATGCCCGGAGACTGTACAGAGTGTTCATTGTCGTGGAAGTAGTGTTTTGTGCTCCTCACTATGTCTTTGCGAATCTTGGGGATTTGTAAATACCCTGGTGGGATTGTGTTTACGCGTTTTTAAGGGAATGAGAAGGAGAGAGTTGGAACTCCTGAGGCTTCTCGCTTTTTGGGCTTTCTTGAGCTTGGAGGCTAAGTATTCCGGTTCCCTGGGTGTAGGGCTTTGTGTGTGAGGCAGGCAGTTTCGACTGGGAGCCACTTTAGATCTCCGAGCGCAGGAGAAATGTGGTCAAATTTCTTGATTCCGGTGACCATTCTGGCTGCAGCATTGAGGGTAGTTTTAAGTGGGGCTAGGTGAGAGCGAGGTGTCCCGGAGAGAACGGCGTTCCCATAGTACAGTCTGGATAACACCAGGGCTTGGGTGGCTTGCTTGAGGCCGGATGAAGGGATGTGGGGTTTGATTTTATTAAGGAGCTTCAGATTGAGGAAGGCGCTCCTGGCGGAGTTCTTGATGTGATTGGACATGGAGAGTTTGTGGTCAAGGGTGATTCCAAGTGATTTGACCGAGGTTGCCAAGGTGAGATTTCCATTGAGGGCATCGCTAGCTTTCAACCATTCAACTACTTGCGGGTTTTCGTCCTTGTTGGAGATGAGGAGGATCTCGGTTTTGCCCTGATTGAGTTTGAGGTGGTCTGTTGATAGCCATTCTTGGACTTCATTGAGGGTATTGTTGAGTCTTTGAATGTCGTTAAAGGAGGAGGTTTCCAGTAGATCTGTGTATCATCTGCATAGAGATGAAAGGGGATAGTCGCTTTTTTCAGAATGAAGGTGAGAGGTTCCATATATATGTTGAACAGTTGAGAAGAGAGAATGGAGCCTTGAGGAACGCCTCTGTTAACGGGGATGAGTTCAGAGGCAAAGGATTTGATTTTTTCTCTTTGTAAGCGGTTTTCGAAGAAGGAGGAGAACCACTGAAGGACCACTTTCTCTGCGACTGCCCGTTCTTTGAGAGCTTTGATGAGAAGACTCTGGTCTACAGTGTCAAAAGTGGCAGACAAGTCTAGGAGGATGAGGAGACAGCAGTGGCCAGCGTCGAGGGAGTTGAAGATGTCGTCCATGATGTTGAGGATTGCAGTTTCGGTGCTGTATCCTTTCCTGAAACCAGATTGGTGTTGGTCGAGCAAGTTTATGTTGTCAATATGTTTGTTCAGTTGATGAAGGACACATTTTTCGAGGACGTTGGCAAGGAAAGGGAGATTGGAGACAGGTCTGAAATTATTCAGGTCGGTTGCGGCCGACTTTAAGGCAGTCTGGAATGGTGCCGTATTTTAGAGAACTGTTTATGATTTCGCACCAAAGTGGAGCTAGGGAGAGTTTCTGCTCTTTGACAATTTGAGCGGGAATGGGATCGAGGTTGTGAGATGATGGCTTGGAGAAGGAGATAAGTTTGAGTATCTCCGATTCTGAGATGGGGTCAAAGGAGGACCAGGTTGTTGCTGGACTTTTTTTGTGTGGAGATTTCGCTTGTTGGAGAGCAGGTTTTTCTGGGGGAAGAAGGTTAAGGTCCAGAGAGAGTTCAATCAAGTTGATTTTTTCGTTGATGAAGTTGGCGAAGTTGGAGCATAAGGTTTTTGAGGGGTGGACGAGGGATGCTGTTGGCTAGGACGTTTGTTTTTTAATGATGTAAAAGAGTTCTCTTGGTCTGTTTTTGGCCTGATCCAGTGCGGTGCAGAAAAAGTTGGATTTTTTTGTTGTTGATATGTTGTTTGTACTTTCTTCTTGCTGCTCTGAGTTCCTGGTAACAGTTGGAGGAGGGGCCTTTTCTCCAGAGGCGTTCAGAGGCTCTGAGTTGCCTTCTTTCCTCATTAATGTCCTTATTGAACCAGGATCTGGAGGGGATGTTCCTGGATTTTTTCATTTTCAAGGGGCTAGTTCGTCAAGGATAGAGGACATGGTAACGTTGTAGTGGGCTGTGAGTTCATCAATGGAGAGGCCTACCGGGGAGATGGGCAGGACGATATTTTCTCTTTTAACTCATCTGTGTTGATCTGTGATAAGTTTCCCGACCATGAGGGGGGGTTAGAGATGGAGGGCAGAGGTAAGGTCTGATGGGGAGGTGGAATAGGAAAAGGTGATAGTCTGATCAGTCGACCAACAGGATGTGGTCTATGGTGATTGCGGCATGATTGGTGATGATGGCATCCAGGATAGCTCCTTTGTTGTGGGTTTCTTGAGAACAGTGCTGGGTGAGGTTGTTGGAAAGGAGAAGGTTATTTAAGCTTTGTACAGGAGCACTGTTCTTATCATTCCAGTGAAGGTTAAGGTCGCCTAGAATGATATTGTTGGAATCTTGGAATGAGCAGTGTGCGATTAGGTCAGATAGGTGTTCTGTGAAAGTGACGGAGTTGCCTGGGGGGTGGCATAGGAGGTGGAAGTGCACTAGGTTATTGTTGGTGGTTTTGACGTTGGCGGAAAGGCATTCAAATGAGTTGTAAATGAAGTTATCAGTTTCAGACAACGATAGGTTACTGTTGTGGATGATTGCCACACCTCTGCCTTTTTGGTCTATTCTATCTTTCTTGATGATAGAGAAACCCGGGGGGACGAGCATATCCAGGATCGGAGGGGAGGAATCATTGAGTCAGGTCTCAGTGATGAAGGCAATGTCAATGTCATGGGTGGGAATGGCTTTGGCTAGTACTGTTGCATGTTTCGAGGCAGACCTGCAGTTTATGAGCATGCAGTTAGTGCGGTGGGTCTCATTCATTGGTTCCATGGGGATGGGGATGAGAGAGGAGGGGGGTCTGAGGGGTTTCTAGACAGATGGCTCAGTTCTGGTCCCGATGATTACCTGGATTGCGGAGTGCAGGTCTGGGGTTGGAGGGGAGGAATAGGAGGAGGCCAGCTTGATCGCTTCCTCTGGGGACATGACGTCCTTAGCCCTCCTTGGTCGCGGGGCCTGGGGAAAGGGAGGGTGGACTGTCTGCTTAGGGGGTGGGGGGTTCGGAGGCCAAAAGTGGGTGTAGGGGGAGCAGGGGGTGGTGTTGATGGGGAGTGACGGGAAGTTGGTTAGGATGAGAATCATGCCCTGTAGTAAGGAGGAGAGTAGGCGTTCAATGCTGGCGAGGCGGCAATCCGTCTCTTTTAGACGGGGAGTGGGGTGACGTTGGGGGTGGTCTCGTTGGCGCGGGGGAGCGTTGGCGGATTTAGGATGACTTCTATTGTTAGTGGAGGTGATGGGTTGGGTTGTGGAGAGTGATAGGGGATCGGGGAGAGATGGCCTATTGTTCTTGTTAGGCAGTGGGAGACGGGGGGAGGCTTGCGGAGTGGGCTGTGGGTATCCATCATAGGATGTTGTGGGTTCCGCGCCGGGGGAGGATCAGGGGGGAGAGGTAAAGCGGGGGGCTGCATCACTGGAGAGAGGGGAATTTCCGGTGGTCAGAGGATGCGCTACGGAGGATGGGGTAGCAGGAGCTGGAGTGTGGTGAGAGTTCCTTGAGGGGGATTGGCTTTTCAGGCGGCGGGGAATCGGCGGGCGGGGGGGGAGGGGTGGGGGTGCTGATAGTAAGTAGGGAGGGGAAGAGGAGGTCAAAAGCTTCCAGGTTGGCATTGTTGGCTTGGATCAGTACAGTGCTGTTAGAGTAGATGGTCACCGAGGTGATCCCACAGAGTAGCAGGGGGAGTAAAAGGAGAGTTTTCAGCTAAGGGTCGTCTTGATCATTTTGGTGATTTGGCATCTGTCTCTCAGGACTGATATCCAATGGAAGGGTCTGGTTGTGTGGAATATGAGGTCCATTTTTAATTGGCCTAAGGCGGAGGAGTGGTAAAGGTCGGCAAAGAGGGATTCCGGGAATTGTCTGAGTAGTTTGTGTTTAAGGGTTTTTTTTTTATTTCAGAGAGAGGATGGGCGGAAGGGAGATCAAGAAGGAGTTACGCCATGCTGTTTTATGTAGGGTGAGGAGAGAGGGTTAAGGGAGGGGGTGCGGAGGGAGGCATTCTAGCTGGGTGGAGGGAGAGGGCTTTAGTGAGGAAAGTGTCTGATTTGAGGGGGGGCTAGTTAGAGATCAGAGGAGTGAGGCAGAAGCCGCTGCGGGGTAGAGCTGGTTAGCGGAGGCCTGGGCTGTCACAGGAACTCGTGTCTCCAGATTTAGGGGCAGGCAGCTGGGAGAGAGGGCAGGGGAAAAGATGCAGCCTCTAGCGCTGTGTGGATCGACTGTGCTAGCTTTGGGGAGCTTTTCTAGGCAGACGGTGGCAGAGAAGTCTAAAAATGAACAGTCCTGGGTTGTGCCGCCCTGGTGAGGTCAAGGCGGAAGGGAGAGAGTAGAGGAGGGCTTCAGAACAGAGAGTGAGTGCCTAATGCGAACTGGTGAGGACCAATAGGCGGTCTCTGGGAGTGGTCCGGCGCACTTTGCCTGTGCTTGAATTCAGAGGAGCTCAAGGAAAAGTTGAGGCTGGCAGCTTTAGATGGGGACGTGTTTGATAGCAGCCATTTTATGGTCAGGCGGGGCGCAGGATTTGTTGTTTATTTCCAGTTTGGAGCAGGAGCAGCTGGAGGAAAAAAAAAAAGATCTGTGGCAGGAGGAGGTCTCATGAGCAGGAGGTGGCACGATCTTGGTACGTTATTTCTCAGAGAGAGAGTGGCCTGAAATAGCCAGGTACGATTGACTTCAGCGTGCCGCCATTTTGAAGTCAGGCTGGGCTCATCATCCGGATGAGGGAGGCTCGGGTGAGTTTTGGGGTAAGGGCAGTCACTGGGGCTCAATGGTGGGTGCTGCTCGCCTTTGCACGTTCACGCTGGTCTCCTGGGGGGGATGCAGCCCGGGACTTGCTGGTCAGGACGACCCTGCTTGGGCGCCATTTGTAGTTAGGACCTTGTTTCTGTAGGACCAGCGTTTTTTGACTTTCCTGTATCTTTAGCACCTTTTGAGAAATCTTTATAAAATGTTCCCAAAAAGGTGCACCAGTGATTCTTGTTCTGCACAGAAAGTTTTGAGGTGATCTGTCAAGCAGGGGCTGAGGAAAGGTGCAGGGTTAAAAAAAGTGTGTTTTCCATGTTAATTCCCATAGAAACTTTACACAAAACTACAGCTCGAACCGCTGTACGGAATTGCACCAAATTTCGCAGAAAGCTAGCTCTTGGTCCAGAAAGAGTGCTTATTGCTATTTGGTGTAAATCCGTTCAGTAATTTTTGAGATATTACAAGAAAAACAAATCTACGGGGGAAAAAAACCAAATGTACTGCTTAGCTCCCAGGTGGGCCAGGTCCTGGGGCATAAAAAAGAAAAAGAGGGGGTGCACACGCCTACCCTCCTGCTGCTCTTTTGAGTCCTGGGGACCACCACCTACCTGAGGCTTTATTTAATTAATGGAGGGAGGGCTGTTTGAGGCCCCGGGAACCACCACCTCCCAGGGCCGGCCCTTGGAAACAGAAGGGGGGGGCGCATGGCCCCCCTTCCGGAGCCATTAATGGCTTGGGGACCACCACCTCCCAGGGCTGGCTCCCAACTCTTGAGGTGCCCAAGCAGTTTACATTCACTTCAAGCGACAACAAACACTAACTCCGCCCCCAGCAAGGGGGAGCTGTCAAACTGCTGCCTCTTGCTAGGAGTGGAGTTTTCATTTGTTTCCCTGCACTCTGTCATGCCGGCAGGGAAACAGATGACAGAATTGCTCCCATAATGCAGGGAGCTGCATATCTAGCAGCTCCATGCATGCGGGAGCAATGCTCGCTCCCTCAAGAGGCGGGGAGCCGGCAGGGACCGCAGTGGCTTTCAGGCTACCCCCGCGGACCAAGATGCCAGGGGCTATTGTCCTCGGGGCCAAAATCGGTCCAGGGAGGGGGACCGCATGGCTCTCCTCCCCTGGTGTAAAGCACAAACTATACTAACTTCTTAGGCTTGGGGAAGGCAAAGCAAATGTATTTCCTCTTGTATTTCATGTTCAAAAACAATCTGAAATTCTTAATGAAGGTGACTGCCTCATTGATCTCTTGTATCCCTATGTGATCTGGGGTGACTGTGTTGAGTGATTTCTTTCTTGTTGTCCCCTGGTGAGAACAGAGTCCATGATTCTCCCTTTTAATTACCCTGAGTACACAAATGCCTAAAATGCATAGCACCACTCACATATCTACTCACAGACCCACACATGCACTCTCAAACCCACTCACAGACCCGCTCAGGCACTCACAGAACCACTCAGGCACTCCCAGACACACTCAGGCACTCACAGACCCACTCACACACACCCACAGGCACTCACACAGGTAATCACACACCCACTCACATACTCACACACCCACTCTCAAGGGTGACAGGTTACAATTAGGATTAAACAGTTAAGTTGCAATTCACTGAAAAAGACAAAGGTACAGGGACATTGTAGTTAGGAAATAACATTAAAAAAGAAGAAATTCCCTGAAACAGGCGCGTTATAGTTAGGCAATATTATTTAAAAAAATCTTAGAAATTGACTGAAAAAAACAAAGATTACAGGGATTTTATAGTCTGGACATAGAATTTAAAAAACCCTTAGGAATTCACTGAAAAAAAAAGATTGCAGGGATGTTATAGTTTGGCTCAAATTTCACTTCTGTAAAAATATTGAAACTCAGCATTTATAGTTACCTGAGCTAACTATAACTTACACCTCTACAATGCACTGCGTATGATCTCCCTCTATTATATTACTCATGAAATGGTCAATGACATCACTGATGACCTCTCAAATGACATCACTGATGACATCATCCACAGAACCACTCACACACCCACTCATACCCCATACCTCTCATACGTCCACTCATGCACAGTCAACCACTCACATACCCATTCACAAACCCATTCAATGATACACACTCACCCATTCACTCATACAGCCACTAACGCATCCAAAACACTCACCCATATAGCCACTTATACATCCACTCACTCACCGATACAGATACTCATACTCCCACCCACACACCCACTCACTCACCCATACAGCCACTCACACTAGCATTCACTTACCCTTGGAGCCACTCACTCACTAATACAGCCACTTCTACAACCACTCACTAACCCAAACAGCCACTTACACTAACACTCACCACTCATTTACCCATAAAGCTACTCACACATCCATTCACTAATCCAGTTAAACACATACATACCCATTCACACATCCGAACAAGCAGTCACACACCCACTCACTCACCTATACAGCCAGTCACACAGACACATACTGTCCACAACAGCCACTCACACTCACTTACCCATACATCTATTCAAACAGCCAATAACTTACTCATTACAGCCACTACCACACCCACTCACCCACTGATAGATCACCTCACACAGCCAGTCAGCAACTAAGAAAAGCCACTACCACACCCCCACACCCATATAGTTATTTAGGCAGCCACCCACTCATCCATACAGCCAATCACACTCAATCACCAATACAGTAACTCTAGTCATTCATACACCCATACATCTATGCGCACACCCACTTATTCTCCTATACATCCACTCAGATGACATATGCCAGAAACAATGGAAAGGTGGTCGGTGGAGCCCCCATGACTGACCTCTGAGTTCCAGGAAGTGCCTCCTCCCACTGGATGACGTCTCACATTCCTGCACGATGCTGCTAACTGTACTCCGCAGCGAGACAGGAGATGTGGAATCGCTGTATTTTCCCGTAATTTTCCTGCTCCTCAAATGGAAGAGATTTTCGGGGGTGTTAATTATGGCCCCTGGCAGTTGCTCAGCAGTTGATAAGCGTCTACAGCATTTAGGGTAGCAAAGTAAAGGCTTGAGAGTTGCTGTCCTGGAATTGGCAGCAGTTTACAACAGGCATCAGAGCACCCCATCTGACCCAAGGTAGGTGGGCTCAGCACGCAAGGAGTTGTGAGGTGGGCTCCACTTACTGGGAAGGAGGGAGGCTCATGGCGGTCCAGGGTGTAGGGATCTTATTATCAAATACAATTGATTGGCAGGTTGAGCAAGTAATACGGGATAGGTGGGGAAGATGGATATGGGTTAAGGCAGTGGGAACATTGTTAGATTTTTTTGAATTATTACGTCCCTATTAATGATAATATTGTAGCCCTGGACCAAATTTATGACATAGCTTTGAAATCCGAAGGTCTTTTGATTATTGGGGAGGATTTTAATTTCATTCAAAATTTGACGCTTGACACTTCCAATAATGTAAAACTACAAATGAAGCCAAAAACGCCAACATTAATAAGTAGAATACAGATGGATTTTGTATTAACAGATCCATGGAGTACCCTGGTTTCTCTCAGTTCACTTGTTACTCTTCCAGGTATTGGATGGCATCTCGAATAGATTTTTTTCTGGTAAATAAAATATTTGTTAATGGCAATACAGATATTGGCTATTTCTTTCTCGGATCACTCAGTGGTTTCTTTACATTTCTTCTTGGGACTGCCTTAAAAAGGAAATCAAGATGGCAGTTTGATAAATCTTTATAGGAGTATGTCAAGTGGCTGAGGGAAACCAGAATTTTTATTAACACATTTTTTCAATTTAATTTAAATACTTCCCGAATCTTGTCATATAGATATGCTTTGCCTATTTGCTTTGTTAAGTTAGCATGAGCTTATTAGGAGTTTAAACGCCATTTACCTATCTGCTGCTTCTGCACACGACACATATCTGTTGCTTCAGCTTTGAGCCTAGTAGAGTGTTTTGATTCACGCAAGAATAATATGTTGTTACTCTAATATCAGCCTTGCTTGGTAAGCTGTGTCTGTACAGTGAGTGCTGAAACCTTCAAGGATATCTCAACACAGTGGTTGTTGTGAGGACTGATCTTTGCACGTTCCTAGACATAACATACAGGCAGCTGCGGCCAAATTCTGGCTTTAGGCGCGTTTTATATTGCTTAGCACAGAGCATACAAACACACTTGATGGTGCTTCGCATGCAGAGAGCTGGTGGAAGATGATGTGATCCCTTACCACTAGGATCTTGAGGTATGGGGCCGCCCTGCTAAAAACCCAAAGAGACCTTCTTAGATATAATATAATATACTAGCTAGGGAGGGTGAGAATTAGGTGTTACTGAACCCTATTCGTTGTAGCATTTTACCATGCTTTCACCTTTTGTATTCTATGGACTAGTGGCTATGCTGATTACTTTGTTTCTTAAAATATGTTTGCTTGTATTATCTAAGATACTGCGTTTGAGAACACTGCATTAGTAAATAAACATTTCAAATGTGCACGCGTCCTCATTTACTCCTTGTTCTTGATTGAAATGATTGTATAACGAAAGAGTGTTCATGTGTTCCATGTTGTTACCTGAGGTGTACTAAGTCCATGTTCTGGTTTGTACAAGCATTGGGAGTTTGTGATAACCAATGAGACACTGTAGCTAGTCTGGTAGGGGATTTTGGGTACTAAGGTGAGTTTTGGTACACCCTAATACACTGAGGTTCCAAGTCTCTATGCACAGTTCTGTATGAGAACGGAATCCCTGTGACAATCTTAATGGTTTGGGAGGCATTTAAAGCTGCCTTCAGAGTGCAAGTTATTTCCCACAAAGTAAGGACAAGTAAGCAGCGCAAGCAAAAACGTAGCAGACATACAGGCTGTTGTGGATAGAGCTAGACAAAAAATAAATGTAGCCTTACTAGGGGAACTTTCTCTTGAAGTCCAGGAGCAGGAATTATTAAAGACTAAGGAGGTGCTGAAGGATTTTTTGTGTTAGAAGAAATTACTGGGAGCAAAGCATACCAACAAAAACTTTGTTAGGAAAGCCAACACAATGGTAGATTTCTGGTTTAGACCAGGAAAAGCCAGAAAAATGTGCAAATAATAAATCAGCTTGATGAGCCAATCACTGGTCAGATAGAGGAAGATAATCAGAAGATAGCAGATATTTTCCTTACGCATTTTAAAAAAATCTATACAGAAACACATATGTTGTCAGAACATGAATTAATTTCATAGTCAGAATTTTTAGATCTGTCTCAATTATCAGGGGAATGAATCAGGAAGCTCAATGACGTTATGGAGCCTGGGGAATTTTAGGTGTATTCAAAAGCATGATAATGTTAAGGCCAGTGGATCTGATGGGATTCCGGTAGAGGTCTACAAGATATTTCAGCATGAACTACTCCCTTTTTTAACTGATATGTTTAACCAAATAAAAGTTTTAAGGAGTCAGTGGTGATTATTTTTTTCCAAAAAATACAAAGACCCACAAGATCCTAACTTGTACCGCCCAACTAGTCTGTTAAACACAGATTATAAGATTTTTATGAAATTAAGGGTAATAAGATTTGCCCCTGGTGCCCAGCAGGTGGTGCACATAGATCAAAACGGTTTCCTTCCTGGGAGGTCAATGGCCACCAATACTTACCTTTTAATAAAGTTATTGATTTCTTTTCAGTTAACCAGATCAAAGCGACAATCCTCATGATGAACAAGGAGAAGGCATGTGATCTGGTAGACTGGCGCACATTATTTTATGAACGTTTGGTTTCCCACTTTAGCTGATTGGTATGCTGAAAGAATTATATAGCCAGGCTGAGGCCAAAATTATTATTAATGGAGCAGAAGCTGGGAGAGTGAATATTAATAGGGGTACTCGGCAGGGATGCCCGCTGTCCCTCATTTTGTTTTCTCTTTTTATTGAACCGCTTGCGGTAAAAATGCGTGCCAATTTGCAGATTATATTTCAAATTGCGGGATGACAAAAATCTAATTATATGCTGACGATATAATTTTATATCGTAATGCGGAGGGTCCAAATATAAGGAATGCATTGGTCGAAATTCAGAAATTTACTAAAATCGAAGGTAGAGTAAATCAAGCAAAAACAGAAATTCTTCCATTTAATTTAAGCACTTCAAGACTCCAGCGTATCTACAGCGTACACTAGTCGGCCCTATTAGATACCTAGGTATTCTGTTAACAAACCAATATGTTGTTTTTATTCAATTATGGAAATATGCTGGGGGAAGTACAAAGATTATTAGATAAATGGACCCTTCTGAATTTATCTTTACTCGGTCGACTGTCTATGGTAAAAAGGTCAGGGCTCCCACTGGCCTATTATACGCTATTGAGATTACACAAGATGTTTCCAACAATATTTAATCAGTGTTTTAAATGTAAACAACAGGACGAAGGTGGTTGGGTACATACATTTTGTGAATGTTGCCATTTACAACAATTTTGGAAAGATGTTTTTTTTCAAAATTCTTTTTTATTATTCAGCATCTTAATCAAAAACAACAACATTGGGACAGTAGAACAAGCAACCCCTGAGGCGGAAGACTCAGCTAATTGCAGTCCAGTTGCTCATATTGCAGGGTCATTACATCCACCCCATATTCAGTAGAGAAGATCCTCAGTTTGGATCCATATATCGCAAGGGTGCACCCTTATGGAAAAACAAGAAACCTTAAACCCCGAAACCCCTCCCACCCCCCCCCCGAAACCCTCCCTCCCCCTGTCCCGTTGGTGGTGTTCTCGCATAATGAGGAGTTAAGTGACATGGATGTGTTGTGGGAGTGAGGCTAGATGAGAATGGACTTGGCCTGTCCATGGGGGATAAGGATGTCTGCCTGGCTCTCCTGAAGGGGCTTAGAATTGGAAGAGGTGCATAGCCCATATGGAGGGTGGGCAAACCGCTGATGGTAAGCCTTGGAACAGATAAGTTACCAGTGGGCCCCATTTATATTCAAAATTCTTATATTCATCTTGAAAGTTGTCAGCCAGGCGCTCCATGGAAAGTATTCTCCACAGACGGGAGTGCCACAGCGATATGGCGGGAGCAGCTTTCTTTTTCCAGGCGGCCGCTATGGTAAGTTTAGCCGCTCCCAGACCAGCCCACATCATTGCCTTATCGGCTCTCATTTGGTGTTCAAGCGCGGGGTATCTGATACACAACAGTGTCCCCTCTATGGTCGTCGGGATGGGGTACCCCAGCATGTCTTTAATATGTGAAAGGATTTCTTCCCAGACTGGCCGAATGCCATGGCAGTCCCACCAAATGTGACGAAAGTCCCCTTGCATATCACTGCTCCGTCATCAGAGATCTGAGGTGTCAGGGAAAATTCGTTTGAGTTTAGTGGGGTAGAGGTAGCATTCTAGAAGGGTTTTATAGTGGGCCTCCCACAGGGCGACCAAATGGTTGTGGCTAGAAATGTCCCCTCAAACATGTTTCCACTTCTCTCCTGTGATGTCCTGACCTAGCACCTGTTCCCAAAAATGCATGTAACGTGCCCGGGGAGCTTTATGGTACTTAAGAGTAGCGCATAGAGTGAAGAATTGTCCCCTTTCATGTTGCCTGCCTTTAAAACCAGTTGCTCCATAACCGTTAGTTCCCTAGTGGCCGCCTCCCGTATATATGTGGTTGCGTGGCCCAGTGTTTAAGCTGGAGGTAGTGGTAGTGATCGCTGTGTGGGATCTGGAACTCTCTTTTGCAGCTTTCAAACGTCAGAATGTTAAAGTTGTGGAAGAAGTCCGAGAGCTTTAGACAGCCTCCCTCTTTCTAGCAATCACATGGCCCTTCGTGTAAGGCCGGCAGGAAGGCCGGGTTAAAGTGGTTTGGGGTGTACGGGGAAGGAAATTTGGTCCATCCCTTTCTTCTCATAATGTGATCCCAGACAGTGAGGGTGGTGCGCGTGGGAGTGCTCAGATATGCGTTTGCCAGCCTATCTTTCTTGTGCTTCCGTAGGACATCTCAAATAGAGCGACCCACAATGGCCCTGTTCATGTGGAGCCAGTGTTTTTTGCATTCCTGTGCATTCCACTCCATCACTACATGCAGTTGTGCCGCTTGATAGCATAAAGTGAAGTCCGGTAGAGCCACTCCCCCCTCCTTCTTTGGTCGTCTCAGCACATGAAAGGGCAGGCGGTCCTTCCCCCTTGCCAAATGAAGTTGATGGTCAGTAAACATAAGCGAGGAAGTCCCGGGGAAGCTCTAAGGGGAGAGCCTGAAAGTGCAATAGGAATTTCGGCAAGACTGTCATTTTGACAGCATCGATTCGCCCAAGCCAAGAAATATAGAGAGGTTTCCATCTCTTAAAATCTTGTTGCAGCTGTGACTAGCGCAGGATAGATGGCTTTGTATAAGTCGCAAATTTTAGGCATGAAGTAGACGCCCGAGTAGAGGAGGGGATGTGTCGCTCATTGTAAGGGTGTTTTGCCCCAAAGTCTTGTTGCTTCAGTGTCAGTGTAAGTGTCAGTGAGCGTGAGGTTGAGCATGGAAAATTTGGTAAGGTTAACTTTAAAACCTGCCACCAGTTCAAAACGGATCAATTCCTCCTGAACTGCCTGAAGAGAGGTGGCCATTTCCTGGAGAGTAAGCAAAATATCATCCGCTAAGAGAGATGCTTTATGGTCTGTGCCTCCAATGCGGATTCCCCTCGGAATCTCTTGGCAAGGGGTTCTATACTGAGGGTAAATAAAAGGGGGGAGAGCGGACAGCCCTGTCTTGTGCCCCTGCTAAGGGCAAATGGGAACGACGTGTACCCGTTGACCAGTACTCGCGGCTGTGGGAGGTGGTAGTTCACCTGACCATATGGAGGAACCTATCTCCAAAGCCAAACTTCCGCTTGGTCAGGAAAAGGAATGACACATCCACCCTGTCAAAGGTTTTTTTGGCATGTAGGCCCACTAGTATTACCAGGATGTTAAATTTAGAGACGTTCTTAATTAGATGTACAGTGCAATGGATATTATTGTGTGTCTGTCGCCCCTTTATAAAGCCGGATTGATCAGGATGGATTAGTGTGGGCATCAGAACATTCAACCATGCTGCCAGGATCACCGAATATAATTTCGCGCCAAGGTTGAGGAGTGCTCTGAGCTTATACGAGGTACATTACTGGTGGTCCTTCCCTGGCTTGGGAATGACCAATATCACTGCTTCTCCCATAGTGTCTGAGACCCTGACATCGGCTGCAATTGCATTAAAAATTTCGATGAGGTGTAGGACTAGTTCGGACGCGAAACATCTGTAAAAGTATGCTGTGAGTCGGTCGGGACCCGGGGCTTTGTGAAGCTTAAGTTTAGGGATAGCTTGTCCGACCTCCTCTGCGGTAATGGCGTCCTCCAGGGGTTCTGTTGTCGCTGGGGAAAGATGAGGAAGTTCCACTGTGTCTAAGTATTGCTGTTGCAAGGCTATGTCTGGTGGGGTGCCTGAGTAGAGTTCTCCGTAGAATTTGCCAAAGGCATTAGCTTTGCAGTCATCTGCATGTGTAACATGGCCCTCCCCATCCAGGATGCCCCCAATAAATTTGTGTTCCCTCTTTTCACTGAGTTGTCGCAATAGGTGCCTCCCCAATTTGTCGCCCTGAGCATATGCAGATTGCCGCAGTTTAAGCAGAGTAAACTCCGCTCTGTTATTTTAGATAGCTCGTAGTTTGCCCCTAAGCACAGTGAGCTGTCACTGGAGCACTCGTGTGGGAGTGGCCTTGTGAGCTTTTCCCACTACCTCTAATTCCCCTTCAAGCGCTACATGTTCTTTCGCTCTCTGTTTATTCAATGCCACGTTGAGTTGTATGCACTTGCCCCTCAATACCTCTTTAAAAGCGTCCCAATTGTTCTGTGGTGTTGTAGCTTGCGAAGTGTTATGCGCAAAGTTCTCGTTAATGGAGGTCCTCAGTTCGGTGCAAAGGATTTTATCCTGAAGGAGCGAACCCGGGAAGTACCAGCGTGCCTTGCCCGACCTGTTCCCGCCCCAAGCTAGACTGGCAGATATGAGGCTGTGGTCCGATATCGAAAGGGTCAGGATCTGAGCCACCTGCAGTGAGCCCACCAATGCCTGACTAATAAAGATGTAGTCTATCCTGGAGTAGGACTGGTGGATGTGTGAGTAATAGGTGAAGTCTTTGGTAGTGGGATGGAGTGTTCGCCAGTTATCACTGAGACCTAGCATGGACATTTTCTGTTTAACCCCTTTAGAGAAGCTGTTGGGGGTAGCACGGTGGCCATGGGAGCTGTCTAGAGCCGCCTGCCAGGCCGAGTTAAAATCCCCTAGGAGGATGACCGGTCCCTCTGAGAAGTCACCAATCATGTCAAGAGTGGTAAATAGGAATGTTGGCTGACCCGAGTTGGGTGCAAAAAGAGAAATAAATGTGCAAAGCATACCCCTGAGTCTCTCCTTCACCATCAGGACTCTGCCCTCCTGATCAGTTTTGAGAGCTTCAGGCTGGAATTTAGCTGTGTTACGAAAAAGCAAGGCCACTCCATTATGCTTGGTACTCGCTGAGGACCTATAGACCAACGGGTATGTTTTGTGGCACAGAGGTGCTTCCTCGGTTTCCTTAAGGTGCGTTTCTTGGAGTGTCACCACGTCAAACTGGCAATCATTGAGGTATTTCCAGATTTTCTGGCGTTTCTGAGGCGAATTTAAACCTTTAACGTTCCATGATGCTATGGGTACCATTTAAGCGGTTCGTGCCTTCTCCACCCTCCCACAAAGCCCCCTCTTTGATCAACCTACATATGATGTGGCGCCTCATCCCAGAAAAGCCAGACCACTAACACTGCCTCCCTCATGAGCTGGGTCAACCCCATCTGAGTATATGAGTATGTCACCCCAGCACCACCACCAGGAACCCCCCCCAACCTAGAACGATGATCATGCTGAGGTACCAACAGGCTCTCAGCTGAAAACTCCCATAAAGAGAGTATGACGATTCTGGGCGGTACGGACAAGGCCAGCACCCCCCGGCCCCAATGCATTAAGAGCAGAGAGGACAATTAACAGTGTCAGTAAAGGCTTAAGACAACAAATCTTATGTAGCCAGTGTCCCGAAGAGGAACCTGGACTCATCTGCTACAGCCGGCTTGCAACCTTCAGCGGGGCAGCTCTGCGACTCCTCAGGTGGATCTTTGCTGAACCAGAGCAACTGCTGCTATTCCCAATCTGGAAAGTGAAATTTAACGTGCTGCTTGTTTTTGTGACCATTTGGCAGGACCGAGTCTCTCTCCGATGTTGGCTCAGATCGTTCGCGGGGCCTGCAGCATCGTGGTCCTCAGGCTCTGGCAGGCCCAAAAGTCGGAGACCGTCCTGTAGTTCAGTGACATGATGCGGCTTGTTTCTGTATTAAAAAGCGAGTCTGAAAGGGAAAGGCCAGCTGTATTGAATCCTTTCTTCTCGTAGTTTGGTGGTGTCAGGGCGAAGCGACTGCCTGCTTGCCAGAGTTGAGCGGCTAAGTCCTGGAAGTGCGCGCATTTGTAGCCCTGGAATGAAGTTTCTTATTTCTTCCATGCAGCGCTGAGGATGGCTAGTTTTGTTTTAAAAGAGTGCAGTTTTATCAGAATGTCACATGTCCATCGCCGTTCCCGCGTCAGCAGGGGTCCCACTGTTATGATAAATGAACCAAGTAGATCTGGTAATATTTCCAAGTGGATTTATTCTTCAAAGGAAGACCTGAACATCTTCATGCCAGACACAGCTGAACCAACTGCTCACTGATGCCACAGGCATGACATCATCTTAGAACCATCTAAGGCATCATAAGAAAGCAACATTCTAATGAGTGAAAGATGTGAGTAATGATAAAGTGATGAAACACATAACATATAAATATAACACATCTCCCCCCTTTATCAACACAACGAACATAAAAATAACATGTATTAAATAAAGCTTGAAACATAACAAGTAAACAAAAGTAAAATCAAAAAACATGAACATTCAAATAAGCAGGTATCCTTCTCTCACTTGCATCCCTCAAAATGCATGAAACACCAGACCCATCTCTCTGCCTTGCAGGCATGGCATCACTATCAGAAGCAATTGCCACGTCACAAAGCAAAGACTCACCACCTTGTTTATTGTAAAAATCCCCAAACCTTCATCAGCATCCATATTGAACACTGTTCATTATCATACCTACACTCCATTTTTTAAACACTTCTCAAACACAGACTGTTTGTAACACGGTGAATCACCCTATACAGAGGCTTACGCATCCATGAAGGAAGAAGTTTTGTGCCTGCCTCGTACTCACCACCCCAAAACTCACCACCTTAGGGCACTAACCACCCTAAATACACCGCACTGGGCACTTACTTCCCTACAACAAACTGCACAGGATACTCACCACCCAAAACTCACCAGCACAGGGCACTTATCACACTTAAAAAAAAACTACCTGCACGGGGTACTCACCACCCCAAAACTCACTACCGTAAGGCACTAACCACCCTAAATACACTGCACTGGTGCACTAACTACCCTAAAACAACTGCACGGGATACTCACCACCCCAGAAACACACCAACATAGAGCACTCACCACCCTAAAATAAACTTCATGAGATACTCACCACCCCAAAACTCACCAACATAGGGCACTCACCACCCTAAAACAAACTGCACACGGTGCTCACCGCCCCAAAACTCACCACCGTAGAGCACTAACCACCCTAAATACACCGCACTGAGGCACTCACCACCCTAAAAACAAACCTCACCGGGTACTCACCACCCTGCACTTGGGCACTCACCACCCTAAAACAAACTGCACGGGGTACTCACCACCCCAAAACTCACCACCATGTGGCACTAAATACACCGCACTGGGACACTCACCACCCTAAAAACAAACTGTACGGGGTACTCACCACCCCAAAACTCACCACCGTAGGGTACAAACCACCCTAAATACACCCCACTGGGGCACTCACCACTTACCACCCTAAACAAACTGCACGGGGTACTCACCACCCCAAAATTCATCAGCATAGGGCACTAACCTCCCTAAATACACCGCACTGGGGCACTTGCTACCCCACAAACTTACCATTCCCAAAACTAAACTTAAACTGCACTGGGGCACTCACCAGCCCACCAACATTCCCCTTTCCTTAATAGCTCCCTCAAACACTCCTTTTTTTGTGAAAATACACCACTAAACCTATCCAACACATCATCCAGATTGTCAGCATAACCTGCATTCACACTCATGACTGGACATTCCGCTGTGGGGTCTACTTTAATTCCCAAATCAAATTGGTGCGGCCACCCTAAAATAGGTGGTCCTTCTTGTGCCACATAAACTTTCCCATGAGTTTCTCTTCCTTCAAACCATATCCTTGCTTCCATGCACCCTACCACGTTAATATCATTCCCTTGATATGATTTAAGTTTCGCATGAGACCTGTATAATGACCCACTCCCCCATGTCCTATCATACATCTCTTGTGGTATGATGGTGTATAGTGAACCTGTATCCACCATTAATGAAACAATCTTCTCATTTATCTCAAAATTCGCCTCAGGTCGTATTCTTCTTCTCTCTACACCACCGACCTCCATCACATCCACATCACCATCAACAACCACAACCCTATAAGTGGGCGTTGAATCATTCACACATGACACTTTCTCATACTGTTGTTTGCACATGCGTGCCAAGTGTCCCTTTTTACCACACTTGAGACAATCTTTCTCAACTGCATAACATTGCTTTGAATCCGCCAAGTGGTATGAGCTCCCACATCTTAGACAATGTTTCTCTCCATCTTTTCCTGTTGTTCTATTGAAATTCTTGCGCAACTTGTTTCTATCACTATAGTTGCTCTGAGTCTTGTTCCTTACTGCACATACACCTTCCCCATTCTCTTCCACAACTGAGACTTCTTAATTGCTGCTTGAACTCATTTTCATTTCCTTCATGCATTTTCCTGGTTCCTCAACCACTTTTGCGATGGCAATAGCATCTTTCAATGTTGGATCACTTGAGGCCCACAGTCTTTCTTGCGTTTTCTTGCAATGACATTGAACTATTAATTGGTCACAAATCATCTCCTCCTGCATTTCGCCAAATTTACACTTAGCTGATAGTTCTCTCAGTCTCACAACAAAT
This sequence comes from Lissotriton vulgaris, assembly GCF_964263255.1. Classification (NCBI taxonomy): domain Eukaryota; kingdom Metazoa; phylum Chordata; class Amphibia; order Caudata; family Salamandridae; genus Lissotriton; species Lissotriton vulgaris. The sequence continues at coordinate 521,768,398 of NC_141693.1, read as the reverse complement.
TTGTCAATGCTTTCATTTTGTCTCTGGGGCTGAGTATAGAACTTATGCCGTCGCATAACCACATTTATGTGCTTTGCAAACCTCTTTTCTAGCTTCATGACAGCTTCTTTGTACACATCATCCAAATCCTCTCCATCAGGCAGGTATTTGAAGTGATGAAACACATAACATATAAATATAACACCCACTCTGTGAACGCTGTCTATCTTCACCTTCAGTTGTAGGGGTGGCAGGTGTTCCGAGAAAAGGCTGTCCACAAACGCCTCGAGATCCGGCCCTTCCGCACCTTCTTCCAGGGATGTATGACGTTACAACGCATACCATTACAACTACCTACCATTACAACGCGACCATTACAACGCATACCATTACAACGCATAGCGCTTAGAGGTGCTGGATAGTGGTAAGTATAATTTACTATTCCAACTCCAGTCCCCGTGGACACTAGGGAAGGTGTTGGATAGTAAATTAAACTTATTCCCTATCCTAGAGCGCCCCCCAGCGCAATGCGTTGTAATGGTATGCGTTGTAAAAGTTGCGTTGTAATGGTAGGTAGTTGTAAAAGTTGCGTTGTAACAGGTGTATACCTTCTTCCAGGTGTATGTTTTCCCTCCGGGCCATATTTTCTGGGGCTTCCGTCTTCAGGATCACTTGCTGCAGCTGCGTCTGGAGGTTTTACGGTGTTTCTTGCAGTTTGTTGGAACAAACGTTGAGATTTTGCACCTGTTACTCCACTTCCAGCACCCAGGATCCCACTCCGTCTATATCGTGTCGGAGCGTCAACATTTTCTAAGTTAGGTCGGCCTTAAGTTGATCCATCGAGGTACGCAGGTCGTGCTTTATTTCTTGACATAGCTCAGTTTTGAAGTCCCGGAGGGAGGCTAGTAGGTCATCCCTGCTAAGGGCCATCTTCTTTCTCAGCTCCGGGTCTGTCGCTGGGACCAGTCTTGTCCTCCGTCACGAAATAAGGGGGAGTCTTTATTTGACATCTTCTTGGGTGGCATAGGGGAAGAGCAATGTGCAAGGCCGGCACCGGAAGCAGGGGCCCCTCTGTGGGTTGCCGCCGCCGCTCAGGCCCCGTATTCTCAAAGCTCCCAGACGTGCGGCAGGGCCTGCTGTCGGTGGTTAAGCTCCCCCAGCCATCTTGAGGTTAGGCGACTTTGGGGGAGGACCTGTAAGCACTGGCAGGTGTTGCTCTTCATTGTGGGCAGCAGGAGGGATAGCAGGGGAAGTAAATGTGCAGAGATCCTCAGCCCCCTGTAGACCCTGATGAGGATACATGGCCTTCTCCGAAGGATTGTCACATTGTAGGCGCCATCTTGAGGTCAGGCAGGCCTGTCCATCCAGGCTCCCTCTGGGCAGACTAATGGTGGCATGCAAAAGAAAATATAGGTGACTGACCCACTGTGTGATGTGTCTGCTGTCTTTCCTAGCGGTAGGTGTTTCCTTGATTCAGCTGCCTCTCCTTCGTTTATCTCGGGCACGGTTCTCAACTTTAGTCCTGCAGTCCAGCACGCTGCGTCTTCCCGTGTCTGGCAAGGCAGCAAGTCGCCGGAGGTATCCGTTTCTCCTCTTTACATTGCGCTCATGCCTATGGGGGGGGGGGGGGGGCACACCACCGAGAGAGGCACACTCCCGCGGCCCCTGGTATAGACGGGCTGTCACGGGTCTGCACCAGCCCCGACTGCCCCCTCACTAGTGTGCCATTTTGAGGGGCCTGCCAGGTCGCATCGCTCTCCCTTCAATCAACAGCTTCTAGCTCTGAGCGCTGACCTCGAAAACGGCTGTCGCGCTCCAATTCAGCGCAGGTAGGTTTCTGCTGCCTTCATGCGGAATCTGCCTCTCCGGCTGTGTCAAGAGTGGGTATATGCAGCCAAAGGGCCCGGAGCCAAAAACTGCTGACGTCCGTTCAGCCATCTTGCCTGGCCACGAAAAATGTTTTTTTAATTGTCTCTTGATGTATATGTATTACAGTGGCTCCATCCCGCATGTTGGTTTTATACGGAATCTCTGGGAAGGTAAAATGTTTAAGAGAATATCAGCAGTATTTTATTCTCATAGCTTTAACACTGGCAAGGTCACTTATTATACAGAATTGGAGAACATCCATTCAATTAATGGTGGGTCTCTGGATTAATAAAATACGCAGAACATATACATTTGAGGTGGCTTATGCAAAGTGGGTAGGCGCTATTTAAGGCAGTAAGGAAAAGCTTCTCCTCTTTTTTTATAACTAACTCCATTGAATTGAGATAGGTACTGTATTTGCCCTCTCACAATTTATTTTCATTTGACTAGGCACTTTTATAATTCGGGGTGCTACTGATGATGATCAATTCAAGACTTTTTGAGGTTCTATGTGATAATGGGTATTAATGAATATGCTGCTATGTTTATTGGCACTTTAATTGGTTTTTCTTTACCTGTTGATTGTATGATTGACAAAAATATGACATGTATAAACTTTACCTTTTTTTGTAACAAGCTCCTTCTTTGCTCAAATAAAAAAATATTTATAAATATATGACATGTCAGAAACAGTATTACTCATAATTAGTTTAGAGAGAATAATAATTAAACTAATGCAGTAGCTTACTATATATATTTAAAGCTCAGAAACATTTACAAAACACTTTCACTCACTAGATGATATCATCAATGATGTCATTTGAGATGTCATCAGTGATGTCACTGTCCATGTCATGAGTGATCTAATATGTGAGGTCATAAGCAGTGCATTGCGGGGCGTAAGTTATAGTTAGCTCAGGTAACTATAACTGCTAAATTTCAATGGTTTTGTTTGAGTGAAATCTGAGCCATAACGTCTCTGAGCCTTTGTTTTTTTCAGTGAATTTCTAAGTTTTTTTTAAAGTTCTATTTATGAAATGTAAGGTCCCTGTAATCTTAGTTTTTTTCTTTTTCTCAGTCAATATATATTCTTATGAAAAATTAACAGGCCTAGTGATGGGAACACAAATCATTATGGAACTATCTAGAGGCAGATCGAATACCAAGAGTGCAACGAATTATGCTGTCACCAAGTTTTGAAAATCCATACCCACTCATGCAAAAAGAGTGGGCAGAGAGTAACCTTGAGTCATCTAAAAAATTAGTACAAATCTTGGTGAGATATGAAGAAATAGACAGAGTGCAACTACAAAAATAAATTGATCTTATCAATGTGGAATTTACTAAGTTGGAATAAACGGATTTCATAGAGAAATACAGTGAAGAAATGACAATTACACTACGAAAACAGGAGGACATCATAAAGAACAGAAAAGCACACAAGTTCCAAAGGGACAAAATTGATTACGAAAGCAGTCAGATTTTTACATTTTCTCGCAAGTATGACATGATGAAAAACAAAAAAAACTGGTAAAAATATTGTGAACCAGGATGACAAAATCAGTTCTGTAATACCAACTTGAATTCTGCTCTAGGGAGTGAATTTGATTCTGAAGGAAGTAAAACATGAAATGGGTGGATGATTGGCCCTAATAAACTTACCATGGCAGAGGAATTGGATTATTTTTAGGCGGTACAGACGCCAAACATTACGACGAGAGTTTTAAATTATAAAACAAACCAAGGAGAAACAAAAGACGAAGAGAAAGACAATAACAACATAGGAAACACAAGAGAAAAGAAACAGCCAATTCCAAGTAGGGACGCAAGTAAATATAATACAATAAGACAGTAATTATTTTGTCAGGTGTAGTTTTAGAAGAAGCAAAAAAAGCTATTAACACTTGGGCTAACATACTGCCCAGAAAGCTCCTTCAGATAAAGTCAAAACAGAATTGACATTTTACAAATTCATCCGCAAACGTAAACTCAAGAAATATCACTTGCAGAAAGTCAACAGCACAAGTACCAGTACATTGCCCAGAAGCACTCAGAAGTTCGATAGCATTTCAGATAATCTACAGATTTCGGATATCCATCTTATCTAGGACCTTAAAGAATTGCAAAATGAAGCCTTGGAAACAAGTCCAAGGTTATCCAGGCAATCAATAATAATACAACAGGAACTAAATACACATGGTAGTGTTGCAACATCCTTCAAACCTAAATTGGTGCTCACGCCCATAATGCCTCGATATTCTATTGATGTGTTAAATGAAAAGCTATTTGAACAAATCAAAAAACGTAACCACATGACCCAGAGAGCTCACATCAAGCTAAGTGATCACAAAAAGAAATATCAAAAGCTAATCACCAAATTACAGCATAATAATAACATTTTAATTTGCAATGCTGACGAGGGCAGGGAGGGCAGGAACATCGTGATTTTGCCTAAATCTGCTTATATGTTGGAACCTAAAAGCATTTGGAGGACAAGCATTGCTAGTGAAAAAGCAATGTATAATCAGTCAAAATAATTTACAATGACTTCCATTCAAAATTGGTTGCATGGAAAAATGAAGGCCTTTTATCTATTGAAGAATACACATTTTTACTAAAAGATCATCCGGTAATGCCTGTTATATATTTTGTCCCTAAGGTACATAAAAGCTTGACATCACCACTGGGCAGGCCAATCATTTCTGCCAGAATAATCTTCTGGAAAATACTTCCCAATACAATGATTTCTTTTTACAGGAATATGTCGGCTATTTACTGTCTTTTGTCCAATATACAGGAGTCTTTTTGAAAACGAATATATGATTTCCTCGGAGCCAAGATTATTTGCTTATGACTTCGGACCAATCTCTATACAAGCCTAAATCATCAGGAAGGTCTTAGAGCAGTGCAAATTTTTTTTAAGAAGATCTCTCAAATTGTATGAGCACAGCAAAATGTTGATATGCATGACACAATTTTGTTTGGAGGACAATTTTTTCTCGTTCAACAATACAATTTTCTAGCAGATTCGTGGGGTTGCCATGGGGGCCTGCTTCTTCCCCAGTTATGCATGTTTACACATGGGCTGGTGGGAGGAGTGGATCCCCATGGTCGACCATAATGAGATTTTAGATATACACAAAATCTGCTGGCTCAGCTACATTGATGACTTGTTTGTAATATGGAGGGGGTCAAAAGAGGGTGCGGAGAATTTTGTAGCTGATATCAATTGTAACGTAGTCAACCTTAAGTTTACAGCACAAATGAGCTCGCAGTCAGTTGACTTTTTGGATGGTCAGGTATTCATAGAAAATGACAAAATTGAAACTCGATTACGTAGGAAGGCAACAGCAGGCAATTCGGTGCTCCATGCAAGTAGCTTCCACCCTCGCCATTTAGTTAATAGAATTCCATATGGAGAAATGCTGAGGCTTAAAAGAATCTGTAGTGGTGAATTGAATCTAAAAAAGGCTCAAATGGATTCTAAAAAAGATTTTATCAAGAGGATATTCTGCCCGAGTAATTGATCAAACCATATCTAAAACAAAGATTGTTAGCAGAGAAAGTTTTCACTATTTGATAAAAAGGCCAGCCATACCAACAAACTCGAGTAACAGAAGGAGAAACTAGGCTTATTTTGACCTACAGCTAACAAGAATGGCAATTATGAGTCATAGTCAAACAATGGCTGTTGATTCTCAGTGATCCTGTTATAGGTCCTGAACTTCCCAAATCACCAATGATTACTTATCGGAGAGCCATATCTATGAGCAGTGTCCTAGTTAAAAGTAGTCCTGACATTTCTGAGGAGGGTAATTGTCGTACATCCAGAATAGGATTTTTCAAGGGTAATTCTTTCAGGCTTGTCATTTTTGCCTAAATATGACACAATATTACACTCCTTTTTATGATAGACCAGTCAAGATCAACACATTTCCTACCTGCAAAACTGACTTTGCAATATATGTAAATGCAGGTTGCAGTACATTGGCAGTACCAAACTGTAGGTCCACAAACGGATCTTACCGCACATTGGGGCCATAACAAATGTTGATCCTTCTTATCCAGTGGCCTGCCATGTTAAGGAATTTCACAGCAGTAAACTTAGCCCCCTTAAATATTCTATGCTTGATTCTGTACCCAGATTAAGGCATGATGGTAAACGTGAATCCATTTTGAGAGAGTTGGAGACTAGATATATTTTAAATTTAGATACCAGGACTCCGCATGGGCTTATTACCAGTGAGGATATTTATACTTGCTTATAAAGTCAACTTGTTATTATGCCGGTCCTGCCATAATTATTCAACATACATCTAGGTTGGGGTTAATCCCTCCAATACAATTGGGCAATGCATTGTAAAATACAACACACCAGTTATTTTATATTTGGGTCTTAATATTGTATCTGCAGCAAGCATTGCACACAGTTTTTTATGGAATCATAGAATTTTTGAATTAGCACTTTATTGCACAGTTGTCACTTTAACAGTTTAGTGAGACGGCTGCACAATACAACGTTACTCACACAGGCATCAGTTTTTCACCTCTTTTTCATTTTCATGTAGGATTTTCACATAGCAAAATAATCCTGTAGGCGCTGAGAGCGTAAATGGAGGACAGATTTCTGGGATAACAATAAAGCCGCCTATAAGTTAAATTTAAAGAACTACCATTCACTTATTAAGAAAACCCACCTATTACAACAATAGAATAGAGCAGGCGTATAACTCTTCCAGAGAACTATTTGTCGTTCTCAAAGACTTATCCTCTCTCTCTAGAGAGAGAGAACTATGGCGCCTGCCATCAGTTCTCTAGAGTCGTGTAACCAGATTGACGACTTTTTTGCTGCGAAGGTATCAAGTTCAAGAGACACTTTATTTCGGCCTAATAAGGCCATAAAAGCACAAATAAAGCATATAAATTTAAAGTGCAATCAGTACAACTTTTTCAACATTAAAATTAAGCATACACATTAAGATATTTGATCGATAAAAAATTGTGAGGTATAATAAATATCCTAAAAAAATACAAGTATCTCAATCATTCTATGAAAAATCATGTATTAAAAAGGCGGAATCTAACGGTCATAATGGGGAAGTAGGGAGAGTTGGTTGGACTTGCTCTTTCTTTAAAACTGCTCGGCATACACACCACATTGAAAACAGATAGCGAGACACTAAATATGCAATAGGCATACTACTATCATATTTTAGGATCCTAAAAGCCTGTGAACAATGGGAAGTTCCAAGATTCCTACATAGCCGTCGTAACCAGCGATCTCTTACTTCCTTATATGCTGGACAAAAAAACAGTCCAAGTAGGTCAGTCTCCATACAATTATTACAGGTCAGACAATCTTTTGTGGAGCTGTCCCCCCACTTATAAGTGACGGCACATAAGGGAAGTGCACCATGCCTGAAGTGCAAATATAGTTTTTTGGCAAGAGATGGCTGTATATCGTCTATGATAGGTTCTAAACTATATTGCAGTTTAACTTCTAGGAAAGATGTTGTAAGTGTACCTGTCCTGGGACCCCTCATTAATAGGTTATGTTTATGATCCTTGAAATTCTTTATCAAAACCTTCCTAGGTGTTAACGGACATCTAGCTTCGGCACTGTCCCATAAATCTCCCATTCCAATGGATATCAAAGAATTCTTGATGTGAGTTAGCCAAGATATTTTACTTGCTTCATTAAGGTTTGCCACTTCCCTAAGTTACTCTCTATACATAGATAGTTCTGGGGTGCTCCATAAGCGGCGCCAGTATAGCAGGGGTCTGAGGGCAACCTCCTGTGCAATTGGGCTAACTCCAAGATCCATCCTGAGCGGGGTGAGTGGTGTGCTTTTGGGAAGTCCCAAAATTTGTCTGAGGAATGAGTTCTCGATCTTAGCAAGTTGTTCAGATGACCGATGACCCCATATTTCTGTCCCATATAAGGCAGCTCCTCTGGCTTGTGCCCTATATATTTCCAGCACCGGCCCCAGCATCTTATCAACACACTTTTCTGCTGTTTCGCTAGACCCCCTGATGTTTGAGACAGTTTAAACAAACCTTCTTAATTTGAGCACCCCACTCCATTTTCTCGTTTAGAGAAAGTCCCAAGTATTCGTATACAGGGACTTTCTAAAAGAAATTCCCAATCTGGGGATTAGGTCATTTTGAGGGTCCTGCATTGAAGATCAGATATTTGTTTTTCTGGGTGTTAATTTAAAGGCCCCTATACATGCAAAATAAATGGAAGATATCCAAAGCCCTTTGTATGCCCATCTGTGACCTCGACAGCAGGAGAGTATCATCTGCGAACATCAAGGCAGGTGCCTTACGGCCCGCTAACTTAGGAACATCTATATCCCCACCTGCTGTCAGGGCCCTCACTAAGCCATTGATAAAAATACCAAAGAGGGTGGGAGCCAGAACGCACCCTTGCCGTACACCTCTCTCTATAGGTATGCGATCAGTGAGCTCTCCGTGCTTCCCAAATGTGATTTGGGCAGAAGTTGTGTTCATTCAACCTTTTCAAAATGTGGCATAAGTAAGGGGGCACTCCCAAATCTAATAGAATAACCCATAATTTCTCCCTAGGAACTAAATAAAAAGCAGATTTTAAGTCCACAAAGATCATGTAGAGGCTGCCACCCTCCAGGATTACTGTTTTCCAGTGCAATAATTGTAACATGAAAACTTGGACCGGCCTGCTAGGGACTAAAAATGGAAAATTCCTCCATCCAGTTCTGTAAGTGGTCCAAGAGCACTCAAGCAAAACTTTTTTGTGCGACATCAATAAGACTAATGGGCCGATAATTCGCGGGATGGAGGGGTGATCCTTTTTTCAAAAATCAGGATAATTTCCGCACCTAACCATGTTGTGGGAATCTCCAATGCCTGGAGAATAGCATTGAATACAGTCCATAAGTACAGAGCCCAAATGCTAGGTTCAGTACAAAAGAGATCTCCAGGGATCTTATCTATCTCACGCCCTATCTCACTACTGCCCTGCCTCTCTAAAATAGCAGAAAAGGTGGTGAACACACAAGTGGTTGGGTATATTAGTGAGGACAAACTACTTCACCCCACACAATCAGGCTTCAGAGCTACGTACTCTACGGAGTCAGCATTGCTCCTTGCCACAACAATACGTAGGCGTGCAGACTAAGCCCAGACTGTTGCCCTGGTCCTGCTGGACCTTAGTGCAGCATTCGATACGGTATCCCACAAACTGCTCCTACAACGTCTTAGATCAGGCGGGCTGGATGGAGTCGCTCTAAAATAGATGACTTCCTCTCTTCAGGATCGGAGCTTCTAGGTTTCACAAAGTCCACATATCTCTAAAAGCATGGCACTTTCACAAGGGGTCCCAGAGGGCTCAATTCTGAGCCCAACTCTTTTTATTCCTGACATCGCACCCTTGGCGGAGATTGTGGAAAGGCACGATGTCACCATTGTATCTTATGCGGATGACACGCAGCTTGTTGTCATCTTGTCCCATATTTCTGAAGAAGCAGCCTGTAGGAGAGTAGGGTCTGCAATCCTATGATCACCCAGATTTTTCGCTTTTGTTTCACTGGTTTACGACTTTCTCTGGCTGTGGGCCTGCCAATCAGACCCACAGCCTGGCTGTTCTCTTTCTAAATTACGAGATGTACCCTAGGTGCATTTACCAATTGGTACTGGGCCACCTTATCAGACCCTGTAACTCAGGGCATAGGTGTACCCAGGGCCGCCAGGGGCTGCAGCATGTATTATGCCACCCCTGGCTGGCCTCCTAAATTTGACACAACTGGCTGCACGACAGCTGGGGCGAAGTCGTGTAATCACCCTTCGCTTTAGGTATAGTAGTTCTATATCTAACCATACAATGGACACCCGAGTTCCTATCAGTCACTCCTATGGCAGGCCTTAACAATCCTGAAGGCAGAGTGCGTGGGCCCGTGTGAGCTAGGTTCAGGCCCGAGCCGAGCCGGTTGCAGCTTGCGGAATCAAGACCCAATGGCTGTTCCATGATAACGCGTACCATATCGGTAACTCCGGTGTCGCGTTATCAAGGCATGTCGAGTAAGGTGTCATACGAATCGGGATGCTGCCCTCTCACCAACTCTGGCGACGAGGTTAGCATTCCGCCCTTCTAGAGGGACACGACATGTACGTAACTGTGAACCCCGGTTAAAGTTAACTAAAGCCTCAGCTCCACAAAATGGATGCTGCCACCACAGACACGAGTCTGACCTCCTGCTGCTGGGAGTCCTTCCAGCGAGGAGCGCTTGGACAAAGGGTTTCCTGTTGAGGGCGGTGTTCGCACCGTCCCAGACAGGGTTTGTGTATTCTGGGTAGGTAGGGCTTTTGCGAGAAGGTGACTGCGGAGTGGCACCCCGGTGCTCACTACGCATCTGCCGGTCAGAACCAGTTCCAGGGGCGCCAGCCCTGGCCTGGGGAAAGTCCGGCAGGGGAGAGGGGTGTAACTACCCCCCTTCCTGGTCCCACCCTTAGGGCAGGACCTAGTCATGTACCCACCCCTTTCTTTAGGATAAAGGCCGGAGCGGGGACCCTTCCAAATTAGATCATCTTTGAATCAAGAACTACTTTCTACGAAAGGACATTCGAGACTCTTCTCAAGATTTCTCCCTTGTGACTAAGGAGTAGTCACCCTGCATCAGCGGGCACCATCTAAGAACTCTGCGGTTTGCTGTAAGTCCTTCCTCAAGGAATCCGACGGCCCAGCTCGACGAGAACCGGCTTCCCTGGCACCTCTGACCTCTACCCACGTCATCAGCTCAGCTGTGATCTGTGGGTGCGACGAGACCTCGAGGGACCGGCCATCATCAGAACCTGCACGCTCTTAACCAGCACGACCATCGAAGCAATTCTCTGGTGAGTGCTCTGGGGTCCGAGAAGCCCCGACCCTGAGCAGCTCCAGCACCGAAGTGCAGTCTCCCAGCATCTCCACGATCTGCGTGGGGCCCTTCTGCTCGCTGCTCAGCACGTTGTCTGGTCACTAGCCGCTGGCTTGTGCCCTTCTGTGACGACATCCGACAATCAACACTGCTGGTCTGGTTGCTCCAGACTGGCCCTTGCTTCCATCTTTGCGAGAAGCACCCCGGACCCTCCTGGTCCACTCAAGACGCCATCTTAGGCCCACCACGTGGCCCTGAGATCTGCCAAGGCTTGTTGCCCCATCCTGGGCCCAGCGACGCCGACAGCATCATCCTTCGTGGGACAGCTCGCACCTCCACCGTGGTCGCCGACAACGCCTCCTGGTCCGTGAGACTGCAGAGCCTAGCGTCGCCCACTCACCTGGTCGAGGTGACGGCCAACCGGTGCCCTCCTGGTACCCTCTGACTACTGGCTAGTAGTACGAACTTGGTCCCCTCTGCTTTCAGGTATCATCAATCTCTGATCCAGGCTTGGATCTCTACGAACTATTCATCACTGGTCGCCGGCCAGCAACTCCTTTTCTTCCGGCTCCTGGCTCGTCAGCGAAGACCCCGACGCCTGTAAGACTTGTGCAGCCGCAGCCCTCGTGGCTAGGTAACTCGGCATTTCGGTGCCTGCATAGCCTCTTTACTCTAGGGTCCCGAGTCCCTCGCTTCCGACTTGCCTTATCGGGTCCGCCCGAGACCTTAAACTTTCCGTGTCCTCGGACACTTGTTTTAATTGTGCACTTGAAGTATTTTCATAACAGATTTGGTTTGTGCTTAGTACCCTGTCCTCATAAAGAGTACAGGGCTGTTGTGAATCTTAATAAATATCCTGTTTATTTTCATAACACTTGTGTGGTGTCCTTTCACTTGTTGTTCAAGGGGTACATGTGTGGTAAACAGCTGGCTTAACACGCCCTCTCGAGTCTTTAGCCTTAGACTGCTCGTATCCACGCTACTAGGATAGCTGGTCTTTAGGTTGACTTACAACCAATCATCATAAGGGTCGTTTGGAACGATACATAGCGGTCGCTAGAATAGCGAACGCTGCATATCGGGCCAACTTCTCACATTGGTGAGCAGCGGGTGGGATTTGAGCTTGCTGTTGTTTTACCACACGTATCCTAAGAATATCTTGTTGAAAGATCACATAAGTACTGTTAGTACATATAACTAAAGCTTAGAATACTCCGAGTTCTACTGAACCAGCTGTTGCAGCTCCTCAAGGCTTAGCACACCTTGGCTGCAACTCTTAGCGAGGGAACAGTAGGTAAACACATAGTGTAGGTAGGTGCATCACTTACACCACACTAGAAACAGTATGTCGGACAAAGGAGGAAACTCTGAGTCTCCCCTTGTGTCAGTTGACCCTCCACAGGTCATCCCTTCGAGATATACTGTGCTGAGCTTCAAGGAGTTAAGACAAGTGTGTCACTCCAGGAAGATCAAGCAGGGGTCTAACCCCACCACGTCCTTTCTGATTGGTCTCTTGGAGACTTATGATGCCAGAAAAGCTGAGACCCTTCCCAGCTCTTCTAATCCAGAAGGAGACATGCCTCCCCTCGAGGGAACCAGAGGCGATCCTGACCTCATCCACCTCTCCACGGAGACTGACGAGGTAGAGGACGATGAGAATGAGGATCCCTCTGGGGATGAGGCAGATAAGGGACAGGTAGAAGTCGGAAGACTAAGCAGGTCCAACTTAAGCAAACATGACAGTGGTACTGGGGGACTCCTGGGGCCACTATCAGGTCAGCTTAACATTGGGAATGGACGAGCCAGATCTCTGTCAAGAGACTCTGGCAGATCCCTTCAAACCAATGGCTCTCACAACTCTTCGCAAAGAGGGATGACGTCCCCTCAGCGGAGAGTGTACGAAGCTAAGGAAAGGGCAGCTAATCTGAGGATCGAAAGGGAAGAACTTGCCCTGGCCAAAGAAAGGCTTGCCTTTGCGAGAGAGCAACAGTTAAGTGGGGTGGTCCCCACTGGTGGCAGCAATGTACCTAGCAATAGGGAAAGGAGTTTTGATACGAAACACCTTGGTAAGATAGTGCCCCCCTTTAAGCAAGGGGACGACATCCACAAATGGATTACTGCATTGGAGAGGGCCTGCAATGTGCAAGGTGTTCCCCAGAGTCAGTGGGCAGCTATCTTGTGGCTCTCCTTTGAAGGTAAAGGAAGAGACAAGCTCCTCACCACAAGGGTGGAGGATGCGAACAATTACCAAGTCTTGAAAAATACACTCGTTGAAGGGTTCGGCCTAACCACTGAGCAGTACAGGGTGCTGTTCAGGGATACCCAGAAAACGCAGTCTCAAGATTGGTCTGACTTTGTCGATTGTGCCACTAAGGCTTTCGAGGGCTGGTTGCTGGGCAGTAAGGTTACTGATTACAAAGGATTGTATAATTTGATGATGAGAGAACAAATTTTAAACAATTGTCAGAACCAGTTGTTGCATCAGCATCTTGTCGACTCGGATCTGACCTCTCCCCAAGAATTGGGAAAGAAGGCAGACAGATGGGTTCGGACGAGAGTTAAACAGAACCAGGGCCAGAATCAAGGTGGTCAGAAGAAAGCAGACCAGAAGGGTAAAGATTCTAAGGGGGAACAAAATGACCAGAAGTCTTCGACAGGTCCCCAACAACCCAAAGAGGGTGGGGGTCAGGCTCCCCAAAAGAAGAAAGAAGGCCAATCCAAAAGATGGTGCCAGTACTGTAAAAGTAAATCTCACTGGTTTAGTGAGTGCACCAAGAAAGGAGGAGGGCAGACTCCTGCCACTGCAGCCCCTAAAGCACCTGTGCCCCCTAGTACAGTCAGCAGTGGTAGTGCGCCTCCCAAGGGTTTAGTAGGGTTAACCCTGGGTTCTGAGGGGCGTGACAACTTAGTTGGCACACTCACTCAGGCTGTCCTTGTCAGTACAGGGGACGTGGACGTGTCCCCTGACATAAGTCCCAATACTTTGGGCAAATACCGACAGACGCCTTTCATAAATGGAAAGATGGCTCAGGCCTATAGGGACACTTGTGCCAGCGTCACCATGGTGACGCCTAACTTTGTGGACCCTGGACAGATCATGCCAGGTACAGAATTCCTGGTGACCAATGCAAGCAATGTCACTACCAATCACAGTATGGCAATTGTAGCTTTCTCCTGGGGAGGGGTAACTGGCCAAAAGAAGGTTGTAGTTAGTCCAGACCTCCCAGTGGATTGTTTGTTGGGCAATGATTTGGAGTCATCACAATGGTCAGAAGTGGAGCACCGGACTCACATGGAAATGTTAGGTTTGCCAGCACATGTGTTCGCTGTGACCAGGTCACAGGTCAGGAAATGCCCCGCTGAACAGGTGCTGGATCCTGGAACAACGGACCAGACACCTCCCAAGAAAAAGAGCAGTAGGGTTAAGGCTGCGCCTTCCCCCTTGCCCCAGGTCGTGGATCAAGTCTCAGAGGAGGCTGACCTACAAGAATTGAGGGAAACTGAGCCTAGGGAGTTCGAACTTGATCAAGTTGAATTCTTGGGTTCAGGGGGACCCTCAAGGGAAGACCTGGGGAAGGACCAGTTAGACTGCCCTTCTCTTGAACCCCTCAGACAGCAGGCTGCTGCTGAGGCTGCTGGGAACGCCACAGGTACCCACAAGGTATACTGGGAAGATGGACTCCTGTACACTGAGTCAAGAGACCCCAAGCCTGGCATGACCAGGAGGCTGGTTGTACCCTTGTCTCAGCGAGGTTTCCTACTTACCTTGGCCCACGAGATTCCCTTAGCAGGTCACTTAGGCCAGACGAAGACGTGGGACAGGCTTGTCTCGCACTTTCACTGGCCTCACATGAACGAAGATACCAAGGAGTTTTGCCGCTCCTGTGTCACTTGCCAAGCCAGTGGTAAGTCAGGTGGCACGACAAAGGCCCCCCTTATACCAATGCCTGTGGTGGGGGTGCCCTTTGAACGGGTGGGGATAGACATCGTCGGTCCCATGGAACCGCCAACAGCATCAGGGCACAAGTTTATACTGGTGGTAGTGGATCATGCCACCAGGTATCCTGAAGCTATTCCCCTTAGGACCACTACAGCACCTGTTGTGGCAAGAGCCCTAGTTGGAGTATTCTCCAGAGTGGGCTTCCCTAAGGAGGTCGTCTCCGACAGAGGTGCAAACTTTATGTCGAGCTACTTAACTGCTATGTGGAAGGAATGTGGTGTCACCTACAAGTTCACTACACCCTATCACCCACAATGCAATGGGCTTGTTGAAAGATTCAACAGGACCCTAAAAGGGATGATTCATGGACTACCGGAAAAGCTTCGGCGTAGATGGGACGTCCTGATCCCCTGCCTCTTGTTCGCCTACAGAGAAGTCCCACAGAAGGGGGTTGGCTACAGCCCTTTTGAACTTTTGTACGGACATCCTGTAAGAGGACCCCTGTGTTTGGTGAAGGAAGGATGGGAGAGACCTCTCAAAAAGCCTGCAGCCAACATAGTGGACTATGTGCTTGGCCTCCGCTCGCGGATGGCTGAATACATGGAGAAGGCATCTGAAAACCTTAAGGCCAGCCAAGAACTCCAAAAAGCTTGGCATGACCAAAAGGCTGTCTTGACTGTTTATCAGCCCGGACAGAAGGTGTGGGTGTTGGAGCCAGTGGCCCCAGCAGCACTCAAGGACAAATGGTCCGGGCCCTACACCATCCTGGAGAAAAAGGGAGAGGTCACCTACCTGGTCGACCTGGGAACTCCCCGGAGCCCCCACAGGGTGCTTCATGTCAACAGGCTCAAGGCATATGTCGACAGGAAGGACATGAGTTTGCTCATGGCCCGAGATGAGGGACAGGAAGAGGAGAGTGACCCTCTCCCCGACCTGCTCACTCAGAATCCTGACGATGGATCGGTAGATGGTGTTGTCTTTTGTGGCAGCCTCTCCGACCATCAACAGAGCGACTGTAAACAGGTTCTTCAGTCGTTCAGACATATGTTTTCTCTAACACCCAGTCAGACCAATTGGTGCACCCATGAGGTCGACACTGGTGACAGTCTGCCCGTTAAGAGTAAAATCTACCGGCAGCCTGATCACGTTAGAGACTGCATCAAGAATGAAGTGCAGAAAATGTTGGAGCTGGGAGTCCTTGAACCCTCGGATAGCCCTTGGGCTAGTCCCGTAGTTCTAGTGCCGAAACCTCACACCCCGGGCGGTAAGAAAGAGATGAGGTTCTGCGTAGACTACAGGGGTCTCAATGCAGTCACTAAGACTGACGCCCACCCAATACCAAGGGCAGACGAGCTTATCGATAGATTGGCTTCGGCCAACTACTTAAGTACGTTTGACCTGACAGCTGGGTATTGGCAAATCAGGTTAGCTGAGGACGCCAAGCCTAAGACCGCATTTTCAACCCCTGGTGGGCATTATCAGTTCGTGGTGATGCCCTTTGGTCTGAAAAATGCACCTGCCACCTTCCAAAGGTTGGTGAATCAAGTCCTTACTGGGCTGGATGACTTCTGTGCGGCGTATCTTGACGATATTGCTGTCTTTAGCTCCACCTGGGAGGATCACCTGGTCCACCTGCGGAAAGTGTTAGAGGCCCTGCAAGCAGCAGGCCTTACTATCAAGGCCACCAAGTGCCAGATAGGGCAGACACAGGTTGTATACCTGGGCCACCTTGTAGGTGGAGGCCAGGTTCAGCCACTGGAGAGCAAGATACAGTCAATCAGGGACTGGGCTCCTCCAACCACCCAGACTCAGGTTCGAGCTTTCTTGGGCCTGACTGGATACTACCGGAAGTTTGTCAGGAACTATGGTTCCATCGTGACACCATTAAACGAACTGACAAGCAAGAAAATGCCAAAAAAGGTTCAGTGGACAGCGAGCTGTCAAAAAGCATTCGATGACTTAAAGCAGGCCATGTGCACGGCGCCTATCCTCAAGAGTCCGGACTACTCCAAGCCATTCATTGTCCAAACAGATGCTTCTGAGTTGGGTGTGGGAGCTGTTCTTTCTCAACTGAATTTTGATGGTCAAGACCAGCCCATTGCTTTTATAAGCAGAAGGCTGACCCCTAGAGAGAAGAATTGGTCAGCTATTGAGAGGGAGGCCTTTGCTGTGGTTTGGGCCCTGAAGAAGCTGAGGCCATACTTGTTTGGCACTCACTTCAAGATTCAGACCGACCATAAGCCCCTCTTGTGGCTAAATCAGATGAAGGGTGAAAACCCCAAACTGCTTAGGTGGTCCATTTCCCTACAGGGGATGGACTTTACAGTGGAACATAGACCTGGTACTGATCATGGCAATGCCGATGGGCTCTCCAGATATTTCCATTTAGAACAAGAAGACTCACCTGGTCAAGGTTAGCTTATTGTTCCGACGTTTGGGGGGGGGTCATGTAGGAGAGTAGGGTCTGCAATCCTATGATCACCCAGATTTTTCGCTTTTGTTTCACTGGTTTACGACTTTCTCTGGCTGTGGGCCTGCCAATCAGACCCACAGCCTGGCTGTTCTCTTTCTAAATTACGAGATGTACCCTAGGTGCATTTACCAATTGGTACTGGGCCACCTTATCAGACCCTGTAACTCAGGGCATAGGTGTACCCAGGGCCGCCAGGGGCTGCAGCATGTATTATGCCACCCCTGGCTGGCCTCCTAAATTTGACACAACTGGCTGCACGACAGCTGGGGCGAAGTCGTGTAATCACCCTTCGCTTTAGGTATAGTAGTTCTATATCTAACCATACAATGGACACCCGAGTTCCTATCAGTCACTCCTATGGCAGGCCTTAACAATCCTGAAGGCAGAGTGCGTGGGCCCGTGTGAGCTAGGTTCAGGCCCGAGCCGAGCCGGTTGCAGCTTGCGGAATCAAGACCCAATGGCTGTTCCATGATAACTCGTACCATATCGGTAACTCCGGTGTCGCGTTATCAAGGCATGTCGAGTAAGGTGTCATACGAATCGGGATGCTGCCCTCTCACCAACTCTGGCGACGAGGTTAGCATTCCGCCCTTCTAGAGGGACACGACATGTACGTAACTGTGAACCCCGGTTAAAGTTAACTAAAGCCTCAGCTCCACAAAATGGATGCTGCCACCACAGACACGAGTCTGACCTCCTGCTGCTGGGAGTCCTTCCAGCGAGGAGCGCTTGGACAAAGGGTTTCCTGTCGAGGGCGGTGTTCGCACCGTCCCAGACAGGGTTTGTGTATTCTGGGTAGGTAGGGCTTTTGCGAGAAGGTGACTGCGGAGTGGCACCCCGGTGCTCACTACGCATCTGCCGGTCAGAACCAGTTCCAGGGGCGCCAGCCCTGGCCTGGGGAAAGTCCGGCAGGGGAGAGGAGTGTAACTACCCCCCTTCCTGGTCCCACCCTTAGGGCAGGACCTAGTCATGTACCCACCCCTTTCTTTAGGATAAAGGCCGGAGCGGGGACCCTTCCAAATTAGATCATCTTTGAATCAAGAACTACTTTCTACGAAAGGACATTCGAGACTCTTCTCAAGATTTCTCCCTTGTGACTAAGGAGTAGTCACCCTGCATCAGCGGGCACCATCTAAGAACTCTGCGGTTTGCTGTAAGTCCTTCCTCAAGGAATCCGACGGCCCAGCTCGACGAGAACCGGCTTCCCTGGGACCTCTGACCTCTACCCACGTCATCAGCTCAGCTGTGATCTGTGGGTGCGACGAGACCTCGAGGGACCGGCCATCATCAGAACCTGCACGCTCTTAACCAGCACGACCATCGAAGCAATTCTCTGGTGAGTGCTCTGGGGTCCGAGAAGCCCCGACCCTGAGCAGCTCCAGCACCGAAGTGCAGTCTCCCAGCATCTCCACGATCTGCGTGGGGCCCTTCTGCTCGCTGCTCAGCACGTTGTCTGGTCACTAGCCGCTGGCTTGTGCCCTTCTGTGACGACATCCGACAATCAACACTGCTGGTCTGGTTGCTCCAGACTGGCCCTTGCTTCCATCTTTGCGAGAAGCACCCCGGACCCTCCTGGTCCACTCAAGACGCCATCTTAGGCCCACCACGTGGCCCTGAGATCTGCCAAGGCTTGTTGCCCCATCCTGGGCCCAGCGACGCCGACAGCATCATCCTTCGTGGGACAGCTCGCACCTCCACCGTGGTCGCCGACAACGCCTCCTGGTCTGTGAGACTGCAGAGCCTAGCGTCGCCCACTCACCTGGTCGAGGTGACGGCCAACCGGTGCCCTCCTGGTACCCTCTGACTACTGGCTAGTAGTACGAACTTGGTCCCCTCTGCTTTCAGGTATCATCAATCTCTGATCCAGGCTTGGATCTCTACGAACTATTCATCACTGGTCGCCGGCCAGCAACTCCTTTTCTTCCGGCTCCTGGCTCGTCAGCGAAGACCCCGACGCCTGTAAGACTTGTGCAGCCGCAGCCCTCGTGGCTAGGTAACTCGGCATTTCGGTGCCTGCATAGCCTCTTTACTCTAGGGTCCCGAGTCCCTCGCTTCCGACTTGCCTTATCGGGTCCGCCTGAGACCTTAAACTTTCCGTGTCCTCGGACACTTGTTTTAATTGTGCACTTGAAGTATTTTCATAAGAGATTTGGTTTGTGCTTAGTACCCTGTCCTCATAAAGAGTACAGGGCTGTTGTGAATCTTAATAAATATCCTGTTTATTTTCATAACACTTGTGTGGTGTCCTTTCACTTGGTGTTCAAGGGGTACATGTGTGGTAAACAGCTGGCTTAACACGCCCTCTCGAGTCTTTAGCCTTAGACTGCTCGTATCCACGCTACTAGGATAGCTGGTCTTTAGGTTGACTTACAACCAATCATCATAAGGGTCGTTTGGAACGATACATAGCGGTCGCTAGAATAGCGAACGCTGCATATCGGGCCAACTTCTCACACAGCCATCAAGTTATTTTCCTGTCTGAGGGACCTGGCTTCTTGGATGGTAAAATAACTACCTCAAACTGAAGGGGAGCTAAACAGATATCCTGGTTGTGGGGAAATCCCCCTCCATCTGATCCTCAGCGTGGTAGCCACAGACTCTGGTTCCTACTGCTACCCCTAAAAAGGAGGTAAAAAATCTAGGAGTCTGGCTCGACTCTACTCTTTCTTTTGAGACACACACTAGGAAGGTAGCAGGGAAGTGTTTTGGAATTCTCAAAATGTTAAGAAAAACCTTTGTTTGTTGTCACAATGCCTTTGTTTTCAAAGTTGTGTAAACTGGGTACCCGGAGGGGGTTACTGGAACAAGATGCACCAGTCCCCCCAAAGGATACTCCTGGTTTTCTTATGTATACGAAATATGGAATTAGTGCTGTTTTGTACTAGATTTGTGGAAAGAGTACACTCAAGATTTAGAAATTGCGATTAGATGGCCAAAGAGTGGCACATGGGATTTGAATTGTATCATGGCAGTTGAAAAGAAATGTTGGGAAAAGAAAGCAAGACCCTCGATATTAGAGAGTATCGAATTATGGCGAAAGGAAGCACATCGAAGGGAACCGAAAGAACAAAGGAAAGTAGAGAAAGTAAATAGTACGTCAGAAGAAAGTAAGATGAGAAAGTTACGAGAACAGAATGCGGATATTAATTTTGAACAAATAAAGAGGGAGGCCTCGGCCTCCGTGACGGGTATGTATCCCGTCCTTTCAGAAATAACAGAGTCCGACAATAAGCCAGACCCTAGTTTTCCCACAGCAACTCCATGTCCTAAAATTCCTTCTGTATCCAAAGACTTCATTACCACCTATTTAATGGAACCACATCCTGCTTATACTAATCAAACAGTCAGACAGATAGTTACTCAGACGGAAACCATCCCTGATACTTCAGATGGTGTTCTGCCTATGCTAGAATGTGAATTCGACCCGACTCCAGGAGAAGGTCCACAAGCAGATGTCTCCTATCGCTTACGCAAAGCTTTAGAAGGCATACGGGAGGTACCAAATATCACAAATTGCCTAAATAAAATTTACAAAGCTCTCCGAACAGGAGAAAATTTAGAAGTCCTACAAGAGGCCATTAAAAATAGACCTATCGCTCATAAAAAGTGTCTCTCACGATTCATGATTACTTGCTTTATCCGTATGATATCAAGTGCTGGGAAAAAGGTTCCCGATGACTTACTTTAGCTAGATCAAGCAGTGGTAGCGGGGAATTATAATAAAATAAAGGAAATAGATTTCTTCATCCCTCTCTTTACCAGTAAGGTTTCCGACTCTCACCAGAAAAATGCCCCTACCCAAGAGACAGAGAATGGGGGTACAGATGAAGATAGGGAAGAAGGAGCTGCTTTTCAGGGATCAGTACGTTCTCGTATCCCTCGCTCCCAAAGTAGTGGACAATTTAGGAATAAGTCTAAAAAATTATCAGCTTCTTCAGACCAATCATTTCAATTAACACAAGAGGCTTTAGATGACTGGATGGACGACGAACCTCCACTCACCACACGAGAAAAAGAGCTTGCTCGATCAAGCACCCATTGGGTGTCCCAATACTCTATATATGGCCCTGACATAGTCGCTCAAATGTTCTTATCGCTCCCCATGACATCTCAAAGACTAGCCAGTATCTATATGGTTCAACACCTCATTACATTGTATGAAGCCACTAGCCACCCACCCAAAATGTTACATCCTCTCTTATGAGACTGTCTAGAGGGGAGGTGGGTGACAAGGGGACAAGAATTCCTAAACCTTTTCCTAGACAAACGACAGCGCTATGTCCAATACCATTCTAATGTTTATGACTCAAATCCTCCTCAGTAATACCAAGGTCAATTTCCTCTCCGAGAAGTGCATCCCGTTGTAGATTCTGGAGGAAAGCTACAACAAACATTTGTCTACACACCCCTGACAAAAATAGAGATATTAGAAATGAAGAAAATGGTCCCTTCTCATGAAAAAGATCCTTCGGGTTTCCATAGGGAACTCAAAGACATCCTTCAAATGGGTTCCTTTACTTATAAGGATCTCAATATTCTCCTCAAAGTCTTACTGCCTCAAGGAACATATGACAAACTAAAAGGGAAAGATTGGGAGGTAGAAGGGAAAAAGATAGCATGGATAGCTTTAGAGACAGAAGAAAATACTCGTGCTCCTGGACAAGGCTTGGGACCTCTAGTCCTAGAACTCCCTCGCCTTCTCCCGAAAATACTCTCCCAGTTGTTGACCACTAAAAAGGAAGATTGGGATGCTATCTCTGCATGCAAACAAAAACCAGATTAGGATATAGGGGACTATTATACTAGACTAGAAAAATGTTTTCTTATTATTAGAGGTCTCTCCTCAGGTGGAGACGCCTATAGTCGATTGTTTGTTTCAAAGCTTGTAGAAAATGCCTTGCAAAATATAAAAGATAGGGTATTAAAGGTTGAAAGTACTTGGCAAGCAAGTTTCCCTTCGCAAGCACTCCAGATGCTCCAGTACCATCAGAATAGAATTAGAGACGAACATTAACAGGAGAAAAAGAGGACAAAAGATACTAAAATGAAAGTACTGGTAGCACAGACCAATACAATTCCTCAGACTCATAAGCAACGTCCAGAAACACAAGAAAAGGTTACTTGTAATTATTGTAAAAAGCCTGGACATTTTGTACGTGACTGTCCAGTCTTACAACATAATATTGCTACTGGAAAGACACAGCCTCACCCCTATACCACTCGTCCCTCTGCTCCAACACCAACCCCCCCAGCTGATACTAAACTAGCCACACAACTCTATCAGTATCCAGTGGCATCATATCCTGAATTCCCTACAATTTCATGAGACAGCTGGGAAGAACACGACAGTCGTCCACTAATCCCGGTCCCGGTTGACCAAAAGGGTCCCTATGTACATGCTAAACTCTTAGGTAAAAAAACAAAATTTCTAATTGACACCAGGGCCAGTAGGACGACAGTACAACACAACGAAGTTCCCAGGGTACCCCTCTCTGGCTCAAATAGTATTTCCTTGGGTTTCTCAGGTACACCAGTCATTAACAAAGTCTCTGAACCAGTATCACTTCAGGTTGGCCCTCTTACAACTTCCACCGATTTGGTACTTACTAAATCATGTCCTGAAATTTTACTCGGCATCCAGACATTGAAGGAACTGGGTGCTGTGATTTGCTGTTCCCCGGAAGGAATACGACTATTCCTACGAGATTTCAAAGGTCATTTCACGACACGAGAGTTAGATCTCAGACTAAGGGACATTCCTACTACATTATGGGCTATGGATCCAACTGATGTAGGGTTCATGGATATCACACCACACTTAGTCACGTTGAAGGAAGGTGTTGTCTTACCTGGTGTTTGCCAATACAAGTTACCTCCAGATGCAGAACAAGCCCTTATTCAGATTATCGATGATTTGATACAAAAAGGAGTAGTCAGAGAAGTACCATCCAACATATGTAATTCACCAGTTCTATCAGTGCGAAAGAACAGATGACGGTGCACCACCAGTTTACAGACTTGTGGTAGATTTACGAGAACTCAACAAATGTGTGGTACCACAGTACCCTGTGGTCTCAGACATCAGCACTCTGCTAACAGCTATAGATCCTGATGCAACACATTTTACAGTTATTGACCTTAAAAATGCTTTCTTCAGTATACCCATTCATCCAGACAGTCAGTATCTCTTTGGGTTCTCACTGCAAGGTCGTAGTTTCTGTTTCACAAGAGCTCCTGAAGGGTACACAGAAAGTTCCAGTATCTACAGTCAGGCACTTAAAAGACAACTAGATGACATTGTTCTGCCCTCCAATACGACATTGTTACAATATGTTGATGACTTACTGATCACTGCACACTCCGAACCAGAATGCGAACAAGCCTCACGAACTGTTCTAATGTTTCTTGCACAGCATGGCCACAAGGTTTCACCCTCTAAATTACAATTGTGTTTACAGCAGATGGCATACTTATGGCACCTGCTGTCAAAGGAGGGTAGGGCACTCACACCTGAAAGTATCCAAATCATTTTTAACATTCCTGTCCCTAAGACACAGAAAGAAGTCCGTGCTTTTATTGGACTCACTTCCTATTGTAGGCAGTGGATTCCCCAGTTCGCTTATCTAGCCAAACCTCTGATACAATTAACGACCCCCGATTTTGCCACCTCTTCTCCATTGCCATGGACACCTGATCATACTTTTGCTTTTGACACTCTCAAACAAGCATTATGTTCTGCACCTGTCCTAGCTAAACCTGATTATGCCAAACCTTTTGTCCTTTTCGTCACAGAACTGGAAGGTACGGCCTTGTCAGTACTCACACAAACGCAGGCCAATAAACATCGCCCCTGTGCTCATTTTTCCAGTACTCTTGATCCTGTTGCACAAGGTCTGCCTGCCTGTTTAAAATCCGTTGCAGCTACGGCTCTGGCAATTCAACAAAGTGATTCCATAGTGCTAGGACATCCTCTTGAAGTACAAGTCCCTCATGCAGTAGAATTACTTTTGAATAGGACACAGACACAACACTTGACCATAGCTCGTGTCACAGGTTATGAAGTCACATTGTTCCAACCTCAAATTATCATCAAACGATGCAATATCCTTACTCCAGCTACACTGCTACCCACTGTTCCAGAAGACAATCAAACTCACGACTGCCTAGAGATAGTCGAACTAGTCACAAAACCACGGTCTGATCTTGTTGACGTACCTCTAAATACACCCGAACACACACTGTTCGTAGATGGTTCCTGCATGCGCCTCCAAACAGGCGAGCTTTCAGCAGCTTATGCTGTCACTACAGAGAATACGGTCCTCCTAACAGCCAGAATACCCGTACATTCAGCCCAAGCAGCAGAACTAATAGCTCTTACCCAACCATGTGAATGGTCCAAAGGAAAACGGGTCAACATCTACACCGATTCGCAATATGCGTTCGGGGTTGTCCACAATTTTGGGACCCTTTGGAAAGAGAGAGGTTTCCTAACCTCTCATGGAACTCAAATACAATATGGGGATCTTATTCTTCAGCTACTAGAATCAATACACAAGCCCACAGAAATAGCTATACTGAAATGCAAGGCACACACAAAAGTCATGGACTCCATCACCCGAGGCAATGCTCTGGCGGATGCCACAGCTAAATATGCTGCTCAGACAGGAACACTGAATACTGAAACTAACATTAAGACTGTTTATCCAGTTATCGACCCCACCAAAGATGTAGTAGACATCCAAAACCAAGCCACAGAGACCGAAAAGAGAAAATGGGAAGAAGAGGGAGGTTCTCACACAGATCAGGGCTGGGTAACAAAAGATAAATCCAAATGGTTTCTCCCTGACATAATGGTTCCCGTAATCATAGAAACTGCCCATGGTCCTGCACATCTAGGAGAAAAAGGAATGTTGGACAGCCTAAATTTGGTACGGCATAACAAGCATCTGCGCTCAGCAGCCAAACAAAAAGTACGAACCTGTATGATCTGCTGTCAGTTCAATCCAGGGAAAAGTGTCACAGTTGAACAAGGAGGGTTCCATCCCCCAAATCACCCCTTTGAAGTCCTCCAAATGGACTATATACAGATGGAGAGATGTCGAGGACATAAGTATGTCCTCATAGTAGTCTGTACCTTGACCCGATGGACTGAAGCATATCCCGTCCCAGACTACGGTGCCCAAACGACTGCTAAACAACTAGTTAGAGAATTTTTCCCCCGATATGGATTGCCAAGAGTCATATACTCTAACAACGGACAACCATTTTCCTCTAAACTAATGGAAGCTGTTTCCATACTATTAGGGTAGGATACAACTGGAAATTTCACTGTGTGCAACACCCCCAAGCAGCAGGCCTGGTCGAACGACATAATCAGACTCTAAAGACCAAATTAGCCAAAATTTGTGCTGACAAACAAATAGACTGGGTTACAGCTCTTCGGGTTGCTCTCTTTTACATGCGAATGGTGGCACATTCCCGGACGAGTCTGTCCCCCTTCGAAGTCACATACGGGAGACCTCCAAATATCTGGAGCGTCCCATCCCCTAAAAAGTTAACTGACATTGATTCAAATGTTTTGACAGATTACCTAGCTTCCTTGATGTCTGCACTACGTTCTTGTCGTTCACAGGTGGCTGCAGCCTTTCCAGACAAAACAACGCCCAGGGAACACACCATTCAACCCGGCGACTGGATACTCGTGAGGAATTTTGATCGTGCCAGTCCCCTGGAAAGAAGGTGGACGTCTCCCAAGTTGGTGCTACTCACGACGAGGACTGCAGTCAAGGTCGAAGGACGAAAAGGATGGCTCCACATCAGTCATTGCAAGAAATTCTTCGGATCAAGTCCTACTGACATTTTTCCTAACCCCGAAACAATAGACACTGAAGCTACAGACTTTGTTTCACCCCTTCCTGAACTTTCCCCCCAAGACGAGTACAGATCGCTGCTGCGATCCCACCAGAAACAAGCTAGAGACACTGCATCTGACCTCGACCTGATTAAGTCCAAGACGTAGTCTTGGTGAAGTGGTTGCTGGGACGTGTCCGGTCACGTATGCACTATTGACTCAAACTAGCGACAAATCATGGAAAACGTGTTCAAATCCATAAAATTATTATATAACAAAGTTTCAATTTTCCTCTCTATCATGATTCTCATTTTCTGTATCACGGCTTGCCTAGGTTGGTTCCTTCATCTTGCTTTTCCACCTGTTTTCCCCACACTTTTGAATAACAATGTTATGCATTCACATGTAGATCTCCCTCCACATCTCGAGAACAGAAGAAAATAATTTTTCAATAACACGTTCATCTCCACACTCCACCAACATCAAATGGTTATTAACAAAACCAACTGTTGGGTCTGTGGTTTAATGCCACATTCCGTACACGGAGGAATGCCTTTTATTCCTCTCCCTTTCAGCTATGCTGGATCTACCTACGCATTCTCCACAATATTCTCCGCCTCTGTTAGAAACATTCCTAAAACCAAGGCCAAGAACACTAGTACCTGGAACGAGATAAAAACCAAGACAGTACGAGCCGTTGAAAAGATGGTAAATTTCACCGCGACGTGGGGACGAGCAGATAATAATGAGAATACCAGTTACTCCCTTTTTAATGACACTACCTCCTTTAGGGAAACATTTTCCGTCCAAAGAAGACAGACAGATCAGGGAGGATGGGCTGTGCCCCATAAGGGCCTATTTTGTGTAAGAGGAAAGGGCAAGGGTCAGAAAATGGGAGACAGCGAGTGTAATAAGACATACACCCTACCTGACCAAAATTTCCCAACGATGGCCACTGCCCCCAACACCTATTTTATCTGTGGACCTCACGCACGTACTTGGCTACCTCAAGGCTGGTCCAGGAAGTGCTACCTTGCATTTCTCCTTCCCCCTACCTACACCACCCCGGCAGATTACCATCTAAGTGATCCTCCGACCGTAATCAACAGACGGCGAAGGGGGGTCATAGATGCTGAAGATACAGCGGACCAAGAGGCTGGCGATTTCTTTAAAGGAATCATCCCTTTCTGGGGGCCTATGATCAACAGCCGCCACATAAGACAACTAACTTGTGTAGTTCAGGGAGCCATATACGAGACCACTGGTGTATTCTGCTATTTCCCGCCTTCATGTACTTTCCAGAAAACTAGATGCAGACACTGACGCCTGGTCCCTGGCGGGATGGCTAGGGGGCCTCCTGTCCTCATGGGGATGGAAGGCACTTACTGTTGTAGGTCTCGCTCTAGCCATTCTCTTCACCTGTTTCAATGTGGCCCAGCACTCTGTAGTTTCTGTATCACTACTTGCATTCCCAGACCCCAAACTAGAAAGAAAAGGAAGGAAGAGATCATGTTACAGGAACAAGTAGACAACCTAATGAACATAGAAGTAGATTAAGAAAAACAATGTTAAAAGGGTATATTATGGGACAAGGAGGGAATGTGGAAAATGAATTTTTCGTTATGTATGTCCCATTATACACCCTCTCTTTTTCAACTAGCTCTCGATCGCCGTAACAAAGCAGTCAAAAACTTCCTTAATAATCGAGATAGGACAAGTGTACTGCGAACTACCACCACAGTAACCCGAAGAAGGAAGAATAGAGTTAGCAGGGAACAAAGAATAAGAAGGCCATAGAAACAAAGGAAAAAGAAACCAAAAAGAAGACTGCAAAACCCCTCCCCCATCCCCCCACCCTGCACCCCTGCGTGTGGCCATGGCCTACCCCCCAGCAGCGTGCCTGTCGCCCAATATGAACCCGAAATATAGACAAGAGGACAATAGAAATAAGGAGAAAGAAAGAAAGGAAGGCAATAACCAGAAAGCCCACGATAGGGAAGGAAACGTGGGGGAGAATCCCAGTGCGGGAACCTCAACCTCCCCCCCCCTTTCACCCACCCTAAAAACAATCAGAGAGCTATCATACAATATTGAGAGCGCCCACGTAAACAGAATAGATAAATCGCTACGCAGTCCAAGTCCCGCGGGGGGCATAGTGCACCCCGCCGCCGCAGAAATGGCGCTCTAAGCACATACGACTCAAACAGGTAATCAGGATCAATGATGCAGGTCCCACCCGCCCCAAAATGCCGGACCAGGGCCAAAGTCCCAAAGGGAAGAGTCATGGAAGTTCAGGAGCAATCAAACCTCCCCAGAGTCACTTGAATAAGCACTCAGCCACCTCCGATCTTGATCCACAAAGTACTCTGTCCTGTATCCAATCCACCATTAGCCTTCAGCAAGCCGTCCCAGGGAGCATGTGCGCCGTGTCGCCTTCAATTAGTCTCCTTCGCATTGAGTCCCAGCTCCGCCGCGATAGGATTAGCCATCACCACAGTGGAAGTGACGAGAAAAGCAGGAGCCGGACACAATAGAGCATTGGCGTAATGACAATCGGGACCAGACTGTGGGGCCACGACGCCCTAGGGAAAGTCGGTCACCATTTCACGGTCTCCAGCACATCCAGCCGCCCTCCCATAGTGTAGTCCTCAGGATCGCTACTGTGCCATCGAGCAGCGCCACAGCGCGGTATAGGCAAAATTAGAGGTCTTCAGACTCTTCCACTTCAAAATGGCGAATTGTCTATGAGTCACCAATGGGCAAAGCAGGGCGCTCTCCCCCCCCCGCCACTGAATGTTGTTTGCGGGCCCCCCAAGCCCAGTAAGACACATTGATATCGTGCTCACCCCAGCGCCAATGAGCTGGAGACATAACGGCAATGCAAGTCGCAGACATGCAACTGGCTCCAGATGAACAAAGAGCAGTGCTCGGAGTCCGGCAGTCGACGAGAATTGCTGGGGGGGAAAGGAGGGTGGGGGGGGGGGAGAAGCAAGCCGCCCAGGAGAAGCGTCCATATCACCTGAAAAAGCGTAGGCGGCATCGAGGGTCTTCTCAGGCTCCCCAGCGGGGGCCGGCGCTTCACGCGTCGATATGTCCGCTGTTGTTGTGCTGGTGGCCGGGTGCAGCGAGACGCGAGGTCCCGGTCGTCGGCATCGGGCAGGCCGCTCTGCGCTGGTGAGCGGATCTCCGTCCCCGGAGTCGGAAATTTCGCCGGAGTCGAACGCCTCGCCTCGGCGCCCGCTCCGACGCAAGGAAGCACCGCGCTCTCACGGGACAATGCAGCAGATCAGGCGGTGAGGAGAGAAGGTCGGCGGAGCCGGGACTCAGTGCGGCCATCTTGGCCGCCGGCCCGGCTCCCACACCCTCTCTTTTTCGTCCCGAACCCACCATGATGGAGACTAGAAAACACGGGCACATAAACGTAAGGTCGCACTCAACGTGCTACTTCCTCTAATTGCAACCACGTATTCTTATGTCCGAGCCGATTCCAAGAAACGAGCCCCGTTGCAACCACACCTTCTTATGGTCAGGCCGATTCCGAGATATAAGCCCCTGTTTGCCAAGACACAACGACCAATTCCGAGAAACCAGGGCCTGTTTGCTAAAGATACGACACCAGACATCCTGTCAACGACCAGTTCTCTTTTCTCTCTTTCTCTCTCTCTTATCTAAGGAACCAGCCTAGGGTTATTTCTCAATGCTCTGCTTCTGCCGTGACTTCCTCATGATTAAAGACACAGTCACGCTTCTTCCTGTCATGACTTCTGTATGATTTTGACACAGTTATGCTGCCATGACTTCTGTAAGATTACGACACGGCTATCCGAGTTTTACTGACTTCTGAATGATTACAACACAGCTATCCGAGTTTTGCTCAAGGGAAGCTCCTTCTTCTTTTCTATGTCTAAGGTGTATAAATACCATGTTTTCTTTGATTAAAGCAGAGACTATTCCCGAGCCTCCTTAGGTGACGGAGCTCTCCCTTAACTCGAGTTACTGAATAAAGACCCTTGAATTCTAACCACCGCGGACTCTGCTCTTCATGCTTGACCATATTGATATTATAGAAATTCCGATCAAGGTAAATTACACAGTAGGGGCAAAGGAATGGAAATGGCTCAGCATTTCAACCCAGTCTCCTCCTATTATCATATTTGTTACACCCACAGCATATAAGATCTCTGATGGGTCAGAGGGGACATCCCTCTTGTCACCTCCTGGTGTTTAAACACATCCTATTACAAGGACCAGCCCCTGAACTTTAAGACCAGCACCTGGGGCCCCCTGGGGTCTGAGTGTGTTTCACAGACAGGGACTCGCTGACGTTGGTGACCCCCAGTGACTGAATTACCTTTACTAACATCACAGCCCAGAAACATAAAATGTAACATCGGATGAAGTTTGGCATTTATATAACTAGATAACATAACCCCATTATTAACTTTTGGATCCCATGGTGAATACAATTTTTTAAATTAAAATGCATGAACCATACTTAATGCTACAAAGAGCATTCAAACCCAAAACATTAATTCTTAAAACACAATAACAAATGTTACTGAGGATCTACTGCAAAATGTATCCAAAAGTAAACACGAAATACTAACGGCAGCCAGCGTATCAGTTGTGTCCAGCAGCACGCGTTGGACACCATCCGACATGTGAAGGGTATATATATAGTGAACGGTCTTAGTTTATTAATTCGGAAGGATTTTCGTTAAATTTGCACAAAGTTACGTTGTATTTCACCAGCACATCCACGTTACACACAGGGTGCACACGCTCTCCGTACCTACCTTTCCTATACTGCTAACTCTAAAGTGATCCCTTAGACATTACAGTCTGGGCCCCAGTCCTCGCTTGTGTGCGGAACGAGACCCTAGTAGAGCAATGAAGCGTTGTGGCCACCAGCGGTGTGCCATGCTTCCCTCCCTTCTCTATCCGCTATTGTGCTCACTTTAACTGCCGATCTGTGTCCCCCCGCCCCCGTGGGCACATTGCTCGTGCCATTATCCTAAATGCCCCCCCACTCACGCTCCTTGGAAACAATGCTTCGGAGTTTAACTTTCGCTCATCGCGCTCTTCCCCGCCGATGCCAGGACTGGGACCTTCACTCTCTCTACTTGTTCTGTAGCCATACGTATCCCTGTTGAGCTGACCCTTGCCTCCTGATTCGACTACCACAGGGGGGAGGAGGGTCCCCAACTCCTTGCCGGCACTTCTCCAAGCTCCCTGCACCCTTCATCCCGCTCCTCCCCCACCCCCCTTATCTGCCGCTCCCTGCCATGCCTGGTGGAGAAGGCTCCGCCCCCCCCCCAATTCGCCCGCCCTTACCATCGGCGGCCCTCCCTTCTCTCCTCATCTTACAAATTCCTTTCCTTTGCTGATTCCCTCCCTCCTGTCACTAACCCCCTACGCTGTGTCTTCCCTGGCTGCCTGCGTTGGTGCCCCGTCCCGCCCCCTACCTTGTGGCGCCCCTACCGCCCCCCGCCCCCTGTTCCTTTTGCACCATGCACCCCCTCCCCCAACCCCCCAGCCCAAAACCACCTGAATTTCACCTGGACAGCGCCTGACATTCTAAGCATCCATAGTTCAACTTATTGTTATCCCTTCATGGCAAAGTGAAACTTTTTCTCGTTCACTCTGCTAGGACCCCCCAAAGGCCACCAAGTTCTGTGTTACACAATCTATGCCTAATTCCTGCAGTATACCTTTAGTGCCTATTCGCCACGAGTGACAATCAAACGATATTCTGATGCTATACATGTATAGCTCTTCTTAATTCTGCTTCCTTTGCATCGGAGGCCCACTCTCCGAATGGCACCTAACTGTACGTCTCTCGCCCGCGCCCATAACCCTATCTCCCTACATTCTTTCTCCTGCACGGTCCACTCCCCCCAACCCCATTCATCCCTCCTTTACCCTGCAATCCGACCCCCATTATGCCTCCTCAATGGCTACCCGCTTGGCGCTCTTTTTCGCTATCCTTGCATGTACGTTCTGCGCATCCCATAGTCACTCCGCACCTTCCTTATCTACCTTCCGGTTATTATATATTTAAGAGTTGACATCGCCCTCTTACTCGAATGACGTTACCTCTCCGTGTAACCGCAACCAAAACCTCTGCCGGCAGCTCTTCCATACCCATCCCGATCCCTTGAAACCGCGTTTAACGTTTAGACGTAGACCCTCCCCCCATGACTTTCGTCCACCGTTATTTACTCTCTTCCCCTTATTGTTGAGGGCCACTGTCTGCGTGGCACCCCGCGCTCTTACCCCGTGTCGGCAGTTCTGCCCACAAGCCCTCCCCCGCCCCTCCACTGATCACCCCTCCCCACTGTCCTGCCAAACCACCCTCGTGCTCCCGACCCCAACCACGCATCCACGAACCTCCTCTGCGCCCCCCAACACTTTACAAGCAGGCAGCCTTTCCCGAGCGCCACTCCCTGCGCACCAGTCCCGAGGCCCGCCTCTCCCAGACTTCACACCTACTCCCATGCGCTCGGCCTCACCCCCTCTGCAGTTATTATTGTTGCCTGAGCACCATGGCAACCCTGCCCAATTCCGACGCACGCCACTGTCCCGCAAGACGCCTATTCGACCATCTCTGTGCGCGATGCCTTTGTCACCATTACTTGGAAACTCTGCGATGTCCTTGCCAGCGCGCGGCACGAGCCCCTCGGACAGCACCCCATTCCAGCCGCAAAGAGCCTTGCATTTGCCCACCCAGAAACCAACCCCCAGAATAGCCAGGCCTGCCCCCCGCCCACTCTTAACATTTACTTGCATTGCACCATCTACCCCCTCTTCTTGCGCCTCGCTCTCCGCACTCCCAGCCACCGGCACCCAGCCCCCCCCTGCTGCCAAGTGCCCTTCTCCCACCCATTCTCTCCTACACTCCCAATATTACAACCCCCCAAGCCCACCCCTACCCCCACCTCACCTCGCACTTTGTCGACGCCGCACCTCTTCTCCTGACACAATTCCCCGGAGAAAGAGGGCCTTGTGCATGGTGCCCACCTTTAAATACCCCTAACCCCTCCCACATTCCTTACCCTAGATTTACAGCTGAGCTGGCCCAGCCCATTCTCTGGTGGGCCCGCTCTTTCTCCTTCCTTATCTCCAGCCAATCCTTATTGGTGCCCGGGCTCTGCTTCCCGGGGAAGGCCTACACTGAGACTCCCGGTCCAGCCACTGTCCCCCTCCCCCTGGGGAATGGGGGGCTGAACCAAGGGGCATGAGCAGGCGTGCCTAGAAGAAGTGACCACGTGAGGAGGAGGAAAGAGGAAGGAATAGGAGAGGAGGGAGCAGCGGTCGGATGTGGTATAACTGCCATAGAGGCCGACCTTGAAGCTGGGGAACCAGGTTCGAGTGTCGGTGTCAGCTCAAGCATCCTGTGATTCTGTGCACATCACTTAATCTCCCCTACCTGAAAATTGAATGTGTCCGTCTGTAATGCAACTGGTGGTCATGTAAAGCGCTCTGATACCTTCTGGTCCAGTTTGCGCTATATAACACTGCAAAAATTAAAACAAACAAATACGATGTGTTCTGGGAGGTGTGGGGGGAAGAAGGGCTAACAGCACAGCAAATGAAGGGGATGCTGCAAGCATTTCATGAAGCGTGCATGAAGTAAATAGAACACTTAACACAGGCAGACACAGGTCAACAAAAATAGAGTGCTTTCAAAGTATAATTACCCTGAAGAGTAAGTGCTCATGTAACAGGGACACGGGACAGTCCTCATGGGAGAATCCAAAAATCCAAAATCAGGGACTACTAAGCCTATTCACTAATCAAAAGCCAGCATTTACAAAGGACAGTAAGAGTAGCCAATTGAAACGTTGGAGGGTGTTTAAAGCCCATATTTTAGAACAAGCATTTGCAATGCAATAGGTCTCGCATTAGGAAAATGTGAGCTATTGGTATTGTAAATGACAAATGTTTTTAATATGTGTTGGCTTTGAAAATATATAATTTAATAGCATTGTTATTCACAAAGCCAATAGCTTACACTTTCCTAATGCGAGTCCTATTGGCTATGGCAATGCTTATTGGTAGCAAGCAAGGACAGTGCTGTTGTGGTGTTGAGTGATGATGTGGTTGGGCTGAGTGATGTGGTGGTGTCCCCGAGTGATGTCATGGTGTCCCCGAGTGATGTGGTAGTGTCCCTGAGAAATGTGGTGGTGTCCCTGAGTGATGTGGTGGTGTCGCTGAATGATGCCCCTGAGTGATGTGGTGGCGTTCCTGAGGGATGTGGCGGTGCCCCTGAGTGATGTGGTGGTGTCCCTGAGTGATGTGGTGGTGTCCCTGAGTGATGTGGTGGTGTCCCTGAGTGAATGGTTATTCTTGGAGATTTCAACCTCTGGGAAGATGGGAAGGCTAATGGCCATCTGCGAGATTTAAGACACACCTGTACAAATTTGGATCTTACCCAGATGGTGGAAAGTTCGACTCATAAAGGGGGGCATGTCCTCGGTTTGCTATTCTCTAATCAGCCACAACAAGGGTACTAAATATAATGCCACAGAGCTGGTCAGATCACTATTTAGTCATGTTCAGTATCAGGATGGTGCACTCGAGGGACAGTGAAGACAAGCAAAGGACCTATAGGATAGGTAGGGAATGGGCAAAACTCGGTCAGACTTGAACCCCAGTATTTGTTCCAGAGACCACGTACTGCTATCTTAGACCAGGCAATCCCCATGAAGAGGATAAAAAATAGGAGGAAGGCCACGGCGCCTTGGTTCAATGAGGAGCTGAATCAGCTCCGTCTGCTCCGCAAGAAGGCGGACAGGAAATGGAGAAAGGGGTACGGGGAGGAAGAAAAAATGGAACTAAGACAGAGACAGCTGCACTATAAAGAAAGCATCTTCAAGGCCAAGGCAGATTTTTATGCCAGTTCAATTGCTCACGCATCAAACGGGACAAAGGTGCTCTTTGAAATTACTAAGGCACTGTCTGCCCCTAAATGTATGGACAACAAAGTGGCAGCATCTAAAAAACTGTGCGATGAAATCGCCACACATTTTCAGGATAAGATCGCTAAGATCATGGATAGCCTTACTGTTAACCCCAAGGCTGAACAACTTAATCCAGGACTGCTGGGAGCCAAAGATCAACAACAACTGGCATCTCTGAGTAACTTCCTAACCCTTTCTAAAGGCGCATTTGACAGTCTGGTGGAGAGTGTCTCCTCAGGCTCCCCAAATGATCCCTTTCCCTCCAGAATTTGGAAGTCATCTGGCTGAGACACTCTTCTTTGGTTAAGGCAGATATGTAATCAGTACCTGGAGGAAGGAGTGGTCCCAGAGGAATGGCAATTGGAGGTGGTGACTCCATTGATTAAAAAGCCTTCCCTGGATAGTTCAGTACCGGCTAATTTTAGGCCTATTTCCCTCCTACCCTACCCAGTGAAAATCTTAGAAAAAGCAGTCAGTAGGGAACTGGAGGCGAACTCCTTGCTTGACAAGGATCAGTTTGGCTTCCGCCCTGGCCATGGGACGGAGACTGCCCTGGTCACAATGTTGGATAACCTACGGATGCGTGCCGACAACGGGAATGTGACTGTGTTAGTGCTTCTCGATATGTCGGCCCCATTCGATACGGTGAACCATCTCATCCTACTGGGGAGACTACAGAAGGTAGGAGTGAAGGGGCGGGCACTGCAATGGTGTTATATCATGCTCTTCCTCTCTCTTTGTCCCTCCTTAGTGTTAGTGTCTGCTTGTCTATGTCATGTCTCTGTGATGTCATCCATGATTCTACCTGTTGCTATTCAAGGGATTTATCAGTTACCTGGAGGCTGAGCAGGAAGTTATCTGCTCCTGGTGGGGTTTCTTACCATATTACATTCCTACTTGAATGCTGTACCTGACTATCTAATCCCAAGAATAAATATTCTACATGAACATTACAACAAGGACCCATCATCTTTATTTTACTGAATGTAACACTGGCGACGAGGTAAAAAAGGACCCATTTAAAAGAAAAGGAACTTCAGTGAATTTAAAGAGATCATCATTGCAACCAAAGACAAGAAGAGAAACGTTTAAAATTACTTTCCTGCGTCTGGGTGCCCCACCGGTGTCTGGTTCCAACGGACAGTCTCAACCCAGAGCATTGGAATAACCTTTGCTGAAGTAATACTACTACTATATCATCTGGCACTAGAGCAAACTTAAAGGACTCCCTGTTTTCATCTAGTGAGTCAGCGTTTTACGTGAGTAACGTTGCTGCTGCTGTCTGTCCTTGGTGTGCCTGTGCTACTTCTGCAAACTCCTGTTTAAATGAAAGTGTGCCTGTGCTATTTCTGAAATCTGCTGTTTAAAAGATTGCCAGCTCACTTTGTGACTTCAGTTTATTGCCTGCGCAACTTGTGCCAACCTGCTGTTTAAAGGTCTCCTGTTTACAAAAGCGCTACTAACTGGGACCGTTACAACCTGCAATTAAAATTAAAGTCTGCCTGCATCAATCTGTGTGAACTCCATGTTTCGGTACCTTGGAGGTTGTGCACTAGCAGTTTGAGTGAAGAGACGGCTATTCTACTTTGTTATTTGGCTTGCCGTGTGGCCTACGCTGCGACCTGATGCCTATTTCTGCCAATCACGTCCTGAGCATACTCTGCAAACTGTGCTGGAATTCACATGCCAGCGCTTGGCTCTACACCATTTGGGAGTCTGTCTACATGCCTGACTTCGAGAATTGGAACTTGATCTGCACACCATTAATTTCTGACATTACACTACGTTTGGATCTGTAACCCGGGTGAGAGATCGCTCACCGGTGTTTGCTGTTTCATGAATTATTTATTTATTTATTTCCCTTGAAAAAAAATTGTGTTCTCCAACAAGGTACTGTTTGATTTTCTTTACATTTTCCCATGGACATTTCTACAGAGCTGTTT
The DNA here is from genome assembly GCF_964263255.1 of Lissotriton vulgaris. Taxonomy (NCBI): domain Eukaryota; kingdom Metazoa; phylum Chordata; class Amphibia; order Caudata; family Salamandridae; genus Lissotriton; species Lissotriton vulgaris. The sequence goes on along the minus strand of NC_141693.1, from coordinate 521,731,486 downwards.
GTGTCTCCCTTCATTCAAATGACAACGGTGACTACTTTTATTATTTTGATTTGTTATGTTTAAGATGTTGTGAACAATTTTGCATATTTCCTAATTTATGCAATGTGTAGTTTGCGCTGTAATTTACCCTTGAGTGCATTTCTTCTAAGTACTGTGGTGTGCTAAATATCTATTTATATGCTCAATGCTTAGAACTCTGTTTCTAGGTTATGTATGTATGCTGTTACATGTTCTTTTCTGTGTGGATTTGCAAGTGATGCATTTTGAAATAATTGATTCTATTATTGCCTACTTTACTGGAGCCACGTTTGTGCTCAACCTTTGTTGAGGTGCTCATTTGCTTTCATTTTGGTGATGATTTGTAGGCGTTATGCTTATTGGGGTCATTTATGTGCTCAACTATGTTGAGGTGCTCCAATTTGTTTTCATTCTTAGTGATGATGAGCTAGAGTGATGCTCAATTTTGATGTTTATTTCTGTTATGAACCACTTTATAGTGCTCTATTGTTAGAGGTGTTCATGCGCTTGCTATTAGAAGCCATAGGGGCTCAATTTTATTGTCATTTCAGATGAACCACTTATAGTGCTCTATGGTTAGAGGAGTTCATCTATTTACTGTCAGGAGCCGCAGGGCTCAGTTTTATTGGTGATTTTCTGTTACTTACTGTGAGGAGCTGCATGGGCTCAGTTTTATTCTATTGATAGAGAAGTTGTGCATTTTCTGTGAAGAGCCGTTTTGTCATGAACCACTTTTACTGTGCTCTATGTTTAGAGGAGTTCATGTATTTACTTTGAGAAATTGAGGTCATTTTTATTGTGCTTTATTTTAGAGCAGTTTTATTCTATTGATAGAGAAGTTGTGCATTTTCTGTGAAGAGCCGTTTTGTCATGAACCACTTTTACTGTGCTCTATGTTTAGAGGAGTTCATGTGTTTACTTTGAGGAGTTGGGCTCATTTTTATTGTGCTTTATTTTAGAGGAATAGAAAATATTCGAATTTGAGGAGTTGATATTTCATTTTCTATCCACGGTACTGAGCCATACTGTACCTTTGCTCATTTGTATTGAGATGTTCAGTTTTCATTTCATTTAAGCTTACATTCTTTTGTTAGCTTACGGTGCTTGTACAACCTTTGTACCTGCTCCCCTTTGATACTCTTATTTCCATCATGTTGAAGAGGGTGTTTATTTCTGGTGCATTTATGTTCTTTCTTTCTCCTGCCTTTCTGCTTCTGCCTTCTTCTGTTTCATCGTATTCATTTTTTTCAATTAAAGGAGGGAGGTGTGTTATATCATGCTCTTCCTCTCTCTTTGTCCCTCCTTAGTGTTAGTGTCTGCTTGTCTATGTCATGTCTCTGTGATGTCATCCATGATTCTACCTGTTGCTATTCAAGGGATTTATCAGTTACCTGGAGGCTGAGCAGGAAGTTATCTGCTCCTGGTGGGGTTTCTTACCATATTACATTCCTACTTGAATGCTGTACCTGACTATCTAATCCCAAGAATAAATATTCTACATGAACATTACAACAAGGACCCATCATCTTTATTTTACTGAATTTAACAAATGGTTACAATCTAACCTAGCAGGACGGCACCAGGTGGCAACACTAGCTTCTTTCACTGCCAATAAATCACCAGTCATCCATGGGGTGCCGCAGGGCTCCGCAATCAGTCCCATCTTATTTAATATTTATCTGCAGCCCCTGCTCCCCATCATAAAGTCTGCCGGAGTCTGCTTAGTCAACTATGTGGACGACACACAACTGGCATTCTCTCTGGAAGGTGATAACGCAGTATCTCTGGACTTGTTCCAGGAATGCATGCAGAAGACAGCCGATTGGCTTAGAAGGAATTCCCTTCAATTCAACGCTGGAAAGAATGAGGTGCTGTACTGTTCCTCTGGTAGGCTACTTAGACAATTCCCTTCTGAATTCAGGCTTACCTCAGAGGAGGAACCATTGACCCCGGCTAGTAAGGTACGTAATCTGGGGGTGCTGATTGACAATGATCTCCAGATGGAATCACAGGCAAATAAGACCGCCAGTGTCTGTTTTGCTTTAATACGCATGCTGCGTAAAATACTCCCCTTGTTACCTAAAGAGGCGCGTCCACTGGTCGTAAGTAGTATAGTAGGCAGCAGGCTGGATTACTGTAATTCTTTGTATTTGGGGGCCCCAGTATACATTCTACAGGGTCTCCAAAGAATCCAGTCTGCAGCTGCTAAACTAGCCCTTGGCTGGCAACGCTGCTCCTCAACTACATTGGCTCTGAGAGAACTGCACTGGTTGCCAGTGATGGAACGTATTTGTTTCAAATCCCTATGCTTGGTCTTTAAAGCGATACATGAACTAAGCCCTGTTCCTAGGCAGGAAAGGTTCTCTTGGTATCAACCTACAAGGCAGCTCCGCTCCTCCAGTGCAGGGCTACTCACGGTGCCTAGATTCAAACTGTCCAGGCTAGGAGTAAGGGCATTTAGTGTGGCCGGCGCCCGACTGTGGAATGGACTTCCCGAGAGTCTTAGACAGATTAGCGCCTTGTTAGAGTTTCGCATGAACCTGAAGACCTGACTTTTTCCTAAGGCTTAGTCTGAGTCCGCTCTCCTGCTCTGCCAGTTGCGACCTATTCCATCGTGGTTCGGTTTTCAGTCTGAAACGCCAGGATACCCGTGGGGTGACAGTACGCGCTATATAAGTTTAAAATCAATCAATCAATCAATCATGTGGTGGTGTCCCTGAGTGGTGTCCCTGAGTGATGCCCCTGAGTGATGTGGTGGTGTTCCTGAGTGATGTGGTGGTGCCCCTGAGTGATGTGGTGGTGCCACTGAGTGATGTGGTGGTGCCCCTGAGTGATGTGGTGGTGTTCCTGAGTGATGTGGTGGTGTCCCTGAGTGATATGGTGGTGTCCCTGAGTGATGTGGTGGTGCCCCTGAGTGATGTGGTGGTGTTCCTGAGTGATGTGGTGGTGTCTGAGTGATGTGGTGGTGTCCCTGAGTGATGTGGAGGTGTCCCTGAGTGATGTGGTGGTGTCCCTGAGTGATGTTGTGGTGTTCCTGAGTGTTGTGGCGGTGTCCCCGAGTGATGTGGTGGTGTCCCTGAGGGATGTGGTGGTGTTCCTGAGTGATGTGGTGGTGTCCCTGAGTGGAGAAGTGTGGCTCAATGGTTAGAGGCGGCAGACCCGGAAGCTGAGATCGGCCCGGGACTAGGGTTCGATGCCCAACGCAGCAGGGTCTTGGGTCAAAATGTCCGCGGGCCTGATAATTCTCGCCTCGGCACCTACTCTAACCTTGGGTTCCACTCTGCAACTCTGGTCAATAGCTTGCTTAATCTTCACAACGGCCCCTTCAACGCCGGGGATGCCTGGTCTCACCTTGGGGGTGCCCAGAAGGGACCATCTCACAGGGAAAGCCAGGACGGGTTCCCCAGCGGTATACAGCGCCGGGACGCCCGCGGTGTGGGCAGCTGTGCGCTTTACAACATTTACATTTACATGTGGTTGTGTCTCTGAGTGATGTGGTGGAGCTCCTGAGTGATGTGGTGGTGCCCCTGAGTGATGTGTAGTGTCCCTCAGTGATGTGGTGGTGCCCCTGAGTGATGTGGTGGTGCCCCTGAGTGATGTGGTGGTGTCCGAGTGATGTGGTGCAGCAGCACAGAGACTGAAGCTAAGAACACGCAGGGTTGAGTGCTACAAAGCGCGTTCAGTTTATCAAAGCACAGAATGATGGAGTTAGGAAAAAGCAAGGGGAAACAGGAAAAACACAGGGAGAGTGTATAATGATAGAGGCAGCGAGGGCTGAGGCTTGGACAGCAATCAAGTACGGGGTCGAGGAGGCACTGAATGGGAGAACACGGAAAACACCCAGGGCCAAGGAAGGAAGATGCAAGCACAAGGGAGAGCAGGCGGATGGGGCTTGGACAGCAATCAAGTACAGGGTCGAGAAGGCACTGAATGGGAGAACACGGAAAACACCCAGGGCCAAGGAAGGCGGATGCAAGCACACAGGAGAGCAGGCGGATGGTGCTTGGACAGCAATCAAGTACAGGGTCGAGAAGGCACTGAATGGGAGAACACGGAAAGCACCCAGGGCCAAGGAAGGAAGATGCAAGCACACATGAGAGCAGGCAGAGACAAGCTCTTGGCATTGCTGTGGCGGGCGGAGGAGAGGGAGCACATTCCTTTGAAGTCTGATGAGGGGGCGGGGGAGCGGCAGCTTTTGAAGTCTGATTGGGGGGGAGCGGCAGCCTTTGAAGTCTGATGCGAGGCACAGACAAATGGTGATGTGTGACGTGGCTGGCGTTGTGCACGCGCATAGATCACATGAACTGTGTCTAATCAGCCGTTTTAGTAGACTGTTCTTTTTCCCTTACTATAATCTCGCCGGAGCAATGCGCAAGCGCATTGGCTCAGGCGAGACCTAAAAAGCATGTCACGAGGAGAACGCCCCATGAGCTGCCTGGGCGAGACCTAAAAATGTGCTACATTTCATGGGAGAATTGGGGAGATAGGCATTAAGAATATTAGCGGCCAACTAAGATGGAGACCATAGAATACTGAAATTTAAAAAAAAAACGTTTCCTTAATGACATCGTCTGCTCTGACAATTCTGCTCGCACATCCCTCAATGAGAATATGTACTAGACAAGACACAACTTCAATTCAGAGGACCTCTTCACGACGTTGCAACACCACTCTCGTCGTGAACGTGCAAAGCGAAAACGAAAGTGAAAAACATCGCTGCTTTGAAAAGCAGTACAGGAAGTGATGACAGCCCCGCATGATATTTGCTCAAGTTCGTGAACTGGAAACAAAACACAATTCCAGATAGAACAGCCGCCATCTTGAAACGGTAAAATCCGACTTTTACTGTAAACGCAGCAAAACAGGAACAGGAGATGTCAAGGTATTCAAATCCTAGTTTACATACAGTGAGCCAGCTAGTCGCCAGACTATTCCTGTTCACGGACAAATACGCTATATCCTATTTCATTGTAAGCTAAGTGTAGTAATCAAAACTCAGCCTCGTTTACTAAAGGGACTACACAAGTTCATGTTCAGTAGGATGGAAGCAGTTCCTTCGTACTTTGATAAGTAAGATGTAGTCCGTCTGCTAGACTGCCGACTTTGGTGCTGGAGACCAGAGTTCGAGCCCGGGGACGCGTCCACATCCTGTGACTCTGGTCCACATCCTGTGACTCTGGGCAAATCATTTAATGTCCCCGTGCCTAAAATGTGTAATGTAAATATGCATAAAAATGGTGGTGCATTTATGCAATGGTGTCCGCAGCCTGTGGGCCAATGACAAGAGGCGGAGGCGGGGCTTCTTAGCCAATGACGCGAGGGGTGGTGTCTCGGCTGAGTGCACGCGCCTACTCTTGAGTCCTGGGATTTGTCATAGTGGCTGAGGTGAGTCCAGTGCTGGGTCCTCTCCCCGGCCGGTGACAGCATGCAGACCGCCCTGTGCGGATGGAGCCGGCGCACCCTCCGCCCCGCGCTGTTGCTCCTGCTCTCGGTGGCCCGCATCTGCTCTCCCGGGGGCTGCGCGGCGTCCACCGGCGAGGCCTCTCTGCTCTCACCTTACTTCGGGACCAAGACCCGCTATGAGGACGTCAACCCGGAGCTGCAGGCGAACCCGCTGTGGACACGGGGCCACGACGGGGCGCTGCCCGCCGGTTGCACCCCGCTCCAGATGGTGGGCGTCATCCGCCACGGCACGCGCTACCCCACCCGCAAGCAGATCCAGAAGATGAAAAAGGTGCACCGGCTGATCGGGACCGGAGGCGGCTCCCAGTCCGCCCTGGTGCGGGACCTGCGGGAATGGCATATGTGGTACGACGACTGGATGGACGGGCAGCTGGTGAGGAAGGGGCAGCTGGACATGGAACTCCTGGCCGCCAGGCTTTCAGCATCCTTTCCCGCTCTCCTCACTAAGGACCGATTCCGGCGCCGCCAGATGCAGTTCATCACCAGCTCCAAGCACCGGTGTGTGGACAGCGCCAAGGCTTTCATCCGGGGCTTGTCACTCAAGTTCCAGGGCCAACAAGGGGCCTCGGAGGTGGATCTGCAAGGTACACTGATCACGTGACGTGTTCTCCTGTAAATATGTTTATGCACCTGTTCTATTCCTATTAGAGTACATCTACTGCTCTTTTGGATAGGCTACTCTGGAAAAAGAAGAGTTTCACTTTGAGTGTTTGCTAAGCACTAGCACTGACTGCTAAAGTCAGGGCACAAGTTCAAAACAAGCATTTGCATAGCCAATAGGTCTCGTTTTGGGGACCTTATAAGTATTTAGTTATGCAGCACAATATCATTGCATGGCTAAACACTTATAAGGTCCCAAAGACGAGACCTATTGGCTATGCTAAGGCTTGTTCTAAACTTTTGCAATCATTTTGTGGTACAGCATAATGCTTTTAGAAGAAAAATTGAGGACTATTTGTATGAAACTGCTAGGTGGCCCTAATGTATAATTCTTATCTGCGAATCACTATGCTCTTCACTACAGATAGGAGTAATAGTCAACAACATATTAAATGTCCTGCATCCATAGCAGTGGTATACTGTTCATCATGCTGGACAGTAGCTAAGGTATAGTTCACTTTGGCTAACATAAATGCAATTTGTGCTTACAATTATTACATGTCTCACAAAAGTAGCATTACACTAAAGTTCTCTCTGTTGTGGGCCAGACAGGGGGAGAGTTAAATGTTGAAGGCTCCCTTATCACAGGAGACAAAATGTTCTAGTTAATAACACTGTTAATGCCATCTGTTTTAAAATCTTCAGACAAAGAAAGCATATATTTAAAACAATCCACAATGCCAGATTATTCCCTTGGAAACTTCGGAACTCTCGTTCAATTATAGGGGAAACTAACTCTAACCCACTTTCTGGAGCCTGGCGTTCACCCTCCATTGTTGGCATCAGACACATCAGAGTAATGTATGGTTCCTCTAGCTGCAAGAGTAATATTTTACACTAGGTCTTCCATCATACAAGCAAATAATATCTTTCTGAGTAGGTGCAGTAGGTCGTAGCCAAACACCTGTGTTCTATGATTGGTGTAGAATTGGACACAGTGTAAAAAAACAGCCTCCTTTGTCCAGAAATGCCCTGGATGTTGTGCCCTGAACTGGAAAAGTTTCAGATATGGCTTAGAAAAAAAAATATATATATATATCTCACACTACACCTAAAAACTTCCAACACAAGCATAAAGACAGGGGTAGTCTAATGTTACCTCACTGGCATTTGTGTACCACATGTTATTATGCTGCTAATGCCTCATTCATAGCACTTAAGTGAATCTCATCCTATACAGTTTAATCATATAAACAAGTCCCTTAAAATATATACATTTTAATCATAAACCTGAAGAGCCCGAGGCCAAGTGCCAGTGTTCTTTACATTATGGCACACGTAGTACTGGATGTATGATGAGGTCAGCAAAAACACATCTATCAGAATACAAATAAAAAGATAACTGCGTGAGAATTAACATCCTATAATGATCAATCGGACTAGGTGTAGTTGTAGCAGTTATTACGACATTCTACAATCACAACACATCCGACAACTTAATAACCCATGAGAGCTATCAGCCAAAATCTACCTTGACAGTCGGAAGAGGAATTAATTAAGGGCGCCACTTCGGATTAGGGTCCGCAGCACAATGGTGGGCGATGTACAAAGTATTTTAAGGGCGAGAACCAGGCTGGCATAACGGTGGTAGTTTCTTGGCCACTGCTTGGTAAGAAATGAATACTGGCCTCTCTATTATATGCGTGGACAAACGCCCGGTCGAGAAGTACAATGTCCATCGTGGTTTATCGTAGGTTACATCAAGTTTTATCAAACTGTTTTAACATAAAAATAGAAGATAAAAAGTGCCTAAAAATCTGCAGCAATACTGCAGTGTCTGGGAAGCCCATCCCCCCTCCTAAACTCGAAGTCCGGCAATGTCTAAACTTCAAGCACTGCATAAGTGCAGACTCCCTTACTTACCTAGTGCCCTGAAGCGTGCGCCTGACCCCTCCTCTCGTTCACCTTCCACAATGTAGACCACGGACCACAGCCACTACGAGCCTTCCTGAATGACAGACAACCAGCAGAGCAGTCAGCTGATGCCATCAAGTGACGGGGAGGTGTTGCGTGGTCACGTGACATAATTCCGAAATAATATAGTCTCATTGCTTGAGACTCCACAGAAAGAGAAAGCGTTTTACTGATAAACTCTGATGCAGCAGTAAGCCTCACATGCACAACAAGCATTGGCCGCGCCGCCCTGATAGTGACGCGTCCGCGAACGTGAAATTGTTCTGCTTAATCGGGAAGAGAGGGGGGGGGCGGGTTGGCGTGGCCCTGAAAGTGACACGGGAAAGCAAAAGTGTTCTGCTTAATGAGGAAGACAGTTGTGTGTGCGCGCACGCGCCAAACTGCATTAAAAAAAGAAAACACGGGAGTGGTAACAAGATCTGTGGTGAGGGATGGAATTGAAGCGCAGCAAAGCGGAGAGAGGCACACAAGGCTTAATGAGCCATAACACAAACCCACATGGCGGCTGCGCGCGCGCACGCAAGTTTGAGGCCAGCAAAAGCCAATTGTAGCACTTTGAAAACCCCCTCACTAAATGCCTCGCAGGGCAGCGCACGCGCTGGCTCAGGCGCGACCTAAAAAAGAAGTGGCGGGGACTACCCAAGTTGGGTGCAGGCTCATTACCTAGCTGGTTGGGCATTAGCCCACACCACGCAAGACCTTATACATGTGATGCGTCAATGCTGGTAAAGGGATATAGGCCGTGATTTCCCACCCAAAGAATGGGAAAAGGCCTTTCATTATCTGAAGAGAATGCCAAATTCCGGTATATTCAGCAACATGTTTTTCACAGGGCTTACCTCACCCCTGCAAGCTTGCATAAATAAAATTGTTTGGGTCTTCTCCACTCTCCACCCGGTGTCGCGCGCTGAACGCTAATAGGCCACAAGGGGTTTCCAACCGGGTGCAGTTGGGTGCATTAAAAAGGAAAAAAGCACATATGGAAACTAACAGATTTCTCGACTTGGCCCTCCTCATAGCACGGCATTCCATAACGATGAATTGGAAGGCCCACACCCTCCCGACCATTCGCCACTGATGCGCAGCTATGATTAAGTAGGTCAAGGCTGCAGCAATGGCACTGATGAGGGAAGAAGTCAGGGGGCTGCGTAAGACCTTCATGGGATGGTCTATTGCACGAGCTCCTGACATTCAAAGACTCCCTGGTAGCTTAGACGGGAAACATCTCTCGTCTTTCACCCTTCATATTGGATTGCTCGCTGTCCTGCTGGTCCCTCACTCTTGTGATCCACGGGTTTTCCTTTGACGGACTGGATTCTGTTCACTGGGATGCATGAATATGCCTACTATCTTGGGAGGTGTGGGGATAAAACATAGAGAAACGTGCATTGTCTACTATGCTACTTATTAAGAAGTACTGTGAAGGCTACAGCGTCAGAGTTTGCAGGCTTGATGGCCTAATCCAATGTGGTGAGTTCTTTTGCTGTGATCTGTAAGATGAAATTGTTATTGCTCTCACATTTAAGAATTGAACTTGCTGCTCCTTCACCACATACTGTTTATGTAAGAACATCCTATTCATGTGAATATTGTCACCTAATACAGTATTGTACACTCTGTATGGCAATGAAAATGAATGCAATTTTCTTAAAAAATAAATCAATAAAAAGAGTGCAGGGACAGCTCCCTGTCAACCAGCCAACTATGATCTACCACTGCTGGCAGTACTCTTACCACAGTCCTGCCACCTTAATGAAAACGTTCCTGAAAAGCGTCAAAACGGTCACTTTATTCAGCAAGTTGCCCTGTTCTCTCTCTGAAAGAAGATAGGAGAGTTCGGCAGAATACTGGGCAGAGAATTGTCTGATATTGGACAACACTTAGCTAGTTTTGTACATGACCATGTAGATGAAAATAACGCGTTTTACAGACTATGCACTGAGTGCCTGCAATCAAACTTCCCAAAGGGTAAAATATACAAAACAATCATTTATTATTTTACCTACCAGGCTGAAAACTGGTTATGCAGAATATATAGCTATTTACATTATGCTTATATGATAAGCAGTCAGGAGCGCCCTTCAACAATCTCAAGCCATTGTAAATAGATCAAAATCCAAGCAAGTATTAATGTGAGTCCCATTAGTCCGCTTAGGGTCTTTTTATATGTTGTCCATTATTTTGAGCGCGAATGGCACAATCCACAAATACTGACACCAAAGGATGGAGTATTTACCACGTAAACTATTAGCATCATTTCATGATGATGAATGGAGTATGTCTGTCATTTTGAGCAAATAACACACATTGTCAATACAGTTACCACATGTTGATAATTAGGCATAACGGGATCTCGGAATCTGCAGACCTGATTACTGCATATTTTACTTCTTTGCCAAGATTCTTATCCTCAGGTAAATTGTGCCACTTTATTGGTGGAATGTTAAGGAAACATTGTAGAGGTGTCCGTTTGAATACACCTCACTTCTATGCAGAGAGGGACATTGGAAGCAGATGTCTTTAGAACCTTGATGAACAGTTCATCAGTGTGCAGTCTTCATCAAGGTTTATTCCAGCAACTCTGGCACATTTTCAGTTGTCCCCATTCCAATTATTTTACCTCATCCTCATTCACTGTAATGTTTATATAAATAAACAGTGCAGATACACCCGAAACACCCTTGCCATACCAAAGGCGTCTCCTCACGATGACCTCTTATTATCTGTTATTCTTGCAATGACTAATCATACTTTTGTGTACTGTGTTGTTGTTGGATATCAAAATGTATCTGTGTGGTTGTAACCTGTGGATTAGCCGGCTTTTGTGTGGTTATGGAGTCTTGTAACACATATAACGTTTGACTCCCTTAACTCTCGCTCTTATAAGCTCAGCCTCTGTGTGTATATGATGCCTTCGCACCTAATAAAATCTTAAACTGTGAAAGGCCTAAGCTGGGATACAAGTATCGGAAAAGGTGGCAACCTTGAAACGCCAGCACATTCTTTCCACATGAAATAACCATATGGTAAGGCGTCTCCTGCCTGTGGAATCTACACCACCTGCGTTGACCTGTCAGTGTGCCCTACTTAATGCTTCAACGTCACAGTTGTGCAGATTGGAAGTAACACTTAGCCAGGTTATCTTTAGCTCCCCCCTTGTATTTGGAAATTAGTTGTCAGAAATACACAAAGGAAATACCTTTTTGTGTGCCTACTTTATGAGATGCCTTTAACCAGGGTTCTGATAAGGGGATCATGAGGATGTGTGGGATATGTGGTGAAACCATGCGTGCCCCACAAAAGAGAACTAACGGTAGCAAGCTCTGTTGGGTTCGTTACATATAATTTGCTCATATTAAGTGAGGTGGTCACAGTGAAATTTCCCTGACACTGCTCTGTCTCGATCAATCAATCAATGTACTTTTTTCGGTTTGCTTGATATGAAACCATAAAAGTTGCAAGTTACAAAATGCATTATAATCACAGGTTAAAATTCACAATATACAAACACATTAAATGTACACGTTCCTGATTTATAAAACAGTAGTGATGATATAATTTCAATATTAACGAGATGGGGAGGGCATCATAGGAGATCCAATAAATAGTATAAGTTAATAAAATCATGAAATACTTTAACCAATTCATTTAGAGTTCCAGACATTTTCTATACTTTAGAGAACATTTCAGAAAACCGTCCACAAAAGGAATACATTCAGGGTTTAACAGTTGCAGGTAATAGAGAGCGGGACATACTTGCGCAAAATTTAACTTTTTTAAAAGTGTTTTTAAATAAAAGATCCTAGGCATTTCATAAAATTTACAAAAAAACAAAGTGCAGCAGGTCCTGTGGAGACAGGTTGTCGCAGCTACAGGGGGCTAGCACTTTCCCTTTATGACATCCGCTCGGAACAGCTAATAAGAGATGGAAGAGGTCCATTCTAAACCTGATTAGTAAAAATCTCTCGTAGGATGGTAACGGCCAAGATAAATATGGTTCCAAGTCTAATGAAGTTTTAGACATCATATATTTACGAACACTTGGCTTCAACAGTTCTTTCTCCTCTCTTTCCATTATTTTACGTAGGGTAAAAGAGTGTCTTACAAGTGCTACGTCTTCTTTGGTAATACAATCAGGTGTTAAAAACAGGTCCAAGCGTCCCAGCTCGCTAAAACACATCTTTAAATATTTCATCCATGGAATGTTCATCATGTGATCTAGGCCCATTATCTCTTTAATAGGTTTGTGTGTGAGATCAAGGTGTTTATCAAGCCAACATTGTAGCTAGAAAGTTACGGGACGCAAAGCCAAGATATCACTTAAATAAGGCGTACCGGTTTCTTCGTGTACTATTATGTTCGCAGTCCCCTTTGCAACACTCATTAGCTGTTTTAAAAAAATGTTTTCCGTCAATCTGTAGACTCTCAAGTCCGGAATATCCCCATAGGTCACTCCCATAGCTGGCTATAGATATGTTCCTGGCTCGATACATTTTTAACATTGCAGCCACTTCGCGGTTGCCCATTTTGGCTGCAAAGCCAAATAGCGCAGCGTTAGCCCCTGGCGACGTCTCCCCTTTTCTTGTTATGGAGAGCGACCCAGTTAGGCCGGTCGTCTAAAAGGACGCCTAGATACGAAAAGGTCGTGCATAATGGCACTCTATCACCATTCACCATGAAAGGATACTGTCGTTTTGGGCGCAGCCCTACCTGCATCACATAGGATTTCGAGTTATTTATGGACAGATCTCTTTTTGCCATAAACCCATGGAAAGCATCTAGTAGGGTTTGTAACCCTTTCAGGGTAGGTGCCAGGAGGACTGCGCCGTCTGCATATAGCAAGACTGGCAGGCCCCGCCGGCCCACATACGGGTAGTCAACCCCAGTTTCTAGTTCTAACGTGATCCCTCTAGGTCATTAATATAAAGATTGAAAAGGAAGGGTGCCAATATACACCCCTGATGCACCCCCTTTCAGTGTTAAAGTTCCTAGTAACCTTGAGGTCTATGGTGTATCTGATGTTTGCCTTAGTGTCTCTGTGCAGTTCCATCAGAAAGTCCACCAAATTAGGCTCAACTCCCACGGCCCTCATGGACTGCCACAGCTTTCCCCGGTTGACACAGTCAAAAGCGGACGAAAGATCCATGAAGGCCATATAGATGGTTCCTGAGTGAGCGATGGTGTACTTTCCTAGGACCAGGTAGAGATATAGGCATTGTGCCATGGTCGAGTGGCCTGGGCAGAACCCGTAGTGGATATCTGAGATGATCATCTTCTTCTTCTTCTCCTCCACCCAAGCAATCAATCTCTTCAAAATGACTACCCCTATAACCTTTACAACGGAGTCGAGCAGGGAGATTGGCCTATAGTACACAGTGCTATTGCGATCTCCCTTTTTAAATACTGGCATAATTGTTGAGATTCCCCAAGATGTTGGGCATCCTTCTTTAGCCACGGCGTTACCCACTGCGGCCAAGATCGAGGCCCAGAAGGAGGAATTTGATTTAAAAAGGTCCGGACGAATACCATCAGGGCCTGGGGCCTTCTTATTCGTAAGGTTGTTAATACCCTTCTCCATTTCGTTAACAGAGAACACAACTACATCCTTGCCCGATGGCATATCCGGCAAGTACGGCGGGATTGATATACTTTTAAAAATATTGACAAAGTGGGTCACCCATTTGTCCTCCGTTATGTTGGTACCCACTTCATTGGCCCCTTCCACTAAAATAGGCGATCGATTGATAATGCTCCAAAATCTGGAGCTGCTAGATAGGGTCAGTAGATCTAGGAGCTCCCTCCAGATTGCTTCTTTCATTTCCATTTTTCGGGTGGCCAACACTTTTTTATATAATTTTTCCGGAAATACCCATCTGGGTTCTGTCCCTAGGTGTTTCTTTCAGTCCCGCCTTAAGATCTCTAGCGACTTTAGAACAAAGGGGACAGAACCATTTAGGATCACTAAACACCCCGGGTTTCCCTGTGGCTGATAACATACCCCCCACTTTGGAAGCAATCTCTTCAAAAGCTGTAAGAATTCCAGTGGCCGATGTTTCGTCGTGGAGACAACAAGAGATTTCTGCCGCACAAACTTCTTTAAGTTTTTCATGAAAAAGGGACGGAATTACTTGGTTCCATTTTAACCGCCGCCCACCATCAATTGGTTGCAGCGTGTTAGTACCTCTTACTAAACCCTTTTTTCTTCATGATGCTCCCACCTATAGTGACACAGACCGGGTTATGATCGCTGAATGCACTTGGTACTATTAAAAAACCCTGAAGAAGAGATAAAATAGTTCTGGAGATCAATATATGATCTATAAAGGATCCACCTCCTCTGCCTTTATAGGTCGGTTCCCCTTGTTTACTAAGCGGAGAAGTATAACTCATTGCGGAGAACAAGTCAAACTTATTAAGCATATCATCAAGAACATTACCCTGTTTAGAGTGCTCAAAATGAAGCCCCGAAATCAGCGGGCAACCCAGTGTCCCTATATCATTAGATTTAGGATTGCCACATGGGTGCACATTAAAATCTCCTACAATGATCAAATTATTTCTAAAAAGGCCACATCGCTTTCCGACAAAATTATTCAGCTCGGTAATCCCACAACCCTCTTCTTGATGGGTGACGTTGTAGAAGTTTATCACATAAAAACTATTGTTTTTTTGCCCCAGGGAGATCGCCTGTATGTTTCTGTTTACAATAGGGACGAGATACAAAAAAAGGTACAAAGTTCCCCGGGGGATAGACAAGAAAGTGTATGTGTGTAAAGGAGGAGAGTAAAGGCAGGGAACAGGTTGTTCCCTTTTTAGAACTAGAAGGCCTCACACACCCAGTGCGCTAGATGTTATGCTTCATCATTGGCCTCCTGCTCCTCGTCAGTCTGGCGTTGCAATGTTTGACGGCGCTTAACAGGCGCTCTTTGTTGGAGTTCTTTTGTTCCAGCCAATGGTTGAGTGCGAGTGAGGGGTCAGGTGAAGGTGTAGTCGTGAGGAAGTGGTGGTTAAAAAAGGTGGGTCAGTTCACAAGGACCTTTATTCACGTGGCTGACTCCCTTGATTAAAAGAGTGGGAGGGGAGATAGAGACTGTAAGGGGCACAGCGGACTACCTCAAACCCTCTGTTCAGGTCGACCTGTTTCTTGCCCAACTGGCAATTTTTCAGGACCTCAGGTGCTCAGTACTAAGCAGTGATGAAAAACAACAAAGAAAAATAAAAGATGCAACCTCTCTGGGTCAGTAAGGGGGCAGGCCAGGAGGTCCTGCAGTAGTGTGGTGACCTAGAAGAAATGTATGGAAATAAGCTAAACATTTACAGTGGCGTTATCTCATCAACAATCGATCACCATAACTCTCCAAAACAAGTTCCCATACACAAGGAAACACAATCAGAGGGCATCTCTGCAGTATATGCCAGTGGTCAAATCAGTACACAAAAACAGTTTTAAGAACAGAAATGGGATGAAGACGTCACAGGATATGGAATGAAAGGGCTAATTCTTACCCTAGGGGTGTCCCTAATGGGCCCCGCAATCTGTTCCCGTGGGGCAGCACGATAAGCTACAGTACCTGAAAAGAGAGATACACGTGCACCGGGTGCTAGATTTATAAAATTAGGAGGGCCACTCGGAAGGTAGTGGATGTAAAGATGCCTTGGTATCAGGTGTCTAAGCATGATCGTAGTTGTACTCGCCCCCGATTCCAAGATCGCAGTGAGCCAACACAAGCCCCCAGTATCTCCTGATTGGCTGGCGTGCAGTGAAACCCCCGCATTGTTAGCAAGCGGACAATCAGGGCATGAAACATGGCAAGCTCAGCTCAACACAAGACAAGAGCCCTGTTGATAACGCCCCCTTGAGGTGGCGAGGAGATCTGAGGCAGCTAGCCAAGCTCCCTGACATTCCCCTGTGGCCCGACTTACAACATCAATGGGGGGTCACGTACACAGCCCACCGATCTATGAAAATGTCTGGCGAAGCCATGTCAATAACTCAAGTGGACCTTTGAAATTGGTTGTCGAATACCGCCAACGAAAAGCGGAAAGAGCCTGTATACCACACAAACCCGGCACTTAATACACGGACACAATGCTTACCTCTAGTGCGTGCAGCCAGGGCTCGTAAACCTACCCACACGCGTGGCGCTCCAAAGGTAGCGCGGAACAGCTGGTGCCGGTTTCCCGATACAACCGGGTTTAAGAGCTGTCCGTACTTCCGCGTCGAGAACTCTGCTAGTGGGTGTGGTCTCCGGCAATCATGTCTGCGCATGCGTCTAAGAGGTGCATTGTTGTCGTGGGAAGCTGCTAGTGTCAATTGGGTAAACGTGGCGGCCATCTTAAGGTGGAGTGTTTGAAAAACCCCAATGCCTGTGTAAACATACAGGGGGACAGTGCATCTTGTCATGCTAACAGTACAGTGGTGTAACCCAAGTGCCTGTGCAACCAAAATATATAAAAAAATATATCGAGGGACACTGCTTATACTAATCAACACAGTAAAATGGGTAAATCTAAAGACAAGATGCTAGTCACGGATAGCAGGATAAATCAACCTTGACCCCTAAAGGAGAAGGGGTCCAGATTAATTGATACAGCTAGTTGTCTGAGCAGGTGGTGGAACAGTGCCTACTTATCTAAATGGGGATCATCTAGACAGTGATGACCAAGAGACAGAGTCATTTAGGCCCAGTGTATCCAATTGGAGGCGATGTACCCATCGCTGTTCAATCCTGAATAGGGACGACCCTGATATTACATCTCAAGACCAAGGATGTGAAGATTGCCAAACCTCCCTTTGCTCTACCACTATTAGATGGGGTTGCTGGGACAAAAAAAGCTCTATACCCCACCAGCAAGAGGTTACAGTTAACAAGCCACGTCTCTTGATGGCATATTATCGAGAAGTGGCTGATGAATTGTACCCAAAGGGGGGTCTGCGACTTTCCCCGCCAACCCCGCGATGTTCCATGAGAGAACATTATGATCCAGGGTGTACTCATTTGGACCTAAAGTAACGTCCAATTGCTCCCCAGGGGAAATAGCCATTGTTTCTACAGGGGGGTTATTTCCCAAGTCCCTGCTCCCGGGGAAGAAAAAGGAGTTTCTGGAAATGGCTCCACAGACCGAGACTTCGATGCTGGGCAATCATCTTGAAGGTGCCAATCAGGGGGTATGCTACTGTTAACTTTGGTGGCTGATATGGTATGTTTCGCACATAGTCCGTCACAGTCATTAAGACCAGAGAGAGCTGCGTATTTGTTTGCGCCCACTGGAAACTGGGAATAGCCATTTCCACCCCAAGTGTGTACCCCGGTTGGTCTCAAAAGTAAAGGGCCCGGCCTCGATTGATTTTTGGAGTAGGGTGGCCTATCTTGTTGACCCATATTCCAGTTATCGGGCCGACCTGGGATCTCCCTCCTGTAACAGAAGCCCAGTGGCAGTATCTCTATAGCTTGGCCCCTGGAAACTGTTCCCATCTCCACTTCCCTGAATATGCTTTCTACTGGAGCAGGGCTGTTTAAGTTTATCACTATACAATCTCCCCTTCTAGCTTTTCTAAAACTACCCAGCCAGGATACTCGGCGAACCATGATAACATCATACACAGCCATGTGTCCTTCTACAGTATTACAGGACAGCCAATGAGTTACTTTATTTTTAGTTGGCTGTAATCCTCTTTGACTCCCTCAAGGAGAGGTGGTACATTACCCAGTACTATCACCAATGGGGTAGATTGTGGGGGTAGGTCGATAACGGGAAGGTTTCCCACACTTCTGGTTGTCTTTTCTGTGTTCAGACTTCCCTCTACCTGTGTTAATTGTACAGTGCTGTTTTTCCTGTTTACCCCTTCTGAGCATTTTTTCCCCGTAATTCCCGTAGATTTAATTCTTTCAGCCTCTGTGTTGTACTCCCTATTAGATGGGTCGTGGTATTGAACGTGACATCAGTGGTGGACTTTTATTGGGCTCTGCGGATTTTTGGGGGCGTAGGACAGGGCCGCTAGTTTGCATGCAGGCTGACAAACTGTCTAGTGTATGTGTATTTTCCGAGGTGGCCTTTTGCAGTTTTCCCAAGTTCTCATTTATTACCTTCAGTCTCTATTAGTGGAAGCATAAATGACTTCAGTATCTGTTCCACTTGTGCGACGAGGCCGTCAGGAATGTGTAATGCAGATTTTGTGCATTTAGATGACTGTGAGGTTGCGTTGGAGATGGTAGTTTTGGGTACGCTCTGCATAGTAATGGGGGCACTAGACGAAGAGAGGTTATCTAGGGGAGTTAAATTTGTCACGATGTTACATGTTTTAATTACCTTTGGGCATCGGCCCTTTTGTCTTCCCCCACCCCTCTTTCTTTTCCCAGGTTGTTTGGGATGTGTTACTGGAATTTGTGGTGTGGGCTCAACTAGGTCCTTGCTTGAGCTTATTTCAACAAGCCCACTCTCTGCCGATGATATACTACTACCTAAAGTGGTGTCCACAGAGGAGATGGTGTTACACCCAACTAATCCTGTACACACTTCTGGCAAACTGGCCCAGCTATGTCTCTGGCTACCAAGTTGTTCTGGGGTTACAGCGTTCTTGATGTTACCCAATGATGACCAATTTAAGCCAAGGGATCCTAAAGATAGCCGCTTCTCTGTGAGGGCTATCTCGCGTTCTAAGACAACCGCTGGTCTAGTGATAAAGTTGTCTAGTGTCCCAGTAATACTGCCCCCTATAGTTTTCGGCACTTTCTTCCTCCCCTTCCCGATCGTTGTCCCATAGTCACTGGTTGTAAGTTGACTTTGTGAAAGCAAGAAAATACCTGCACCTAAGTCAGTATGCGGGGTTCACAGGCAAGGTCTCTCGTTAGAATTGGGGGCACGTTAGGGGGATGGCCCAGCCCTGCCGCCTCCTGCCCCGAACGGCCGCAAAGGAGCCTGGGAGGTGTAGTCCCCCTCCACACTGCCCCGCAAAGGTGTAGAGCTGCGGCGGCGGGAGGGAGACCAGGACAACCAGCGCCAAAGCAGGGAACAAGGTGAGTTTTCAAAATGCCCCCTCGAGTGTCCACAGAGCACCCGCTCCACCGGGGCAGACCTCTGTTTAAAGCGCCTCCGGGTGCGGAAATGGCGGTGGCGGCTTCCGCCGCAAAGGAGCCTGGGAGGTGTAGTCCCCCCTCCGCACTGCGGCCGCAAAGGTGTAGAGCTGCGGCGGCGGGAGGGAGACCAGGACGACCAGCGGCAAAGCCGGGAACAAGGTGAGTTTCCAAAATGCCCCCTCGAGTGTCCACAGAGCTCCCTGCTCTGTCTCTTTCTCTCACACAGTGTCAAAACTTTAAACCAATGAATGCATTCTTTCACTTCACTTGCAAATGGTCACTTGGTAAAAAAATTTCTTCTGTGGTCATCCTGCTCAAATACAGTCTATAGCCTTCTAGAGTATTTAACCACATATTATAAACAGATTATTAATGCAGTTCACTCTGCATAATGTATTATTCTATCGAGAAACTAGGCTTGAGCATTGTCTCTTGAGAGTTTGTAGGGGTGAACAATAACAGTAACATTTTCAAGGAAATTTTTGTTTAGTGGGACAAATTAGAATTAGATATATCTGGCGATCTCTGGTGATACTAATGCCTAGATATTTAAATCCCCGCTCCTCCACTGGGACCGAACAGCTCCAAGTATCACTGGGCTGCCATCTTGCAAGGGGTAGAGACAAGAATTGTCCCAATTTTTGCGGAGCCCCAAGTAAGACCCAGAGACATTACAAATCTCCAAAATCTTCTTAATTGATTTCTCTGGCTCGGCTAAATATAGTAAGACATCTTCCGTATATAGCGAGACAGTGGCCTCCCAGTCGTGTTCCTGTGGAAAACTGTATTTTAAAATTGACGTCAGTTCTGTCATTTTGTCCTTTAAACCAACATTTTGCTTTGTTGGAACTATCTTCAACGTTTCACCCATTTACTCTTGGTGACAGTTGGCGTGTTTATGTGGCTATGAATTATTTACCTAGAAATCTTTCTCCTGATCTGTGACATGCCTTGTTGCTGCATAAAGAGTAATAGGTTTGTCAGCATTTGCTTGAAAACACCAGGCACTCCTATGATTAACCTTTGGAGTAGTGCTACACGCACTCAGTCTGGAGTAAATGTATGAGGCAAACTGATTTTTCTCACTTTTTAAATAGAACACGTTTCTAAAGCCTGGAATCTAGGGAATGCTAAAGCGATTCTGTTATTTTACTGACCTCTGCTGATCGTTTTCTATCAATACAGCGAAATAGAGGCAGTTGCTAGAAAAATAAAAAATAAAGTCCCTAAGCAGAACGTAATAAAAAGCGGAAGCAGACAAGCCATGGGGTAATACTCCACAACAGATCATCCAGACCTAAAAACCAGAAGGTATATTGAATTTAGCACAATTCTGACTCGTGCTGCTGGAAGGAGCTGAATGAATGAACAAAGACTGTAAAAATCTGCATGATTGAGCTGCAGGGATTGTAAAGGAAGCTGTAAGTTGACGGAAAAGGGAAAACCGGAAAACTGCTAGTTTTGCATTGCAAACATTTATTTATTTGTCTTGAGAGAACCTAGGCGACCATCTTATCAAAAAAGTTTCTTTTGAAATTCTTCTGAAAGATTGAAGGGTGCTTTCAAGGGCTGGAAAAAGTGCTTCAGTGTTACATTTCTAAATTTAGATTGTTAAATTCTGTGTGGAATTCTGCCGATCCAGTGACTTCTTTCTGAGCAGTGATGGGAATTTTCCGCCTTCTAATCTATTCCTGTCATTACAAGTATAGATTCAATTGGTAACTATATTGTTTAGTACACATAATCTAGCTTGTGACTATCAAATGACAAATGGTTTTGATTTCAGCCCCATCAACCTTCCATTGTCCCTCCCCACATTGAGATTTGTGCATTCCAGGAAGGAATTTAGGAAGAGTAGGGACCATTTTGGGTGCATAAGAGGGGATGCTATCAAAACAGCTTGAGTAGGGTTTGACCTGACTGGTATTGCAAATGATTGAGCGTCGTTTGTCTCGATCTGTGAGCGAACATACGTTCTAAAATGATAATAGGCATTCAAATAAATGTTTACACAGCTCATAATTGTTAAAACTTTAAAACGGGAGTTAAGAAATAGGACTATGACGCTTTTATTTAGTATTTTTTATAGTCATTTCCTCTACATGTTAATTCCACTGTATTTCATCAATAAAAGTTTTAGAAAAAGAGGGTTTCATATTTACTTTGAGAGGATATGACACCTTTTTTTAAAAAAAAAAGCAACATTCCTCACTTTGATGGTTCTCACCAACTTAAGACCCATTGCTAACTTCATTGTTGCTGTTGAAGATCATTGATAAGTTGCTTGTTATTTGGCATTGGACATGTTGGCAGATTTGGATGCTCCTCCTGTACGCTGTAGTTCTAGATCTTTCCTTAAAATTCAAGTAACCCTTCTAGGAATCAATCATGCAGCGTGAATGATCGATGAGACCTTGTTTTTATTTGATAATTCAATAGTTTTTGCTACTGTGGTTTAGCAGTGTCCAAATCTTTGACTGCCCAAATGCGAGTTTATTGAACGCCAATCCTGGCTCAACTTGGTTCCAGCTTGATGCAGTTAGTGTACAACAATGAGTGATCACAGATTGGGTTATGGTCATGTGTGGTTAAGGGGAACAGATAGCAGGAAATACATTCTGAACCGAGATACAACTTCATCTTTTTTTAAATAATTCGTCGTTGTGTTCAGTTGCTATATGAAGCTGACGGTACACAACTTGGTAAAAATTGGTTGCATTGATAATTTGAGAGTGATGGATGAAGAATGATGGATTACATCAAAACACAGCCAATACATATATTCCGATTGGGTGCTCCTGGTGTTACCCCTCAAAGGCATGTCAATAGGAGCCGACAGTGCCTAGAGCTCAGAACACATTTAAAGTATTTAACTGTTGAATCTCTTCTCTAGGCTCCAGTGTTTTCACAAATAAGATAAATCTGGGGTTTAGGATTTGCCAATGCTTGAAGGTTTAAGTTTTTGATCAAGGAATGAGGGTTCAAAGTATAACCCTTCCTGAATCAGCTTATCGCTGCTCCTGATTTCTCATTGCATGCTTGTTCTGATTAAGAGCTCAGTAGGTAGCAACCCATTCCTACTAGGCTTTCAATTGACATCAGAAGCTGACATTTTCTCTTTGCAGAAATTGTCTGCCTTGGTGTGGTCTTGTTCCTTTGATGTTGCTTGCTGCTTTGTATTGGGGTATAATTTTGTACTGGTCACTATATCTGTAGTCTGCATGGCTGGCTAACTGACCGGTTTTGCGCAAGTTTCTACAGTGTGCGCCCATCATGGTATTTATTAAGAAGGTACACATCAAAAGGGATAGTCGCAGGAGAACATATTCCTAAACCCATCTTTTGCAACTTGGAAATTGTTTTCTATCCCCCTGTAGTCACCACTTCTTGGCTTTTTCCCATCATTGATGATTTTTATTTCACTGCTCTAGACGGCACGGATACGCTGCCTCGAAATGAGGAGACGTGCTGTATTTACTGTAGTGGGCTTCAGCCCGCCCTTAGGCTTGCCATTTGCTGGCTCCCACATTGTTCTATTATTTTTTTTTCTCCCAGTTGGTCCATGACATGCATGGGTCATGCTTCTTCTGTGTGTTCGAGGCATGTGGGCTGCTGAATTCATATCTGTGCATAGATCGCCGCCTAGTGTTGGGTCCGGATGATTGCACATTGTTGTCCTGGAAGAGTCTTCGAAGTATCACGAGATAGGTGGCTCCTCCCCTGGACTACAGTGCGCATGGGCATCGACTCCATCCCCAGATTGTTTTTTTCCGCCATTGGGTTCGGATGTGTTTCGGTTCCCTCTGTCGGAATCGATAATTGTTTAACTTTCTTTACTTGAGACCAAAAGGTCTTTAGGACTCGCGTCGGTATTGTCTATCGTTCGGGTTCGTTTGTTCATCGGCTCCGAACCATTACTACCCTTCCGCGTGCTTTCGGTGCGGACGGGCCTACACGACGGTCCAGACTACTTCATCATGGAACAAAGTCCATTTAATAGGTGCCCGGTATGTGCCTCAAA
Source organism: Lissotriton vulgaris (assembly GCF_964263255.1). Lineage (NCBI taxonomy): Eukaryota > Metazoa > Chordata > Amphibia > Caudata > Salamandridae > Lissotriton > Lissotriton vulgaris. The sequence goes on along the minus strand of NC_141693.1, from coordinate 521,708,332 downwards.
GTACCCACATATCGACGTGCACCCAGTGTGCAATAAGTGCTTATCGCCGGACCACGACGAGGCCAAGTGTATGGCCTGCTCAAAGTTCCGGTCGAAGAAGACTCTCAAGCTCCGCAGGGCCGCAAGACTGCAGGCCCAGAGTTCGGCACCCCCTCCAGCGAACATCTTCGAGGAGTATGTAGACGACGACACCATCCAGAATATCTCAGACTCTAACCCGGCGTCGGAGGTCGAGGAGGACTACGACGCGGAAGACGGGGAGTTCGAGGAAGTCGTCGAGGAGGTAGGGTAACGCCGTGCGGTGAGAACAAGGACGGGCTGCCAGGAAGGAAGGAGCAGGGAGGCCGATTGCAACAATATTGAGATCACCAAACAGAGGAGGAGAATCACGAAACATTTATCGTGTGTGGCACACATCCTTACCTAATTGAAAGAGGTTTTGGATTTTTGCAACCAGCACTCCGGCTCCCACGGGAGAACAGTGCCAGACGATCGACTATATAAAACGGTGGCTCCTCCTGGCAGCTAAAACACGGCAGGAATATAGCCTTATTAAGGCATAGAAGGAGGGTATCAAGTCCCCTACCATATTCTAAAATAAGACGATCTCTAAGCAGGGGAAATTGAATTAACCCACGATTAGAGACAGAGCAACTTTGCGAATAACCACTAGCAAAGCCAAATCCACCAGCGGTCCAAATTTTCTAAAAAAGGACTCCCCGTGGAACCAACTAGTTCCATCCACGTGGATAATAAATCCATTTGGATTAACAAGAATCAGTCCTGATGAAGGTGTACTAGAGAAAGCCGAAACGCCGCGTCGACCTTTTGATTCTGTGATATTTTATCCAAGACATTGTGATGATCATGTTTATTGCTAAATGTTTTTAAAGTGTTTTTAATATTTTGTAAAGTGTAATAAAATTTATATACTGTTACCAAACACATGTGGTGATATGCTTTTAATCAAAAAACCTGTTTAATACTTGTCGTAGTGTTGTAACTAGATGCACAGTAGTGGTTCAAGATAACTGAATCAACTTTTTTAGAATCTGTCACTTTCCCGTGTCTACTCTACAAACTAGCATATACGTAATTTTCCTGATAGGGACAAACAATTATATAAGTGTGTACCTTTTTGCCTTTTCAATAAGTGTGTAATTTTTGCCTTTTCCATGGTATTCATGCCCCTCGTTTATTGACAATTATCATAGTCTATAATGGTGATGCCCATTTGTCCAACACTAAAATAAGACACCATCCTCACTGTCCACCGACTCCGGACGTCTGTTCTTTTCTTAAAATTACTTTCCCCACCGTCCTCTATGATTTAGAGTGGGGTCCTCCTATTTGTTTACACAGGGGACGACGACGGGGCCATTGCCACCGTAGAGGATAGCTCGGAGGAGGAGCTTCCTCACACTGACTCCGGGGTCAGCTCACTTTCTAAGGCCCAGGCCGAGGGATCGCCTTCGGGCCTTACCCAAAGCCTTGATTCCTGTCCCACGGCTCCGCCTTCCGGCCCGGCCACGGACATTGGTACGGCACCACTCACGGTGCAGAAACCGAAAGTGAAACCATCGGTGTCGACGCCACCCGTATCGAAACCGAAAGCGCAAGTCGCACTGGTCGGGTCGAAGACTTCGGAGGCCTCGGCGCTGAAGAAATCCAAGATGGCCGTCAAGCTCAAGAGCCACGCCAAAATGGCCGATCCGAAGACTACGGTGTCGAAGGCGAAAACGGTCGAAGCGGCTGCGTCGGCGCCGAAGTTGGTCGACGCTCTGAAGAGTCGCATCGACACCAAGAAGGTAGACGACCATAAGAAGGCCCCGAAGAAGCGGCAGGACGACCCCAAGTCTCTAACTGCCCCGCTTCCACTCGACAAGGCAAAGGGGGGAGCTGCGTCGGCTCCAAAGACTGCGTCCTTGGTTGCCGTTCCAAACCCGGCTTCGGAATACTCTCTCGAGCCGGTCCGTCCCTCCGCCTCGTTCACCAAGAAGGTCACGGAGTCCCTTCAGCGTATTAGGGAGGGGGCCGCGGCGGTCAAGCCGAAGGACACTGTGCCGCCCAAGCCTCTACAGAAACCGGCGAAGGCGCAGACGCCGATTCTGTTCACGTTGCCGCCAAAGACGGCGCCGAAGGCTTTCACTGCGAAACCTGGGGCCGGAGTGCCCTTGAAGTTATCTTCGACGCCGAAGGCATCGCTAGTGGTTCCAAGCCCGCGCCACCAACCACTGGCAGAGGAGGAGCGTCGAGAGGTGATCATCGACGCCAACACAGGCAAGCTCTCTCTCCTTAAACGGAAGATCACCCCTGAGCCAGCTTTAGAACATTTCCAGATCCCACTTAAGAAGAAGTTGGACTCTGCGGGTGCATCTGCCCCTTTGGAGCCTGCATCTCCACAAAGTCAGGAACTCTCACCCACTCATTCTAATGTTGAGGAGGGTGATGGAAACGATGAGGATGAGTATGCTTATCCAGTTTACTCAGACCCAGAGGATGTGACTGAGCCATGGTCTGCCGGGGGCGACCCCTGGGACCCTCATTCGGGACAGGAGCCTCAGCTTTTTGCAGCAAAGACTTCCCCAACAGAAGACTCTGCGGCCTTCAACGCTCTGATTGAAAGAGCTGCAGCCAATCATGACGTCGATCTCCATGCAGACCCAGTAGACGTCGATTTTCTTTTTGACACCTTTTCAGTGGCTGAAAAAACTGTTAAGACATTGCCAATGCTCAAAGGGGTGTTAAAACATGCGCCAGAGGTTTTCAAGGAGCCCACCCGAGCAAGAGTCATTAATCCTCGTATTGACAAGAAGTACAAGGCAGCGCCCACTGATCCAACATACATCAAAGGACAGTTGCCACTGGATTCCTTGGTTGTCTCCAATGCACGCAAAAGAGCCAACTCACAGACTACGGGTGATGCTCCTCCCCCAGACAAGGAATCAAAAGTGTTTGAGGCTTCGGGGAAACGTATTGCTGCACAGGCAGCAAATATGTGGCGCATATCCAACACACAGGCGCTACTTGCGCGCTACGACAGGGCACACTACGACACTCTAGAGACCCTTCTACAGCACTTGCCAGATCAATATAAGGAGGCAGCTGAAATGTTGATTCAGGAGGGGAAGCTTATCACCAATGCTTCAATTAAGTGTGCTCTGGATGTGGCAGACACCGCCTCAAGAGCAATAAACACTAGCGTTCTACTGCGTAGACATGCATGGCTCAGAATATCAGGTTTCAAACCAGACATTCAAACTACCATCCTAAACCAAACTGTCAATCCAGACCACCTGTTTGGCCCAGAAGTGGATGCCACCCTCGAAAAAATGAAAAAAGACACTGACACTGCTAAATCTATGGGTGCCCTGCAGTCCCAGCAGTTTCGGGGTGGTTCCTTTCGCCGCTCCAGTAACAGAGGCACCTCAAGGGGTCAAGCGTCACAATCCACGCAATTCTATAAGAGTAACACCCAATCCTCATATACCAACAAGGGTCGGGGTGGATACCGTGGCAACAACATCAAAGGCAGAGGACGTGGTAATAACAGCTCCAGGTCCTCCACCGCCAGTAAACAGTGACGCCTTGTCAATGCCCCCCGACCACGCAACACCGGTCGGGGGGAGACTCCAGCAGTTCCTGCCCGTGTGGAAGTCCATCACCACGGACAGGTGGGTCAGATCTCTTATCCAATATGGTTATTGTCTGGAGCTCACATCCACTCCACCCAACATACCCCCAAAGAGCCGTCCTATGTCTGGCGAGCATTTGCACTTGTTGCAGCAGGAAGTCAACGTCATGCTGCAAAAAGGCGCAATAGAGCTCGTGCCCCTGCAGGAAAGGGGTACAGGAGTTTACTCCCTGTACTTTCTGATTCCAAAGAAGGACGGATCCCTCAGGCCCATCCTAGACCTCAGACCTCTCAATTTTTACATTCTGTCGGAACATTTCCATATGCTCACGCTGCAGCAGGTTCTCCCACTGCTTCGGCAAGGGGACTTCCTGGCGACTCTGGACCTCAAGGATGCGTATTTTCACATTCCCCTGCATCCTTCTCACAGAAAGTACCTAAGGTTCACCATTCAGAACCAGCACTACCAGTTCAAGGTTCTGCCTTTTGGGATCACCACAGCGCCAAGGGTCTTCACAAAGTGCCTAGCCACGGTGGCGGCGCATCTGAGACGTCAAAACATCCACGTCTACCCCTATCTGGACGACTGGCCTATTCAAGCCAAGTCGGCCCAGCAGTGCGCCGACCACGTGTCCCAAACCATTCACCTTCTGCACGATCTGGGGTTCTCACTGAATTACCCAAAGTCCCATCTCCAGCCCGCTCACATACGGCAGTATCTGGGTGCAACCATAGACACTCTGGCGGCCACTGCGCAGCCCAATTCAGTGAGAGTCGACAGCATTCAGTCGCTGATCCAGAGATTCAGACCTCAACACTCGCTTCCAGCATGAGTGTTCATGCAGTTGATAGGCATGATGGCCTCCTGCATCTCCATAGTCCCACACGCCAGACTACATATGCGTCCGCTTCAGGAGTGCTTAGCACGTCAGTGGACTCAGGCTCACGGGCAGTTGAAAGACCTAGTGTTGGTGAGCGGTCGGGCATACAACTCTCTGCATTGGTGGAATCCACGAAACCTTTGCAAGGGCCGACCGTTTCAAGAGCCTGTGCCGCAGATCATCCTGACGACGGACGCTTCTCTCCAGGGATGGGGAGCGCATGTACTCCAATACACAGTGCAGGGACTATGGATACTACAGCAGAAGAAGATGCACATCAATGTACTAGAACTGATGGCGATCTTCATGGCCTTAAAGGCATTCAAAGTACATCTGTGCAACAAGGTCGTGTTGATCCGGACGGACAACATGACGGCCATGTACTACATTCAGAAACAGGGGGGAACACACTCTCCGCAGCTGTCTCATCTGGCTCAGAGCATGTGGAAGTGGGCCATTCAGAGGAACATCTTCCTCATGGCAGAACACCTCCCAGGCAAAGACAATCAGATGGCGGACCTGCTCAGCAGGCACAGCCACCAAATGCACGAGTGGGAGATACATCCATCAGTACTCCAGCCGTACTTCCAAAGATGGGGTCATCCAGAGATAGACTTGTTCGCCACAAGGGAGAACGCAAAATGCCAAAGCTTCGCCGCCAGGTTCCCACACCCGCTATCGCAGGGCAATGCGATATGGATGAACTGGTCAGGCAGATTTGCGTACGCTTTTCCCCCAGCACCCCTGATACCGCTGGTGGCGCGCAAGCTCAGGCAGCACTCGATGACTCTCATCCTAGTTGCTCCAACGTGGGCTCGCCAACCATGGTACACCACGTTTCTGGAACTTTCCGTGGTACCGCATCAAAGGCTTCATCTCACACCCAGCCTTCTGACGCAGAGCCATGGTGACATTCAGCACCCAGATCCGCAACAGCTCAACCTGGCGATCTGGCTCCTGAGGTCCTAGAGTTTGGCTACCTTAACCTTCCTCCCAATTGCATGGACATCATTCGGGAGGCAAGAAAGCCCACTACTAGAGCATGTTATGCGGCTAAATGGAAGCGGTTTGTCATTTATTGCGCAAACCACAACATTAATCCACTAGATGCTTCCATTCAGAACATCATCTGTTACCTGTTCCATCTGTACCAGTGTAATTTGGCATATACTTCCATCCGCATTCACCTGTCTGCGATGGCCGCATACCTCCAGAATAGACAGCACCTTTCACTTTTCAAAGTGCCTGCTATCAAAGCTTTTCTGGAAGGACTCAAAAGGGTCATTCCACCACGGACTCCACCAGCTCCAGAATGGAACCTCAATGTGGTTCTTACAAGACTGATGGGTCCTCCCTTTGAGCCACTACATTCTTGCGAACTTCAGTTCTTGACTTGGAAAGTGGCTTTCTTAGTAGCAATTACATCGCTACGGAGGGTTAGTGAGCTGCAGGCCCTCACAATCCAAGAGCCTTTCTTCCAGGTTCATGCTAACAGGGTAGTGCTCCGCACTAACCCTAAATTTCTATCCAAGGTTGTGTCTCAGTTCCACATAAACCAAACAATTGAGTTGCCGGTGTTCTTTCAAAATCCTGAGTCGCTGGCGGAGCGGATGCTCCACACCCTTGATGTTAAAAGGGCCCTAATGTATTACATTGATAGGACCAAGGGTTTCAGAAAGACTAAACAGCTTTTCGTTGCCTTTGCGCCACATCACAAAGGTAACGCTATTTCCAAGGCTGGTATTGCTAGGTGGATCGTGAAATGTATTCAAATCTGCTATGCAAAGGCAAAACGCACTCTTACAATTCCACACAGAGCCCACTCCACCAGAAAGTTGGGGGCCTCTATGGCCTTCCTTGGAAACATTCCCTTAGAGGACATATGTAGAGCAGCCACATGGTCTACCACACATACATTTACTAAACATTACTGTGTAGACGTGCACTCTAAACAGCAGGCAGCTGTAGGGCAGGCTGTTCTCAAGACACTTTTCCAAACTGCTGCAGCTGGCACGGGCGGCCGCCGCTAATGGAGGGACTGCTATGTATTCTATGCACAGATATGAATTCAGCAGCCCACATGCCTCGAACTGCAAATGCTACTTACCAGTATGCATCTGTTCTTGGCATGTAGGGCTGCTGACATTCATATCGCCCGCCCTCCTCCCCGGCGCCTGTAGCAGCTGCAGTGTTTACATATCATTTCATGGCATGGTCATCATTCACTTAGTTCACTCCATCTCGGCCACAATGGCTAAAAACAATCTGGGGATGGAGTCGATGCCCATGCGCACTGTAGTCCAGGGGAGGAGCCACCTATCTCGTGATACTTCGAAGACTCTTCCAGGACAACAATGTGCAATCATCCGGACCCAACACTAGGCGGCGATCTATACACAGATATGAATGTCAGCAGCCCTACATGCCAAGAACAGATGCATACTGGTAAGTAGCATTTGCATTTCTTGTCCTCGAGCAGCAACCAAGTACACTATACCTCCACTATAGCTCATGTTATGATCAATTAACAAACTTCTTTTTGCTTCGTTTACGAGCCAGGTGTTCTCATTAGTGCCAAGCCATTTATTTTTCTTCATATCCCATGCGCCTTCCCTACTGTTCTTGCTTTGGTTGCTCTGCTTCCCCTACAAGCCGCTTCCTCAGAGCGGCTGCCTCTGCCTCCCGTAGCCTCGCCGGGCCCGACGGGTGCTTCTATTCGTCCCCTCCCCCCTGTCCTTGGTACTCCTGTGTTCAGCTTCTGCTCAACCCCCTGTCTTCCCTGGCTGTCGCTGCTTGCTCTCCTCCCCCTGCTCTCGCAGGATAGACTCTTATTGCCTCTCGCTCCATCTCCTCAGGCTACGGCTGCCTCCTCCCCACCCCTGCTTGTCAGGCTCTTTCCTCCTCTGCCTGCAGCCCACGCAGCACTACCACTCAACTCCTCATCCCCATGTGGGCTGGTGCTACAATTCTCTCTCTCTCTCTCTCTCTGCAGGGCGGAGCTGTCCTCCCTCTCCACGCTTGGGATGCTCCCAGTGCCTGGACACACCCTTCCAGGCTGCTCTCCTTCATGGGATACCAGCATGGCAAATCAGGAGCCGCTGACAACCGGCTCATGGGAACCTTAGGGAGGTGCAAGGACCCTCAGTGAGTGGCCGCCCATTACCTACCACTTGTTTCCCCACCCCAGTGTCTTTATGTGTATTTTATACGATCAATAATTACCCCACTGCCCCTAACCATGGTGTGTGTTTGTGATGTCATGGTGTTATATTCACTTGTGCAGCGCTAGTTCAGAGAAGCCTTCGCAGTGAGGTCTTTCTTCAATCACTTTGAGAAGAGGCGGGGCTACTCATAATTTTGGTTTTGTTTCCGCTGTGCGGCTGTCTCCGCCTCCCTCCCATTCTACACAATTAAATGGGCGTCAAGGTATTGAACTGCCTGGCCTCACTCTTATCCCTACATCTCTGTGCTTTCTTCTTCATATTTAGAGCATGACTCCATCTCACGTTTGCCCAGTTAAAACCAAAACAGATCTAGCTCTGTTTTGGTTCGCCCTGTGTGAACTTCACTGAAATACCAGTAGTTCCAGGACTCACTATAAAATCCGTGAAATGGGCGCCAATGCCACTGGTCCTCAGTAAAAGGCAGTTATATTTGGGGTGAAATGAGCTGTCACACTCTTAGTCCAGATGACTCTGCATCTGCCACCTTAATGATAGGATACCCCCCATGAGCCATGGAACAGAATTTATATCCTTTTCTGAATTCTAGTAATTTCAGTGACCTAACACATCTACATCACAGCAATGTGGACAATGCGTTAATGTTCTTCCGAGCGTATTTCTTGGAGGAGGGGGGTATTCGATCTGAATTTTAAGTCGTATAGTCAACGAGTTTCCACAAAAGTTGCTGCTTTTTGATTTCTATTTAAACTATTGGGATCATTTACAATTTCCGATTGAAGCATCAATCCTAACAATCTTTTGAGTTAACATTGCTTACTTCTCTAAATTGGCAACCACACTCCTATACATTACTTAGCATTAAACTAGATGTCACAATGTGGACCATAATGTTATGTGGAGTTTCCTGCTGGGGTAAACAAGCTGCACCCTGGGCTGCAGCTGAGCAGAATATTTTAGGTGCAAACCAGCGTGCTGGGAGATGTGTCGGAGCATTAAAGCTCTCCACAAGGTCTCAGCAGTATTAGAGCTATGGGCGTTGGCAATGTAAATGCATTTGGGTATTGCTCTGGGCTATTTTTAGTGAATACACAAATCATTAACATTGCCAGCGCCTATAGCTCTCGGATTTCTGAGACCTATTGGCTTTGTTTGTTGCTCTTTTTATCATATCCACAAATGTCATTCCTCAGTATTTCACGAACATGTTTGCCAAGCTTTCTAGATGCACATCTTGCACCCTCTTTATCAAAAGACCTTTTGCTCATCTTTTACGGTTCTCTTACCATGCGCATTGTCTCTAATGTTTGAAATACGGCTACCATCAAACCTCTTTCAAAAAACCTTAATTAAATCTATCCGATTTGGATAATTTGCAGCCTATTGCTCTACTTCAGTATCTTCACAGATTTCTGGAAAAGCTAGTTTTCAATCAACTCCATAGTTTTGTGGAATTGCTCCAGAGGTCTCATGTGCATCATTCCACAGGGGACATTTCATTATTTCTTATTATTCATCTTATGTATGCAACTATAGCCAACCTCTTCCATTACCAGGGAACTAGAACTTATATTTACACAAACAGTGGCAGATGATTTTTGGGTTGTTTAATTTACCAAAAATGCAAATGATTTCCTCCTTGGTGGCAAGTTTATCATTACCACGATGGTGGATGTCAGCTGACTTTAGGAAGCTTAATTTTTCTGTGATTGAGCTACTTAAAGCCACTGAACTTTTTTTTTTTTTTTTTACATTTAAAGAACTGTCTTGACCCTGTACAATGGGTTCTCCTACACCAGTGTCTACTTTCGCAGCCTTGACATGCATATACCTGTGTAGCATAAAATACCCAAGTTGATCCAGTTCATGATTTTTTTCAGTGGAATGCCTTCCAATATATTTTGCCTTTTATTGATCAGCATCTCATAATCAAGTCTGTAGGCAGAGGTCAGGTCTTATGACTTAAGATATGGCTTCCTTGTCAATCGGAAGTCCTTAGAGACTCCTTCCTCTTGGTTATCTTTAATATAAATGTAAAATATATGGCGCACTGTTTTTTACCAACAACCAGTTGTATGTGCACAAAAATATCTCAAGTTACGTTTGATGTCATTGAGTCATTGCGACTGAATATCAGTCAGATGTTGACTCCACCCCGTCCTTTCCAATTTAAAGTTTGAGTTTAGCCTCAAGTGCTGTTTAGCACAACTGGAAACTAAAAACCTTCTGGTGTTTCATTGACCTCTTATGAGCAATCGTTTCCTTCACTGGTTTAACATTAGAATGACTGTACCCCGTTTCTCACTCAAACTTAAGATGGGGTAGTTGATGAGTCACTACGGGTTGGACATATTGGATGCTACCCAGCAACCCCTGACGGAGAGGAATATGGAGTGCAGCATAGCCCCAAGAAGCGATAATTGATTATTTGAACATGAAACACAGATACTGTGTCTCTGATGGTATACTGCTGGGAGATGTACTGTGCCTTTTAATTGCTCTCTTGACTTTTCGTTGAATCATTGAAGCTGCTGCAACAATGCTTTTCTTGCACGCTCCTTCTGCAACTGTTGTTATAGTTATGATGATTGTATGCTTGCCATACATATAAATAAAGATATTTATAAAAAAAATTATAAATCTAAGATGTGGGTGATGTGCATTGCATTGAGTTCTGTGTTGTGTTACTGCAGCGCTACACGTGTTAGACTCGTAGTCACTCCTATCCAATGTCTTCAGGTGGAAAAGGACTGTCCCAAGTTGTTATATGGCCTTTAAGAATAGATCCTTTTCCTGAGGAACAAAGTGCGGCCAGCAGATATTGTCCTTGTTGTAATTGCCAGCCTTATGTGAATTGCCACCATGATGTAGTCCTGGCACATGTTAACTTGAAAGTCCTTCCTGCTGTCCATCTTGCCTGTTGGGCTGTAAGAGCTTTTGACAGTACTGGAGGCAGACTATTCACCTACCAAGTGGCTAAGATCTATAATTATCTCCTTCCCGACATCTTGCGATATCTCTCTCATCCCACACAGTTTAAAAACCCACCAATTGGCTGTCGTAGGTTAATAGAATCGCCTAGAGACTTCTTTCGACTTGCATTGCTCTACGCAAGTGTTGCCTCTCACTCTCCGGGACCACTGTTTCCAAAAACGTGTGTTAAAAATATAATTTGGAGCCACTGAAAGATCGAAGACACTTTTAGATTTTACTCAACAGGTTTAATAGTACCACAGTTTGTGCTATTTCTCATCTAGGCAAAGCGACTGGTGCTCCTATTTGCTAAAGTAATGGAACCTAACTTATGAATTTCAGAAGGATAAAAGGTTGAGTTGCACCTGGAATGCTGTGACCTATAGATCATATATCTGATATCAGAGGGGCATGCTTACCTCGTTTAAGTCTTATATGAAAAATTATTATGTCCAAATTATGTCTCTTTTTGGGATAGCCAAAAAATGTGATTATATATATTTTTCTTCTAGTGTTTGTCAACATGCTGTATAGAAACAATATGCCACACTCCAAAAATTGAGTGCTAATGAAATACAAATATGCAGATTATGGCGAAGAAAATAGGATGGAGAATTGATGATAAAGAGGAAACCAGGGTTTTCAAAAACTATTGCCCTTGTATTGTGCAGATTTATAAAAGACTTTAGTGCATACCCTGATCACTGGATGTTTATGTGTACTGATGTATATGGAGTAAACTGATGGACTATCTAACATCCATGGTTTTTTACCACCATAGATGGCCCGGGCTCCGAACCTGTAATTAATGATTACTTGATGCGGTTCTTCGACCACTGTGAGAAGTTTGTCACCTATATAGAGGAGAATGACACAGCAATGCACCAGGTGGACGCCTTCAAGGAAGGACCGGAGATGAAGAGAGTTCTGGAGAAAATGGCAGCTCTCTTAGATGTACCTTTGAAGGATCTAAATGCAGGTAATGCTAATGTTTTTGTATTATCTGTAAGACTATACAGGCATTTGTATTAAAAGAATCTTAATGTGTGGGATGCAGTTTTTTTATTCCTGAAACAGAAGGCCGAATCAAATTTTTATTACAGATTTATGTAGATATCCTATGTGAAATGGGAGTTGTGCATGAAGGACATGAACATGTTAGAGAATTAAGAGATCTCTGCACTGGCAATTTGAGCAAGGAAAGGATGCCCATGGGCAACAAGACCTAGACCAGAGCTTCGTCGAATATTATCTTGCGTCCTTTGAGTTCACCCATCCGCTTCTTCTGGGTCAGTTTATGGTCTTCATCAAGCCTTTGCATACAAACATGGATCAAGCAGCCTGCAGCTAAGTAGGAGCCCTAAAACGTTCAAATTAGTCTCTGAAAAGCCAGTTCCAGCCCGCTCCATTCTCAGCTTAATTATTGTCAGCACTTGTATCTAAAGTCCGTCCTTTAGTTGCACTCTGACCCAAGGTAAATTAGTCTTCCAAACACTATTTGTGCACTGACCATTTCACATTATTCTGAAGCAGTGCTTCATGTTTAAAATAATATGTCCTAAGGACCAAAGAATTTCTCAGAAGCCTGCGCCACAGCTGAGTGTTGGGTTTGCCGAACACCAAGGCTGTCTAACCTTGATTCCACCTCATTCATCCTCCATTACACTCTCCTTGCCATATTACCTCACTCTGCAGGTTTTTTTTCCGCCATGCTTTTTGCTTTTGTTACTGTTTTCCTTCTTTCTGTTCCTCCTTTCCATTTTTGTTACCTTTCTTTCTCTTCTTCTGGGTCAAAGTCTGTTGATGAAAAATATGTCCTGGCCCCCCAAAAAAGAGTGCTGGTGGGCCTCGCTCTCAAACACCTGCTCACATTAAGCACTGTATTGAAATCAAGATAACATTGGTCTCACATGCAGCTTAACTTTATAAACTGTAGACATGTAAACTTAATGCACAAATGAATAGATAGTTGGGAAAAATGAGTCTTAAGTTGTATTCAGATTGTATGCCGATGATGTAAGCATTACATAAGGAAATGTAAAGTTAGGGTTCCATCATGAAACAATACATAGGAATGATTACGTTTGATCCTTGTGTACCCATAACCACCTTGGTGATGAGTAAGGTGTCTTTAGGTACCCATTCCACAGAAAACTGCTAAATGGCATATTCAATATTGTATGAATACCCGTGGTATCAATGCACTTATAAGTTCACATGCACTGCGAGTGAGTTACAGAATGCACGGTCCAAGTGACAGTGACTGGTGAAAAGGAGCCCAGGCACAGAGTAAAGCAAATAAGCATTGTTATAAATCAATTTATTCAAATATTACCAATTTGCTAAAAAAGGTTAATTGAGGAGATGAGACCCATGTATTAATTTGATCCTCAATGCTGTTGGGTTTGACGCATGTTGCCCGTTGTAAGACGTATTTGGATCATTTTCTCCGTAATATTCCGATTTGTACTGGGTTTGAACAGGGCCAATTCAGGATCAATGGAACAACACTTTGTGTCTCTTTTTGGGAGTTTGCACACATTCTGTGGGAGCAGCTTTCAGGCTGTTTGCCTCATTTGCTTTGCGTTGTCCTACCAGGGTAGTGTCAATTTGTATATGCAGATAACTTGATTTGGTGGTATGTCCTCTTTCTCTTGCCACCTAGTTCTCACTTTCATTTTGTTGATTACTTGTGTAGACATTAGAACATTTGTGTCAATTGTGTACATGTTGAGCATGTAGAAGAGGTCTGTGTTGATTAGAGTGACAAATATCCTTATCTGTTCTATCAGGGTATTGGAGCACGTAAAGAGACTGACCTACAAATAATCCTTTTAAGGGGCCAATGTGTTCCGATAGCAGGCTGTAGTGTTGCACCCAGGCTTCCTGACCAATCACAGTGCTGCAGTGCATTGTTGTGATTGGTCTGAGCATCCTGGTTGGACGCTCAGCCAGGGAATGGGGGCCTGGGCATATTTTCCACGCAGGCTTTAATGCAGCCTGCATGTAGAACAGGGAAAGTGCGCATCACTGGTATGGGCAGCTCGAGAGGACTGACCAAATAGTCTTTGCACACTGAAGGGTGTGCAAACCACTCCTCCCATGCTCCGAGAGCAGGGCAGACCCGGCCAGGAAACATAAAATGATAATAGCTCAAAGGTATTATAATTTTATATTTCCTTTACTTTGCACTGCTCAAAAGCAGTGCGGCGACGCTCCTCCACCATAGCGGAGGAGCCGCCACTGTAGAGGAAGGGATGACTCCATCATCCCTAGATCTGCTGCTGTTTTCACAATGTCCACCTCCATATGAACTACCTCGTAGAGGTCGATGTAAAAAAGAAATCTGAGCTTCCCAACCTATTAAAGCATAAAATAAGATGTGCAGCATCAGAATGGAGAGGAAATAAGCGGTCTCTTCCCCTCTGGATGCGACCAATGAAGCAGTACACTCTGCTGCTTAAGAACCTGTAAATGCCATCTTATCCTTCATTTTCATTAAAACACGTATTGGTTTGTATGTGCATCTGTACAACCTCTTAAAAGTGCACAATTTTGGCTTACCACCATAGCACATAAGGCATTAAAGTCCTAGTTTTTGTGAACGGTTCTGATTGAAAAACCTGGGGCTGGATTCAGAAAGTAAGTCTGAAAGTTTGAAGTCTGCTCATTGTAGGTCTTTGCATTTTTTCAGGCAGTCCTTAGAAAACATCCATATGGAGGCATGGAAATCTACTTAAATCATCCATTTTGATTCCTTTCCCTATCCCCATCCGTAAAATGGTTCCTGGTAATACAAAGCAGATGCACCGTTTTCATTTACTACCTGCAAAATGTTTTACTTTGAAAAACCGTACCTCCCTCCCTCCCGCCCCCACAATGTACTGAACACATAATCTGTGCGCCGCGGCACCTCGATTCGCCATCAAAACTAGCCAGGGGCGCCGCAAACAAATGTGCACCAAGCACACAGTTTGAGAACCAAGCCGTTATCTAATGAAAGGTGCCAGTGAGAATTATTTCTTTTGTCTCCCACCCATTCTCCCTCCACTTGGTTCCCAGGAGTGAGCCCCTAAAGGAAACTAACCGACCCTGTGGAAACCCCTACTCAACCTTTACCCGTCTCCTTGCCTTACGTCCTTTACATCCCAGGCCAGGTGCCCTACACAATGCGGGATCTGTGGAGGGAGGCTCTGGGCTTTAAGTTTGTGGCTATGTTAGAAAAAAGTGGGGTTTTCATTTTCAAACCCACTAACTTCCATTTGAGTCCTGAAAGTGAAAGGCGAAGGATGGAAGACATTTTAGACCTTGCAGAATGCCTTTGGTTTTCTGCCTTGTAGAGGGAATGTTTAGGGTGAGTTAGCCTGTGTGCCTCACAGTGTCCCTTGTAACCCCTCATATGTTGGACTCCAACATGCCATGCTTCTCGTTTCCATATTTCTAAGTCCTGTAGTCTTGTCTTGGACTCTTACTTGCACCTCCTGTTTTAGCCATTTGCACCTGGACTGAGGCAGAGCCTGTAGGCGTGTCTGCTTCTGCCCATTCTGAAACTTCCTGCACTAAAATGGCATTTTCAAACCAGATCTAGTTTAAGCATTATTTTGGAATTAGACTGCTATCACTCAACGATATTCAGCGATCACAGATGATTTAGTCAGGTTCATCCAGAGCAGTGCGCATATCAAAGCGAGTCCATTACACTAGACCTTTCTGGTTTCTAGGGCGACTTAGGTTTTACACTTCCAAGGAATAATGAGGACACTCCCTGAGGTCCTACACAAATTCGTATGTACAGCATTTCTTATTTGAATACTTCTGTAACCACAATATATTTTGTAAAAAGTCAGCAGTGTCCATTCCCTTAACCCCGTGTCAGTTCATACTTGACATTCTCTTTTCTTGCTCACCAGAGGCAATTTTTTAAACAAAAATAGTTTAAAAAAATTCCACAAGCAGACCCCTAGTGCTGTTTTGTTTCTGACTTCGTTAATAACACAAAAGGAGGGCCTGAGGAGGATTAAAGACCTGCAGCAGACAACTCCCCACTATCACAACTTTAAAGCACAAAATGGATCCCTGGGTCTGATATAGAAGAGAGTGCTGGAGTGTCCCCTTTACAGGACGGTTAACCTCACCCTCTGAAGGTGGCATGTTTCATTCTAGGGATACCTCGCTTTACGAACATGGTCGTAACGCAGCTACAACCCCCTCTCTGAGAGGGAGGAGCTCAGGGATGTTTTGTGAGGAAAGAAGTATACTAAGACCTGTAGACGAGCAGTGTGTAGTATAGGGAGCAAAAAGAGATAATATGTGTGAGCTAAAACTAATGCTCAGTAACGGCAAGACACATTTTTATGGTTCGTCCAAAGGTTAGGATTAAGATAAAATATGGTGACAGGGGTTTATTCAACCTGTCACAGGACAGTGGGGGTCGACATGTTTCAGCCTTTTACCCTCCATAAAGGTTTAGCGGCTTTCTTCAGGACTGACAGAAAAAAAAGTGGAGTAAGTTCTCCCCACATGCAAATAGATAGTTAACATATAAAGCCAGTTGATGTAGTGGTTCGTCACTTCAAAGTGTAGGAGCCACTGGTCAGTGTGTTTACCTGCAATATTAGGTAATCAAATGACACCTTGACCTCTGCGCAAAACTCGAGATGGCATCTAACTTCCTGTATTGCAGAGACAGAACCTCTCCACAATACAGGAAGTTAATAGACTGCTCGCAGCCGTTGCGTGTCCCCTTCCAAGGCGCGAATCAACACCTGCTGCTTCGGTGTCGCGAGGACCTAGATGCCACCTCGAGTTTTGCGCCGAAGTCAAGATGTAATTTGATTACCTATAATTGCGGGTAAAAACACTGACCAATGGACCCTACATTTCGAAGTTAGGAACCACTCCATCCACTGGTTTTGTATCTTCACTAGCTTTTTGCATGTGGGGAGAAGTTATTCCACTTCTTTTTCTGTCGGTCCTGAAGAAAGCCGCTACACCTCTACAGAGGGTAAAAGGTGTCGACCCCCACTGTCCTGTGATAGGTTGACTAAACCCCTGTTGCTGTATTTTATCTTAATCCTAACTTTTGGACGCCACATGAAAATTGGTCTTGCCGTTCCTTAGCGTTAGTTTTAGCTCACACACATTTCTGCTTTTTTCTCCGTACACAACACCCTGGTCCTCTACAGATTTTAGTATTCCTTTTTTCTCAAAAAACATCCCTGAGCTCCTCCCTCTCAGATAGAGGGTTGTAGCCCGCATTACGACCAGGATCGTGGTGTGAGGAGGTATCCCTGTGATGAAGCATGCCACCTTCAGGTGGGTGAGGGAAACCGTCCTGTAAAAGAGACACTATAGCACTCTCTCCAATATCAGACCTAGGGGTCTATTTTGTGCTTAAATACTATTTCAGCCAATGAAAATTTTTCATTAAGCTATTGTTATATTTTTATTTTGTTACATCTATAATTATAATACCTTCTTTGGCTCCATACCAATTATTTTCAGGGAGAAAAATGGAAGTACTCCTGAGGCTGGGCTTACATCACCCCACCTGCCACAAAAAAAAAGAAAATGGGGAGCCACGGCCAGTAGGACACGGGGCTGTGAGTTGAAAACATTTGGGAACCACTGCATAAAGAGTATAAGGGGGTGTTTACATACTCTTTAGCTCCTTGGAAATTCACTTGTCCTTACCATTCGTAGGATGAAATTTGCATGCATTTGCCGGCTGGAAATAGCCACTTATGGGGTTTGTTCAGTTCTTGCTTTGGCGATGGTTGAAGCAATGTGCATGGCCGCCCTGGTTCCCCTGGGACCTATGCCTGTATATACGACTGCAAAAATCCTGAACTAGCATCAGATCTCTCCCCTTGAAATTTGTGATTTCGAACATTTTGTAAATTGAGAAATCAGAAAAGCAGTTTCAGCTTTTTGCACCTTTAAGTCGATTTTGAGTGCATAGAACTCTTAGTGAATCGGGCCCTCGTCGGTGCTTTTTGGAAAACTACTTAATTATGCAGATCTTTACTTTGGTACTCTCAAACAATGGCATGAATCCTGAAGTCACTGGGCTGAAAATTAAGTGCAGTTCATCTAATAGCCTCGTTTTTGTCTCCGAATACGACAGCTTTGAGGATCTGGACACTAAACGATGAGCGAGAGAAGAAACACCTACTTGAGCATTTCAAAACAACACATTTATCCCTCCCAAACAGGATGTTCAAGTGCACAGTGTGAATCAGTTTCTCATGAATTAAATATGCTAATATTAACCTAGCCCCATGCCAATCAGCCAACTAATGATACCGTCACTGCCAGGATGACATTAGCCCTTCCAGTGGTGAAAAAATAGCTCGTACAGCCAATTATGTTAATGGACTGTAAAGATCAAGTGAACAGCGTGGCAATTTCGTTGATTTTTAAGTGCTAGACGTGCCTTTGGTCTATTAGCAGAGAGCACTTGCATTCTCGAAAGCATCTCTTCCTGACAAGAAGACCGTACCTTTTGAAAATTAAAAACTAACACCGATTGCTTCGCCAGGGCAGAAAGACCGAAAAATAAACTACTTTAGTTATCATGCGAGTAAAAAACAAAACAACTTCACTTTCAAAATGTTGCCTAGCAGACCCACCTAAAGCACATCCAGAATTAAAATTAGCTTTTGTATCACCACTAATGTTTTTCTATTAGTTCACGCAGCATAAGGATAGCTGACGTTCCTCCCTTTTCTTCAGGCCTCCCTTACCCTTCTTTTTGAAGCATTGCCCTTGCCTTCCACACACTGGTGATGCTTGGCATGAAAAAGACAAAGATAAACTAAATGAAAATGTCCACCTTAACCCAGGCTTGGTCAGTGCTAGTTCCTAGAGGGGAGGAGGGGAGGCGCATTGGAAGCTCCTATGCTCTCTGACTCATTCACAGTTTATATAAACAAGCATTGGCAATGGCTGTTATATTGGTGTCTGTATATTTAAAATCTTGAAAATGTGTATAGTAAATGAATTTTCAAGTTTGGCCAATGTGCAGAAGAGGTAGCACGTGGATGCTTACTTCCCACCTAATGTGAGGCTTCGCCTTAACTGTCCAAGCCGATTGAGAATTGAAGAGCACCTGCCTTTTAGGTGTTGTGTTAAGAATCTTTTTCCTGTAAGCTTTCGAACGCATGTATAGCCTCTATTCTTGCTGTCCTCCTTTGATCACATGCCTGCTTAGCAGAGCTGCATTATAACATTTGGATTACTTACCAAGTTAGCGGGCCCTCGTTCTCACCCACTGGAAAAATATGAACATAGTTACATGGGAATGTGAGGAGCAAATGTACTAAGTAAAGATGGAAGGAGGGTGGGAGCACACTTCCTCTCACCCCACAATTAATTTGGCCCAATGCATCATGGTAAATACAGTGCATGATAACACTTACTTTAGTAGTAGTCTTTAATGTTTCACCCATCTTGGTGCACCCTGTGCTGTGTAGCTCTATACAGGTGCTTCTAGATTCCTTCCACCATCAGTAGAACGCAACAAGCCATTTTTGGGGGGGGGGCTGGAAATGTTGCCCAAATTCTTGTCAGCATCCTCTCATGCTCGTCAGCTCTGAAGCTCCCACCCTCATTTTGTTTGAAAAGACTCCCTTGAGCTTATGAGCTGGCGAGCTCTCACTGATGTACCTGCACCCATTGAGCGGTACAGAGACCTGAGCGTACTTTGGGCAGCATTTCCACCCCCCCCCCAAAATGTGTTGCTCTCTACTGAAGGACAGTTCTCATGAAACAAGTGTCAGAGATGCACAGCACTGGCTGCACCAACAAGAGTGAAAAACTAAAGACTGTCACTCAAGTAAGTGTTATAATGCACTGCATTTACCATGATACATTAAGGTTAATTGAGTGCTGGGATGTCGGGCAGTGTGCTCTCACCCTCTTTTAATAATTGAAGATGGCTTCCTAAAAGAGATCCTCTGTAAGCACGTATGCAGGAAAATACTGCGAGACCCCAAATCTTGTTTTGAGTTGCATTAAAACAAATGCACTTATGTTTTGGTATGTTATGTGTATTTGTAAAGCTCACTGTCACCCACAAGGGTATCCTGGTGCTGAGCAGGTGTGTGTGCTTATCACTGTCTGTGGTAGGTTGTTTAATTAAAAAGCCTGGTCTTCAGCCGTGGAGTTCACTGAGGGAGGAGGAGACTCTGATGTGGAGTGGGAGACCGTTCCACGCTTTAGGAGCTATGTTGCATTATGCTCGTCTTCATGATCTGATTTTCTTTATGTGTGGGTTGTGTGCAAGTAGAAATTCTGCGGAGGTGTCTGGGTGGTTGATGTAAGGAGATGCAAGTGTTCAGGTAAGTGGGGCCTTAGTTGTGTAGTGTCTTGAATATGTGTGAGGAGGTTGAAATGAGTATGCTTTTAAATTGGTAGGCAGTGCAGCTCCCTGATATGTGGTGTGATGTCAGTTCTTTGTGGGTGTTTGAAGATGAGTTTGACTGCCGAATTCTGGATGGTTTGAAGTCTTCCAGTAAGTTGCTTGGTAATCCCGGCACAGTGGGTGTTACCAAAGTCCAACTAAGTGGTGAATAGGGTGTGCGTAACAGTTTGTCTAGTGTTGCTTGGAAGCCATTTGAATATCTTCCTCGGCATCATCAGAGTCCGGAAGCAGGATGCAGTGAAGACGTTGACTTCTGCAGTCCTGTCCAGTTTGCTTTTGATTTATTATTCCGAGGTTCCTGGTGTGGGTGTTGGGTGTGGTTGATTATTCCAAGGTTCCTGGTGTGGGTGTTGGGTGTGGGCCCGAGTTGGGCTGGCCACCAGTTGGAGTCCCATGGTGATGTGTTCTTGCTGAAGATCACCAAGTCTGTCTTGGTGTTGAGCTCGAGACAGTTGACCTTATCCAGTTAGAGACATCCGTCAAGCGAGCAGGGAACTTGTTTCTTGTACTAGGGTCTACTTTGAGAGGGCGAGTAGGAGTTGCATGTCTTCAGCATAGGAGAGGATGTTGATGTTTTGTGCGCAGATGACGTTGGCCTGAGGGATCTTGTATGCGTTGGTGTGATGGGGCTGAGTGATAAACCTTGAGGCACTCCACAGATGAGTGTGCTGGCGTCAAAGGAGTAAGGTTTCAGTCTGATAGCCTGTGTTCTACACATCAGTGAAGGAGCAGATTCAGTCAAGAGTGGGTCCTTGGATGTCAATCTTGTGCAGGTGGCAGATGGGTTTGAGTCTGTGTCAGATGCTGTAGAGTGGTCCAGCAGAACGAGCACTGCCATGTCTACTGGGTCAAAGATCATTTGAATGGCCGCTGTGGCGGTGCTGAGTGCTGTATCTATACTGTGGTTAGGCCTGAATCTGGACTACATGGTGTTGAGGAGCTGGTGGTTGTTGAGGTGATGGTTGGTGTGTCGGTTGATACGTTTCTCTAAGACCTTTGTGAGGGTTGGGTCAATGGATGGTTTCTTAAGCAGTGGCATGACAGTGGCATTTTCCACGTGCCCGGGAATGTGACTTAATGGCAGTGTTGAAGATGGATGTTAGTGCTTCGGTGATCAGTTGGAATCCTTTGAAGGCGTGTTAGGGGCAAGGGTCAGATGGGCCTCTGAATGGAAGATTGTAACAACAATTTAGACGATGGTGACTGGCCCACAAGGTCGGGGTTTGTTCTTCAGCAATAAAGGGAAGTTGAGTTGCAACAGTGAAAGGGTCCGGTAAAGGTTGAAAGTTACTGTATATGGAGGTGATTTTGTTACAGAAGAATTCAGAGAGCATGTTGCAAAGGTCTTGCGAGTAGGTAGATTTTTACTGGAGGTGGTAGCCGCTGGATGAAATCTTACATGATGAAGATTTCTTTGCTGCTGTTAGTGTTAACATTGATGTGATCTGCAAGAGCTGTGCACTAGGTATTCCCTATCTGCTGGTGGGAATGTCTTAGGGGGGGATTTGAAGTTAACTATATATCTGGTGTTTTGACTTGTTCTCCATTTGCACTGTAGTTGCTTGCAGAGGCGTTTAGTTACCCTAAGTTCATCTGTGTACCAGCTGGCCTATTGTCTGGCTCTTGTCGTGGTTATGCGCTTGATGGGAGCCAGGGTGTCATGCATATGGTGATCCAGTAGTTAAGGCTCTTGATGACTTTTGGCAAATTATTTGTGTGTGTGCGCCGGAGTGGGGAGAGGGCGGAAGCATACTTCTCTTTTGTGATGCTTTTCCAGCTGCGGCGGGTAGTTACGGTGGTGGTAGGTCTATGGTGGTGCAGGATGGGTATATTTAAACTGACTAGGGCGTGGTCTGCCCAGTCATAGTTGTTGGCTTGTCAACTGTGTTGTTGCTCATTGAGAAGAAAATTGGATCTAGTAGGTGTTCAGCGGTGTGGGTGGGTTCGGGAACTTGCTGGGTGAGACCAAGGTTTGTGAACTTTTCTAGAAGGACTGTAGAGTTTAGGTCAGTGTGGTCTTCTAGGTGAAAGTTAAGGTCTCTGAGGAGGATGATGGTTCTGGCGTTGATGATGAGGGATGTGACAAAGTCTCTGATGTTGCTGACGACATTGATGCGGGGTCCTGGTGATCTTTTTACAAGGATTCCGCCCAGAAGGAAGTTGGTTTTAATGCAGATCTTGCACACAAGGTGTTATATGTAGCGGGTGGGAGTGTCCACATAGGTTGTGCAACTGAAGCTATCTTTAAATATGATGGCGACTCCACCTTCTTGCTTGTACGGATGGTCTTGCCTGGTGATCTTGTGGTTACTAGAGATGGTTATAGTGATTTCTGGTGCATCGTAGGGTTTAGTCATGCTCCATGAGGAAGAGCAGGTCCGGAGCATGGTTGTGTAGCAGGCCCCATATCTCTGTGACATGTTTGGTGAGCAAGTAGGTGTTGAGGAACATGTATGTAAGTGTGGTGTGTTGTGTGAGTGATTTTTGGTATGTACAAGACAGTGGGGTTCTGGTGCTGTTGCTGTGGGAGTGATAGGTGTACTGTATGGGAGAGTGCATGTGAACTTGTAGCGGGCAAATGTAAAGGCTTCTTCAGTTTTGTTTTGTGCGGTCTGACAACAGTGCAGCGAGTGATGTCTGGGGTTGAAAGCACAAGGAATGTGGCATGGTGGGGCAGAACATGGGGTCCTTGCGCTGGGAACATTCCAAGTGTGGATGGGCGTGGACGGGCTTGCCTTTGGCACGCAAGTGGTGCCCCTGCTATGTAAGCTGTAGCCTCTATTAAGTAGGGAGGAGGAGTAGTGTAGGGTGGTGGGTGACAAAAGGTGACCTCACTTTCTGTGCCGATGGATGATGAGAAATCCAGTGATGGACAAGTAAAGTCCCTCTATATAATGAGATCTGACAGTCGCGACGAAATGAAAATAAAAAAATTAATTTGCCTGTCTCTGACCTTCACAGTTCAAATGGGGTCAACAATGAGGACCTCCGTCTGGCCGGAGTAAGCTGTAAAGCAGTCTTAAAATTCTACTTCAAAACGTTTCGCTCAAACCCTACCACCTAAAATGGATTTGCTTACCGTTAAGAGATTAATTGTTTAACGTTTCTACCTAACACATCTCTAAAGTTTCTCAGATGCTGATATTGCTAGAATATCCTGCCTCTGCTCCTACCTTACAATGACAGTCAGAAGAGCTTATCAAAATATGAACTGCCTATTGGGTGTTGCAGGTACTCTTGAAATGTGATGTGTCGGCAGGAAAAGGTCGCCTTTTTGTCTCTTTCCCAGGGGGCATTTCTGTGTGTGTGCCTTGAATACGGTTTCATCAACTTTGTGAACTCTTCAAAAAATGTGTAAAATAAGGGTGAACTTTTTTATCCAACCACTAAACAAATATACTCACAACGAATGATGCCTTTCAATGCCTTAAATACTACCTCAAATTGTATATATGCCGACCAATTAAATGCATTCACCTTTCTTTGCATGCTTTATTGCAGATTTAGCTCAAGTGGCCTTTTTCACCTGCTCCTTTGAACTGGCGATTAACAGTGTGATCTCCCCGTGGTGCTCTGTGTTTGATGAAGAGGACAGTAAGGCAAGTGTTGCTGTTCACATCTCTTGTTTGTTCCTGACCTCATGTTGGGTGACTTTCTAGCACTTACATGCTAGCCAAGAAAATGCTAATGTTGGCCTTAATATATTTTCGCAGTTTTTATGAGATTTTTAGATTTTTGCTGTGCATTCTTCTTCATTTCAGTTTTTTCAAGGTACAAAAGTATTGAAAAGTAAACATTTGTTAGAATTGTGATGTTCTTTTACACATTATTGGACAGGACATAGCTGGATACCTACACCAAGCCCTGTTTTTGGGGTGTTGCATAAAATCATATAATCTATACTCTCAAAAAAGTAGTAAACTTATTTAAGTATCTCAGGTAGCCTACACGAAACTGCATACCATTTGACTTGTAATAATAAAAAAAATCCATTTAACTTGCTATATTGCTTTGATGGAGACACTTCGCTAGTTTCCTGACAAAAACAGAAATCCCAAAATAAATATACGCAACTCTTGTTTGGAGTCTACACAGGGTGACTCCAGAGATCCACCTGCCATGATTGAAACTAATAACTTGTCCTGTAAACAAACCCCTTGATTACCAGTCATTAGACCATCATCGTTGTTAAACGGGAAGGCAATCAACGAACGAAATAACCTTAAGTATTGCCCGGCGATGTCGCCTCTTAACCCACAAAATATTAATCAATGAAGAGGCAGGTGCTGGAGACTGGAAGGCAGGAAACAAGGGTTTATTCTCTCCGGAGGAGAACACATCAGATCAGAACAACAGGGAATCTTCTCGAGGTGCTCTAACTGCATATCTGAGGCCTGGCCTCTTATACACGCATTTATGGCAGGAAGACATTCTTTATTACAATAAAGGTACTTTGAAGTATGAAAGACATCCCCGGAATCTTCCGCTTCAGGCCCGTTCCCACACACCCTTACAGTGAGAATCCCCTCCCCAATATCAATACAGGATCGTTATCGGACGGTAGGAACAGCGGGGCATTCCGCCGATTCCCGGAATGCGTGTGGTGTGACGGATCTCATGGGGTGGGGGCCTTGATCTACTGTAACTCCTTTGAAGAGGGGTGATTCTTTACAGTTGGGGCCATAAACTGCATCCGCAGGGCTAGGTGATAGCCTGGGACCGGCCTGGACAATCGGACACGGAGGAAGAGGAGTGTCAGGGGGTGTGATAGTGAATAGGATGAAAGGGAGGTGTCGGGCAGGCACGGGATGTGATTCTCAGGGAAGGGCAGCGCAGATGGAGGGGGTTTATGGCCCATGCATGAGAGAGAGAGAGCGGGGGTGACCAGTGCGTGGGGGAGATGCTTGCGAGGGTGGGGAGCCGCGCTGGGGATCGGCGGCGTGCAGAGAGTGGGTCTGATCAAGGCATCTAAAATGGCTGCCGTGTACGACAAAAGTGTGGCATTGGGAAAAAGGCAAGATGGCGCAGATAATGTTTATCAATACGAATTAATTTTCCACATCGTGTGCCGTATCATATGTTCTCACACGCCCATGTTTGACATGCATTAGCTGCAAGTCAAAACTGGAATCTAAAACTGTTTAAACAAGCTTCGAAAATAAAAACTTGTGGTCTCTTTCTGTGCCTCTAAACATACATGTGAAAAGTACACAGAGGTCAACAAGCAAACAAGGGCAGGGGATTGATCTAAAAGTGTGATTTGTTGAACCCCATTGGGGAGCTAAGAAACGCATGAACCTAGCTGGCAGAAAGAGGGATGGATTATACATTAGAGAGATAAGTTTGACATGTATTCAGTACAAAGCTCATATGGGTAGATCTTTGCTTATTGAACTCTGCAGTATTTCATTCATTTCCATTTCCCCAGACTCCTACCTGGTATTGTACACCACAGTGCTTAAAGGTGGGTAACATTGCAAGTTTATCCTTTCGGTAAATAACGGATTGACGTGTCCCAGTGTCTTTATTGCAGTAACAATGTGATTACTGAGCTGGGTGATGGTCCAGAAACAAGTAAAAGCAATTCAAATGGTGCTCTGTCTCCTTAAATCACTGGGTGAAAAAGTTCGTAAACTCTGAATTTGTAGGAATAGCTTTTGCAAGTGAAGTCCTCCTTTCCTAAAGTAGCTGTGTACTCTGAGACTGATTATTCTTGCATCTCTCTTACTCGCCGCTCCTAATATCAACAACTCTGTAATGGGGCAACGGTTTCATCAAGGTTCCCTGCTGTATGTTCTACTTTGACGAGCATTATTGCTAGCCTAAAACAGGGACGCGTCTTGACCCCTTTGCTCTTCAACCGTGTGGGGATTTAAGGTATGTGTTAATGTTTAGGAGTGTGTTCCCTCATGCTCGCATCCCTTCCAGAAGGACTGTGAGGAAACAGGGCTCTGATAGAGCGGTAACCAATTTCTGAACCTTCAAATCCATGCTAATGTAAACGGATAGTCCCCTTTGTTGGTGACCATACTGCATTACTTTGATGGCCATGCTGACATATTGAGAGAATCTTATCAGCGACATGGGGATTTGGGACCATGTTTCCTGGAGTAATATGATGTCAAATTGAGGCAGATACATGGTGAAATCAGTAACATTGATCTTATTGTTTATGCCCCCGATGTTCCACAAGAAGAATTTTAGTTAATTTTTTTTATTAGACTGGCGGAAGTGGGCATGGCTGGGTTGATAGTGCCGCAAAATAAAATTAAGGATAGGCGAGCACAAAAGTAATATCAGATTGAAAAAGAACACTACCAAACTATGCACACACTTCACAGAAATGAACCATTTGTGTGAAGATATACACTGGACAGTTATTGAGATGCTAACTGACAAATCTCAAAACGCGGAGAGGACACTATATGAAAAAGAGCAAAGATGGGTGGACCGACTGCGTACCTATGAACATGGCCTGAACGACAATATAGCCTGGCACCACTTTGCAAAATGAATCATTGTCAGTGCTCATAAAAACTTGGAACCTCTCTCAATATATGGGAAATGAACACTTTCTCATTATACACAACTAACGTGTAATCGCCGAAAAGACAATGCACTTGTCTCTATCTCACCCGTACCATCTAATACCTAGAATATTTCCTTCAGAATCGACCCCAGTAAGTCATTAGGCCCCTTTTTTTCACCTAAAAAAAGATCGGACTACAGACCCGTTTTTACGTGTTTACAGAAATGATCAAATGTCCCTTTAAATCTAAGAACCCAGGCCCCTTTAAAGGGAACCAACAGCAAAACATCCGGAAACTGGGGGCAGAAGGCCAACGTGTAGCCACCACGCGGGTAATGGCGTCCTCAACATTACACCCGAGGAAACCGGTAAGATGCAGAAGCCGCTCTTTACTTACAGGCTATTATCTTTCTATCCAGCTCTGCGCATAGAATAAGCGGACCCCGCTGGAAATATCAAGCTCTTACATAGAAGGTAAGACCTCAGTAAAAATGTTTGCGAGTGTTTAAAATGTACCTCTTTCACTTGCCGTAATATGCGCTACCATATTTGAAAATGCAAGCGTAACTGAAGAAGACTTATTCCCCGACGCATTCTCTAACAACACGAAGGGTCTTAGCTTTGTACCGAGTGTTTAAAATGTACGAGTGTTTAAAATGTCCCTCTTTCACTTGCCGTAATGTACGCTACCATATTTTAGAAAATGCATGCGTGACTGAAGAAGACTTATTCCCCGGCGCATTCTTTAACAACACGAAGGGTTTTAACTTTGTACCGTTCTCCCAGCGCAATCACTCTACCAGCCGACTATCCAACACCAGAGCGCTAATCCACAACCCTACTAAGCGTTTGTACATGCTACCTTATCGCTACAACTATATAAACCAACGCTTGAAATATTTACACTGACAAACATTGTTGTAACTTCATGTGCACAGTAACCTTCCCAATTTGAGCTCTCTGTAAACGCATTTATATACCGCGATTTTTAGTGCTTACTCTGCCACTTTGCCTATAGTGTCACCACAATCTTAGGTTGTGAATCCCTATGCTCTATTTCTCATCACAAGCCCTCACCATAACCTATGAGTGCTATCCCATTAAGGTTACTTCGTAGCTGATCCTGCGACATTTTAATAAAAACCTTCCGCTATACTATTTAGCGTAACATAATGCTTACCTGAGAACCCCAAAAACCTTCCCCCACACCAAATTTGATCAAAATTCAAATTTGCATAAACTATTTTTATTTTTACTTTTCTATTTTCCAGATTGTGGAGAGTGAATTTTCCATAGCAATAAGTATGTGAAAAGGAATACTGCACAAGTTGTGTGAGTGAACTGTTTGTTTGTAAGTCCTGACGAAAGCTCCACAGACCCCTAGGGCCTAAGGAGCTGAAACATGTCGACAACTTTTTCCATGAAATACTACAGGACCCAGTAACTCGGTCCATATAGAGTATAAACTCCATTTTACACCAGTGGAAACTCACCCTATAATAAAAGCATTTAGGTATTTTTCCATTTTTAAATAATACTCCCTATGTGTATCACCTGCTTGTAAATTTTCTTTTTTGTGGGGAAATCCCTTTGTCTCTGGACACTGCACTCGAGACTAGAGGTGCCTCTGGATGAGGCTGGCAGCCAACACAACTAGGAACACCCCATGATAACTGCCATAATTTCAATGTGGGGCAGATGAAACATATATACCCCATTCCAACTAACATTGATCTTTTTGAGGGTTTCCTAATCTCCCTGAACTAAAGGTCGAGTAGTGTAAAAAGTGTCCATTTTTCCTTGACTAGCAACGTTTTCTCTCCCTGGCAATGGGCCGAATAATTCTAGTTCATTTAACGAGCATGCTACACCTGTTGCAATGGGGGGGACCGGTGCCACTTCTTATGGAAGAATCAGTCTCTTTAGATTTGGGACATGCTGGGGCCTTGTTGATTTTATATTTCAGTATAAGTTTCTGATTCTACTAAGTTTACAGCCTCTATTAATTTACCTTTTATTGCCGCCATGTTGCTTGTACTGCTTACATTACATGTAACTAGTCCTTGGCTGACTTTCAGCACCTGTTGCATGTGGGGAGAGGGGTGAGAGTTTGACGCTTAAATTAATTTCCACTTGACAACCCCCCCCCCCCCCCCCCCCCCCCCCGGGGATGTCTGGCCGATTGAGGCTTTAATTAATGTGAAAATGGTGAGCATACTCAACATAGTTTCTAAAAGACTCAGGTTGAGTTCCTTTGTATGCGCGCTGAACAGGGGACAACTATTCTTCACACTTGTCAATATGTGCTGCGCTTGGTCCCTACTACAAGGATTGTGTGGACCCGGCCTGATGGCACAACTTGATGTAGCAGCCTCTGTCTCTGCTCCTGGCCTGTCTCCCCTTTTCCTCCTATTTTTCTCCGCTTCTTAACCAGTGCAATGGACAGAAGTGTTTGGGCACGAATCGGGAGTTCGCATGTCGCCCTTTTCCTTTACCTTCTGTATTGGTACTCCCATATGCCGCTCCAAGTACCCCTCCCTGCCTCTCTAGGAAGTGTAAGGTAGGTGATGAAGAAAAAGAGAGGAAGGGGTGGGCACGTCTGGTCCCTAAACTGGAGTGTAGCTCTAGAGTCTGCCCAGTAGCTCCCTCTTGTTTCCTCTCCATCCCTGAGACATAAGACTTTGGGCGCACATGACCTGGTCCTCTGCCGGAGACAGGGGGTGGCCGAAGAGAGAAGAGGTGCAACCGGCCAGATAGAGCAAGACTAGAGACAAAGCAGGGGGATCCACTCCGGGAAGTCTGGTAAGTTAAAACCAAGGGTGAGCTGGCACGCCAAGGGTGATCTGGGGCGTGAGTGAGCACAGGTGAGGTGATTACTGTTTGAAGTGGCTTGGGTGACTGGAAGCGGTACAGTCTTTCCACAGTATCCGACACAGTCGCCACAGAGACCATTCAGTAATCTGGTAAGGTACACCCCCTGGCTTGTCTCTTGTCCCCCTCACCTTCCAAAGGGCTTTGGAAGCTGTCCCCCACAACTGCCTCACTGAAATAGAGAACTGTGAAGTTGTGAGTGGGCCGGTAGGGACGGCACCGGGACCTGGTCTGGCTGTTTCTGCTGAGTGCCACCTGCCCCCGCAGCATCTCAAATGGCTAGCCCGCCAGGGAGGTCTTGCTCACTTGCTTGGGGCCGGGCTAAGATCTCCACCTCCCCCTCCACCAGAACCTCTGTTGCTCCTTCTAGGGCGCCGCCATGGGCAGGTGTCGTGCTGTGGGGCACTCCACGGTGGGTGAATGAGGTGAGCAAATGAAGCAAGCGAGTTAGGCTTTGACGGTGACTTCTGCGGCAGCAACAATGTGCGACAACCTCCCTGCTTCCTCCTCACTCCTCCATGTGTCAGACCGGATCTCACTAGGTTATGCTGATTGCGGCAGGATCAGCTGATATTCCAGTGTTCCAGATACTATTCCTACCTAGGCTCAGTGGTTAGAGGCGGCAGACCCAGAAGCTGAGATCGGCCGTGGACCAGGGTTCGATTCCCCGCCTCGGCGGGTCTCTGGCTCAAAAATTCCACGGAGTCGACAATTCTCGCTCTGGTGCCTACTCGACTCACGGGGTCACACTCTGCGACTCTGGGCAATAGCTTGCTTAATCTCCACTACGGCCCCTCGCGGCGGGATGCCTGGCTTTCACCTTGTGGATACCCGGCCGGGGTATCTCACAGGGGAATACCAGGACGGGTTCCCTAAGCAAGCGCCTTGAGGCCCCTGGGTTAAAGTGCGCTATATAAATCGAAACACATTTACATTTACCTCATGGAGATTGTTTACTGGTACTCTTCCTTCAAACTTGAGCTATGATTTGGGTGACAGTCTGTGTCATGCATATCTTTTTTCCAAGCCGAACATAGGGCACTGAAAAACATAGATGGATGAATCTGCCACCTCCACTTCCAACCAAGGTTTTAGGAGTACCCATGATTTCATAATAGTGGTTCGGTGCACAGGATGCTGCGACTCAAAGGATGCTAGAGGTGGTGGCTGCAAGTGTGATTTTGGTGGCATGTGCTGTGCTCGCCTACTGGGACATAAGCCAATGACCTGCTTGTATGGCACTCTGCTAGTCAGAGAGCTGGCCTGAATTTGCTTGAGGGGACTATGGTCTATATGTCATGTTAGTTTTAGTTTTTAAGAAATGTCCACATTTTCTTGGTGCTATGGAAAATCTAACTTCTAATACTATATATAATTTGGAACAACTTTGTCAACTCTGTCTTGCCATGTAACTTCTGGCCGGCCACTACCTCGTCCATGGTTCAATCTGTGAAGAAGGTCCGTAATCTTGGCATCTTGTTTCATTTCAAACTTACTCTGGAATCACAGGTCATGAAAACTGACCTGTTGTCCGGCTATTATCAGGTCTCTGCGGAAGAACCTTCCTCTGCTTCCATCTCATGCTCGGGCTTTGATAGTACATAGCACTATTCTTAGTAGACTTGATTATTGTAATGCTCTGTTTCTCGAGTCTCCTAAATTCTTGTTTTGACAGGTTGCAGAGGATTCAGTCTACAGCTGTCAAATTGGCTTTGGAGTGGCCCAGACGATCTGCCTCTTCAGCGCTATGGCAGAACTGCACTGGCTTCCGCTTAGACAAAAAGTCCAGTTCAAGTCTCTCTGCATAGTGTTTAAAGCCTTGCATAGGTTGGGGCCTGTGTCTATGCAGAGAAAGTTTGAGTGGTATGCTCCTGCGAGATGCCTCCGCTCTTCTTTAGCAAGACTTGTGATAATTCCCAGAGTTAAGAAAGTCATGGCAGGTGGTGAAACTTTGGGTACGCTGCTGCCAAACTTTGGAATCAACTCCCTCTGGAGCTAAGACAAGTTAGTGATCTGTGTGTCTTTAGAAAGAGACTCAAAACCTGGTTGTTTCCTAAAACCTAATCTGATGTCGGCTTCGGTTCATCTTCTTGTCCTTTCTTATCTTGAGTCAACCGCGCCAGGATGCCTTTTTGCTGATAGTGCGCTTTATACGTTAAATAAATAAATACAAATACATAATTAAAAATACAGTTTTCATGACTATTCTTGGGTTATAGTTGAATGGGATTCTGAATGTGGGCTGAGTTTCCTCGTATTCCAGAGTTTTGATGCAGCTATGAAGAAAGACCTGCCTCTGTAGGTCACCAAATTTGCCATTGAAAACAGAAATTAGAGAAGCATGGGCACCGAAGAGGACCATACCAGACGTACTTGAGAGACCCGCCTTATGATAGATAACCAGCGGACAGATCTCAACGCATAAAATACGTGATTTCATTTAGAAAGCACCGTGATAAGACACAATGGTGCAACTTGACCCAAGATGCCGAATTAAATGAGTTGGTATAATCCAATCTAGACGAAACTAAATCATACTGGACTAGTAATTAAGCATTAACCACTAAAGATGTGTAGAAGGGCTCTAATGTATGTGAGAATCATTTAAAAAAATGAATTACAGGGCAAAAACGGGTGTTGACTACCCTGGCCACCTGCGTTAGCCAGGCAAGCCGTGCACCCATTTGTTTGGGCCAGGTAATGTTGTCCGCCAGTCAGCATCTGGGGTGCAGAACTGAATCTCTGATTTTGTTGGGTTAAGCTTTTTAAAATTGGGGCATCCCCCAGTGTGTCATGGCCATGACGTTTGCTTGAGCCATGGGTAAGGCGCTGGATAAAATGCATCGTCTGGAGAGGATGTGTTTTTTCAGCAGAGTGACATCTGATGGTGGTAGGACATACATATACCATTCCAGGATTTCTGCAAGTAGTGCTTTTCAGTTAAATAATTCAATTAATCATGGCCATGACAGGAAGGGTTAGCACTGGTGGCACTATTTAAACAGAACTGTGACTCTGACTTATTCCTCCTTAATTAAAATTACTCCCAGGCCTTTTGATCATCACTAGTAATGAATGGTTGGTGGTATTGCACTCTAATAATCCAATTGAGCGCTCATTCTAACACAAATCAAACCTTGTTGGTTTGTTGTAGACAGACATAAATGGACAGCGTTCTAAATCTTTTATATAATTTCCCACAGGCAGTAGCTTTCGTCATCCAGAAATAAAGGTAACATGGTGTTGGAATACCACTGTATATTGCTCCTTATAAGCTAATAAGTTTATAAACTTCATGAGATTATCAAAAATCTTTTCAGATTCAACAAAGAAGTTTTTAACCACATATGATTCGCATACCAACCAGTTAGTTAGGTAATATTAAAATATCCATTAGTTTAATAGTGATTAACATTTTCTTCAGTATCGAAATTAATTAGGCTTCTTTTTTCTTTTCTTTCCTCCTTTTCTTTTTTAGGCCCCTGACGAAGGGGTGTAAACCCCGAAATGCATTGGGTTATGAACTAAAACTGTGTTGTGTTTAAATTGCTGAGCAAAAATGTATTACTAAAGGCATTGATTGTATGTCGTTCGTATGTATATATTGCAATGAATTATGCTATATTCGTTTGAATTGAAAATGAAATAAGCTATAAAATATGTTTGAATTAAAATACAAGGCAAATGTAAAATTTGAAATACTTATTCTTTAGTTGGTGCGCACTAGAGTCCTTGTGATCTTGTGATCCTTGGCTATATACAGTGTTCATGGGTGTTGGCAGGCACCAATTTTAGTGCAGCACACATACCGTAAAAGTGATAACTCAATTGGATTATTAGAGTGCAATACCACCAACCATTCATTACTAGTCTCGTACTGCACACTTGTGGTATTAGCACCTTAGACAAAATGTCGTTTGAATCTATAGCTTCAATCACAGATAATCGAGCCAATACCAAAGTTTATACTTCAGATGAAGAAACACAAATATATAAATTAGTAAAGGAGGCCAAGACTTTCGATGCCCAAGGAAGTTCAATCACTCAACAACTAAGACAATTAGAATACCTGACTAGACGCGAATTGAACCAGCGGTTACATGCAACCACTCTGGTCCAGTACCACCGTGTGAAGAGAATCCCCCGGGGTCTGAGACTTGCAATTAGACCCATGTTATATCGATTGAACAGCAACCCTAAGTTCATGGAAAAATGGTTTGAAATTTTAAACAAGTGCTCTCTGGATTTAATATTGTTATTGATAGAGGAACTGGCAAAAACAATCACTGAATTGGAGGAGGAGATATACAACTTAAAATCAGAATTATCTAAAAGAATGGAGGAAGAACCATGGGGCAAATTTCTTGAGGATATGGATATCAAACTAGAAAAATATGGAAAAGAACTAGAGGAGACCAAATTACGAAAGTTTAAAAGAGATACCATAGACTATAAACTAAACGAAGCCTACACATGGGCAGAAGTCTACGCTAAAAGGCGATTCACAGGTAAAAAACAGCAAACAACCTCTTCTCAAGAGAGTATGGTCTCTGATAGTGAAACCAGCACCACCAGACAACCACTTATCCAGGAACAACCACGAAAAAAGGATCTTGGCAAAACAGTAACAATCGATTCAGCCTCCACATCAACTATTGACCCTTTTTTAGAGAAGGATTTGAACCAGGCCAAGCCTCCGGATCCAACTCCATCACACTCTGGCGACAAAAGACAAGAAGAGGAAAAGGCAAAGGAGAAAGACAAGGAGAAAGAGCAAGCGAAAAAACAGGGCCTACGGAGCCAGAGCAAAATTTATTAATTAACATTTCGAAATATTCTCCATCCAAATTCGAAATCCAATTATTGAATAAAGGCCCGACTTTTGTCAGTACTTACCGCACAAATGAATTGGAGACAGAGGTATCATTCTTTAAGTTTATGAGGACTCTACGCTTAAAATACTTTTTCACCATCTTGAATCCAGTTGAGACACCCGAAAGTACAGAACAACAATTTAAACCGAAGAGTAGTTTCATGGCGCCAGTATCCCACAAAAGCTTGGATTTATTTGAAACTCTTGTAAAAGCGGACATGACGAAAATCAAATATAAGAGTAAGCTACAAAATTTGACAAGAGCTGAACTGAGCGCCTTACGCACTCTCCGTAACAATGAGGATATAATTGTACAGAAGGCGGATAAAGGAGGAGGCCTAGTTATCATGGACTCGGAGTTCTACAAAAAGAAAGGTAATGAACATGTCTTCGACACGGAAGTTTATTTAAAACTACCTAGAGACCCTACAAATGAGATTGCAAAAACCTTGGATAACATTTTAGATAAAGCAGAAGAATTAGGGTGGATCACTGCTGCAACTAAAAGATATTTAAGACAACTATATCCAAGAAGACCAAAAATATATTTCTTGCCCAAAATACACAAATGCCTGCACGATCCGCCAATAAGACCAATCGTTTCAGGTTGTTCCTCAATTTTCGAAAATTTGGGCATATATATTGACGCCCATATGCAAGCTTTAATGCAGGAATGGCCAACATACTTGGAGGATACTTCACACTTTTTAAGGAGTGTCACTTCAATGGATCTACAAACTGAGGAGCATCTGATATTGTGCACAATAGACGTTGTGTCTCTGTACACATCGATTCCGCACCAAATGGGCCTAGAAGCCATAGAATGGGCACTACTGCGAATGGACAAACCACCAGAAACAAAGTACCTAATTATGCAACTATTAGAATTCTGTCTACACCACAGTTACTTTGTATGGCAAACTGACTTTTACACACAACTAAGCGGAACTGCCATGGGTTTTCCCGGGGCGTGTGTCTACGCAAACATCTTTATGGCAAAATTTGAACTTGAATACATTCTAGAAGACATAACGTGGCAAACCGGCATTCTGTATTACAAAAGATACATCGACGATATCTTCCTTATTTGGAAGAAACCGATGAGAGACCTCGAGCGTAACATACAAAGCTTAAATCTCATTAACCCAAGAATCAAATTTACAAGCCAAGTCAGCACCACCTCACTTCCTTTTTTGGATGTACAAGTAAAAATTGAAGGGAATGTGATAAAAACAGAACTTTATAAGAAACCAACTGATAAAAACACAGCACTTCAATATGGAAGCTTCCATCCAACCACTCTGAAGAATAACCTCCCAGTATCTCAGTTTATGAGAATAAAACGAATATCATCGGATGATGTTCAATGTGCCATGAGTCTTGAAAGACAGAAACAATGTTATCTGAAAAGAGGTTATCCCGAAAAATTAATTGATATGCAAATGGACAAGGTAAAAATGATTCCAAGGACGGAATTATTACAAAAAAAGACTAAAACTGCAAAACAGAGAATGGTTTTTGTCTCAAAATACTCAACATCAACAAGAGAAATCAAAAAGACGATTCTTAAAAGATGGGAAATCTTACAAATGGAAAGTGATTTTAACCATCTCTATGAGCAGAAACCGCTTTTTGCGTATTCAAGGTCAAGAAACATCAAGGAACTTTTGAATAGACCAGACGACATGATACTAGAAACACCTAGTCCTAAAGGCACAACTAAATGCTACAATTGCAAGAACTGCAATAATGTAATTACTGGCAGTAAATTATCTCATCCAAAAACAGGTGAACAAATAGGGCTTAGACATTCAGCGAATTGCAATGCAGAACATGTAGTATACTCTATAAAATGTCCTTGTGGACTAATGTATGTCGGCAAAACCGACAGGAAAATGAAGATACGCTTGGCAGAGCACAAAAGTAGAATTCGTAACAAAAACATAACTTCACCATTAGCCAGGCATTGGATCGAGAAGAACCACACTATAGCACAAGTCCGCTTTCAAATTATAGAACAAATTCCACAACGTCTAGGGTTGGACAATGCTAAAATTCTGCTTAGGAGAGAAATATATTGGATTCGCAAATTACAGACAGTAGTCCCGGATGGGCTTAATGACAAACTTGATATATGTTTTCTTTAAACATAGGTTGGAATCAGCATCAGATTACCCGTGGGTTGTCGTTCACATAATGGCAGCAGGCACCAGAGAGTTTATATGTGGTACATTCATATACACATGGCAAAATTAATCATAAGAGGCACATTTATCTGTATATGACAAACTGTCAATTGATGCACTGTTACCATTTTTTTAGGAATGCAATATCATGTAATGTATTGTACTTATTTTCGACATTTTTTTGTACTCTACTTTTTCCCTCTGTCTACTGTTGAGTCTTTTTAAAAAAAACACCCACTATCCATAAACCAGTGGCCCCGGAGTGGCTTGACACATTAGTATATACACTGATACAATAGAAAAATAATGTAAAATAAAGCGCCTTTCCCAACATGGCGCCTACAAGAACGAGTCCTAACCGGGTTATTTTCATTCCCGCAATCGGGTACCTCACACAAATTCAAGCCCGTCCTTTGTGTTAATATTGGGTCCTCCAACACGGCGCTAACAAGCAAGAGACCTAGTCCGGCTTTTATTTTTATTCCCGTAATCGGGTCCTTCATACATATTCTAGTCCGTCGTTTGTGTTAGCATTAGGTCCGGCGCATCAACATAAATAATGCACTAGATTAGCCCACACACACCGCGAAGGTAGACGCCGATACAACGCGACTTTCTTTCGAGTTCCCGGTAAGCATAACTATGAGGGAGACTTCCTCACGAGGATAGTTGTTCTTTAACTATCGAATACTAAACGGGCACTGTGTCTCTCTGTTATTTTATATAGAGTTGACAAACGCGGACTTCTAGCGAGATCCTGGAAAAATAAATACAAGGCTCGCAGGTAAACAGAAACCTTTGTGCTAACGTGTATATCGCAACCGTTCAGTCATACACTTAATGATAGTGGCCACACATGGCCTTAACCTTCTGTTTTATATTATTTTCTTTACTAGATTCTCTCAACGTTACAGTTTAACGCTCATGACTTACAGGTGAGCGCTCATTCTAACACAAATCAAACCTTGTTGGTTTGTTGTAGACAGACATAAATGGACAGCGTTCTAATTCTTTTATATAATTTCCCACAGGCAGTAGCTTTCGTCATCCAGAAATAAAGGTAACATGGTGTTGGAATACCACTGTATATTGCTCCTTATAAGCTAATAAGTTTATAAACTTCATGAGATTATCAAAAATATTTTCAGATTCAACAAAGAAGTTTTTAACCACATATGATTCGCATACCAACCAGTTAGTTAGGTAAGATTAAAACATCTATTAGTTTAATAGTGATTAACATTTTCTTCAGTATCGAAATTAATTAGGCTTCTTTTTTCTTTTCTTTCCTCCTTTTCTTTTTTAGGCCCCTGACGAAGGGGTGTAAACCCTGAAATGCATTGGGTTATGAACTAAAACTGTGTTGTGTTTAAATTGCTGAGCAAAAATGTATTACTAAAGGCATTGATTGTATGTCGTTCGTATGTATATATTGCAATGAATTATGCTATATTCGTTTGAATTGAAAATGAAATAAGCTATAAAATATGTTTGAATTAAAATACAAGGCAAATGTAAAATTTGAAATACTTATTCTTTAGTTGGTGCGCACTAGAGTCCTTGTGATCTTGTGATCCTTGGCTATATACACTTTTGATCATCACGCCTAAAGATTTGCATACATGCACCCTGAAACGTTTAATTACCTAAGCGCAGTTTGTGAAACTGGTTATTGTTTGTAGATCTTTGCAGAATATATTGTCTTTTGCAAAGTGGCTATGCTCTACGAATACTTTTGTTCCTCTTGTTACCTCTCAAAGAGTGCCTCACTTTTGCCCATTATAGAATACTGCAAGCCTTTTGGTGTCTAACAGGTGGTCCGGTTTCTCCTTCCAGGTTCTGGAGTATTTGAATGACCTGAAGCAGTACTGGAAGCGGGGGTACGGGTACGACATCAACAGTCGAGCCAGCTGCGTTCTGTTTCAGGACATCTTCAAACACTTGGATCGAGCAGTCGCTGAAAGCAAAAGGTAAAAGAATTGGTGTCGTCTTGTTTATTGCGACTGTGTCTTTAATTGCATTAGAACTGCATGTGTCTCGGGCGTTGCAGATTCTGCCATTTATTACACCATCTGAAATTCCATAGCCGCCTGTATTTGTGGACCCTTTGTTTCTGCTGCATTAAGGCCTGCTTTTACATGTCTCTGACGTCATACATCGCAGTGAGAAGGCATGCCGTTTTCAGCCATTGTATTCATTATTTTTACAGCATTTTGACCGCATTCGGATGCATCTTTTTGAAAACTCTAGGGGGCTGGAGGGTCTGTCTTAGTAGGTTCTGCATGAGAAGTCATGCAGGGAAGTCTTGGCCTTTTTTCCCCATGTAGAATATATCATAGCCAGGCCTTCTCCGTTACATGTAACTATTAACCTCAACTCTTGGGAACGTCTGCCGCCGTGTGGTTAGACTGGGGACTGCAACTATCAGCTTCTTTATAACGATGCACTTATAAAGTGCGTTTATACCGTATGCCTAGTCTCTGATAACAGGCGTTAATTATTGACCAACCCAGTGGTTCTCGGAAATGGAATGAGCACCAGTGCTACTCTGCTCATTATTCTCCGTGCACATCTATCTCCCCATTTTCTCATCTGCCGACCAGTGTGCAATGTTTTGTTGTTCCTTTTGGATTTTTCTTGTGGAAAGTATTTTTTTCTTTTCTTTAACAACCTGATTTAGTATATAAACCTAAGTAATCCAAAGTCATGCTTCTTGGAAGATTTTGCATCACCTACTGTGGGACTGCCTCCTATTAGATGAACAGTTTCCGTTTAACGGGTCCTTTTTAGTAGGCCTGGGCGGTAAATTCTGTTCCGTTTGCGGAATTTGGGTAATTTCACGTTCCGTTGAGAACGCGAAATTGCCCAAAATTGTGCGTTCCGCGACTTCGCAAAATGTTGTGCTTGTTCGCGTTCTCAAATGCGTGTTAGCAAGATATTTCTCCCTGAGCACGCAAACAGCGATTGCGAACAGTAAAAAAGCATCGCAAAGATTTTTTACTGTTTTGCGGAGATTTGCGTAACTCGATTACGCAAATTCCACCCACCCCTACATTTTAGGTCGCAGCCTACCAGATAGCAGGGCTGTCTGGTTTGCTAAAGAAATCTAAAGAAATCTTGGTGACTTTAAGAAAGTTGACCTAGGAATGCATCCCACCCTTTGTTTGCCATTGGTTTTGTGGTTCATAACTCACACTTTCTGGCTTTCTATTTGCTGGCTTTATATGCTTTAGGCTGCTCAGGTTCAGTTCATTCCTCCCGTTGCCTAATTGTGTTACTGTATTCTTCCACGAATTCACTTCCTGTAAACCGGCCTTTAAATCTCGTTCCTATTTTGTCACATTTGCTGTGCATTCAAAGGCAGAGCTCAAATGTCAGGCTCTCTCTTTCAGGGACCTTGATGGTTATTTTTCTTTTATCTAACTTCAGAGTGAGAGAATTTATGTGAACGTCCTGTTGTGTCCAGGTAAAATGAGTTGGGATTTATTATTCTAGCATAGGACGAAAAAACATAAACTGCGCTGATGATTCGGAATATATCCCAATTCGTACAAATGAAGCACTTTTTCTTTGTAATTCTGACGTGTGACAGAAACAAATATTTGAATAAGATCAAAACATATCAATGCACCAGGTGATGACATCATATGTGTGCAGTAAAACCGTATTTCGGTGCAAATGTGATGCTTATTTCAATGTGTTTCTTTAATTTCAGTGCGCTACCACTCCATGCTTACCCCACACTACGCCACTATGCTCAATCTAACCCAGTCACTCCCACCCTACTCCAATCTACCACACTCCATCCCAGTCTACTGCACTCCACTCAAATCTACCCCACTTTGCTCCTATCTTCCTGAGTTTACCCCAATCCATTCTTCTATACTGCATTCTACCCCAATCCACCCCACTCCATTGTACCTCAATCAAACCCACTCCACTCTACTCCACTCCTCTCTAATCTACCCAAATACACTCCAATTTACTCCACTCCAATCTACCCCACTCCAATTTACCCCATCATTTCAACTTACCGCACTCCACACTCCACTGCAATCTATCCAACTCCTTTCTATTCTACATCACTCCACTCCAGTCTACCCCACTCCCCCACAATCTACCACACTCCAATCAACCATAATCTACCCCACTCCACACTACCACACTCCGCTTCAATCTACCCCACTCTACTCCACTCCAGTGTAACCTACTTCACCCAATACACCCGACTCCAATCTACCCCACCCTACCCCAATCTTTCCTACTCCAATCTCTCCCACCCCAGTCTACCCTACTCCAAACTACCCCTCTTCAATCTACCCCACTCCATTTTATTTTACCCTGCTACAATCCACCGAATCTACTCCACTGCACCCCACCCTAATTAACCCCACTCCATTCCAGCCTATTCCACTCCACTCTTCCCCGTCTATCTCCCACCACTCCGCTCTATCCAGCTCCACTCCAATATACCCCACTCCACACTACCCCACTCCAATCTATCCACTCCAATCCACCCACTCTACCAAACTCCTCTGTACCCCCAATCTACCGCACTCCGTTCCACTCTACCCTGCTCCACTTCACTCTAATTCACTAGATGCCAGTCAAATCTACCCCTCTCCAATCCAATCTTACTCTCTCTACCCAAATCCACCTGACTCCAATCGGCCCTCCCCACTCCACACTTAACTGTCCAACTCCAATCAACCCCATCGAGTTCCCCCACTCCACTCTACCATGCTCCAACCTAATCTACTCCAATCTACCCCACTTTAAACTATCCCAATCCTACATCTCACTCCAGTCTGCCCCTCTCTACTCTACCTCACCGCACTAAAATCTACCCCACCATAATCCAGCCAATCTATCCCACTTCAGTTTACCCCACTCCACCCTAAGCTACATCACTCCAGTCTACTCCTCTCCACTTCAATGTACCTCACTCCACTGCACTCCACTCTTCTCCAATCTACCGCACTCTGCTCCAATCTACACTAATATATTTCACTATACTCTACCCCACAGCGGTCTACCCCCCTGCAATCTACCCCATTCCACCCCAATCTACTCCACTCCACACCAGTCTACCTCAATTCAGTCTACCTCACTCTACTCCACCCCACTCTAATCTACCCCACCCCCCTAGTCCATCCCACTCTACCACATTACACTCAAATCCAAATCCCTCCACTCAAATCACCCCACTCCAGTCTACCACACTCCACTAAAATCTGCTGCAGTTCACTTCAATCTACCCCACCCTAGTCTACCCCACTCCAATGCACCCTGCTTCAATATATCCACCCAGTGTACCCCACTTCACTGTAATCTACCCCACTACAGTACTTGCTTCCTAATCTATCTCACTCCACTCTTGACTCCCCTCGATCCAACTCCACTACATTCGAATCCACTTCAATCCACTCCATCTACTCCAATCTGCTGTGCTCCATTCTACTCTACCAAATCTGCCCCACTCCATGCTACCAAATGCCACTCAAATCTACCCCACCCAGTCGACTTTACTCCACTCTACCCCAAACTATCCTACCCAATCTGCCCCAAACTATACTACCCAATCTGCCCCACTCCACTCTAACCCACTCCAGTCTATTTCACTCTACTCCAATCTATCAACCCTAACCAATACTACACTACTCCAGTCTACCTCACCCATACCAATCCACCCACACCACTCTGTTCAACTCCAACCTACTCTACTCCAATCAACCCCACTCCACAGTATATGCCTCATTTCAGTCTCACTCTAGTCTACCCCCTCAACTCCAGTCTACCCCACTCCACACTACCCACTCCACTCCTGTCTACCCTACTCCACTCTAATCTACCCCAAGCCATTGCGCTCCACTTTTCCACAATCTACCCCACCCCACTCAATCTACCCCAATATATTCCAGTCGGATCTACCTCTCTCCACCCAATCTACACCACTCCTCCCCCAATCTATTTCAATTCAATCTATCCCACTCCAATCTACTATTCTAATCTATCCAACTCCCGCACTCCGATCTACCGCAATCCTCCCCACTCCATTCTACCCCACTCCTCCCCTCTCCATTCTACCCCACTCCTCCCCAATCTACTCCACTCTACTCTCAATCTACCCTGTCCCACTCTAACACTACCCCAGTTTCCCCCCCTCCAGGTTACCCCACCCCACCCCGCTAACTTTTAGCCATGCTGAAAAGCAGCCACACTGCTGTACAACATGGCTAAAACTCAGTCGCATAGGCGAGACCTATTGGCTTTGCCAATGCTCGTTTGTAATGTTTGCAGAGCCGTGTCATAAGAATGGTCTCTAATGGATCAAAGATCTTCCAGTGATCTCTCGCAGGGAACCTTAAGTGATCTTAAGCAATGGAAGTCCTTTCTAGAAAAGAGAGACCAACCATCGAGCATACCAGTGACGCCAACAATGTCCAACCCAGTTGTGCAAATGTTTCTTTGGGAATAGATCATTCTTTAACTCCAGATCAATCACTGTGGTCTCTGGGACGAGCAAGCACTCTGGTCTCCTGTGATGAGTTATTTTGGGGTCCGGATCTTTCCTCTCTTCGAGCACCCTGGATCTCTGCTAGCGAAAGGAGTCTCCGCTGCACTTTGGATTCCACTCCTACTCCAGGCTACAGCCAGACCGTGTCTTAAATGACCAGCCTCACCTTTGTGCTGTTGGTCTTGGAGTAATTCTTGAAAATCAATCTTATGACTCTCCAATAAGCACAGAAGATCTAGGGAATGCCTTTGCACAGATTCCCAGCAACCGCATTTGTAGCTCCGACAAAAAGACTACATTTATGTGTTTTTTTTTGTTTTTGTTGGTACTAATGTCTTATCTCTTATCTAGTTTCCATGAATACAGTGTGACTTGCCCACTGGCCGTGAACCTCAAGACGTGGGCAGATTGAGACGTCCTCCGCCATTATTGTAGTCACTGGTTAGTTTCCTGCCGCTACCCCTGAGGAGGGGGACGTAGCACCAGCAATCTGTCTTGAATCCTAACAATTCCTGTCCCTGCTGCCAGTTTAGCTGCTTCCAGTACACCCAGGCTCCTTGCCACATTGGCATGTCTCGCGCGGGGACACTCCGAATGGAGCAACCAGGCTTTATAAGCTCATAAGATAATATAACATCAGAAACCTAAAGTTGGCAGCTGGATATATTGTCCTGTAGTTTTCTGTCATATTTAAGCCGCACCAGAGTATTGATTTTTCCTCCTCTTTCCAAGAGCTGGCCTAGAACTCTTGTGGATTGAATGCATAGCTGCCAAGGTTCGGTTGCTATGTGTGACATTTTCATTTTTTCAATGTAATTTTGAGTGGCATTTTAATGACTGAGTGACACTAGGACCTTCCATAGTAGGGACTGTAACCCCAAGACTAACTCAAGACCCCTCTGGTTCCTCTTTCTTCGTGGGCTTGTCAGACCGAGATAAAGGGGCTGTGCTCTGGTCTCGGTGTAACAGGCTGGATGGGTTCTTGGATGTTGGCTTCCGCTTTAAATGCCCCTTCGCTGGCCCTCCTAGAGAGTTCTTTGGTACATGCTGTTTCCGGTCATCATTAGCCACGTTTTGCTGTCGTGC
Organism: Lissotriton vulgaris; assembly: GCF_964263255.1. Taxonomy (NCBI): domain Eukaryota; kingdom Metazoa; phylum Chordata; class Amphibia; order Caudata; family Salamandridae; genus Lissotriton; species Lissotriton vulgaris. The sequence continues at coordinate 521,664,176 of NC_141693.1, read as the reverse complement.
TATGAAAAAGATGCAGCTAGTGTGACAAGCGATCTGTGGGAGCGAGTGCAGCTTATCTTTGACAGACCATCTCTGGGAGCTGTTTTGTTACTTGAGTGCAACGTAAAAGATCAGGGCAGGAAGTCAGACGAGGAAGGGACGCCGTGGTCCAAGAGTTAAAGAGACGCAGGTAGGAAGAAATTAAGTTTATTTAGGCAATTGTCCATAAAACATTCTAAAAAGCACAATTAACAATTAAAATCAATAAAAAGTTCCCGTCTTGCCACCCGACAACCCCTCACATTATAATTCATCAAATTCTATTTAACTGAGTGTAAGAGATGGCAGAGTCCAGAACTTCTTAACTTTCTTAAGTCTGTTTCAACTGAAAAAAGAATGGAATTGTATGAAATGCTGGAAGTGCATTCAAATGTTAAGGGGCCCCAGTCATATCCCCCAGGATTTCGTGATTTCGCGGTTTGCCGTGAAATCAGCACTTTTGTAAAAATGCTGCGATTTTTACATTAGTTCCCGCGAAAATGAAGGAAGTCTGATATTCATTGTCTGCATACGAATAGTGGCAGAGTTGGGCTCAATTGCTTTATGCAGAAACCCCTGAGTTTTACTGTTCCTTAATTTTTTTCATTTAATGAAATATCTACCTCCATGAAGAAAATGTAAAAACACAATTTACTAATGAGTAACAAAACATCCATACTAACGAAAATGCAAAATATATATATTTTTTAAATCACAAACTTCTACTGGTGATAGCATGAGAAAGGCATGGTTGCTGAAAACATGTGCCTGTTGTGAGGCATCCAAATAAAGGTCCTAAGAACAGTTGATGGATTAAAGTGAACAATGAGTACCATATCTAATGAAAGGTATGCCATGACATTTTCTCCAAAATTTTAAAAGGGACTCCAACTTTTAGAAGTATTGTACACTTGATTAACCCCTTAGCTGTGGCGGCAATTCCGCCGCAGCGGTAGGAGGGGGGGCGAGCGGCGGCCGCATGCTCGTGACTGAGCCGCTCCGTCACGAGCCGCGGTTGAGCTGTGCTTGTGACGGAGCGGTTCCATCATGGCCCCGCCCGCTCAATAGAATGCGCCGCGCAGGCGTGAAATCAGCGCCGCGCAGGCGCGGCGGCAGGGCCATGACGGAACTGCTCCGTCATGAGCACAGCTCAGCCGATGCTCATGACGGAGCAGCTCCGTCATGAGCATGGGAGGGGTTAAAGTATTTCTAAGAGATTGTTTCCCAGCCTACACAAACTGGGTCTCTCGTTTAGGGTTGCAATACTTGCATTAATTAAAAATCTCAAACATCAATCAGGAGTATCTGCACATATCCTGGAAAGGTTGTCAACCTTGCATTGTCTCTCTCTAACAGTGGCGGCTTGCAGAGGGAGTGCTGTGAGGAGGGGAGGACCAGGTTTGGGGGTAGTGGACTCCGACATATGGCAGAACGGAGTAAAGTAAGTAAACAAATAAACAATTTACCTTGCGCGCGCTGCATTGCCGATGCAGCGTGCGCAAGTTAATTTGTTTTATTTACTTATTTACTTACTTTACTCCGTTCCGCCGTATGTCGAAGTCTACTGCCCCCTCACCTTGCCCTTCCCTCGCCTCACCGCTCTCCCTCTGTGAGCCGCCACTGCTCTCTAGTATACTTGTCTCTATTGTAAATGCCCAGTTCTGATAAAACTCAGGACTTTGACTTAAAACATTTAAAAAATCTAACAACTATGGAAAAATAATATATATAAGAAACAAATAGAAAAGGCACTTTTCCCTGGAGTTTTTCTATTTTAAATATTTGTTTTTTAAAGGGATCCACAAAGCCTATGGATTTTTAATGCTTTCCTATGGCATTTTAATAATAGTTTTAGCAGTAGAGCGTTCAGACCATGACACTGGGTTGCATTTATTTTTCAACATTACATGTCATGTAACGAACATTAATTGGCTAAAAGGATGTTACCATGGGTAGATAATTTTGCGTATGATGCGAGATATGAAAAGGTTTGCCCAAGACGGGCAGGTGAACATGAAGGGAAGGCATAGTCTGGGAAATGTTTGTCCCCCCTAGCGAGTGCGGCTGCATACACTATCCAAGCAAAGTATAACAGGCATTCAAAGGGGGTTCAGGGGTGCTGAAGCAAGGTAACCTTCCTGAAGAGAAAGGAAAAGAGCAGCTGATGGAGTCACCGAGACGGAGACACATATTAAACATTGTGGGAGACACATAGTAAACATTGTGGGTACCAGCAGCCGATCTCTTATTCCTAAGCAGGGAGGTAACACGTACACCATCAATCCATGCATCACAAACCTTCTACAGCAGTTATAAGATGAACTCAAGAGATTTATGAGCTGCTAACATGTTCCAAACAAACATTCAACGTCCGCCCCTATACTCAAACTTCGTTATAGCCAAGTTGTACTGCAATAAATCACAGAAATAGGCTGTTTTATTTTTTTCAAGTATATTTATTTCTTGCTAACAATATACATAAAATCTAAAATAGAAAGCCCTTTTTAATAAACCTTTCAAATTTAGAAGTTGCTTTAATATATGAAAGTATGGGTTGTCTCACTGCATCAAGATATATTTAAAATACCGGCGCATTGGACATGGAAGGTGAGGGGGTAACATGGCCAACTAGAGCATGGGCATCAATATACTAAAATGCTAGGGGTATTGGAACGGACATCACATGAAATGACATCACATCATGGCTGGACTGGCCGTGGCGGGCATTGGGCATTTGCCCGTGAGGCTGGAAGGGTGGGTACCAAGATGTTTTATCCATGTGTAGTAATTTGCCTTAAAGTGTTCCATGGTTGTATGGTGCCTTTATTATGAGTTTCTCCTCTGCTGCTCCCAAGTGGATTCCACAGGTCATATACTGTGACTGGTTAAATAATTTCCAATTTCATATGGTACCTCCCTGTCCCTCCAATGTGGACCTCCGCAGAGCATACACTAAAGTAGGTTCTAGAATGCCATTTCCTAGGGGATGCTACTAGGCCATCTTTGATGGGCTACTCAGAACCTTTACTAAAGCAAATGGAGGATTTCCATATTTGTGCCGCTAAATTTGTTAATCCATGCCACAATATCCTGGGGGTCTGCCCAGTGTTGTCTGCCTAATGTAGCTAGCTGAAAGGAGATTGGGACCTTGGCTACTAGTGTAAGGTAATATGCTGCACCACCTGTCAGAATGAAAGTGTTAGTGCATAAGTCAGTGGCTGAAGACTACTCCAAATGTTTTTTAATGTTTTGTTATTCGGCGAACCGAGAGTTTTTTGCAATTTGAGCAGGTGTACGCGCACGTACAGCCATGTGCTGTGTACATCTCCTGTCCTGCTTCTGAGGTAAGTCAGCGTCCTGCAATAACACGCACACACACACACACACACTCACACACCCCTCCCCTCCCTCCAGTACGACTAAGCCCCACTCACTGGGCTCTTTTGTCGCTGCTACAGGCTCCGTCACGCTCAGGACTCCCCTGGTGTCATCTTCGCCGCATCACCTGGCACACGCGGGGCTTCCCTAACTCATAGGAGCCCCGCACTTGCAGCGTTGGCCTCAGCCGCCACTTCTGCTGCTCCTTACGTTTGCAGCCACCGCAGGGCCCTCCCTCCGGCATGGGAGCCCCGCGTCACCACTGCTCCTCTCGGCCAGGCACTCCGTGGGCGAGGGCTTCCAGCAGAAGTCCTGCCCCATGACCGGCTTGACGCTCCCGAACTTCCGGTTTTCGGGCCGGTGGCAGTGATACCTTAACTGCTCTTGTTTCCTCGGGGAATACGTCCATTATAAAGCAGAGGGCTCTGGATTGGGCATGAAGGGGGCATGCAGCGATGACGCCAGCAACAGCGCTGGTCCAGGGCAGCGCTGTGAAGCGCCGCTGTCTTTGTCATCCGCCTGTCTCGGGTCGCAGTAAACGGCAGCTCTTTGTACTCCAGGTATTCCTGGGGCTCGTTTATGTTGTGAATCACCCCGTACACAGGCAGCACTCTGAGGTGGGAGTTGCAGCTCGTTCCCGGGGTTTGCTTGCTGTGTGCTCTTGGTGTGTTTGTGTGCCTTTTGGTTTCTAAAACATTTTGATCTCCACTTCCCAGAAGAGGCGCATGAACAGCGGCCTCGCGGGACCGGAAGTGGGGCACCTCACCTGCATGCAGTCTGTTAAGGGCTCTGTCTTTATTTCACACTACACTTGTGGCGTAGGTGTCTGTACTCTTTGCTTGCCCAGGCTCTCTGACCATGCCATACAAACCAGAGATTCTGTGCGGGTCGCGTGGTACCAGTGTCACGTCTCAGTTGCATGAAGAAAGAGACTTCCTGTGTATGATCGTCTTAACCAGCGTTACACTGGTCTAGGAAAAAGTATGCTACCACTTGGCAACATTGTGAAAGTTCTCATTTGTGGCAAAGCTCTACACACATTGCTTTGAAAACAAGTTTACCAGATGTCATCGAGTATATTATGCTCCATTCCTGTGCTTCAATGACCTAGTGCATTATGGATATTGTAGTCTCGGTTGATTGCCGCTGCACCTGTTGAAGCCCAGGGCTGGAATGTGGTGTCCTCCATTACATGGCTGCGTCTGGTGGTTCCATTCACTAACGCGTGATTCTGTGTGACTCCACCCCTATCACATGTTGGCAGTCTATACGGCCTGTCACGCCCCTAAGATGGATGAAAGGAGAACCATATAGTTGGGTAACAATAGACATCTGTTACATAGTGCCAAGAACCTCCCAGTTGAATATGTGAAACAAAGGACGCATGCTATGTTATTTCATACTATGGTGTTATGTCATGGGGTCCGCTGTAGTAACTTTGGATCCCAGCTCGAATGCGGGCGCAGAGGCATGCCATGGTGAATGAGCTCCCAGGCTGGAATGGAAGCTTTTGAAAGTGAGGAGGGTAAGAATAGCGGGGTCCCCTTCCTACCCCGCTATTGAGTGACAGGCTGTAAAATGAACCCCCTTCTACCACAATATCCTTGCCAATATCCTCGCCTGATTTTTAAACTGACATTAACTTCACAAACGCCAAGGGAGTGGTTTAATTTGGGGGAATGGGTTTTAACAGTTTTGTTTCTAATTAATATTGTATATTTAATATGTATATTGTTTGCATATGAGGCATCTAAAATGGTTTCGCCTCACCGCTTACGGATGCTCATTTAAACTAATCGCAGCATTCAACACTATTTTCTCCGTTATGTAAACAGTTGTTTTGATTCCGTCACAAACATGCTTCCGGGCTGCCGTGTGTGACCCCTTGTCACGTGACACATGCAGTGCGCTCTCCCATTTACCACAGCAGCGCGGCGAACTCGGGGTTCTTGCACATCAGCATGAGTTATATCTCTGTGTGTGACGAGCTCCGGGTACAGACCTTGGGTTGGACCTCATGCCATCAACGTCAGAGCATCCCATCCCCTTCCTCCTCACTATGCATTGTTCTTCTCTTTCTATGTAGCCTACTTGCATGTAGCTCGCGCTTACTTCCACTGAAAAGGGTCGACGCGCTTCATGGTGAGTAACATGTTACTCCCAAAGCACTCCAGGTCGGGGTTGGTTATTTTGGTGTATTTGTGTTAGTATTGAGCTTTCAAGGAAACCATTCCAAGCGTTTACTCCAGTTTATTAGCAGAGATATTGGAGCGAGAACTAGAAGTGATTCCTAGCGCACTTACAGAAGTGCAGCCTGTTATCCCATCCACTCCACTCAGACGGGCTCACATCCAAGCAACAGGGCACAGCTGTGTGTTCACTACTAGAGGAGTGTCTTCGCCCCCAGGCGGCAAGAATACAGGAGGCACATGTGACCTCAGAGTTCGAGAATTCTAAACGAGGGGTGTGGCCATAGGAAAGGGAAATCCGTGTTGTCAAAGAAACCAGAAAGTCTGGAACAAAACACCTGAAGCAAAACTGAAGTAAGCAGATAGAAACATGCTGTGGACTCAATAGACACATTCACAGCTAAGAGCTCAATTTCATCTTTACATCTGATAGCTACAACATGGACCCCTTGTTAGGTGTGGCACCTTCAGGCAGTCTTGAATGTTTACCCAAAACTTCTTTCCAGAGTACTAGTATTTTGGAATGGAACCTGCAATATTAAACAAGCACTGGTAAAGCAAATTGGTCTGGCCTTGGCAAGCCTAACATGCTTTTTTAATGGTTTTTTTTGCAAACACTTCTAATATACATTAAAAGTGATACATTAAATAAGCATTCACAATGCAATAGGCCTCGCTTTACTGAATGTTTGAGCTGTTGGTGTTGCATTATTTTTAGCAATGCCAATAGCTCAAACTTTAATAATTCGTGACCTATTGCATTGCAAATGCTTGTTGATTCTTTGAAATTGAACAGCGTGTGTGCTGGGTGTTGTTTCAGTGGAACTCACTCTGGTAGACAGGGGCTCCCTAAACCATGTGGAAAGTCCAGCTCGGGCATTGGAGGGGAGGGAGGGGGGGCAACAAGGACTGGCTCTGTTTCAACAAATCCCTGATTTCAGTAGAAGCCAGCAGGCCAGACTTGCCACGGGAAGCGGAGTAGTAACTTCATTTGGTGACTCATGTTTGACCTGAATTTTCTTTCTGGAACTCCTCCTTAACCACATTATGCAACCCTGGTTAACCACTCCGCCTTTTCGAACCACAGTTTCCTTGCAACTAAAGGGCGGTTCTGCTGGCAAAATGCCCCACAGAACTGTAGTACGTATAAGGGAGAGGATGTAGCCAGGGCTTTAAGTGGGCCGGGTCTCCAGGGGTCTGAGCACCGGCAGTTTTTTAAAAGGGGCCTCGAAACATGTCTCTATCGGGCTCTGTTTTCAGCCCTGGCACAGACGGTACGTTTTCTTCCGGACTGCAGTGACAGCATGTCACTGCAGTCCGGAAAAAAGAGCCAGGGCGCAAAACAGCCTGATAGAGGCCCGTTTCGAGACAGCAGGCACATCGATGTGCGCTGCTCACACTGCTCACTTCCCACTAGCAGAGAAGTTACGGCATGATGTCATGCCAGGTGAGGGTTGTGGGGAAAGGGAAATCCTTAAATGAGAGTCATTTTCTTTCTGGATTTCCCTTCTCTTTCTGAAACGCAAGAGCAGCAACATTGTGGTAGGTTCACCAGGGCTTTAATTGGAAGCATTTTCAATATTATATGTAACAAGCCATAGTTGCAGCTTATTTATCTTGTGCAACTAATAACAATTGACAAAGCCAATAGTCCTTACTTGTTGTAGGTACGATGATACTTGTTGTATCACATACCTGGATGCAATGGCAAAAAAAGCAAAATGCAAGTCGGACGGCACACTATGCTAAACACAGATTTTTAGCATAAGTATTTTAAAGCCACGCCCCTAATTAAGCTGCCACGCCCCTTTGAGAGACCCCCCAGTTTTTAAATCCCATTTAAAGCCTTGGATGTAGCCTAACGGCTAAAGCGGATGACCTCGAAGTTGGGGAACCTGGTTCGAGTCTCGTCAAGGGACGAGCAACATCCTGTGATTCTGGGCATATCACATCTCCCCGCGCCTAGCAAAATGAATGTGTCTAGTTTGCGCTTTATAAAGCTCCTTGGAAAAAACGCAGATTACAGGCTTTGTGCTATATTGAGGTGCATCTTTTATAAATAAACACAGCTCATGTCCCTCAAGGTTTATGTATTTGCAAGAGCCGCCTGGTGCGTTCATGGAAATTGCGGGCAAGAGAAATAACATGCTCAGAAGTGCTCCTCAGACAGTCCCACCTTTAGGCAGGGGTTTTGTAGCACCACGTGTAAAGGCCAGTCGGGCTGTGGCACACTCAAGTACACGTAACTGACTTTTGCTGCGCCACACCAGGCTTTTGGACTGGACTCCATTTTAAATGATAACCCTTACAAGTTACAACTCTTTGACATTGTGCTGCGCAGTGGCATTCATGGGTGCAATACTCACAAGGCTAGGGCCCAGTGCAGTGTGTTTGCACTCCAACTGGAGGCTACCTGGCCTTCACGTTGCACCTCACTGATGTACTAACCAGTTGCACGTGAATGTGGATTCACAGGTGTCGCAACCTCCTGTCTAATGAATATTAATCAGGCAGGTTACTGTCTAATGAATAATAATCAGGCAGGAAGTGTTCTCTGATCCATTGCAAATGCAGCCACGAAGGAGGCCTGCAGGGATCAGCAATCCTGCTTCCCTGTGGTTTCATTCCCTGGCAAACTTTTTTTTTTAAAGGAACAGGTGCTTACTTAGAAAATGTTTTCCTCCAGGGAAAACATTAGGAGGCGCATGCAACGGTACCCTGGACCACTCGCTGCTTACCCTAACACCGCTCTCTTCCCTCTTTACAAAGCAGATACCACTTCAACGTGGGCGTTAACACACCAATGGCCTGGGCTAACACACCAATGGCCTGGGCTAACACACCAATGGCCTGGGCTAACACACCAGTGGCCTGGGCTAACACACCAGTGGCCTGTAACTGTAGTTGCAGTCGTAATGCATTGTTGCATGCCTTTATGTCGCAAGGAACAGAGGGAACGCTTTTTTCATGTCCCTCCTATTTGCAATTTCGAAGGGTTTACAAAAGTTTCTTTGTGGGAAGGACAGACTGTTCCAACAATAATGGTAACTCAGGGCACAAGTCGGGGGTACACGCGGGTGGACGGCGTCCAACCACTATTTTGACAGGGCGGACGCCGTATACCCTGTTAAGAGGTTGAGCCCCTCTGATAAATGTGCTGAAATCGCCCCAGTGTAATTTTCGAACACTGGGACACATTCAGCAGCACCTACACGTTTTCTGCCTTTGATAAGCAACAACGTGCAAGCAGGGACTGATGACACTTTCTTGTTTCAGACTCCTGGTGGCCTCATAACAAAGGCCGAATTTGAGGGGTCATCGGGCCTCTTTTTGTTGGAGTCTCTTGGCTGGGAGCAGTCAGGAGCCTCACACCTAGAAGCAACTGCAGCAGAGGGGAAACAACGGCTCACACCTTGGTAGCACTTCACACATACTTAGGAGAGGCAGCTTTTCACTTTGCTCAGTCCCTGTTTAAGAGATATGTTTGCACTTTAAAAATGTAAGATGTGTTGGTCTTTCCCAGGACTTACACAAAATAAATGTAAGTTATGGAGCGCTCACTACCCCTGAGGAGGAGTTGAAATAATTTAAGTGCCATGCGCTTTCTTGTATAGCGGTACCCATCCTAATACAGGACGTCAGAATGCTTTACATCACACGTACATAATACATTTACAATAAATCACATGCATTTGTAAATCATTGTATAGGATGTGTTACATAAAAGAGTGGGGGATTACGAGGTGTAGAAGTCACACATCATCTTCCATAGCTCACTGTGGTATATTAACAGGTTTATAATGCACTAGCGAGTAATGTAAGGAACTCTGTGTTCAAAGCAGTAACCCACCTACTTAGCTACATAAAATAAAATCTGTCATTGGAATGTTACATGATGTGCTTTGCTAGCTATTTTGAGTCAAAACTGAGGCTAGATAAAACACAGATCTTTCCCGCCAATGCATTAACCTCCATCTAGAGCTATCTTAAAATTATTATTCACTCAGATTTACTGGAACACACAGATCTCTGCAGCAAGCGCCTTACCCCCATAAGATATTTTAAAATACAGTCTTTGCAACCAATTAACCAGAACAGATTTACAGTCCGTTTTCTTCTTGTTGCCACTTTTTTGTGCAAGAGTTTAAATAAAAATAAATATATAGGCTGAGACCCATATTTTGCGTCAGGCTTAAGTCACTTTTCTGGCACAACCCTGACGTAAAATCTGTTTTGGGATTTACAGTTCCACACATTGCCCTGCCTTTCATTTTCTTGCATCAGGTAGGCATATATGGGTGGTGGTAGGGTGTACTTGTGCATCCATCGATGTATTTTGACGCAACACCATATTTACAAAGACTTGTAAATATAGATTTCCACCAAACTGGTGAGTCTACCTGAGGTTGGAGTAGCAAGAAGAAATATATCCATTTCTCCTACTTATTTCCTCTTTTCATGTATGATGCGTTCTGCAGCACACATACAAAGAGGAAATCGCCTTGTTGAATAGTTCTTGCGTGGCTTTGGGGAAGATGAAATATGCAAAAATGTTCTTAGGGTCCTATTGCTGAATTCCAAGGTTCCAGAACCCTTTCCTTTCACTACCCTAAAACTGCTTATTCTTGCAGGTTCTTTTTTCAGCTCCTTTTATGCATTCATCATTGTTTTCTTATCTCCCTCCTAGCTTCCCTTTCTGCCTTTCTCTCTTCTTTTGAGTCATGGTCTGTTGGTGAAAAATGAGCCCACTGTCTTAAAATGAGTGAAGGTGAGTAAGGCTAAGTAAGAATACTTTGCATAGGAGAGTTGTCTCACCTCTGGAGAGTGCAGGTAGCTAAAGCTACAGCGACGGCCCGTGTAGGGCATTACACCGGGCGGTGACGTGGGGAGGGGCAGGGTGGGGTGTAAAATATGGAAAACGGACAAATACAGGTAAGTAACGTAAAAAATAAATAAGATAAGTTTTGTTGCGCGCGCTGCATCGCATTTGGCATTGCAGTACGCGCAACGAAATTTGTTTTATTTATTTTTTACGTTACTTCCCTGTAATGAGATTAGTGTAGGAAAGGGGTAAGGTGATGGCGCATGTAGCCTGTTGATGTGTACAATCGCTGCCCTCTGTGGCTAGGTTGAAGCTGTAAAAATATTTCCAATAAAATAAGGGTGTTTGAGGGAGGTGACAGCAGTATGGTATGTGAGAGCCAGGTGAGTGTTTGGGTTAGGAGATGGTGAAAGGGAGAGAACTTTAGTGAATGTCTGCCTTCTCTTTACCCATCTTCTTCCCCATCACTGTCAGGAACACACATTAAAATAAAATAAAACAATTAAAAATCGCATGGTGGTTGTCATATGCAACCTTTAAACTGTGGTTAGAAGGCTCAGGCACATATTGATCCTGCTTGGGTTAATGATAGCTTGATGTAGGCATGGACATATTATGTTTCAGCGCAGGGGCACTGTGGAGAAACTATTGTAGAGGTAATAGATGCACTACACTGCAGGAGCCTTTGTCAGAAGGTAATAAAAGAACCACTTCTCTATAGAAATTGTAAATCTACACTCTTAAGCGAACGAACTACGTCGGTGTCTAAAAAGGCACGCACACACGTTCATTGCTAGGGGGCCTTGAACAAATGCGTCACTGCGATTTCTGAACTCTTGGAAGTTCCCACAAATAAATATTGTGCACATTTACGCAGTCGGCCACACGATGGCAGTGTTGCAGCGGAGTCGAAGTGTTTGGCAGCAATTGTTTTGTTTTTGTAGGACCAAATAATATCAGTTATGAGAAGTTCAAGAATTGTTAGACTTTTTACATAAGAATTCGAAACAATGTTTGTTGATTTACAGAAGAGCACATACGCGGACGCACTCACATCAGCGAAGGTTATTTGCACGTCAAAGTACATGTTAGCACAGTTTTCCACACGTACACAGTAAATATTAACCATAGCTTTAATTCTTCTTGCAAACAAAAACGGTGCCACAACTTACACGCATTATTGTATTGAATTGTTATTTGTATAGCGATACTAACCACACGTGGGGCGTTGCTTTGCTGCACTTATTCACGCGGGTAGCACGCTACACTCTGTGGGATGGAAAAAGTATTTAATTTGTTAAAAAAAAAAAATGTGATTGGGCGTTCGCGAGGGGGCCACTGCAGCTGACCTCACACATTGCCCCTCCCAGCGCTGCTAATGACATTACCGACATAATTCAGAATCATCACCCCGCTACGAGTGACTTTTCAGCCTATTCCAGTCCCCCCAAAGTTATAAGAATGATATGGGTGTCAGTCAGTAGTCTTTTTTAATCTATATTGAATTAATAAACAACTGTTGTTGGGCTAGTCTTTAAATTAGACAGCGCCACCATGTGACAGGCTGTTACAAGCCCCGGTGTTGCTGGGCACTGGAAACCTCCGGCTCAAATTAAGCATTCCCGGAAAGTGTTGTCTTTTGCTCCTCTGTGAGAAATGTTTGCGTGGGGTGCATTGTGATGGATGAGGAAATATGAACGACCGAGAAAAATGATTTATGATTAGGTTTGTGCTGATAATTCATCTTGTAGGCTCTTGATCCGATTTCTTATGCTGGCTTTGGCAGGCGTCATGTGGCCTGTGCTCTCATGGACACACAGGGGGTTAACAGGCGCAGATAGTTAGAGGCATTGGAGATCTCTTCGGGCGGCTGTGTTACAGTCCGCCTTTTTATGCACTTGTGTGGTGTCACTTTAAATTTCCCAGGATGGACAGTGTTGTCATTCTTTTTGTTATTATAGGATGTCCGTGCTCAAAGTATGTGTCTATTTGGGGCCTGCGGAGTGGATTATGTTCGCGTCCTGCGGTGAGCGGCAAATGTGGCAGATCTGCCTGGTCTCGGCAGGCCTGTCTGATTAGGATGGAGCGAGTATCTAGGCAGGCTGGCATCGAAAGAATCTGTACCTCCTGGTTGCCAGTAAGGCTTCACAGTTCCTTTCCTATGTTGTATACCTGCCCTGATGATAATGAGGCGCCATTTAATAAATTGGTCCATGATATCATATGGGGACCTATGTTATGTCAAATTGATGCTGGGAGGCTATTTATAATGATTAGAGTACCAGTCCTCCATCTTGGGGTTAGAGGAAAAAGGTAGGCTAAGCATTGATTAATATGTCTGCTAAGTGTGGGAGGTGCTTTGGTCAGAGTGCATATGCCTTTAGGCAGATAGTGGGACTTCAGGTGCAGTGTGGCAGTGAATACTTAAAGTGTTGATGGAGAGAGGCAGTTTCTGTTGAGGGTATTTCAGTTTTGGGTGTAGCACCTAGATTGAGTGCCTGCATTTATCCTCCTCGCTTTATGTGCTGGCCAGGACTGTTTCTTAGTTCTCAACCATGCTTTTGTTTATAGAAAGTTTATTCTTTTTGGATCTATCCCAGAGTCAGTGGTTGATATAATTCTCTTGGTTATAACCATGTTTTCTCCTTTCTTCTGAAATTTAAACGCTCCTGAATGCTTTGAATCGTGGTGGAGGAAAGAAAGCAAAGCTTTCCCTTGATTTTTAGGTCGAGTTTCAATCGACCTCGGGGCTCGACAAATCCACTCGACCGCTCGCATTTGCGAGGTAAAATTTATGAGGTCGAGCTATTTTTAGGTCCTAGTCGCCCTTTCTGGCGAGTAGGAATCCTCCTTGTTTGAAAACAGAGCAAATGAGACAAGATAACAAGATTTAAAGGCATTTTTATTGCTCACAAAGCAAATGAGCAATAAAGAGGTCTTTAAATCTTGTTATCTTGTCACATTTGCTCCGCTTTCAGAGACGGAGGTCAAGTAGGTTACTGTTAGGTCGAGGAGTTTTTGTTTAAAGTACTAGACCGGCAGGACTAGTACAATTTTTCAGATTTGTCGAGTCACCTGTTTTATTGACTTCAGTGGGCTCTGGCCCACCCACCAATTGCCGTTGGTTGTTTTATATGGAATTCAGAAATGCTGGCTTGTTTTTTTTTTATTGATAGTTGGGATGATGATCTTTGGTGCTAGCCTGGAGCACAGGGACGTAATTCAATTGTATTGTTAAAATTTAGTTTGTAGGTTTCGTTGCTCTTTTTCTTGGGAGGCTATGTGGATAATGCAAAATGCTTTGAACATTGATGTACCTATTGGTAGCCAGTGAAGGGTTTTCAGGATTGGTGTTGTGTGTTCCCTGGGGTGAAGTTAGAGGAGGAGTCTGACTTAGCAATTAGATGAAATTTGCGCATGATGAAGCAAGTGACACCAAGGTATATGCTATTGGTATTGTCCAGATTGGAGAGCACAAGAGTGAGAATGGCTTGCAGTTTTTTGTTGCCATCTATTAGAAACTGCATTATTAATTGGTGTGGGCAACAACCTACCTGTCTGGGTGAACTCCTACAGACGCTTAGTTAAGCTGAGCTCCACCAACCGTAGCTTTGGCTCAGAGCGGACATGCTTAACTTTGGGCAGTATGTAAAGTCTCAATGAAGTAAAAATGCAAAACACAAAAAATCCCAAATGGAATTCGAAAAATAGAGTAATATAATAAACAAAGGACACCAAAATGACAAAAATCTGATAAAGGTAACCGTAGATATGAATTTTCATTTTAAAATGTAGAAATAGAGCCATAAAGCACAAAGTGACAATAATAGGCAATGATCGCAGTAGACCGGGACCTAGGCACTAATTGAGTAATGATAAATCTGTGTATCTATCGTCATATTCAAATTCATAATGGCAGGTGAAGGTGTTGCTTGTTAATTCAGAAAATATTTTCTTAAAATAGGTATTAAGAAGAATCGATGTCTCGGAATCCAGATTGAGGTCAGAATTGTGTGCTGATTTTTCCCAGAATTGAGATCCAAATTCTCTTCAAACATTGCAGGAACTCCGAATACTGACCATACTCCCCAGGAAAATTACATGGTGCATGTAAATTATGACCAGGTATCCCTGATATTGCAGATGCTATGGATTAATTTTCACTTGGAGTGTTGCTGAAAAGATTCAGCATTGTCTTCTGTGACACAGATCGGTCTGAGAGAATTCTTTAGGACTTTGAGACACTTATAGGCTCAAACTCAATATCCGGCAAAGTGAAATCCGAGTCCCTCATCTTAGGCCACAGCTTGAGGGTTTTCTGGCACATTGACCAATCCTCTAGCATTAGTAATCTCTGATATTAGGGGTAGGCCCACTTCATCCTCTTTACCCACCGTTGTCTCCAAGCCTCGTTTGAGCACTGTGGGGCAAAATACACAGACGTTTGCTCTCTATCTTTGGAGAAAAGGCAGCAATTGAATTTTCTCTTTCAAAGCATTTACATTGAAGGACTTATTTCGGAGTCAGTTAATAACATTTTTTGACAGGCCCTAGTAGGAATCATTCTTCCATATCTAAGCTTTTTGGCAGTCACTGTGCTGCCTTGCAATATTAGATGTTAATCAGGGAAAGGAAGGAAACCTGGCAATATACCAGCAGCCACTCGCACCTTCAGAAGATCGTCACAATTGATATTCGTGTTCTTGGGCATGTGATCTGTTAAAGCTGCCCTGTGCCATCTACCGCTGTCCCCGAGACCATAAACTGCCCGAAGCCTAAACCCAAAACCAACCGCCCTCTCCAACTTCCTAGGAGTTTAACAGACCGAAAAAGTGGAGGCTTCTTTTTCGCGGTTCTCAGTCCAGCTTATAAATCAGGGTAAATGTGGCCCACAACTTTATTCTCTGTCCAGGAGCCCCAGACCGCACTAGTATCAGCTGTAATGCAGTAAAAGAAAGGGGGAGGGGGTAGGGGGGGGCACAAGCCACACCAGCTGACTGCCTGCCGGATGTGCCAAAAGATGCCAAGGTGTGATCACAGTTGAAAGCACAGTCACCTCATGCCCTACCACAACTTCCCAAATGCCAATCGCCTGCTAAACCTCCACCTGCCTCAGCCACTCCTGAGAAAGCCCCTCATCCCCCGAGCGCCGACTCACTGGTGGCTCAGCTGTTGGGACAGAGCAGCCGTCTGGGGACCTGAACTGCTGCCGCGTGCTGATGCGCAGCAGGAGCTGTCGTGGGGGGGCTTCCCTCAGCAAGTAGCGGCTGGTAGAGGAAAGGGTGAATACGAGAGGCACACCTGTAGCACAAGCGCCTCCCACACTTCCCCAACCCTGGACATCCCCGTTGAGGGTTCTGTCTATGCTGTTGGTCCCTCTCCGCCTTTCTTCAACGCCTCAACTGTTCCATTTGATCAGAGTCTCCGACT
The DNA here is from genome assembly GCF_964263255.1 of Lissotriton vulgaris. Taxonomy (NCBI): domain Eukaryota; kingdom Metazoa; phylum Chordata; class Amphibia; order Caudata; family Salamandridae; genus Lissotriton; species Lissotriton vulgaris. The sequence goes on along the minus strand of NC_141693.1, from coordinate 521,648,339 downwards.
CAGTGGTTCCATGGAACCCCAAACTCTGTGCACTCTGCTTCCTATTAGCAGACATGTGTGGGTGTACCACTCTTTGTCCTGTAAGAAGTACAACATTGGGTAAATTCATATGATGCACAATTAGGATATATCCTAAATGAAACCTCTAGCATTACACCATACAACATCCCACAAATGTTAAATGTTATAAATACAAAACAAATTAAGATGCCTAACCGAAGAATAATAGAGAAAGGTATTTGACATTGCAGGACTCTGTAAGAGAATTGAGGGTGGTCTTTATCATAACAAAACAAACTGCATCAGATCAGCACTTGATATAGATATCCATGAACTAGACTCAAACTGAAAAGAGCACATCCCATTAATGTGAAGGTTAGGGTTTCCTTCTGGTCTTAATAGGATCTAACCCTCCAGATTCCACATTCTGATTCGGTACCTGAGGCTCTGTTGTGGCAAGTTTATAGCATGTCGCTGCCTCCTTGTGCCACTTGAATTACGAAGTACTGGTTCATGATAAAACATCTCCAATATGGACTCTTAAGAGTAGACAGCCAGCTTTTAAGATGTCCCAGCCTCCCAATGACCCACAAACCCAAACGAACACAGTTGAGGATGAGACCAGAAGAAGTGTTTCTTAGTTTCAACTAACCACTGAGAGTCTGTAGAGGTCTGAAATCAGCAGGTTTTGCTTCATAACATTGTAATTATTTGGGAAAAGGCATTTGAAGACACTACATGTATGTAGAAAATAAGGGGTATGAAAGGTTTTTTTTTTTAATTTAATATTTGAATGTATGGTAGTTAGAGTAGAGCATCTGCATGGCTTGTGCCTATGCATGTTCCTTCTTTAATTTGACTGATGCTAGCTGTACCATTCTCTGCATTTACAGTACACGTGAGTTATGAAGTAATGCAATACGTGCTTTTGTCTCTTGAATACAAAGTTCATTTGATAACGCTGCAGGTTCACTTGCCACTTTATCCCAGTTTCCAACGTGAAAGCTATCACTTTAACAATGTTTGCAATCTTTGAGTAGCAAAGGGTAACTCTGCTTACTAAAGCAATAAAAACAGAGCAACAAAAATTAATTGAAACGGTTAAATGTTTCTTGACAGCATAAAAAATGGGTGGGAGTGGGGCCAGTCACACACAGAAGTAACTACAGGTGTTTTTTTTTTGCGGAGTTTTAATAGCGCAAACTAGACCCGGAGGTATCGGAGCGCTTTACATGAGCACCAGTTACATTACACACAGACACATTCATTTTTGTTAGGCATGGGGAGATTAAGTGATTTACCTAGAATCACAGAATGTTGAGCGTCCCTGCCGAGACTCGAACCCGGTTCCCCAGCTCCGAGGTCACCCCATAGCCCTTAGGCCATGTTCACTTTGGCTCCCACATCGGGGTGATTGTCACAGGCATGTACAGAGAGAGGAGCACCGGAGAAAGAGGATTTTTTAGGTGAGGGAACTGTCTACATGTCCTGTAAGAAGCAGACCGTAACGGAATCTCAAAAGCTCTGATATTACTTTTGTTGTCGCTTCCACCTGTTGAGAACGGGATTCAATATGGCGCCCACCAGCGCTTGGGAAAATGTGTGAAACTGAAGACCGGCTCAGCAAGCAAGAGACTTTGAATTTGTGACCTGCTTGGATAGCGTTCACCCCAGGACCGGACTGGGAACCCAAAGAAGCCCTGGCAAAATTTAACAGACCAGCCTTCATACGGTACATTACGAGCGTAGCAAGCGAGCTGACCACTATAAGGAGGAATGGATGGGATTCTCCCCACCCCCCTCCCAGAAAATTTGGAGCGGAAGCAGCAAACATTGTGCATTCCACAACACATTTTCAATGATATATTCAATTGTATCAGTTTTTAAATCATATTAAATGATGACCTTGTGGTGAACCAGGATACAGCAATGTTTGTTGGGGCTCTTCAATGTTTCCCTCACTATCACCCTCCAACTCTGCCTTTCATTTCTCCTTAGCCCCTTGCTCACATGTATTTCATTTTTTATAGCACCTCTCATACCAGTGTAGGGTATCTGAGCATTTTACATTAGACACTCATACAGAGACAATGAATGAAACGTGTGTAAATCAGTGTATAGAAAAAGTTACATAAGACAAATATGTATATATATTCACCATAAAAAGCAAAGGTTACAGGGATGTTACAGTTAGGTTCAGAATATACACAGATAAAACCATAGCAATTCAGAAGTTATAGTTAGATCTCAAGAAGCTATAACTCGTGCCCTAAGGCATCTATAACTCACCCCCCCACCATGCACAGTTTTCACTCCAATAACTTTATTGCAAATGTTGCAGTGATATTATTAATTATTTCACAGAAGATATCATTAGTGATTTCATATGTGGGGGTAATTAGAAGTGCATGGCAAGGGCAGAAGTTATAGTTACCTTAGGGCACGACTTCTAGCCTCTTGAGACAACTCTAACTAAAACTGCTGAATGTCTATGGTTTTTCTATGTGTGAATTCTGAGCCTAATTATAACGTCCCTGTTACCCTTGTTTTTTTCAGTGGATTTCTAATGTTTTTTTAAATTTATTTGCTAACTATAATGCCTCTGAAACCTTTGTTTTTTTCAGTGAGTTTGTACAGTTGTTTTATTGCGGTGGGTGGTTGACCGCAGGTTCTGGTCTGCGGCCCCCACATGCAGCCAGCTCCACATTGCGCACGTCAAAGGCCGTGCACGTCGGGGTTTGCTGCAGGGCCTGGTCTGCAGTCAGGCCCTGTGGCCAACCCCCTAAAGGCAGCCAAGCTGAAAGGGGGACATGTAGCCCTCCATAGGAAAATGTAACAGCGATACTGCAAAAACTGATTAACTGAATGATACCAACTTTGGTAGAAAGCTAGATCTTGGTCCAGAACGAGTGCTTTTTGTGATTTGGTGTAAGTCTGTTCAGTAGTTTTTGAAAAATGAATGTTAAGAAACTCTGTATATTTCACTCTGTGGAAGATCCACGGAGACAACAGATTTTGAGGTAAGATCTGATTGACGGCCACCACATCAGCAAATAGTGGTCAGCAGCTATTTTTAGGTCTCGAGACCTCAGTCTCCTGTCCTAGAAGAAGTTTATAAAAAATATATACAGGGGTGTAGGGTAGGGCTACCCTAGGCCTCGGTTGCTGGGTGTGGGTCACAGAGTGCAAAAACGGCATTAAAAAAAATAATCAGAGTTCTGGGTCCGCAGAGCGGATAAAAAAAGAAAATAATTTATAAAGTGGTCTCCCGCCTTTTAAAAAAATATATATATTTTAACCCCTGTCAGGAGGGTCAGTACATTGTTATTTTGGGGAGAAGGCCATGCGGCCCGAGGTCCCTGAGACCTTACCCTAAATCTTTTTATAATGGGAATGGGGCACATGGCTCCATATCCCCCAGAGCTCTACATCTATGTCACCAGGACCCCATCCATTGGACATTGCAGCAACCACTCACTTATTATTCACTGTTATGAGAAGTAGCGCCCCATAATACCATAGGTCTTTTACGAAGTGTATATTTTCTTCCTGGCAGTGCCCCTAGAAGAGGCAGGGGCGTTATCAATTTTTATTTTTATTTTGGAGTCTACAGAGTACAGTAGCCCCTGAGTATTTGTTTTAAAAACACAGTAAGTCTCCTGGGTCATTAAATTCATGACCCATAGAGACCTTATCTTTTTTTTAAATAAAAGCCCTCCTAGCTGGAGCTGTATGCACTTCAGCTGGCGTGTGGGGCTCTCTGGTAGCTGGTTCTATGGTTACACTTGGTGCCGTGAACATTTTTTAAAGAAAAAAAGTCTCCAAGATATGTTCATGTTGTTTTTAATTACACCCAGCCCCACGCTGCACAGCCACTTGTCAGCCCTGGTACCAAACCTCACGCCATGCAGGCTGAAGTGAAGGCCCTGTGCAGTGTGGGGCTGGGGGCCTGCGGGGGAGGGACATGGTTGCAAGGCCTGGCCTGGTGCCCAACCCCTCGCTGCATGCCAGGCGAGGAGGTTGGCTGCCAGCAAGTGGTTGGGTCCAGGGTTTGACCACAGGCCAGACCCTGCATCCAACACCATACAATGCATGGCGGTGCACATCTTACTTTGTTAAAAAACATAAAAAAACAAAGGTTAAAGTGATGTTCTAGTTTAATGAAAATTAAAAAAAATATATATATACTATTTTAAATGAACAAAACCTCGGACATTCGCCAGTTATAGTTATTGGAAGTAAGTAGAACATGTGCCCTAAAGTAACTTACTGCGTCCTTGAGCTGCTCTGCTAAATACCTCAGGTATTGGATCACTATTGAAGTGTTCTATCAGCTTACCCAGAAGGGATGCACAGACAACCTAGACCTTCCGTTGTGATACAGATTATGGCTATTAAGTGTGAGAGTAGGCGTTGGAAGCCGTCAGCGTTTGTATTCGGGATGTGTTGGCTTCCCCAATGGATACTGTGATCGTCATACATTTTAATCATGGCCATTTGAGGTCACAGGTGAACCAGTAGATTGGACTTGGAATGTTATGTGACGCTGTGCGGTACCCTTGAACCATCAGATTTTCCCCACCCCCTGAGCATGGCATTACTACACTTAAACAGCGCAATTGTTTGCTTAATTTAATTGTTTGCTTAATTTAATGTGATTCTCTGCAAACATTCCATGAAACAACTACTTTTCATGAACTTGGAAAACAAAACAAAAAAAAAGTGCGCAGAGCCAACTTTCTTCCTACCACAAAAGTCATTATTTTTTATGGCACAGCTAGTTAATTATGTGTGGAGTCGATTTTGGCTCCATTGTGGGTAAGCAGACGCCATTCCATTTTATCACAAGTAGTGGGTACACCGGTCCTAACCAGGTTTGTTTTGTAAGGCTTGTTGTTCCTTAGTTCATTAGAAGTTTGTTTAAAGTGGGGACGGCGCCTGATTTGAATGGGCTAGCTAATAACAACATTTACACAAACGATATGTCTTAACACATAAACCGCCATTTTGTCCTCATCTGTTGAACCTCTGGAAGCTTTGCTTTCGCTAGTGTTTTAGTTGATCGTTGTTTGTCTTTGCTAATGGTGTGAAGCCTAAGGCTCTTATTGTCTGAAATATGCATAACCAGCAAACAAACGAATGATGTAAATGGTTGAATTAATCTGACCCACCACTACTTACTACGAGAGCATTCCATTCGGTAGATTTTTGGTTCATCTGTGCTGTTATGACGTCACTGAAATGCGACCCGAGTAATTCATTAGTTGTGGATGAGATCCAGCTTCTTTACGTTATTTGTTAATATTGTGACTATTTCCTTGTCAGTCACAGAGATGCACAAGCAGCATATCTGTCTGAGTTGGTGGATTGCAGCAACACCTGGCTTCCTCCTCAGTTGCAGTCGGAAAAGGAACACCCCAACACTTGGCTGGCAGTGTGGCATGCACTGTGAATGTGAAAGGGCTGATTGGGTGGAGGAAGGTAGCAAGGCTGTATAATCTACACTTTGATAACTTTTTTAAAAAAAAAATTGTCTTCACTTGTTCTTACTTATTTTACCAATATGACCTACTGTAGTGTCTCCTGTCTGTATTGCATGTGCAAGCTGAGTTTGAATGGCTATCAATTTCTGATGAAGTGAGGTTAACGATTAACTTGCAGACTTCAGTACTCATCTGAGTTATACAGTAGTGCTAATAGGCCATAGTAAACTGCAAGATACCCAGAGTAACTTGACATAGCATCTGAATGTGTGAATACACCTGGTAGAGCTATGCAAATACTATTTCCTGTAATAAAACAGGATGGCCCTCTTACAAAGGTGCACCGGCTCGGTATGCCAACTTCCAACGAGTCCACACCTAGCACACTTGTTCTTGAACTAAAGATCAGAATTCCAAGACACTGACCGTGGTGGGTGTTTGAGATCTGTTATCTGGGGCCATTAGGTGGAACCAGGGCTTAAATGTTAAAAGAATTAGTGTCAGTACCCAATGATACGCTCAGAAGCCTGCACCCCGTGCTACTGAATGTTGGTGTGCCCAGTGCGTGGTCTTTATTCCACCGTGTGACTTGTTAATCGTCCACCATGCACTCCCTGCACCTTTATCTCTCCCTTGCAGGTTCCTGCTATCTCCCTTTGTGGCTTTTTTTTGTTTTTCTCTTCCTCCTTCTTTCCCCTGTGTATTTTTCCTTCTCTAGCCACTGGACAAAGTCCTATGAAGAAATATAACTGCCAGTCCCCAAAAATGAGTGTTAGTGGGCCCCAGCTGCTACCACCGGCTTAAATTAAGCGCTTGGTGGAACGTGTACGAGTTGTTCCTACCTTTGTGTGAGGATTTGTAATCCATGGTTATTCCTTATAACGAGAGTGAGTAAGGTCTTCAGCTTGTTCTGGATTAAGAACAGATTCTCTTCTTCCTCGAGTTCACCTGAAAGGTTGTTTCAGATCGTTTTACCCAAGGCAACAGGAGTTTTCCTAATCCGTTTCTCAAGTTAGGACTGGTTTAGTGTAGTATCTCAGCCAACAAACCATTTACACTTAATGTATGACTTTCAAGTAGGAAAGGATTTTGTCTGTGGGTGCCTGATAATAGGTTTTTGTGTGTTGATGAGGGAAACTCCGACAGATAGGATTGTATGGCAGTGGGAAATCTTAATTTACATGATAGTGTGTATCAACAGAAGAGTCTTTTTCAATTAATTTGTAGCTTACCTGTGGAATGGTTTGTGTGCTTGTATTGCTCTTTGGGATGCCACTCTTTTCTCAGTGGATAAAATAGCCCTCAGATTAACCCACAGCTCGTGTATTCGTCTCCAGACAATGATACATGCATTGGCGTAGGTTCCAACTTTCAGCTTCATTTTGTCGGTTTGATGTGAGTTTTTACACAAAGCTAACACAGCTTCCTGGTGCAGTATTTAAACTATAAAGCACAATTCTTTGCTAAATCATGGATTCCGACGATGGAACAACTGATTATCCTTTACAAGTTTCGTATGACGAAGATACCGCAAATGGGGCTCCGCAGTTATACAAATGAAAACCACATGGGTATGGCTCTGAGTATGTCTGGTACTTCCATACTACGTTATAGCCTCTACTTCCAAACTAAGGTATGCACAGGTATGACTTGTATTCCTCACCACGGTATGCCATTGGTATGTCTTGTACTTCCATACTATGGTATGTCTTGTGAATCCACACTATAGCATGCTATGGGTATGTCTTGTACACACACACTTTGTTATATCTTGTACTTCCACACTATGGTAGCTCATGGGTATGTCACTTGTATCTTTTTTACTTCCACACTTTGGCATGCCATGGGTATTTCTTGTACTTCCACACTATGGTATGTCTTGTAAATCCACACTATAGCATGCTATGGGTATGTCTTGTACACACACACTTTGTTATATCTTGTACTTCCACACTATGGTAGCTCATGGGTATGACATGGGTATGTCTTGTACTTCCACACTATGGTATGTCTTGCGCTTACACACTATGGTATGCCATGGGTATGTCTTGTACTTTCACAATATGGTATGCCATGGCTATGTCTTGTACTTTCACTATATGGTATGCCATGGGTATGTCTTGTGCTTCCACAATATGGTATGTCTTGTACTTCCACACTATGGTATGTCTTGTGCTTCCACAATATGGTATGCCATGGGTATGTCTTGTATTTCCACGCCACAATGGATCTCTTTCCAACACCCTCCCCTTATTTCACGCAGCAACCCCTACCTCCAACCTTAGGTTTATAAAGAACATCTGGGCCCTCTGTAGCGCTATGAAATCCATATAAGTCTTTAAATTGTTTGTAAAACTGTTCTTTGCACGTATGTATCCCAGACTTTCTAGTTATTGTGTACTTGGGTACTGCTGAACCAGATTCCAAAGCCATTGTATGGGAACATTCTCATATCTCTCGCTTCCATGACTTGAGGTGTTTATGTCAAGTTCCATCCATTTCGCTTTTATTTTCATTTTGTCTTCATGTGTTAAATGTATTTCTTTGCTGATTTAATCATATGCTCAGTATATTTCCACTTTTCTTATGAAATTGCTCTTTAGCATACAATCCCGATCGTGTTGCTTTTGCTTTTTTTGTCTGCTTATTGAAGACTTAAACATATTTCATTTTTTTCCTACAGAGGCAGGATAGGTGTGATTCACAACATAGTTTTTAATATCATACATAAATTGTGGAAATCACCTACCATTTAAATGGAAGCAGCCTGATCAGTAATACATCTATTAGATGTAATTAATCCAGCTTTATCCTGAGCCAGAAGGCCTACCTTAGCTGGTTCTCCTTTTCCATTTATAGGGAATCGATTCGCAACGCCCACTTCCCAGAAGTTGTGTTTGCGAAATTAAGTGATAAGCCTAAAAGAGCCTGGTAACTCAGGATAGTTTGGGATATAACCAATGCATCAAAAAAACATAACATTCATTTTTTTACTTTAAATAGGCAGTTGTGTAGGAAGGTGACGTGCCCTATGGATCGGCTTGCCAAGAATATCTCCTTTTGTACTTCCATTTATAAAACCGCTTATTATCTGAGACGTTTTTGTTGTCGTTCTGACTGCAAAATGTACAATTATTTGTAATGGTGTGATCAATATTTGACTGCCCTTTTTTATTTTCAACACTCGTTGCGTTTCCTCCAAAGATTTTAATTGGATGAACCAGTTTGGCGAGTCCTTTCCCTTGTAAAGTGGATTGATGCCGCTTGTAGTAGGTTTTTCACCTGGAGGGGTAACCAGATGGCAAAGATACCCCTGAATTCCACCCATCCCCCCACCATCTCCGACCCTTGGCTCACACTTCTTCCCAGAAGGGCAACCACGCTCTCTTTAGAGATCATTTGGTTGTGTTGCTATGGGTGTGCCTCTTTCAGCTCATAAAATCCCATACCACTTCTTTCAGTGTAAAATGACTCTTCTCATAGTTTCAGAATAAATATCTCTATGCCATCACATAAGTTAATAATTTCTAGGATAACAAATGTCCAGATCCGCGTGTTGTCTCTAATACAATTTAAAGTTTGAATAATACCAAAGGATTCAAGATGGTCAATTATTGATTTGGCTTTAAGGCTTCCATTTTGTACAGTCCACATTTTAAAATCTCCAGCAATAGATCTTTATTTTCTTTGTAATTCCTCCAAATGTATTGATTCTAGTCATTCTGATACAGATAACCGCATCTGTGTTAGGTTGTGCAAAGTCCTACTAGGTTGAATGTACGTTTGCTTGGTACTGCTGTTTTGCACTTTTGGTATTTGATATGGAGGAGTAAAGTAGCTCTAAAGACATAAATTTGATGGATTTATGAAGACTAGTGCAACACCTCCCCATGTACCGGAGACACCTCTCTTCAAATGTATTATTGCGTGTTCCATTGGAGCTATATGTAAAATAACTGGACCAGCATTTCATCTTAGCCAACTTTATATCAATGTGTATATTAGTCAATTTAAAACATGCCTGACCTTGACTGGTCACGAATAGTAAAATTCAAGTGAGGCTTTCCCAGTGTCCGCAATTTAAATGCATGTGAGTATATTGAGAATTTGTTTAAATCGAGAGTGTTAGTGTGCTTCTTGTTCATTTTGAAGACCTATTGGATTTTACTGTCTGGTGGGCTGGTCGACTGGTCCTTGTTAAAAAAAGAATCTGCTGCCTGTCATAGCTGATCTAGCATTAATGCAAGCCCAACAGGAGCTTATTTTACTGTTTAGTTCTGTAGAATGGCATCCTCTTTTAGCGCCTATAGCAAGTCCTTCTTTCCTTGACTTCTGTGTTGGTTAGAGTGAATTTGTGTCATATGATTACCTAAGTATCCCTTTTAGGCGAGGCAAGATTGCCGGTTAATCTGTAAAACATATAGTTAACAATTCTTTAAACTCTACATAGAGCCGGCTTTAGCTCCATTCAGAGGAGTATTACTGTCTCACCTAATGCTATCAATTACTTGGTGTGTTATTACTTCCATCCATAAGTACTTTCATTGCAATGCATGAGGGACTATTTACATGTGAAACATACACTCAAATCATCCCGCTGTTTCTCACATTTAATAATGTATCTTCTGTACAGAAAACCATGCTTTTTTGCTGCGTTTTCAAAAGCATTGTAAAAGCCAATAGAGCAGGCTTTAATATGATAAACATCATTTGTGGATGTGAACGCCATTTGCAAATCCCTGTTTTCAAAGGCATTGGGATATTAAAACAAGATCTCTTTTGCTTTGTCAAAGCTTTTTCTGCTTTCTGCCCACAAGGGCTGAGTTAAAGTTTGTGCACACAGAGCAGTCATTAGAGACATGGCATGTTTTTCCTTCTGGGATAGTCCCTGAATGTTTGCATTAGAACCTGACTCTGCCACTCCATGGATATAAAAGGGTTGTTTGAAAAAAGACTCATAAGTAGTAAACCAAAAGAAAGCATTTATCTGGCTTGATGAGCCAACTATAGAATTGTCCTTCTGAGTCCAACCTCCTGAAACTCTGAACAAGGGATTTAAAATCCAATAGCTTTGACTTCCTGTTTAAAGGGGGACTCTTGTGAGTGTCGCGCATGAAGATACGTACCATTGAGTTGGGCAACAATAAACATCTGTTATTCAGTGCAGCGAGGCAACGGGTGAATGTGCGCTTTACAAATGCACGTTATGTTATGTACCAGTAGCTGCAATTGAGAACTGATTGGACTATACAGTACATCTTTCTGCAGATGAGCGGCTCAGGGACAGGCTGCTTCATAGAGCACATACGTACTTGGGAGTCACTCTGTTCTTCCAGAATGTCAATAGACCAGCGACTGATCCAGTCACGCATCATGTCTCTGTTAAAAGAATGATAGCCCGCCTGACAAATTCAGGCACTGTTCCATTAAACATTCTCCTAAGAAGTGCCAGAACATTCCCATTAGAACAATAACAGTTCTGTAAGAAATGTTAAGTCCATCCAAGGAACATAAGAGGATGCCAAGGGTATTCAGCAGAAATGCTTGGTCTGATCTAGAGACCACGTGGTGGCCTTATCCTGCGAAAGTCACCCCTCTCCCCCTTCAATCCTATAAAAGCAGTATCTGATTCAGCTGCAGAGCCGGTTGCTGATCAATCTGTGACCCATTTCCCTTCTATGCGCTTTGCCTAATTGTAGCTCAGTCTATGTGCAGCACTCATTGTTGTTGAATGATTGATCCGTGTCTCACAATGACAATTTTACATAGTTTCCCATTGAAGGTTTAGCAGATCCTCTTAGAAAGTACCACCAGGGCTACATGCCAAGAGGTCCATGTGCTCGCCCATATAATTTTGAACAGCCAGTGTTAAGTGCAGATCTGCCAACCTCGAACAAAATCTCACCCAGCGAGGGCAAGGGACTGGGTGTGGGCCGAGTTGGGGAGTCGGGAAAGTGAGTTGAAGGGGACATGACCCAATAGAGGGGGTGGGACTTTGTGCAGGACATTGTCTGTGACCCATGCTAACACCCACCCCCTCAAGAAAAACACCCACACAAACGAGGCTTCATTGGCAGCCGCTGATGTCCACCATGGATTTGCAATCTCCCCTGGATATCAGCTGTGCTGAGCCTTCCACGATGTGAGTTTGAAACTCTGCGTGCAAGGGTTTCCAACTAGGATTGTCTATCACTGTGTGATATTGGCTCCTCCCCAAGTGACTGTGTGAAAGGAGCATACATTGTGTGACAAACGTTGGCGCCGTGAGAGTGGCAGGTGCGGAAGCATTTAATTGGATGTATACAGACCTGTTGAGAAATAGACGGTCAACTCAGCTTGACTTCTAGTCTGTGACCACACCCCCACATCTCTGTCGGGTTGAAACCTGCAGATGAAATCTACATATCAAATGATTGTGCTACATTTTCCAAACCTCCAGCGCTTCTGTGTGGGCCATAGGCCTAAGCCAGTATCATCTAAAAGTCATCTGGCCTGTGACTAGCTCTGACCCTGAGCAGCTACTCCAGGTTTTACCAGATGTTTCCATGGCACGGGAGCACACCGTTTCCTGTCTTAAGCTGTACTTTCAAAATCATTCGTTTCAGATGTGTTTGATCAATTGAAGTCATTTCATCGAACTAAGACAGTTATTCTCAAAATACATGTATTGGATTGGTAAAGGGATGGTGGTTGTTTTTATGAAGTGGGTTCAATATACCTAATGCAAATGGTGCTCGGTGCACGTTTCTGCAGCCCTAGTTTCCGGGAAATGATGTCAAGCCCTCGCCCATATCAAGTGGGCTGATGCATGAGTGTGCTCACTCCTCTTTATGGCTACATGCTTGCATACTGCCAGACTGAATGATGCTTTGGAGCTTTTGAGCTGCCATTGACGAAGATGAGAAATGTGTTTATGTAGTGTTAGACAAGCGAGTTAAGAGGTCATTGTTTTAAATAATTAGTTTCCATAACGTTGTAACGGTTTACAACTATCCTGTCATAACTAGCTGTCGCTCACAATTTCTTAACTGTTCGTTATCTAGTTGTCGTTAACAGAAACCTCATGCACGTCTGCTAAGTTAAGATAACATGGCTCTCCCGCTTACTCGCTTTTCAGGTTTCCTTTAAATAGTTACCAAAAGCGAATTAAACCGCATGCTGTCTTTAAGTGGTCTGAATCGGGTTACAATTACTGGTGCATGGTGAACTTTGACAATGGTGGTCTGTGAATGTCACAGTGGAATTTCACTATATGTGCAATGTCATATTCAGTTAATTGCATTGTGCAACTTGGGAAGGGGCTGTGTCTCACTAGAGACCAAGCAAAGCAAAAACCGAGATGCAAGGGGTTGCATTTGTGCGCTAAGGTAAAAATGACATTGAAGAGGCCTTCGGAGTTTGGTTAAATTCTCTCTCTCTCTTTTTTTTTTTTAACATCACATGCACAAAACACAATGGCATTATGTATAAAAACAAAGGTTAAAGGGACGTTATAATAAAGAAGTAGAATTTAAAAAACCTTAGAAATTCACTGAAAAAAACAAAGGGTACAGGGACGTTCAATTTAGTCTCACATTTCACTCGTACAAAACTATAGACCTCAGCAACTATAGTAACCTGAGATAACTATAACTTAAACCCCTGCAATGCACTGCTTATGACCTCACATACTAATTCACTCATGAGATGGGCAGCGGTAGTTAGTTATAGTAGGGAACTTGTTTCTATAGGAAAAGCATTGTTTTGCTAATAACGTTGGTGCCATTTGACGAATCTTAACATTTTCAAAACTAGTTTGCCACTCACTTCAGCTGATGTCTGGAAAGCTTTGGACCGATTTGTTTATCTCGGTCCAAGAAAAAGGGGTTGTTCCAAAACATGATTTCCTCATGCAATTTTCCATAGGGATTTTGAGCACGACTACAGCCCAAACCGCTGAACGGAAATGCACCAAATTTGGGAACAAGCTTGCTTGTGGTCCGGAAAGAGCCCCTCAGTAGTTTTGGTGTTGCTCCAGAAAAAAGAAATATAGATAGCTAGGGCCTCAAATCCTCAGTTGATCTGACAGATCTCATGCTGAGATCTGCTCGACTGTCAACACTTCAACTAAGAAGTGTTGCAACCATTTTGGGACTGTGGCACAGCCAAGTACCGAAAATTAAGTATAAAACAAAAAGAATGGCCTAGGAAAATTAAAGGGGAAGGGGAGCCATGCAGCTGCCATTCTCAGACCATTCACAGCACAGGTGACCAACACCTCCCCGAGACTGGCTTGGCACAGGTAGTAAACTGCTTAAAATTGGAGGGGGGTCTTGTACAGTAGAGTGGAGTGCTGTTTCGTAGAGTATAGAAAAGTGTCATATAATGAATAGAGTGGTATACCGTGGAGTGTACAAGCAAAGAGTGGAGTATATAGTTGGACATTGGAGTGTTCTCGTGGAGTAGTGTCATAGAATGCCTTAAAGTGTAGTCGAATTTTGTAGAGTGGCTTTTTCTATAGAGTGGAGGAGTATGTTGTATAGTGGAGTGGCGTGGCGTAGAGTTGAGTGGCATACGCTGTGGTGGCATAGAGGGGATTATCATACAATGGAATACTGTACAGTGGTGTGTGGCGTGGCATATAGTGGAATGGTGTACATTTGAGTGGCGTGGGGTATGGTGGATATGCATGGATTGGGGTGGCATATATTGAAGTGGCGCAGAGTTGAGGAAACTGCTATAAATTAGAGGGGTGTCTCATACAGTGGAGTGGAGTGGAGTGTTGTACAGTGTTGGAAACTGTTGTAGAGTTGAGTGTTGTACAATAGACTGTACAGGCATAGAGTAGAGAATACATTTGGACAGTGGAGTGTACAGTGAGAGAGTAGAGTAGGGTCTAGTAAGAGTGGCATAGAGTGTAGTAGGCTTTTGTAGAGTCAAGGAGAACACTGGAGTGATAGAGAATGGAGTGGCACTAAGTGGAAGAGTGTACACTGGAGTGTCATAGAGTGTAGCGGCATACAGTGGATTAGCGTAGACTGGCGTGACGTACAGTAGATCAGGGTAGAGTGGAGTAGTGTACAGTGGAGTGGTATACAGCAGAGTGACGTCGAGTGGAATAGTGTAGAATTGATTGGCGTACAGTGGAGTGGGGTAGAGTGGAATACTATACAGTAGAGTGGTGAGTATTGAAGTTGTGCACAGTGTAATAGCGTAGAGTGGAGTGGCTTACAAGGGAATAGCATGGAGTGGGTTAGAGTGGAATAGCCTACAGCAGGGTTGTGTCCAATGATATAGCGTAGAATGGAGTGGTGTGGAATTGTATACAATGAAGTGGCGTAGAGTGGATTAGCATACAGTGTAATGGCATACATTGGAATAGAATACAGTGGAGTGTTGTACAGTGGAATGGCGTAAAGTGGACAAGCGTGTGGTGGAGTAATGGATAGTGGACTGGGATAGAGTGGAGTGGCTTACTCTGTAATAGCATAGAGTGGGCTGGCGCACAGTGGAGTGGCATAGAATGCAAAAGTGCATAGTGGAGTGGTTTAGACTGGAGTGGCGTACAGTGGAGCGGGGTAGATTGTAATAGTATACAGTGAAGTGGTGTCTAACGGAATAGCTTTGAGTGGCATTGAGCGAATGGTGTAAACTGGAGGTGCGTACAGTGGAAGAGTATAGTGGGGTACAGTGGAGTTGGTTAGAATGGAGCCTTGTGCAGTGGATTGACATACAGCCGAGTGGCGTAGAGAGGAGTGGTGTATACTGGAGTTATGTATGCTGGAATACTGTAGAGTGGAGTTGTGCATAGTGTTGCCGCTTACAGTAGAGTGGTGTACAGATGTATGCTAAATTTAGCAGCAATGGAGATTATGGTGTGCAGAGTAACCCAACACAGTGAATTGTGCTGCTTTGCGTTTCTCTAGAATTTGCAGTCCGCGTAGGAACCCGCATGATGGTGCTGCTTTGTAAATTTGACTTAAGTATTGTGATGCCCATGCAACACAGTGAGTGACGCAAGGGTACTGCAATACAATACTGGTAGGCCTTAGTTATATTTTAGGCCAGGGAATACTGCAGTTACTTTGTGGTATACCGTGGTACCTGGCGATCACAAGCCAGTATATAATAGGGTAATGGCTGTTTTTAGAAAATCAAAAGGCAGCCAAATTCTTTTACTACTCTTTGGCTATGTTCTGTTAGGGCCTTATATAGAGGTAAGTAGTAGGTTTTATTGTAGATCCCTACTTATTACTACTTTAATAAAGTGGTAATCGGGAGGGAAATGCGTTTATATGTTTGTATATATTTTTAAATAAGTTTACGGAGTACTGCACTAGTACCTCGATAGTACAGTATTTCTTAGGAAATGTTTCTTTTTTTAACATTGTAAGTTCCGCTGTAGTTCGTAGGTATGAAAAGCCTATGTTAAAAATAGAAAATACACTGTACTACACTATATATGTGAAATATACTGTATTAGTGTTTTTTCCATTTTTTTAGGATATTTATTTTTTCAAGTACCACAGTGCTTCCTAGGTAGTTCTTCGTAACATTTTATTAAAATATATAGAAACATCTGATTACTTTTCCCTACCTTTTTTCAAAATATAAAACGTATACTTGCCTGTATCCAAGGCCCAAGACAAGAACACTGGCAAAGTGTCCTTAAAGCAACGTGACTTACTTAAAACTCTTGTAAGGGTAGTCCTTATCGTATCAGATAATTACTTGCATTGCCATGTACCAACGCAGTTTTGCGACATTTCACGAAATTCCACGAAAGTACAGCTGTCACAGATATCACCAACTTTAAATGCAGCTTTAAAAAATGCTTACCCTACTTTACTGCAGCCCGTAAAATATATCATCTGCACACCATAATGTATACTCCTGCCAAATTTCATGTAAATCTGTTATGCCGTTTTTGCGCTATGACAAATGCAAAATCCATTGGTGGAAAAATGTGTTTTGGAACCCCCTTTTTTTAATTGCACCCCCTTAATGATTCGCCACAAAATATACATCACAAAATGCAGAAAATGCTATAGGTTTGAAGAGTTTTATGGTGATTCATCAAACGGGTGGAAAGTTATTAGGAAGCAAAAATCTGAGGCATTCCTATCGCTGAGAATCCTAAATATAACTACAGAATGCCACTTAGATTTAATGTGACTTATTTCTTCTGATCTTTTGTATTTGTTATGTATATGTTTATTGGTTTACACAATCATGTGACCATAAATATGTTTTAGTTGGTCATGTAGTGTTGGATCTAAAAGTAAATTTTGTTAAATGTTATGGTGTGTGGCTCTAAAGTTACTAAAACAAGAAGATTTGAGGTTGGGGGTAAGCCCATTGACAAGCTGCAAAATGTAACATTGCTTTCCTTCATTTGCTCAATGTCTCAATGTTTAGTTTTTGTTTTTTGAACTGCAGCTCTAATTCTACTCTATGATTTGCCTTTCACTTCGTCATCTGGCTCTGGCAGCAGGCACTGTGACGTCAGAATTCAACTGTAATAAGTTATTAAAGTTGATTGAGATTGCCACAGTTACTACAGGAGATTAGAGATGTCACAAGTCACCTGTGATAAGGAAATTAAAGACTGGTTTTATACAAGGATTGCAGGCTCCCATGTATTATACACTTAACACACTGTTCTGTGAACCATTTGGAAGGGGCCTATACTGGGCTGATTTGTAGTACTACATATAGGGACAATTTCGTAATCTCTTGAATTCTTTACCTCATTGTTTACAGTTAAATTCATTGTCACATTGACAAAGCTTGAAAACAAACCCACGCTTTATCAAACAACTCAGGATTAAATAAATCCATTTACCGTTTTGATTATTTTTGTGTTAATGAAGTCTTCAGTGGTCCCATCTCAATATTAAGACATAGAAGTGTGAAGAAGTCCTACAGTATAGAAAAAATAAATGTTCTCTGTACCCATTCCTGCTTCTCCAACAAGAGACATTCCAGAACGTTCCTTTGTTTTATGATTGGGGTTTGCAGACTTTGTTAGTCATCATTCACCAGTGACTGATAGCGCAAATTACTTTTACAATTTTGCTGAGAGCTTCTGAAAAAATAATGTTTGCTTATGTGTCTGCCATTACTGGCAATGACAGGCCTTCGACTTCACACCATCCGTATTAAAGACCTCTGAATGAAAGCTAAACTAATAGTGTGATGCTGTGCCAAAGCACGTCTTAAACCAGCCAGCCCTGGTGCGCCCGAACCAGAGTTAGGGCGTCAACATTAGCATGTTGCCTCATAATGCTATCTTCCGGTACAAAATAATTTATGGCTGTAGGAACGTAATAATATTTGTAAAACACTCTGTTCGTTTGCGTAAGTAAAGCTCGAATGTGTAAAGACATCTGGCAAGCTTTCAAGGCCATCCGACGTGGCCAGAAAAGGATACTTCCTGCTTCCGGGTAACGATGTCCGCTTTTTATGAGCTGGGTTCGTCCGGTCGTGCTGTATTAGTGTATTTAATAGATTCTTAGCTGCAAGGTGTCGGTGAGCCACCCGGGTCTTTGTGTACACAGAGTTACCACAACTTGAATAGACCGATCAAGACAGCCTGTAAAGGGTGTCTTGTGGCCTTTATTCGCAGAATGCACTCTAGTAATGTTAGGATTGAGTGTATAGTGCGTAAGGGCTGGTGCACAGACACGTAACCAGAAACGGACCTTGCGGAACCGGAGATACAAAATCTAGGAATGGAATGTATTTTCCTTGAATGCAACACTGCGGGCTCAAGGTTCAAGGTTTCAATTAAGCTGAGTCTTCGATTAATGTGATTAGTACAAAAGTAATTGAGGCAGCTGTCCCAGTTAGGCTTCTGCAGTGTGAAGTCTAGGCTAGCAGTTCCAGTTTAGCCTTAATATTCGTAATAATAATAATAATAATAATAATAATAGCAATAGCGCGTTTGGTCCCATATGTCCCCAGTAGGGATCTCCGTTCAACAGATGCCACTCTTCTGGTTCGCCCACGCTTTAGACTAGCTACCATGGGCGGGCGTGCTGTCTCAAATGCGATCTCAGTGGCCTAGAACAACTTGCCAATACATCTGCGCAAAGAACCAAGCCTCCTGCCTTTCAGGAAGATGCTTAAAACCGTGCTCTTCCGGGAGGCATGGGGCTCGTCCTAAGGTTGCTTTGGCCCTGTGAATATTCTATGTGTACCTCTGGACAAGCGCCTAGAGACCCCTGGGTGATAAGGCGCTATACAAATCTAAATAAATAAATAAAATAGCAATAACAATAAGGATACCTATGTAATGCGTCATTCTGCAGTAATACTGTTTCCGACTGACCTTGCGAGGATGGAGAGCAGAGTCTGCCTTGCCGTGATTCAAATGGGTCCCCTTCTGATCAAGGCTGGTGCCCCTGGTTCTGCCCCCAGGAGCCATGGGCATAACTTCAAAGGAAGAGTTTGAGGTGTGGCACCCCTAAGTAAATCCTTTCATGGCTTGGTAGTTGGGTCTGGGGGTCCTGAGTCTGGTTTGCTATGTCTGTGTTGGCTTCTCTTGTCCTGAATTCACTCCGAGGCAGTTGTTCATTTTCATTTGGATCAAAAGCCTAAAAAAAAACATATATGTACACCACTATACCAAAAAAAAGTAGCTAATCTGCACCCATAGAAAAACTCCTTCAATGAATGCAGATTTACTCCTGTTTGGAATTCACAAATCTTGACAGTAGGAGGTTGAATAGATGCACCAGTCTCGGGTTTGCAGGCATGGTACTGGCAATCAAACACCCAAAGGTGATAAGATGAGTGCTTGTAAATAGTCTAACTACTGGTAATAGTGGGCGTGGTATTCTGAACCATAGTTTTTTGCCCACTGAGCCACACTAGACAGAAGGCCAGACCACTTGTGGAAGTTTTACACCGCTGGAGTAAATTTTACTCTATCAGTGTAAAACTTGCTGTCCGCTTGACTCAAAATTGGGTGGATGAACCCAGAGTTTGGCGGACAGGGTAATTTATCACCGCTGCAATGGAGTACCTGTTCGTCAAACTCTAAATCAGCCGTAGAACCCCACTTAATGTAAATGAGTACTGAGCCTGCTCCTGATCGAAAGAGCGTGTCCTGAACCTCTCATTTCACCCATTCACACTGTGGCCACTGCTTTTTTGGTTGGGTAATTTGAGATTCTCACCCCCTGGAATCTGAGTGACTAAAACCTACTCCCCTGCCAGTAGCTTTCAATCTTCTCCGTGTGAAGGCATGTAAGATCCTCCAGAACCCATGTCCACTGTGGCTGCCTACGAGAGAAGCCCATCTTCCCCATACGTGTCAGTTCACCTGCATTTGGCGTTTGTCACCCTCTTGTTTGCACTATTCGCCAGAAAAGTGTTCATTTTCAATACTCCATGATGGAATCACCCTCTTAAAGTGAGTTTTCCAGCATTTGTGAGCCAAGAGGTTGAAAGGGATGTTTCCCGGATGCTGCCCTTCAGGAGTGTACAGAGGTCAAATATGGCAAAGCAGGGTTCTCATACTTGCACACCTAAAGCCTCAGGCGTGTGAGCGGAAGGGGTGGCACGGAGCCAAGGCTTACAGAAAACTGCCGTGTGCGAGCCCAGAGCATGGGTGAGGCACCGAGCAGCATAGCATGCCTGGGCACTTGTGCAGGGAAGGGGGCACGTGCTGCTGAGGAGTGCGGGAGCTCTCATAGACTGGGCCAGCCAGAACTGGCGACTGTGAAGGGAAGTGTAGCCAACTGAACATGCTGTGACCTGTGATTCTTTTTAAGAATCGAAAAATATATTTTAAGAAAATGAATTTGACCCTTTTTCTATTAAATTGACATTTGTATATGTATACTTTATGGTTGTGATAAACCAAATAAAGTTAAATTTTGACTGACTGACTGACTGACAGGAGTGCATAAGTATCCCTTCACCAAAGAGCTACAATGGAAGAAATATGTATTTTATGTTGCATAAATGTTTTTTTTTGGGGGGGGGAGGGGGACTTCTGTCAATCTGGATACGAGTACAAAAATATTTGATAAGTTTACATTTTGAGCCTTCATTCGTCGCCTACGAGAGGTACCCTTTCACCTGAGATGAGGGCTTCGAAACATGTTGAATACCTATTGGTTGTGGTCGCTCAGTGTGTTGTCCAAGATAAACGCCAGCCTTCTTAAATTATAAATGTAATGGAAATTGTGAGGTTAAAAATAAATGGGCGCACTAGCCCAAAACACACTCTCACGAGCATCTGTGATATTTTCCTCTTGCACGTATACAGGAAGCTACACAATGCTGCATGCATTAAAACATGATTTTTGTTGCATTGGTCTTGCCTCATTCCATCTGAAACGAAGTCACATGTTCATGGTAAGGGGTAACGAGGTATGCATTCTACCCAGGCAGACCAAGTTATCCTACTCCATGCCCGTCTGTAGAAAAACACCTCTTAACTATTTTCCTATTCATTGCCTTAGTGTAGTAATTATTAACACCCTTTATCTTTATTGTTCTGTGTGGAGTTTGTTTGCACAGCATACGTGAGATGAACTCTGTGCAGTCCATGCCATACTGCTGTTGCGTTATACACTGAAGAGTGTGTTCACTGTGCAAAACATCTACAGAACACCCACAACCAGGAAGTCCACAGCACTAGTAAATACAATAATAACTGTTGATCTTCTGCCCTTTCTAAGAGCTGTAAAAAACAGATGTTGCTACTACCGAATTTATGGTTCCCTATTTATTGACCTTCTAGGTGTGGAAGTCACAGTCGCCTTTGCTTGGGTTCTAACAGTGTATTGTCAAGTGGGGAGCATTCAGCTCACTGAGCCATCCTGCTGGCATACACATCCATGCTTTCATTTATTGACCGTAACCAAGGAAGCGCAAATTCAAATAGATTCTGCCACGCTTCTACGGTGATGCACATGCACACACACGTTTAAATACAGTATTCTTTTTGTTTCCTTTACTTAATAGAGGGTGTAACCTGTAATACTGTGCCAGGCAAGCCGTTATCAAGCCCTGTCATTTTAGTCCCTGTAGTACCGATCCTTGACAAAAACTAAATAGTTACATCGGTTACAAGAGAACAAAAAAACACAAACAACAAGTCACAAGGAACATAGAGGGAGGTGGGGGAGGGGAATTGAGCTAGTAGCTGGAAATTAATTAAAGTCAGGTATACTGGCAATGAAGAAGGTTAAACATCAAAGACCCTTAAAAGTCAATGTCAATGGAATCCTTAGTCTGGTGGGGGTCGTTGAATTTACAGCACCTGCGGCCGGTTTCGCTCTTCGCACTGGAGTACCCTAGCTGTGGAGAGGGGCAGAAGAAGGGGGAGAAATAGATGTCTTGCTCAGACCATCCTGTCCAAAAGGGTGTAGGCGGCCCGATGGGGGGGGATCGTCGTGAGGCGAAAAATGGGCTGGCAAACCATGACAAAGACGGCTTAATGCAGCGATTTCGGCACCCGATAAACGCCACCAAGATGGAGGCCTCAGGTCTCAGTCCCATAGCTCTAGTATAAAATGGAGGAATTGCAGATCCTTTAAACCCCGATCACATATTGGGAAGGAAGCCAACTTCTGGGTGCTGTATTCGATGGGGGAGCAGTCACGGGGATCAGAGGGAGGAAGACAGGAACTTGTTGTTCTTACTACATGAGGAATGCGGATGAGAAATGCCTTCCGCAAGCAAATTAGGTGCATCGAGTCATGCCACCCATCTAAGACACTTGTTACAGCTGAAATCAGGTGGACGCAGGTACAGATGACTGGCGCATATGTTGAAATATTTATTACTATGTACGTCAGTACAGCAGTTGGGTAATACTGTATATGAGTCAGTGCCCCGCCAAGCGCATGTTATCAGCGGAGTCCCAGGGTAGCATCTGGTGGTTCCAGCTGATAAATGCAGAATCCTAAGGAACCAGATGACCTCATACATGCAGCAATGACAAGAGATTTACCAGGACAAGGGAGGCACCAAGAGACAGACCTATGATACAGAACATCTCCCTCCTTTAAAGTGCATCCCACTGTCCAAAAACATAACCCGTAACAACTCAAACAACTATTCGTATACCATAGTCAAAACTCTCCAGTACGAACTTCGTTGGTGTCTATGCGATGAACTTGCAGTGGGTAGGAAAGGTTGTAATTAAAATCAGAATGTCACCAGTAGGCTTGAAGGAAACAATGTGAATACTTTACTAATTATTAAACAACCATGTTTTGAGAGCCTTACGAAAGTTAAACAGATTTTCTGTGATTATTTTTTTTTTAATTTAAGAGGCATCAAGTTCCAAAGTTTGGTGGTAGCAACTGCAAAACTCTTGCCTTCCCTAGTGGCTCTCTTGATTTTACGTATGACCAAATTGGCCTGGGAAGAAGTTCTTAAAATTCTGGGAGGCGTGTATTGTTGACAGAGCTGTCTGATGGATTCTGGGCCATCAAGGTGAAGTGCCTTAAAGCTATGCACAGAGACTTGAACATTACTCTCTTTCTCACCGGAAGCCAGCGAAATGAAGAGAGGGATTGGAAGACCGACTGATGTTTTGGTATCCATAGAAGCAATTTAGCCACTGTATTTTGGACCATTGAAGCTTATGCAAAGCTTTCTTGTGGGCAGTCAAGAACAGACCATTTCAATAGTCTAGTTTAGAGAGGACTAATGCAGTGATCACTGCTTTGCAAATGTCCAGTGGGATGAAGGGGAAAACCTTCCTAAGTGATTTAAACATAAAAAAACACGAATAAGTAATGGCATTAGCGTGTCCCATAAAGGACAGATTTTCATCAAATTGGACTCCTAGGTTTTGACTTTGAGAACAGGAATTGGGAGAGCTCCCATTTCCTGAGACCATTTGGGGGACCAAAAAGAGGGGCAATTGACGAGAAGTAACACCTCGGTTTTGTCTGAATTCAATTTCGGACAATTGTTGGACATCCAACTCCCGATCTGTAGCATACAGTCGTGAAAGCATTCTGCAGTTCTGTCAAGATCTTCTGTGACCAACACTACGATCGTCAGCATGTGATACAACTGAGAAACCAAAGCTTTTAATCAATGAAGCTAGAGGAGTGACGTATAGATTAAAAAGAGTTGGGCTCAGTGCCTATCCCGGTGGAACACCACAGGGAAGAGTAAACTATGTTGACCTATGGCCGTTTGCTTCCACAAACTAAACTCGGTTGGTGAGAAAGGGTTTGTGGAGGTTGAGGGCAGTGTCCCTGATACCCAACTCAAACAGACGGTTGATGAGGAGGCCATTCTTAACGGTGTCGAACACTGCAGAGAGATCTAACAGAATTAGAGCAGCTTTCCCTTCCTTTTCTAACACCTACACCTCTCTACACTACTCTACACCTCTCCACTGCATGCTACTCTGCTCTACACCACTACCCTCTACACTATTTCACCGTATGCAACTACACTCTGCAACAATCCACTCTATTACACTCCACTCTCTATGCAACTCCACAGTACGCTATTACACTGCACGCCAAACAGTCTACTGCACTACACTATACCCGGCTTCGCTCCACTCCACTCCAGTCTACGGTATTGCTCTGTATGCCACTACATGGTACCGCACTCTACTGTGCACTGCTCCACTCTACTATGCTCTACTCCACTCCACTCTATGCCACTACACTGTACTGCTCTCCAGCCTACACCACTTCACTCTGTGGCACTCCTCCCTATGCCACGCCACTGCATGTTCTCTACCACTCCAGTTGATCTACTACACCTCTCCACGATACGCTATTCCACTATATGGCAGTCAATTCTACCACACTGCACTGTACACCACTCCGCTGTACGCTGCTCCACTCAACGCCACTTTAGTAACACCATTCCACTCTACTCGCTTCCAATGTATGCAACTCCATTGTATGCCACTACACCCACTCCACTCCATGCCGCTACATTGTATACCATGCCATTCTACTGTACACAGTTACACTATACGCCACCCAACTCTACGTTATTCAACTCTATACCACTTTACCCCACTACACTGTATGCTATTCCACTCTGAGCTACTCCACTCCAAACTATTCCACTGTATGTTTTTTCAGTGTACACTGCTGTACGCCACTCCCCTGTACTTGTCACATTCAGAGCTACTCTTACCGACGTTGGTGCACTGGGATGGTTCCTGACTTCGGGTTTTGAAGGTTCTGATCTGTTGGAGGTAAGGGTGACCCTTTCCGGTAACCACGGTGCTGCCAACAATGTAACACCAGAGCAGACTGTGCCTTCCGGAAGTAGCCTCCATAGAGGAAAAACCCTGAAGGGAAAAAACAAATTCTTACTGCAGACGAGACTCCAAGAATGGAAAGGAGGTGAAAAGAAGAAGGCCAAAGAAAAAGGGCAGACGACCCCAGCAAGATAAATTGACCTGAAGACCGAAAACTCAAAGCAAGAGCAGAAAGCTCCAAGGATTCAGACAGGAAAAGGAAGCGTCAACAGGAAGTGAAGATACACCAAACAGGAGTAGAGTGCACCATCAGGAGCTTGGACACACCAGCAGGAACAAGGAGTGTTAGTGTTGCAACGCAAGAGAATGGAGGACCCGGACACTCTCATACCCA
Source organism: Lissotriton vulgaris (assembly GCF_964263255.1). Lineage (NCBI taxonomy): Eukaryota > Metazoa > Chordata > Amphibia > Caudata > Salamandridae > Lissotriton > Lissotriton vulgaris. Next base: position 521,623,273 of record NC_141693.1, on the reverse strand, counting down.
TAGACAGGAAGTGATGTAACCGTAAGAAAGCAGTTGCCATCTTTGATAGGGAAGAAGTGGTGAAAAAGATAGAAAAGATTGCCATCACAGAATGGTGCAACAAAACCCTACCCAAAGCCTTCTTGGGAGCAAGATTGGGGCATGGGAAGAAGACTAGACGAAAGATTGCCCCGATGCAAGTTAAATGGATTTCAGAGTAGAAGTAGTGGTAGTGGTAGTAGTAGTAGTAGTAGTAGTAGTAGTTTATTCGAACATTTTAGGACCATTCACATAAAAGACTGTACAATTCAAATACACCGTAAAAACGTACAAAAGAGTAAAATGTTAAAACACATTGTAAAAACAGCAACATGACAGCTTAATAACGAAAATAAAATATAAAATATTTGGGTGGAGAGATTCAATTAGTTCCAAATTCGAGAAGGTATTCATGTAAATTTCATCATAAGAAGCCACCAGTTATGAGGTAGTTGATGTGATCCTTATTGAAAGATGTCAAGAGCTGGCCATTACTTGCATCAGACATAACGCATATTGGTTCCTAGATAACAGCCTAATCCTTATACGCCAAGCATAAAAGCAAATATCTTGTTATTACGAATAAAAGCCATTTAGTTGTATCATATTTGAACACACGTAAGGCATCAGCGGTTCGTTTAAAGGACAAAAGGCAACAAGCTGGAGATAACCACCTTGTTCTGTGTGCATAATGAGGGCAGAAAAACATAGTGTTCAATTGATTCTGTGCTTAAGCTACACACTGGACAAAACGCGAAACTGTTGTATTCTTCCATTTACTTTTGATGGCATTAAGTGGCTGAACCCCAACCTTAAACTGCATGTAAAGTGCGCATGCTTGAGGGGTTTCATTGTCATCCTTAAAAATTTCAAAATTAAAACCGTTTTTAAAATCTAAGAACCTATCAGTTAAAGTGCCCAGTGCTGCCCTATTTACATATGTGAGCTTGATGTAACCCCAACATCTGTTTTCTGAGAGGGGAAACACTTTTTTTGGACATTAATTTGGGGTCCTCCCATAGGGCCCCCAGCCCCAGTTTATACAGCCACTGCTTAACCTCCTTAAACCAGGCCAGTCGCCAACTTGTTTTTCGATGGTGAGAAGTTAATCAGCAGCTTCCTTTTGCTAGATGTGGGTATTACTAGTCCACAATTCAACCCAGAACACAAGGACCTTCAAAACTGCAATGTATGAGATGGGAAATAACCCTAGGTCTAGGCGTACCAGGAGTAATGGCATATTTATCAGTAGGTTTAAAGTTGATCTTTTGAATTCCTTTTCTGTCACCTCTAGTTGTCTCAGTTGTTCAGCGCCAGTATCAGATCAATTACGTTTTTTGACAATTGCACTATCAATATGCTGGAGTGTGTTTGTGCTCTTTTGTATCTGGGAAGACCATGTCAAATTATTAGGTAGCCTAACACCCAGATAATCAAAGACTTTAAACTGTTCTAAGATGTTTGAACCCAGCCTCAGATTCCCTTTAAATGATTTATGTTGGTTAAAAACCATAAACTTTGTTTTGGAGCAGTTCATTTCAAGTCCCCGGTCATTACAAGCTGTTACAAACCTATTTAAAATATTTTGAATTTCTATTGGGGTTTTGAGCTGAAGTGAGAACTACAGGGCTTCATTATGAATAATACAAGAGGTTGCAGTTCCACAACTGGAGCTGTGACATAGCCTGAAACCTGCAAGCATAACCGGGGTCTTCCGTGGCATAGATGAGTATGGTGGGGTGTATTCACGACATTCTAATGACAATAGTGGGCCACTGCTTAAGAGCACGACTCGCCCGAGGAGGGACATAAGACACCATGGGCTGAGTCGATGCCTGCGGTGGTGTGCAAAAAAGCTGAGGGCTGCTTAGCGGCCCACATGGTCCACACCACTCCGCTCAGCCACTGTATTCTGTCACTCCACTGTATGCTATTCAACTGTACGCCAATCAACTGTACTCCACTCCACTCTATGCAACGTCACTCTATAGCACTCCATTCCACTGTACACTATTGTACTGTAAACCACTTCAGTCTACGCCCCTGCAGTCAAGGTCACAACATTGTACGCCACTCCGCCACACTGACCTCTAGGCTCTTCTCTATGCAACTCCACTGTACCAAACTCCATTCTGTGCCATTCCACTCTATCTAATTCCATGTCTCTCTACTGCAATCTGCTCAACACTATACTTCACTCATCAACAGTCTAAATCCTTCCGCTGTACCACACTATACTCCACTGTTTAGCACTACACTATACAACAATGTCCTCCTGTCAATGCCAGTGCTCAGCCCTCTACTTTATTCAGTTGCCCTTTACAACTCTCTCTGCCACTCTAAGAAACTCCCTCTATGCTGCTCCACCCCAGTTAATAATCTGTACTCTGAGACACTACCCCACTGTATTCCCCTACTGCACTCGGTACCACTCCACTGTACGCTACCCTATGCCACTCAACTGTACAGCAGTCTATCCCACTCCACTCTAACATGCTGTACCGCCATCTGCTTCACACCACCCCACTATACAACTCCTTAATTCACTCTGTGACACTACTTTACTCTTCTCTACAACACACCAGTGCACTGCACTGTACCACACCAGTCCACTCGACAATATTATACTCCACTGTATATTACACCACTCCAGCCTATTCCACTCTGCTCTAGAACGCTACTCCATGCTAAGCTGTGCTACTCCTCTGGATTCCATTCTAATCCACTACACAACACTTTACCCTACTCTGTGGTGCTGTACAACATTCCACTCTACCACACTCAACTCCACAATTCTCTACTCCACTCCTCTCGATGGGACTCTACTCTATAAGACTCTACTGCACTGTTTTTCACTATACAGCACTGTATTCCACTGTATGTCCCTATGCTACAGTGAAAAACCTCTTACTCGACTCTGTCCCTACACCCCAGTGTACAACACTCTACTCCAGTCTAAAACACTTTCCAACACTCTACGACACACCACTTCACTGTACTGTCCAAGATGCAACTCCACTCTAGTGCACTCCATGTCACTGTACGATACAACACACCATTGCATTATATATCAATTAACTCAACTGTTCTGTAGTCAACTATGACACTCATCTCCACCCCACGCTACTGTACTCTATGGCACTCGACTTTACTCCACTGTACCCCACTCAACTCTACAACACTACACTGTACGACACTCTCCTCCACTCTACGACACTCTCCTCCACTCCTCTCTACCACACCTCTTATTGGCACTCAACTCGGCTACAGTAAACTCACCGATTTGAAACACATTTTTATTAACATTTAAAAAAAAGTAATATTCGGTGAAATGTAACAAAGGTTAAACCTTTGTTATGTTTAGTAAAACTTTAGTTATTCTTTCTATACAAACTGACTTAAAATGCACAAACATTACAAATTCTAAAGTTATAGTTATACCTTAAATTTTTTAATTATGCACCACCTTTTTCTTTAACTACAAACTGAACTTGAACTACTCAAATTTAAATTTCTAAGCTTGTTCTTATACCTTTAATTTATAATATAGATAACACCTTCAAGTTATTATAACTCTTGCACCTCCGTACACATTGTATTCAATTCGGTAGCTACACTACATTAACCATAACTCGCCACTTTAACATGCCCTGTGTTCTCACAAATCATGTGATTTGTGATGTTATAAGTGTTCTGGTAAATGCTGTTATTTTAGAAAGTGTAACTCATTTAATATGAACGGGTATAAGTAGTGCATGGAGAACACGCAAGTTATAGTTAATGTAGTGTGACTACCGAGTTCAATACACTACGTATGGAAGTACTCCAGTTTTTTTTTTTCATAACCAATTTTATTATGAGTTCAAGCAAAGCTCAACACAGCCCTCCACAGTCAGGAGGAGACTGTCAACGACAGATAGAAAGAGACACATCATTAGTACAGCATCGAACCCAGCGTTATATAGTGAATGACATCGAACTACCCCACCCACCCAACCCCAAAAACCCCAACCAGCCCCGCCCGCAGCTACCCACCCCTTATCCCACCCTAACCCAGTGCACGTGATCACAGTCCAGCACCATGAGATAACCTACAAAGGTGGGGCCGGCCAGCGGCCTAGAGTGCGGGATCCACAACCAGCTGTAATGCATCATCAATGTCCACGGGGGGGTCAAGGAGCAGGCCCCGGTAATCCGCCCACCGTTTCCAGATTTTGTAATGTTTGCGGGGACATCCCCGGGCTTCAAAAACAGGCTGCTCTAGACCCATGAGGAAATCCAGGCCCGCCCTCCAAGCCCCGAGTGGGGGGGCGCGCTCGCTCTTCCAGGCCTGCGCCAGGTCCCTCTTCGCCACCACCAGCCCCAGCAACAGCAAATGGCGTTTGTAAATATTGCCCCCAACGTTCTCTAGAACATGAAGAAGGCCCAGCCTGGGGGTACGGGGCAGGTCCCAACCCAACACCTCTGACAGGCAGTCCCAAACCCCAGCCCAGAAACGAGTCAGTCTCTCACAGGACCATACTGTATGAAACAGGGTGCCCTCTTCAGAACCACACCTCAGGCATTCCGGAGACGCGATAAGGCCTGCCCGCCATAGGCGGTGTCTAGTATAATACGCCCGGTGGAGGTATTTGAACTGGATGAAGCGAAGGCGGATGGCTATAGCAGCACCTCGGGGAGATTCCAAGACCTCACGCCAGTCGTCATCATCCAATGGACCAACATCACCCTCCCAAAAGGCCCTCAGCGCTGCGAGTGAAGGGGAACAGTGAGTGATCAGAGAGCGATATATCTGCGAGACCTTCTTGTCACCTAGGTCTCCCATAAACCGTTTAGCCTCGATAGGACTAAAATCAGGGAGCTGTCCCAGGCCCACCAGACTAGGAGTAAGTGCGTGGCGAAATTGAAGGTAGCGGAAAAACTGGGTCTTGGGCATGCTAAATTCGGAGCTAAGTTCCCGAAAGGACTTTAGGGTAGTACCAGAAGAGGACATGACCTAGGGACGAGATCCCAATCGCATCCCAGCCGTCAAATCCGGACAGAGACGCCAGCGCCGGTAACAGGCCATTGCGCCACAACGGGGTTTCAGCTGTAAGCCGACCCCACCAGCCCACCCGGTGCAGGGCCCGCCGCCAGACAGCGAAGACCACTTGGGTGACTTGCGGAAGCAGTCGCCTCCGCCTAGCCGAGTACAGCAGGGTGTGAAGGGAGGTGCCACCCATCAGTGAATGCTCAAGGGCATAAGCCGGATCACTACGGTCTCCATACCACCACTCGTTGAGCAAGCCGCCGCAGTAGGTAGAGAGGAAGCATGTGCGCAGCGCCACCCTGGCGGCACCGCCAGCCCACAGAAACCGGCCCAGCACAGAATCAACAGTACGGAACCACTGCGGGTCAACCTGGAAGGGATGATTCTGCAGTTGATATAGCAGACGGGGCAAAGCCACCATCTTGAAGATGGCCGACCGGCCGTAGATATTAAGTGGCATGCGCGTCCATGTCTTGACGTCCAGCTGGACCCGATCCCATACCGGCAGGATGTTCCGGTCCCATGCCACTGCAGGCGAGGCAGAGAGGAAGACACCCAGGTACTTCACACCTTCCACAGCCATCTGAAGGGATGCAGCCCAAGGGCAGTCCACTGCGGCACCCCCCAGCACCCACATGGTCGATTTGCGCGGGTTAAGGAAGAGCCCGATGCCCGACCAAACTCCTGCATCAACTCCAGGACACGAGGACCCGTACGCTGCAGGTCAGTCATGAAAAATAGCACATCATCCGCATATAAAGCTATGCGGTCTGAGTGATCCGCACCCCAGACGAAGCCACGGTAGAGCTCATCGCGGCGCACCCTGGCGGCCAGCGGCTTCATGGCCAGCGCGAAAAGGTAAGGGGAGAGCGGACACCCCTGACGCGTGCCCCTGGACACCGGAAAACGAGCAGACGCCGTCCCCGAGATACGCACCGAGGCCGTGATCTCAGTGTAGAGCAGCCTGATATAGGAGAGGAATATCGGGCCGAGATTCAGCAGCGGCAACAGAGCAAAAAGAAAGGTCCAGCTGACCGAATCGAAGGCACTATCAATATCAGCCAGCAGGAGCGCCGCCGGGTCCTCCGAAGACTCAATCGCTTGTATCGCGGCCTGCGCCCGTCGTATATTGTGTCTCGTTGCCCTGCGCGGCATGAAACCCGCCTGATCTGGGTGGACAAGGGCCGAAATGTGTGGAAGTAAGCGGTTCGCCAGCGCCTTTGCCAGGAGCTTGGCCTCGAAGTTGATGAGGGATATGGGGCGATAAGAGTCATGGCGATCGGGGGGCCTACCTGGCTTCAAAAACACCACTATTTCGGCATGACGCCAGTCCGGTGGGAGGCGGCCACGCTCTCGTGCCTGTTCCAGGGCCCGCAAGTAGTGCGGCCCGAGCTGCAGATGGAACTTCTTATAAAATTCGCTGGGGAAACCAGAAGTACTCCAGTTTTAATAATAGTTATGGTGCTAGCAGGACCTGGCTCTTTAACTTTGCTCCCGGTTAGGCAGAAGCAGCATTTTTCTCTGCTCCCGCCTGGGCAGGACTAAAGTTGTTTTTTTTGCCTAGGAGACTGCAGGCATGCAATGCCCACATCGACCGAGAGAACTCTACGACAGCGGCATTATGCCTGAACATTAGAGAAACTAATTATTCAAATCAACCAAGTTGCTAGTGTTTTTAAACGTACTTTCCGACTTAACGCCCTGAAGAAGCCCCAGGCCGGATGGCCATGTAAAGGGGCAAAACACGTGTTGGCTGTTCCGTTCACTCACTATCAAGGATAGAGTGATAACACCACTAAAAACAATCTATAAAACGACTCGTGTGTGATTGGAATTTTTTCTGTGACAATTACAAAAAACTAACCTTGCCCTAACAACCCTGTATGAAATGCCCACACCCTCCAGTGCTGGAAACTACAGCGTTCCAGGGAATGGGATCCCTAGGACACTGTTTGGATTGGGTCCTAGCTGATATAGTCCCTGGGGCCACTCTCTGGCTCGGGGAGGGGCGCTTCACGTCCCCTGCCCCTAAAACAAAATTTCAGCACATAGGAATGAGTCCCTAGGACCTCCAGTGGGGAGTGGACTGACGAATCTTCACAACACTTTCTAAAAAAATTGTTCTTCCACCTCAGTTCCTAACTGGAAACTTTGGGGGAGGGGGGTGATACCTCCGGCTGGGTCTGAGAAAATGGGGGCCCTAAAACACATTTTCCACATTAATTTTTCCATTGGAAAATTATACAGCTACAGCCCAAATGGCTGAACGGTATTGCAGTATATTTAACAGAAAGCTAGTTCTTCCTCCAGAAAGCTTTAATTTTGTGATTTGGTGTAAATCCATTCAGTAGGTTTTCCTATATTAAAGCTCAAAAACGTTATATATTTCATGCCAATGGCCAGCAGATCTTGAGATGAGATCTGATTGGCTTCCACCACATCCACAACATTGTGGCAGCAGCCATCTTAGGACTCTGGACTGAGTCTCTAGTCCTGGAAAAAATGTTAAAAACAGATATAAGGGGGCAGGGATACCTTGCCCCCCAGGTCTGGTGGGGAGGTCTCATTGGGGCCTCCCCATGGTGGCCCAAAACATTTTTTTTAAAGCTGCTGCAAATTTGTGGTAGATCCGCAAATCTGGGGTAACATTTTAAATAGTGCGAGTCCTGCGCTTTAAAAACCAGAAGCCTCCCCAAGGTGAATCAGGGCCCGGAAAGGGTAGTGGTGATTGGAAATGGGGGGTGGGCAATGGCTCAATGTCTTTTGCAGGGGAAAGTCCCAGTGATACCCTATCCCTTCGAGCCAATTTTTTTATGAAAGTGGAGGGAGTGCGGCCCACTCCTCAATCTGTGCCAAGGCTGCGGAGAGCCCATTCCCCAGGGCCAAAATGTAAAGGATGGGGGGCTTGTTACTCCCCTCCCCAAGCCTCAAAAAGGTCCGAGGACAGTTGTGGATAGGGAAGACTTGTATGCTCCCACCCAGTGGAAGCTGCAGAAGTGCTCCTGATGGGAGCACACAATTTTTTTCCTCCCCGTGCTCTTGAAGTAAGAATGATCCCACCCGGCGGTGGCAAAGGAAAAGAAAAATGCTTTCGTTGGTTGGGAACAAAGACAATTCCCGCTGCATACAGGATGCATGCATGCAGGGCTCAGGGGGCCATGGGCTTTCCATACAGCCCCAATGTAATTGTCTTGTGATTGTCCCTGGCGGAGCCAGGCCAGCCACCTTACGTCCCAGTGATGGGGTCCCTGGGGCCTGAATTGAGTCAGGTGGTGAAGGGGGCAGGCGGCAATTTCCCCTGCCCAATATTAAATATATATTTTTTAAAGCTAGCAAGTAGCGCCCCATTATTAACTGGAACTTTTTCATACAACATATTTCCTAGCTCGTGCTGTCCCTAGAAGAGACAAGGGTACCACAAACATTTTTCATAATGTTGTGCGAGACTGCAAATGTTGCAGCAGCACCCCAGCAACATACAAAGAAAAAACAGTAAGTCCCCCTAGGTCATACGATTTATGACCCCTGGAGAGCGTACCATATTTTTAAAAGCACTCCGAGCTGTATGCTCTTCAGCTGGAGGGCAGGTACCTTATAGTGGTTGGTTCTATGGTTGCATTTGGGAAATGTAAAAAAAAAAATTATAAAGGCTTTATTGAAAATATATTTTGACAATCACCTTTATTAAACATTGCAATGTGTAATTTTATTGAATAAACAAATGAATACAGTATTGATGACTTTTTGCCAAAGCCAGCATGTTTGCACGACTTTTAGTGACACCCTTTGTGTTGTTATAAATAGAGAGAGCGGGAGCACACTGCCTTGACATCCCAGCACCCAGTTTACTCAGATGCATTCTGGTAAATGCAGTGCATGGTAACACTTGCATTAAACAATCTTTCGTTTTCACCATGGTTGGTATGTCGCTCAGAGCCTGCCGGCTCAACCAGCTCAAGGGAGCTCTCTCAAACAAAAACAGGATGGGTGCACACTGCATTGACATCCCAACACCCAGTTCACTCAGCTGCACTTTGGTAACATTCACCTCTATGAAACACTCTTTAGTTTTCAGCATAGGTGGTGCAGCCAGTGCTGAGTATCTCTAGACATAAGCTCCTGTTTCAGGATAGTTGTACATAGTCAGCTGTGCGGTCAGGCCCTGCGCCTAACTCCATGCTGCACCATGCACAGCCTCTGGTTGGCCCCACGCGCCGGAGGGGTTTGGGCGCTGTAGCCCAGGCCCTGCCTCAACCTCTGCTGGCAGCCAACATGTGCTATGACATCATTGATAATATCATTGCAAGATCTGAATTTAGATAATTGATGACAAAACTGCATGGCGAGGGCATGAAAAATATATATTTTCTACTCTCTGGAATATTCCTGTGAAAGGGAGGATGAAGAAAGCTATGCATAATTTTCACTTTTCATGCAAAACAAAAATAAGATACTCTTTTTTTAATCCGGAAGATGTGGGAAATTTACCACTCACTAGTAATTTTGTTTTCGCTTTTAAGGATCCGAACATACAAAACTCTATTAATGTCCGTCACTAGCGAATTATATATAATTCGTGATCCTGACAAATGTATTCACCTTAACTCCCGTGCTCATCTCAATCATCGAATATTTAGAACAGATGAACCAAGTTCGTTTCGGATTTGATAGTATCTCAATTACTCAACAAAATATTCACATTTGTCTTACTGGCTTAGGCTAACCGGTTCTGGGGAGTCATTGCAATAATAATTGGCCCATAATTACAAACATAAGAGGTAATTGTGTGTGAACACCTTCATAGTGATATATTTAAAACAACTGCACATGGAATGTGAACTCACATCCTGGTTTCCCACCAGGGGCTTTTTAGATTGTCACATATTTCTGGTTTGTCCAGTTTTGATAAATTGTGTAAGAGTTGTAAGCATGTTGCCAGGGTTTCCTACAAGGAGATTTGCAGTTTCTAGTTTTGTACTTCATACTCCTGAGAGCAGCCTGGATAGCATATGACTAGTACTTCATTGTGCTGTCACCTATCTGTTGTGCACTAGCAAGGTGACAGGCTCCCAAAGAGGATTGCACATTATAAAACGTAGTCCACTTGCAGGTTTACTTCACATCTGTCAGCAGGAGACCCTTGTTATCCTCCCTACTTAGATGTACTCTTCGTTGGTTGCCCTAAGCCCACTAACCCCTTTCTAGCCTTTAGGTGCTCTGTGGGTGCCTGCCATTTGACTAAATCTCCATGCTGATCTTGCAGCTTTCCAGCAGACCCACCCTGAACTCTTCACTGAATGCTGCTTTCTCATTTGCATTCTTGACGGCAGAGGGGGGCATTGGAGCTGCTCAGTACCATTGCGACGTAGAATTCCTATTACGACCACTTTCGAAGATCCGCCATTTCGGAGCTCCTATTTAGGCGGACTCAGACCCGGTGGGCACCTACCTGCGCTGCTCATACCAGTGATCCTCTTTGCACAGCCATGCTGGCCTCTTGCATCTTTGTGTAGAGGGTCGTCATGTCCTTCCCTTCTCCATTGGGGTCTTACCCTGGCCACTTCCTGCGAACATGCAAGTTCCAAAGGGGTACCCTCCCCAAAACTGTAGTAAGGTACCTTTGCTGACAGCCTGCACTTGAGATATGGAGCCGCCTCCTCACAAACATGTCCCTTCATCTGTTCCTTGTGGCCTCTCGCTGCCCGTAGGCTCCTTTCTTGGCCATGATAATGGTCGTTTTGAGTGAAAGCCTCAACCATCCTTCACCTGCCCTCCGATAGGGCGTGGGGGACTACCTGTTGCTCTTGTGGCCCTGCTTAGAAACACTCCATACATGCTTCCCTCATTAGTTCATGGGTGGGAGGTAACCCTGCATGCTACAAGCCCCACTCCTGCTTCTGATGAAGTGTTTAATTTAAAATCTCATGACGGTGTTACAGGATGCATGAAAATCACGTTAATGCTCTATACCTCGTTTCCCTCATCTAAGAACAGTACTTTGAAAATGAACTATAGATCAGTTTTAAGAAACTCAGTTTAAAATCATGTATGTTTTTATTTCAACGTGGAGATTAGAAAGTCGAAAAAAGCTGAATTATGCCAGGTTACATTTGCACCCTTGTTCTCTTGAGTTACATTCATATGAATCCGCCCCCTTGCCCTGCTTTTTAATTTTTTTTAATTTTTTACTCCTGGCACATTCCTCTCCATTTAGGAAACAAAAAGGGTCTTGGCTGCTACACTCAGCAAGGCTGAGCCAATGTAAACTATAACAAAACAACACACTTGCCAGTGCTGAGAAAGTTATTTACACAAACTATTGAAATATGTAGTGTACGTGACAATGACATGGACACTTGCTTTATAAATTGCAACTTTTTAATTTTTCTTTTTTTCAGTTCTGCATCTTTTTGAATTTGTGCATGGGAATACAAAACATTCTATGTACATATATATACAAACATGAAATACAAATAAACACACAATAAGGTATGTACAGTGAGTTCACAACTTACATACAACACATTCGTGGCCATCCATTCATACAAGACATACACACTGGTCCCAGTGTCAAAATAAACTTTTTTGTTCAATAAATGAATAGTCCGTTCTTTGACCAACTGACATTCAATTATAATAGTTGTAAGGCAAGCAAAAAAGTCTTTCTACAGGTTCCTCAAGATTATTTCAAAAAAATCAGGGGAGTGACCCGGGACCTGGTCGGTCGACGCGTTTCGAACCCTGTGACTGGCAGGGTTCTCCTCAGGACCAAACAATAACTTTAGCGTTGGGTCATGGCTCCAACAGGTAATTGTATTCCACAAAATGCAAGGAGTGGTTTAGGGGCGATGCTGCGCTGTAAAAGAGTTGTCGGGGAAATCTCCTGAGGGTCTGGTTCTATGTTGGAATATCGTTTCGTTGGTGGAGCTCCGCGTTAGTTCTCCAAGTTGAACTCTTCGCTACTGCCGGGGAGGCTTCACCCGTGAACGCGGTTCTTAAACAAATGACGTGAGTCGTTAGTCATGCTCCATGCTGGTTCTAGAAGTGGACTTCTTATCGTGCTGTTCGCTCCTGCCCCTTCGGTCTGTTGTGGCCTCTCCATGGCATTACTCCTTCCGTGTTGTCTGCGGGTTCCTTTTCTGTTTTGCTGGCCACATGATCGCCACAAGTGCATCTCAAGGGACAATCGTTTGTTATTTTGCTAATATAGCAGTGATGCCAGCATGGTGGATGAGTGTTTTTAATCCCTCTCAACTAAAGGTGCATATATTTGAGTGCCTCGAAGCTTTTGATGATATCGATATGGAGAACCCAGGGTGCAATTTCTGCCAGCTGTTCATCCACCATTTTATTGGCCACTAAAAGTAAGGCAGGGTTCATTTGAAGTAAGTGTACTTGGGCAGCCAGTGTGTACTCAGAGCGGTCACAAGAGGTGAGTAAACATTGCTTATTTTCAGCCCTTGCTCGCTGCAGGATAATATTCTGCAAGGCAGCTCTCTTTACCCCAGGATCAGTTGTGTATTCCAGTGAACATGGCGGCTCAGTCAGAGGGTGCACGCGACCTTGGGGCCAGGAATCTCCTCGGAAATGCCCCTGGAAAAGCAGAGGTTTGAAATTGGAGACTGGTTTGCAGAGTAAGACAGTTGTGCAGATATGGTTGCTTATTGCACTAGCTGAGGGTAAAAGTGCAAAACATACACATATGAGTTTAATTGTTAACTTCCGTGACTCGGTGGCTTCACAGACACCACCCCCTCACCCCTCCTTTCGCTGCCACTTTCCCTGCCCGGTTGAGATTTTTAAGAAAACGTCAGTTTAAAGCAGTGCAGCTCGTTTTGTTGGTATAATTATTCGCAATTCTGTTCCTAAATCAAAGTAATATATTGCATAGAATATGTGATCATAGGCATATCTTTTTAGGTTTATAGCACATGGCTCTGCCAAAATGAGGCCACCAACTCTTTTCTACACCCTCCCTACTAGTGATTTACACAGGGTATTTTATTTGTGCCAAGTCATCCTGAATACACAGTCCACAGCAAAGAGCTTCAAGCTGCATGAGACAGAACCCTGCCCTCTAGGCACAGTGCCTCAAACAGGGCAGGGCCCAGCTTTCTCAAATCTTAGGCAGATAAGTATGAACCTTAGTCTGGTATTTTGTAGAGGTCGGGACAAGGTTTAGTGCTTTATGTTCATTCTCAATGTTTGATTGGCGAGTTTATTGGCCACCGTGAGCCAGTATGCCCATGTTTGATAAAGCGAGCGTGGTTTAGCTCTGGGTGCCTTATCATTTTGAAAGTATGTACTGGCAGATGAACGTGGAATTTATTTTTCCTCCTTATCACGCGATACAGTGCCGTACGTTTGTCTGCTGCTGTCTAATTTTTAGGTCTGGGGCAAATAACAGAAACTGATCCTGTCTCCTCTTTCTGGCACGGTGTGGAAGGATTAGAAGCACTGGCGGTCCTTTTATCTGTCAAAAAACAGTAACTTTGCTGATTGGTTGTTGCAGAATTCAACATGTCTATAGAACCACGATAACAAACATTGTCCGAAGCTGCCAATTTACACTAGAAATTTAGAATGAAATTGAGACCTTAGAATTGTATTTTCACTAATTTTCACATTAATTTAATTGTTGTTGTCAAAGGGACCCATATCAGAAAAGGATGCCGTCTTAAGCAGGAAGAGAGTAGTGTAATTTGCCTTGTATATGTGGTATTGGTTGTATATGTAGTGTTGTGCGCGTGGTATGACTCGTGTGTGTGTTAGCGCGTGTATGTGTGTGCACGTGTGGAATGTGTGGAATGCATGCTTGGAGAGAATGTAGTGGGTAGAGAGACAGTTGCTGAGGGAGAAGGTTGGAGGTTGCTGTTGTGTTCGGTGTCGCTGTACTACGTCTTACTTCGTGAATAAAGAAGAAGTGAAGAACCCTAATGAGCCTACGAGTCTCTTTCAATATATGGCGACGAGCGGGATTTGGTAGCGGCACTGAGCAAAATTTCGTCAAATTCTTAAATTTTTTTTTTCTTCGCTTAAAGGATTATTAATCCTGGAAATTGGAAATTGGAATTTCTGCCTGTGTTTATCTGGTGGACGTCTGGACGACTGAACTTCTGAGCGGTAAAATCTTTCTTTTTGAGATATTTATCCTCGGCAACACTCACCCGTTGTGTTGTGCCGTTGTGTTGTGCATTTTTCAATCTGCTTTCTGCGCGAGTTGATTGTATATGAGCGCTCCGCGCGAGTGGATTGTACGTGAGCGCTCCATTGCAGCTGGATGAAAAACATTCTCTTGAGTTTCCGTAGCGGATCATCTACGTCGCTGCATCGTCATCACGCATTGTAACACAACGTGGCGGCCATCTTGAATTTGTTCACGGTATCCTAGCAACAAGCACCACGCATTAAACATTCAGTACCGAGTGCCGATTTCAACGCTGCTGGTGTTCAACTCTTCATTTTTCTTCATTTTATTTCATTGCATTAAGGAGCCGTTTACTATTAAATGCTGAACATACTCGGTAAGCTTTTCATTTATCTTTCTTGACTCGGAGTTCATGGTGAATCCTTGGGAATCTGTGGAATGCATGCTTGGAGAGAATGTAGTGGGTAGAGAGACAGTTGCTGAGGGAGAAGGGTGGAGGTTGCTGTTGTGTACGGTGTCGCTGTACTACGTCTTACTTCGTGAATAAAGAAGTGAAGAACCCTAATGAGCCTACGAGTCTCTTTCAATAGTATACACTATGGATAAGTGCTAAAATGTGCCCTTAATTTCGTCTTTAACACGCTTTCAGATTACTTTCAAAGAGGGAAAGAAATCGCCCACAAAGCCACAAAACCTATCAGATGTGATCCATATTCCTAGCTCTGCGTCGTTCATGATATTTCATCATGATGTGTCCAGGAGCTATGAAGTTTAATCATTTTGAGCAATGAAATCACTGTATGCGTATGTTGCATGATATTTTACAACCTGGCGGTGCAGTTGACCCCAAATGATCCATAAAATATTTTTGATGAGTCATGATGTCACTACAAAACTGCCTTGCAATTGCTCCCACCTGTGTAGTGAAATTGCACAAGTGGCAATGCCGCTACCCTGATAAATCATGACATTACACCTCAATGGTTCAGAGTCCGTTCGTTATGTTCTGACAGCTAAAACTGGATTATTAAATTACCCTAAAAGTACCAGGGCTTTGGTCATTTTGCACTGTGAAGCTGTTTCTAAATGATGTATATGTTTGCTTTGGGAGTGCCACACTGCCCGTGAATTACTTTAAAACGTTGCATGGAGTTATAATCACGTGAAAGGTTGAACTTCCACTGAATGTGTCAAAATGACTGTCACTAAACCTGCCACAGGTTTGCCTCCTTATGAAGCATGTAGCTACTGTGAGAAATACTCTTTAACACCTCCACTCATGGGCGTTGACATTGCATGTAGCATTACATGGCCTTCAATACACCTCCCATCACCTTCTTACCACAGGCTAGAGGTGCCGGGACTGCACGTGCCTTTGTTAAGAGAGAGAGGTATGTCGGCCCCCGCCCTTTTACTCTTGAGCCAGTAAACAGAAGTGTAATCAATGACACTGTACCCTAGGGCTTTCCTTGCTAGACTTGAGGGTAGAAGCAGAAGCATGGCTAGCCCCTGAAGGTCCCAGATATTTCAAACCCTGTGGATGTGGCACACAGGATTGTGTTGATGTATGGAACGAAGAGCTCAACTTGGCTGAGGAGAAGCAAGACCTCATCAGGATATTTTTGTGGTAGAAATGGGGGTATGGACTTTGTGCTGACAAGGAGATGCCTCATAACATCACCTGACAAGATCGGTTGGTAAAAAAGCCCCCTAGTTGCTTCTTTTATGGCATGGACAAGGTCGAGTACCGAGAGACTAATCTGCAAAATTGTGGAAAGTGTTTGTATTTTATGAAGTTATGTACAATAATTTGTTTTTTTTGCAATAACAAGATCTCATGAACCTACAGTTCTGATGTGTGATCAGCAGTTTTTTCTGATTGACTAGGGATATAGAAGGTGGAAAAAAGTAGTTTGGAGGAAAATACAGTAAGAGGGGAGTGGAAACAGGATGGTTAAGAAAGGAAGATAAAGTGAGAATGGAAAGTAGAGACCAAGACTAAACACTGTGTCTTGGTAATTATGGACTTTTATGTGTATATCTATTTTTTAACACAGTTTTTGTGATGCTATTGGTAATTTCATGGTATTATCAGCCTGATTCATGAAAACCGAATTCTGCGAATTTTAAATTGCGATTAATACCGAATCGCAATTTAGAATTCGCAGAACGGCATTCATCAAATTATGAGATAAAATAAAGCGAATCGCAAGCGGCCGCAAAAGGCGATAGCGATTTTCCAAAATCGCAGAAAAATCGCAATTTTCGTCCAAATCCGTGTAGAAATAGCGATCTCGCAATTGGGGAGATCGCAAAATGCGATCTCGCAAATAGCGAGATCGCAAAAACGGGAAGTCGCATTTCGAGCCCAGTGATGACATCACAACCAGGAAGCAGGCAGTTCCCACCCCCATTCAGAACAGTGAGGCAGAGATCGAAGCTGCATCACACAGAGCACCTCTCAGAACACCTCCAGACTTGGGAATCTTTCACATTTGAGACTGCAGCAATGGCAGAGGATGCAGCAGCAGGGCCCAGTGACACCGGGCGAAAGCGCAAGCTGAAATTTTCCGAGCAGGAGCTGGAGCACCTAATAGAATGAGTGTGTGAAAACCACACCAAACTATTCGGCAAGGACTCAAGGAGGATGCCAGAGGCAGAGAAACGCCGACTGTGGCTGGGGATCGGCGCCAGAGTCAACGCTGTGGGGGTGACACACAGGTCCATAGACGACCTAAAAAAGAGGTGGTACAACCTCCGAGGTCGTGCCAAGGAGAGGGTGGCAGAGAGGCTGGGCGAGAGCCAGGCAACTGGAGGTGGAGACCCAACAGTCCCTCCCAACACCCCCATGGAGGATCGTGTGGAGGACACACTGCAGCGCGAGGCATGCATCAGGGTCATCCCTCTGGACTCATCCTGACCCACCCAAGACAGCCAAGGTAAGTGGCATGCGACTGCGACCCTGTCCCCTAACAATGGCCATGACCCTATAGCCTCCCATATTCAACCCCAGTCATGCAACCCATGCACATTAGGATATGCCCAAGTGCATTGTGGGACATGTAGTCTGCCCACAATGTAAAAAAACTCCAATGCAGCCAGACATGTCCCAAAGTACGCAATGCCATAGCCAGTCAGGGAATGTCAGCCAGCATGCATGTACCAACTGCACATGTGTAAGATACATGCAATTAATCTAAGTCCACTTTCCATCAATGGTGGCGCAGACAATAGCAGCGACAGCGATAGGCTGCTGATAGACGTGGCAGCAGAGGAGGTGCTAACAGCCACACCATCAGCTCCATCAGGCGCTGCTCCATTGCATGCTGCTAGACCACCACCATCAGCGCCAGCTCCATCAGGCGCTGCTCCATTGGCAGCTGCTAGACCACCACCATTAGCGCCAGCTCCATCAGGCGCTGCACCATTGGCAGCTGCAACACCACCACCAGCAGCACCCTCAACATCAGGTGCTGCTAGACCGGCGACACTGCGCACACACACTGTGGCCAGCCAGCACAGCAGGCATGGCAGGGAGCGGCAGCATAGCACAGCACGCAGCGGCAGGAGGGGGATGGCTGTGCGCGTGCCAGGGCTCAGTATTGAGCGCCGCATGCTGCGCATCCATCAATTGCAGGCACGACGCCAAGGTGCAATCCAACTCCAGCTGCACAACATTGGCAGAAATGTAGCAAATGTGTCGGATAGAATAGAGCGGATGACGAGTGGAGAAGTGTGGCTCAGGGGTTAGAGGCGGCAGACCTGGAAGCTGAGATCGGCCCTGGACCAGGGTTCAATTCCCCGCCTCGGCGGGTCTTGGGCTCAAAAATTCCACGGACTCGATAATTCTCATTCCGGTGCCTACTCGACTCATGGGTTCACACTCTGCGACTCTGGGCAATAGCTTGCTTAATCTCCACTACGGCCCCTCGCGGCGGGATGCCTGGCTTTCACCTTGTGGATACCCTGCTGGGGTTATCTCACAGGGGAATACCAGGACGGGTTCCCAAGGCAAGCGCCTTGATGCCTTCGGGTGATACGTGCGCTATATAAATCGCAATACATTTACATTTACAACTGCCATGGAGGCAAACACAGCGGCCATCATCTCGCAGCGCAACAGCGCCCGCCGCCGCCACCGCCAGCTACTAACGCGCCTATCTGCCTACACGCGGTCCAACTACGTCATAGGTAATGCCACCTCCCAGCTGTCACGTCGGTCCCTGGCAATGCAGCAGCAGATGGTGCAATGCAGCGAGGATGTGGCGCGTGTACTGGAGCAGGTGACCAGTGCTGTACTGGCACTACATCCAACGGGCCCAGCCAATGGTGGTGGGGACGACACTAGTGAGGGGACCTCCAGTGTCAGCAGCCTGTCTGCCTCACAGGTCGGTGTCCTACGCCGCAGCAGCAGGCCCACTGCGGGTTCACGTGCCCTCCCTGAGGATGAGCCTGAGAGGCGATTGGGTGCTGCGCGCCGGAGGCGCACTTGACATTACTATCCATTGGCAGGGACATGCTGATGACAGAAGCATGTCGTGTTTATGGCTTAGAGCAGAATGGCGCAATACTACTCACATGTAAACAATTTCAAAATGTCATTATTATTGTGCCTTCAACAATAATATTTATTCAAGCATCGTACATCGGCCTCCTGTCATTATTTCCATTGGCATGCATTTGTGAATTGTTGGGTGAGGGGAGTGGGTGCACTAGAAACAGTTCATTGTGATGTGGTTGCGCCGTCTGTGTCCTTCAGCAGGATGTTCCCCGCGAGCATGACGCACATGTGCAGGTGGGCGGTCGTCCCCTTCCGACTCACTGCCAGAGATCACTACAGGTATCGGGCGCTTGGTAGCAATGTTGTGTAGTATTGCACACACAGCCACAATGCGGCAGCACACATCAGGACTGTAGTAAATGGCCCCACCAGTCTTGTGCAGTATGCGGAATCTGCTCTTCAGTAGCACAAATGTCCTCTCAATGCAATTCCTTGTGCGTATGTGTGCTACATTGTAACGCCGTTGCTGTGGTGTAGCAGGGTTGAGGTATGAGGTGAGGAGGTATTCACGGAGGGCGTAGCCACTGTCACCTGAATGAGAGGAGCAGAGGGTCAGTGCCTGTGCAGCGCAACTACTTCATCACAGTGTAACATTGTGGGCCAAGTGTACTTACCAAGTAGGTGTCCTTCACCGAAGTCTCCTCTGGCCAGTCGTGTGTGGAGGCCGCAGTGCCGGAATATGAAGGAGTCATGTGTGCTCCCCGGGTACTGTGCCACTATGTCTGTGATATATGTCTTAGCATTGCACACCATCTGGATGTTGAGGGAGTGGTAGGACTTGCGGTTGCGGTACATGTACTCCGTTTCAGCTGGTGGGCAGATGTGGATGTGGGTACAGTCAATGCATCCTATCACATGTGGAAATTGCGCAACATTGTAGAATTGATGCTTGGTCTCATCCAAGTCCTGTTGGCTGGTGGGAAATTTGATGTGGTGGTGTAGCTGGGTCAGCATTGCATCTAGGAAACTCCTTAGGCAGCGGGACATGGTAGGCTGGGATATCCCCCCAGCAGCGGCAACTATCCCCTGGAAGCTCCCGGAGGCCAGAAGGTGCAGGCTGCACAATACCTGGACATGTGTGGGCACGGCATTGGTCCGCCTTGTTGGGTGCTGCATCAGGGGGTCAAGGTCCTGTATTAGCTTGATGATCATTGGCCCATTCAGGCGGTACTTTGCGTATATTTGCTCTCTGGTTTGGCCCATCAGGGTGACCCGCTGGCGGGATATCCTCTCCTGGATCCTACGTCTGATCCGTGCTGCTCGCTGTAGCCTTCGCTGCCTGACCACCATGTAGAGTCCTAGCATTGTGGGACTCCTAATGCTGCTGCTGCATCTCCTTAAGTGTGTTTGGTCAGGCCAGCACCTGTTACTGATAGGAAAACGGTTTTTCAAAAATTTTTTTGCTTTGCTTTGATGGTTACCACCTGCTTTGGGTTGTCCTTAAATTGCGCCTTGCAAAAAGCGATTTACGGGTTTTTCGCTAATTGCGATTTTTCTTGAATTCCGATTCGCTATTGGGCTAGTGCCGGGATTCTGCTAATAATTTTGCGATTTCGCTATTCTGTGTTTGCGAATTCGCTGTTTTTTTCAAGAATACCGTTTTTGGCAATTGCGCTCGCAATTGCTTATTCGCAGCTATTGTGATTGCAATTGTGCTTTATGAATCTGGCTGTATTTCTTTAAAAAAAAAATTTTTTTTATCATTGATGCAAAGGGAGATCATCACAGTATATGCAAGTAAAAGGAAAAGACACGAAAACAAACAAGACAGGGTGGCAATCAAATCGCATAATATTCATAAACCAAAATTAGTACATCGGAAACAGATAAAACTGGAAAATCATATTAGATTATCAATCCTTATGCCAGGTAGTTCGAATTTCCGGATAGCACGCATACCTCTGGGTTTTGCCACAGCTTTTTCCTTTTCAAAGATGTCACCCAACATGGTCCACCATTCTACCGAGCTACTAGGTTTGGGGGAGATCCAAGCCCCGGCAACGGTGAGCCTTGCAGTAACTAATAGAATAGCAAAAAATGAGCGACATGCAGGGCTAGGATCATTAAAAAAACTCATCATTATCTCCTGTATAGTAAATCCTAATTCTAGACCCAGTCTGTCTCTACAAACACAGCTAATATCCTCCCAGAATCCCCAGATTTTCAGGGCATGTAGCAAACATGTGCACTATGTCGGCTGCAGCAGCTCCGCATTTTGGACACTTTGTTTTTTCATTAGGGGCTTAGTTGCCTCGTTTTTCCCGCCAGCTTGCTATCTTCTTAGGAGTATAAAATAACATGCACAGTGTCTTAAAATTGTGAAGTTTTAAATTGACGGACACTATTGCCTCTTTTAATGAAGTAAATGCATCATTAATTACTACAACAGATATCTTACCTCACAATACTGCTCCATTTCAGTGCGAGCTGTACACATGGATCTGTTCTAGGCTGTGTAAGATATTGGTAAGCAATACGTTTTGAGTGTTTACGGGGTGCTTCGTGAATAAATGTCAGAATCTCGTGGGCAGAAATTGATACAAGCCCTTGCGCCCTCAAGAAAAAAATCTCTAATCTGCAAATACTGGTAGTAGAAATGTTGAGGAAGTGAAAATGTATTCTGGAGACTTTGAAAGGTCTTAAAACCAGTAATGTCATATAAATGACCAAGTCTCTCCACCCCGTATATAGCCCAGCTTTTTGCCAATCTATCCTTGAAAATCTTGGGCAAAAATGGGTTGTCCCAAAGAGGAAACCTGTCGTGAAAAGTTGGAAGTGAATAGCAAAAAACGATGGCCCGTCAAATATTGACAGTGTCTCTGATGGTCTTGAAACAAATACCTTTATAGTAATTCGGATCTATTGTGCAATATAAAAATCTACCACTTTCTTGACCCAGTAGAAACTGATGGTAAAAGTCTTGGTCTTTATTTGCGAAGAGACTATGGAAGCGCCCTGAAAAAGAAGCCCAAAAATAGAGCTTAAAATCCGGTAGTTGGAGACCCCCTTGTACATAAGGATGTTTTATAAATGTAATTGCTTGTCGAGCTTGTTTGTAGCCCCAAATAAAACTACTTATTATACCGTTGAGTTTAAAAAAATAATAATTTGGGACTCTTAAAGGAATGGCAGGGAATAAGTATAGAAATTTAGGTAGGATAAACATTTTTATTATATTACATCTACCTATGATGCTAATAGGAAGATTGGGCCATTGATTAAAGCTTTTTAATGGTTCCTGTAATATTCATGGTATTATGTCAAAACATACATCTTAGATTTCCAAACATGACTACCAAAATGTCAGGTTTAAGTGGTACAGTTGTTTAAAGCATTTCTTTGAGGAGCTCAGCACAATTACTGCAACAAATGTTTTAGTAATACATTAAGTATAACGCTTTCAGTCTTATTTTGAGATAATCAAACTAATTTAGTACATTTATTTAGAATTTTTGCTGATAAATTTTCATCTCCCTCACAACAAAACATAATTTTCCTTCATGTGTTGAATCTATTCCTAGAGTCATGTAAAGATCTTACAGAATGTTAGATGCTTTCAAGAAACAAATTCTGTCAATAGTGCTGGCATTGTTATTCCTTATACCTATAATTTGAAAAATAGAAGAAAGAAATGTGAATACATCTGCATTGTTGGACAGAGACACATGTGGAATGTTTATCATGAATGAGCCACAGAAAATACAATTCCAAGCGAGGAAGGAAGGCTCATGAAGTGATTTGCACTGTTGGTGACTCACCATTAACTTCAGAACCAATAAGAGATACTTTTACACCTCTGTGATCGCCAAATGAGACTTGTAATGAAGTGTTATCTTTTGGCATTATTGTCTGCCCTAGGTATGGTGCAATCTTTAGTGTTCACCGGTTGAAGAGGTATAATACACAAGTCAGTTGGTGTACTCGAACAATATCTTTGTTATCATTGTTTTTTTATCACTGCTATGCTTCTGAGAGTTATGGTCCCCTAGTGAAGAGACAAGGACTCTATATTGAATTTGGTAGTGGTTAATCTTTCTTCTGAACCACTACAGTATCCTCATTTTTCTCCATTTTTAAGGCTATTGTTTGTTCACTATAAGAAAGAGCATTATTCCAAATAATTGAACCTGGCACGGTCGTTCCTTGGTTGTATGTGATTTCATAGAAAAACAACTTGATGGAATACCATTAGTTAGAAACCATTTCACCTAAACTGTTCAATAGACCTTTTCAAAATGAATGGCATGTGCAATTTCATATAATCGAATTAATAGAATGTATTTTTGTGTAAACCCAATGTTTGTAGATCTTACTTTCAGAAATCGTTTTCTCAGAGGTATTTCAGTGCTTTATGTCAGGGGGACATTATTATAGATTTATATATTTTACATTGTCAAACAATTACTTCTGATGCTTTTAATTTGCTGGCTTTTCACCAGCCCTAACCCCTCAAAACCTCCAAATACCATCAATCCCTACTCCCTAAAAACCCATCACCAGACCTAAACTACTTTCATCCCTGAACCCAAAAAGCTCTCTGTACCCCTAAATTCTACACATTCCAGAAACCTAAAAACCCCTTACTGCACCTAAACTACACCCATCCCTGAGCCCTAAAAGTCATTTCCACCCCTTCCTTCTGCCCATTCCTGAACCCCAAAACTTCCTTGCTACACCCAAACTCCACCCATCCTTGAACCCATAAAAAATCCTTGCCACCCTTAAACACCACCCATCCATCACCCATCAACACCCTCACACGACTCATTCATGAACCCTAAAAAATCTGTCTCCTTTAAACTCCACCCATCCCTGAATCCTTCCCCTCACCACACTACAATTAAATAAACTCATGAAAGAGAAAAATGTAATTCCTTTGTTGCAACAAAAATGACTTGTTGATTAAAAAATAAATTGTACTATGAGCAAGATGTGTCTTTGAATGAAGATCATCCAGTTCCTGTGGATCCGTCTGTTTTTGAGTCACGTAAAAAAGAACAAATTATGCCAATAACTTGTTGAGAATGAATTACTAGCTGATCATAAGCAAGTGATACTGATAATGACGCAAAAAAGCATCCACTAAGACATTCTTTGATCCAGGAGTATAAGGGATGGCGAAATCATACTGGTAAAGAAAAATGTTAATTTAGCTTGACACCTATTTCTGCATCGAATATTTGGCAAAACACTGTAGATTTCGACGATCAGTTTGGATTTCGAATGGTTCTTCCCATAAAGAGATGTCTCCTATCACTACAAGCCATCTTCATGGCCAAGAGTGCTCTTCCAAGTTCGGAACAGTTCCTAGCAAATTCTGATAAACATTAAACCCATTGAAGAGAAAAAGACCCAACTGACTACTCTAAACAATTAATATGCAACTCTTTCTCCACCAAAAACCATCTGTTTCTAACGGTCCGTCTCTGTACTGAACATTCCAGCTAAGATGAATGACCTGCTGATCTTGCACAATCTTAAAAATTGTGCTATTGTATAATTTTAAAATTGCTGATCGTAAAAAAGCAAAATTAATTTGACAGTGTGCCTCTTTCTTTGGACTACAGGACTTGTTGTAAAACGTTTTCTGTTGAGTTTTAAGAAGCACTGCTTTGACTACCTCACTGCTTCTTATGCCATATTTCAGCTTGTAAAATGGTGATTTGCATGTTTCATGCTAATCTACACCAGGTTTTGAGACAAAAATAAAATATTTATTTTCAAATATTTGTTTTACTTATCTTCACATTTGTTAGTCTGTTTTAACTATTTATCTAATAATTATGCAATAGTAGGTCCTCCGGGAAACCTTATGACCAACAGCTGATCTTTTTCTAATGGATTCTTCTTTCTGCAGTTTCCTCATTGTCATAAAGAAATCATTATTCATCAAGTTGTAAGTCTTTCATTAAAGGTAGTTCTATTCATTGTAGTTTTACCCCCAAAAAAGTCCAACACATCAACTTGTCATCTGTTATTAGTAGTGATAGTAACAGCAGCTCTTAATCACTCAATATAACATTGTGGTTACTCACCCAGTTCACATTCGTATCAATCCCAATTAATTTCTTCTATGTCTGAATAATATCGATCAGCAATGAAATACATTTTCTGGCTTTTCAGAATTCCTCGGTCCAGAACTCTAGAAATAGCCCAAAATGTATAATTACCAAATTCATAAACAATATGAAAACATTGGTCTGGTTGAAAAGCACCATACGCGGCCTGTTATATCCTCTTATAAAGGTCTATAAAAATTTTAATCTTCAAGTAATTTTCTCCCATTCTCCATATAAAGCAATAATATTATTCCCTTAAATCGATCTAATGCAGACCCTTTTTCCTCTGACCCAAAAAGATTTTCGAAACTTTTTCACTAAACAAGCAATTAAACTTGCATCACTTTTAATACAAAAACTCTTTTGAACAACACTTTTAGGCATCTGTCATTTTAATGAATTATTGGAAATGGGGGTCAATGGCGCTTAAAAACCTACAAACTTCAAGCATAGGGCACAGTCACAGAATATGATCCCTAAATGTGTAATGAACTTTTTCTTATTGGAAAATACTTGCGACGTCTGGTTCACCATCAGCAAGGTACCCCAGCAGAGTCAGCAAAAAGTCCCTTAAACGTTTCTCTACATGTAGGGGAAACCATTGGATTAGCTTTAGCTGCGATAGTGTATGTATTTCAAAAACTAGTCCCCATTCCAATACCTCATCCAACATGGCTCCCATGCTTTCATTTATTCATGTACATGGACATCAGTAAGCGTCAACTGGCCATTTCCATGACTTCTGTTAAATCAACAAGGGCACTGCTTGTGCCTGTGACATCAAATCCTTTTTTCCACATGTACTGAAACTGGATCAGCCTCAAGTTTTCCATACGGTTTCTCCCTCCCCCCGCCCCAAGTTCTTGTATTTGATTTGCCATGTGCGCGATTGTGTTTAAAACATAGTGTGAGTGCTAGATCCAGATGGTTGCCAATAGTGTATGAGGTCCTGATAGAACCATCTGGCCTGTGATTTACAGTGAAAAATACATATAAAGGTCTTCTGGAAGGCCATGGTTTTCCTGGCTGTGCAGTGACTGGATTACTATTTATTTTGTGCTCGGCATCCCTCTATAGAGCCATACATTGTTTTCATCACAGAGAATGGGCTGCTGTGGTGGTTCTGAGAAAGGGGTAAACATAAAGAAGAGAAAGAGGTCAACATTGAACTGCCTCTTTTCCAAGTGCCAATTTGGTTTTCTCCTCCAGTGAGTAGTCCTTTTTAATTTGAGAATTGTCTTGCTTTATTTGAGCTGGTCCTGATTGGTGCCTTTGAAGGTTTTGCTTGTTTCAGGGAGCATGTGTTTGTATTCAAATATGTATGAGTGCAATGTTTTGGTTTCATATAGTAGACCTGAGCATGTGAGCGAGATACAGCGCAATCGCTCTGAGGTCATTTTGTAATATCCAGGCTGATTGAAACAAGTTCTTTCTGAGAGAAAAGGGGGTAGTCCTGTTTAGAAGGGGTATTTTTCTCAAGAAGGATGTCAAGAGTAGCTCCTGCCTTTTGATTCTAGCCAGAGCTCCTCTCATGGTTCACATAGAAGGGTCCAGTCTCTGGTTCAAGTTCAGGCTACAAGAGCCCCTCATTGCTCAAATGAATTGTCACTGAGAGGAAAAACAGTCAAAGCCTCTGCTTCCAGGTCTTTAACAGGATCCTAGTATGCAACAGGGTCCTCGTGAGCTCATTTGCCTACTGGGAGGAAGATGGTTGAAGGTGTGCATGACGACTGATTGCTCCCTGTTAGCTAGCAGGGTGCCAGAGTACTTGATAGACTTTGGTTTGTAGGAATTTGTAAACAGACAATGGTGGAAAGGGTCACTGTGATAGTGAGGTTCATTTTGGTGGAGAGTTTGAAATGAAGGAGTGCCCATCAGACCTAGGAAAGGTTATTGCTACAGAGACATAGGGGAAGAGCTGGCTTATTAGGAAGGAAAGTAACGGATTTTAGTTGGTTGTTAGAAAATGCTCCTGTGGTGCTAGGTCCTCATATTGTGCTGCTCTTTTATTATTTTTATTTAACTTTTTTTGAGAATGTGTATTATAATAGCTTTGATCAATCTTCAATAAAGTACTGACTTGCTCATTATAGCAGCCCCCAGTGCTGCCATAAACAGTTTCTAGAGCTTTATACAGTACCAAGAGGTGAGGTTTGGATCTCCACTATTGTAGTGTCCAAATGAAATATGAATGATTGATTCTCCGTGCATTCAAACATGTAAATCTCCCAGCTTTGTGATTAGTCGAGAATTCACGTCTTTCCTTTGCCAGCAACTTTTGCAGCCAAAACCTTTTGGCTCTAAAGAAATGTAAACAGGTACTCCCTTTTTTACAGTTTTTCTACTCCCCTCTCTACAAGTTGAAAAAAAACTAGGTGAGCGCAAAGTTCCCAAAATGTTTTTGCTCTTTGCAGTCTCACTTTGCAGCCATGCACATCGGATCTCCGCAGTGTCCGGAAGATATTTATCAGAGAGTGCAGAACAATTTAAAGTAAATTTAAGTATGCCTTTGTTAATATAAACCATCTGGTGGTTCAGCCAGGGACAGACCGCATAAGGAATGTGGACTAAAGTTGCTTTTGTTTCTGATCACAAACAATGGAAAGATGTTGCATTCATTTCTTTTTAATGAGAACGGAATAAGAAAATGAGTAACACATGTGGCAGAAAAAAGTAGCGCCTTCTGTGCAAATAATTACTTTTTATACGGCAATAATATATAATATTGTTTTCTGTTC
Source organism: Lissotriton vulgaris (assembly GCF_964263255.1). Classification (NCBI taxonomy): domain Eukaryota; kingdom Metazoa; phylum Chordata; class Amphibia; order Caudata; family Salamandridae; genus Lissotriton; species Lissotriton vulgaris. Next base: position 521,595,720 of record NC_141693.1, on the reverse strand, counting down.
CATACCACTGCACAGAATCATTGGTTCTGCCCAGATCAGTTATACTAAGCGTATCATTTGTTAAGGATAAAAGGGCCCGTTCTTATTTTTGCGCAGCTGAGATTTTGCCCTGTTGTCCAGGTCGCAGTAACAAGTAATTAGAGCCAGATGTCCGCAGCACTGGTTGCAAAACGCTTGGCACAATTTGAGCAATTGATTTAGACCTGCGTGTTGCGATCTTTGTGCTGTTTTGCAACCCGACTTTTGTACTAATAGGTTTGATTCGCAATGTACTGATTCCAATGAGTTGCAATTTGACTTACCTCATGAATAATAATGATGTAGGTCGCGTATTGACCCACTAGCAATCTGAGCCATCATTCGGATAGTATCCTGTTGAGGTCAGCAGACCTCCAAGTGTGTTTGCTTTTAAATTAAGTATTTTTTTTATGCAGCCCATTTTCCTTCGAGGGAAATCTTTTTTTTTTTTTCATTAATTTTTTTATTGCTATCCAAAATTGCGATAAAAGCACCAAACCATGATGGTCATACACCAGCAATATAAACACTTACAAAAATTACATTTCATCACAGAATTAGTCCATAAACAAAACTACATTAAAAACTCAAAATTTCATTCATATGAAGAACGAATCAATCAAAACAACTTTATTTCCTGATAAAGCATTTGACCTCTATAGCCTACTCCTGGCTTTCTTCCATAAACTGCCCCCACACTTTATCAAATTTCCTAGTTTCCCCCACAACCCAGTGCCTACAACCATTCCTTATTTCATTGTTGCTTCATTTTTGCCACCCATTTCCCTATTGTGGGGATTAGCCGCGTTCGCCACATTTGAAGCAATAAAGATCTGGCCGCTGCCATTGCAACATCCAATAATTGTAGAAATTTGGGAGCTAATCGAAGAGTAGGATCATATCCCAAAACTATCAACCAAATACTGGGAGCTAATTTGACCTGCCAGGCCTTCTCCAAATACTGAAATGTGTCCTTCCAAAATTCTTGAATAGGGGCACACAGACCAATTACATGTGACCAGTTTGCGTCAATCCCTAAATAGCATCGAAAACAATGACCTGACCACTTGCGGTAAACCTGTGCCAAAAATTTAGAGTTCTATAAAGAAGCCATTTACTGAAAAAATAAAATTCTACGTCTGTTGACTCCTCTTAAAAACTTTACATTTAGTGTATTAATTTTATCCCACATCTTTTTTGTTAAGTACAACCCTTAATACTTTCCCGTTTATGAATTGCTTTCTGACATAGATCATGGCCCTTCATGAAGGCGCAAAATCTTTTACATTCACCTGATTTTTTATGATCATGAGCTTCTAATAGTGCTGTCACCGCACTCTGAAATATTGGTTAGTGTATTTAGTAATTTAAAGTAACCAAGGCGTAGGAAATCACCTTAAACAAATTCACGTATTTCCCACTGGTTAATCCACCTCTTACCACTCATAAAGCTACTTTCTTAAACCCAGCTCTTTTCCATTTTTGTTATGTTATGTTATGTTATGTTATTCTCTCTTTTATAGCGCACAAATCACCGGGGGGCATCTCAGCGCTTTACTCTGAGTCACCTCATTGGCGGAGTTGTCGAGAAGCAGGAGTTTGTTAAAACAGAAATGCTTTTAGGTGTTTCCGAAAACTAAGATATGAAGGGATTTCTCGTAGCGATTGGGGGAGACTGTTCCAATATTTAGGGGCGATGTACGAAAATGCCATGCCTCCTGATCGCTGTCGTCTAATACAGGGCACCTGAAGTAGCTGCAATGAGCCAGATCTTAACAGGCGAGATGGAGTGTATCTTGCTAGTCTGTCCTGGAGATACTGAGGGTCTTGACCCTGAAGTGCGCTGAAAGTGAGGCAACATATCTTGAAAACCGACCTTTGTTTAATCGGCAGCCAGTGCAGCTGGCGTAGCAGTGGTCGAGAGGGGGTGCCTACCGGCATATTCAGGACCAGCCTTGCTGCCGTGTTCTGAATTACCTGCAGTTTTTGCAGGGCGGTGGCTCCCACCTCAGCCAGCAAGGCGTTGCCATAATCCATACGGCTCATGACTAAGGCCTGGGTTATGGTTCTCCGATGTTCCGTGGGGATAAAAGGCAGAATCTTTCGCAGTAGCCTCAGTCTGTAGTAACATGCCCCTGATATTGCGGCCACCTGGTCATGCATGGACAGGGACTGGTTAAGTTTTATACCCAGATTGTTTACACATGGCTTTGGAATGGGAGGGGGGCCCAGTTGTGACGGCCACCACTCATTAAACCAGACCGCTTCAGCCTTCCCGAAAAGCATGACTTCCGTCTTGCAGGGGTTAAGCTGTAAACAGTTGGAAGTCATCCACTGAGCGATTGCCAAGATCCCTTTAGCAAAGCGGGTTCTGTCTGCTTCGGGATATATACCGATGTTAAAAAGCAGCTGGGTATCGTCGTCGTACGATATTATTTCAAACCCCAGGGCTATGACCACCTTAGCCAACGCAGCCATATAGATATTAAAGAGCGTGGGGCTAAGGCAGGACCCCTGGGGGACGCCCTTATCCAATGAGTTTCTTTTAGATTGGTGGGTACCCTGTATGATCGTTTGAAAACGATCTGCCAAAAAGTTCCGAAGCCATTTGTGGGCTAACCCCCGAATGCCGCAGGCGCTTAGCCTCTCCGCGAGCCTAGAATGAGAGATGGTATCAAAGGACGCGGAGAGGTCAAGCAAAATCAAGATGTCTGAACCACCACTGTCCATGTTTCTTCTCAAGGAGTCAGTCACAGATAGAAGAGCCGTCTCTGTGCTGAATCCTCGGCGGAAGCCTGACTGTGAGAAATCCAAGATGTTATTCGATTCCAGGTATCCATTCAGTTGGCTATTAATCAGGCCTTCCAGTAGTTTACCCAACAGAGGGAGCAGGGAGATGTGGCGGTAATTAGCCAGTTCAGCCGGGTCGGCCGTTGGTTTCTTCAAAATAGGGCGCACAAAGGCCTCCTTCCACGAGGCAGGAATCACCCCCTAACTAATGGAAAGGTTGAACATTTTTTGTACTGTAGGGGCTAGTACATGGGATAGGAGTGACATAGTTTTAGGTGGGCATAGATCCGTTGGGGACCCTGATTTGGCAGAAGTTAACGCCCTTTGGGTCTCTACTAAAGTGATAGTCAAAATATTCAAGAGAGCAACTAGGGCTAACAGGGTCATCCTCAAAGTTGTCTAGAACGGGGGGCAAGCCTGGATGTCTGAGGGAAAGTTCGCATAGATCTTTTCAATCTTTTCATGAAAGAATTCGGCCAGTGAGTCACATAGATCCTTCGTCTCAATAACGGGTAATTTGCATACCGTGGGTTCTACGAACTCTTTTACTATATCAAAAAGGGCCTTGGCCGAATTTTTGGACTGTTCGATTTAGTTAGCAATGGTCGCGCACCGAGCTGCCTTCAGATTCAGATGATATGTGGCGAGAGCGGCTTTGTATTGGTGTTTTGTTTGCTCTGTTTTTTTGTGTCTCCATTGCCTTTCCAATTTTTTGCATGCCGACTTTTCCTGTCTCAAGTCTGAAGTGAACCATTTAGCCGACATATGGGACTCTGTTTATGTTTCAAAGGGATAATGGTATCCAGTGCCTCCTTCATTCCCTTGTTGAGTTCTGACAGTCTATTCTCTACATCCACGTCTTCTGATCCCTCTGTTGACCGGAAAGCCATCTCAAAGGCCTGAGGGGTAAGTTTGTCCCATTGCCTATAAGCCTTAGGGCCCATGACGTTAGGCAGACCAAAGGGGGCCTGAGTTGGCAGGGGGGGAAGTGAACTTGATCATCCGGTGGTCCGACCATACCAAAGGCTGCGGATGGTCACATCTAAGATCCTCGATATTAGTGGAGACGAGGTCTAAAGTATGGCCGCCATTCTGCGTAGGACCAGATATTCTTTGATAAAGGCCCATATGTTCCATGTCTGAGAACAGTTTGTTGACCTCTGGGATGGAGGTTTGTTCCCCGTGATAATTAAAATCCCCAAGTACCATGAACTTAGTTGTTGCCAGGGCATATGTAGCTATCAGATCTGTGAGTGTGTCCGAGAATGAATTTTTTGGGCCAGGTGGTCTATAGGCTAACGCGCCCGTCCAACACTGAGGCTGAGAAATTTGCTTTGAAAATGTCAATTTCCAACAGCTCGTCCTGATAGGAGTAAGCCCATGATATGTTGTGGTGCTGTTTAAAGGCAATGGCTATGCCCCCCCCCCCCATTTTACCATTCCTGTCAATATGCATACATTTATAGTTTTCCGGGATCGCAATCTTGACGGATGGGAGGTTGGTGTCATTCAGCCACGTTTCGTTCATTAAACAGATCTCTGGAGAGTGAGAGTTTAACATGTCCCAAATTTCCAACTGATGTTTGGGGAGGGATCTAACGTTACATAGCATAGAGGTATGCTGCTCCTTCTTGAATAATCTGGGAGAATGGTTAGATGTAAAAGGGTTTGATGTAGCGTCGCTTTGAAAGGAACAGCAGCGGCATGCTACTGGCCCTTCTAGTTTCATCGGGAAATTGGTGGAGCAGTTTAACAAAATCCCCTCAGATAAGGAGACCTTCCTACGGATTAGTTGAAGTGCCTCAGAGGAATAAACGAACTGGTTTGATCTGGTCATACCTGTAGTAGCACAGGGAAGGGGCCTCGTCCTTAGCCCTGTCCTGCCGCGGACGGGCGCAGACGGGCTTACCTTTGGCGCGCCAAAGGCGCGCCCGCTGCCCGCGTCCGCTGCACGGAGGAAACCGCATGTTCTTTTATGATGACGCCACTCTCGTCAGCTGCCTCAGCCGCGCCCCCACCACTCCGCCTGCAAGGAGGGCGTGGGATGTGACCGCAGCGTTTGGAGGGAGGTGTGTACTCCGCGCCTGAATCGGCGGAGCCTGTGTGAGCAGCGCTTCACTAGGGAGGTGAATTAGAAGGTAAAAACACGCTCTGCCAGTGCATTAAACCATGAATGAGTAAAATAAAAGTTAAAACGCGGACAGCCTATCCCCCGGCTTTCCGCCTCAGGGGTGAAAGAGTATATGTCAGGGACCAACTTGCTACCGTAGACCCTAGCTAATTCTACTAGAGGTGTAACCGTATTTATATGAGGGATTGAGTATCTCCTATAAAGATCCCCTCGCTTTCTAAAAAAAAAAAAACTCAAGCTTTTGTAGCAGACTTTTTTGGGTGACTTTACTAGTTTTAATATGTCACACATATCATGCTCTTTAAGGATTAGCTGCATAAAATATTTCTTTAAAAAGTAACCTGTTACGACTTTGTATTAAATCTGACATATACTGTGAAAAATAAGCTAAGTAATAATCCTTTAAGCTGTGAAGCGCCAGCCCACCCTTCTCAGGTTTCTCATATAAACTGCTTAATGCTGCTCTGGCAATTATATTCTGTCAAATAAATGATGCAAACATAGACTCCACGTTCTTAAAAAAAGATGCAGTTAAGACACAGGGGATGGCTTAGAGGGCACACTTGATGTGTTTTTAATAAAACTTTTTTTTAAATGATACCACATTTTTGAGCAAAGGCAGAAGTCCATGGAACCAATGCCTACTCTTAACAAGCATCGGCATATCCAATAGGTATCGCTTTTGGGACCTTATAAGTATTTAGTTATGCAGCACAATAGCCTTGTTGCTACAACATCAACTTGCGCATGGCTAAACACTTATAAGGTCCCAAAGGCGAGACCTATTGGCTATGCCAATGCTTGTTGTTGTTTGTGGCACTGCCAATAGGTCTCACATTTGCAAGTGTTAGAGCTATTGGCTTGTAAATGATAATGTCTTTTACCTATGTGTTTTTGTTTGGAGTGGATGTATGTGATGTGAGTGGAATTATGTGGGTTGGATTGGAATTGTTAGTTGTGGAATCGTGTGTGGTGTGGATTTGTGTAGTGGGATATGTGGTATGGTGGATAAATAGCGGTGTAGACCCCAATATATACTAATGTGGTGATATTTTTTTATTATGGACGTATAATTTGATGCATGAAAATATAACAGCCGCTTAGACATGCGGGCAGTTCAATCGTCCATCCAATCATTGGAGGGGTTGGCCTCTGCTCCTACGGTGGAAGACTTGTGTGCCTTCAGTGGTATCACTGAAGGTGCAGGTTATTGCTGAGCAACAGCCATTTTTTATACATCAACTCAAAACATTATGTTTTCAATATACAAGCTCCCAAAGTATGAGTTTGTTTCTTGAAAGAAAAAAAAGCCCCAATTCATTCAGTCATCACTTGATTACTCTGCCCTGGACGGCCAGTTCTTCAAAACAAGACACGGAAATGTAGAGCTGGTAGGAAGTAGGGAGAGGTGACCACAGTGTCATGGCGGCTCAGTGGCCGATAGGCCACCAGGTATGATTTTTATGCAGACAGAGCCAGCAGAGGCTCCAACAATTCAATCCTGGTGTTTCCGTCACTCCTAACGAGGTTCCAGCTCTGTTAAATCTAAATAATTCCTGTAGTTTCATTAACAGTATTTATCAAGTGGTAAGAATAATTGCGGGGTCGCTGGGTGGTGTACTATTCCTCCTATGTAGGTTGTAACCCCGAAATCACCTCACACAATGGACAACTAATGGCTTTTAGTTTCTCCCATAGCCCCAGATAAAAGTACCTGATAAAACACACACTGCATTAGACACAGCAACTTGCACAAAGTCCACTCCGGTCAACGCAATATGCGAAAGCATTGGAGAAATGGACAGTCAAGAGAGACCACAACTTCAGATGCATGCTACATAAATATAGGTGAGACAACCTAATTGAACAGATGAATCGTCATATATGCTACAAACACACAGGCATGATACACACACAGAACAAAAGATACATTCAAATGAAAACACCCAACTTCGTCTTTGCATGTAGATAACACCACCACAAAAAGATCATCATCATACACAAAAACACATACAAATGTATTCTTGAATGCATACACGAACATCGGTTAACAAACACTTACACATTACATAGAATATTCACACACGATTTCCTTTGAATGCATACACAACAGACACACACACACTTTCATTGCACCCATGCAGTGATGGGTTTTCAACACAACTAAGCAGATATACTCGCATACACCCACATCTTCACATACAAACACGCCCTCGCATGTCAGTGTACACTGAGATAAACTGTTTCAGACACACACACTGCAGGGGGATAAAGGTGGGAATAATGTCAATGGAATGAGTGAGGGGGAGAGTGGTTAGAGTGGTGGAAGTAGAGAAGGAAAAGCCTTGGGCGAGATTGGAAAATAGGAATAAGGGATTGAAAGATGTAGGTAGCAAGGGAAGTAGAAGATAGCGGGGGAAAGAGCGAAATTCTACCCAGTTGGTGACGAGAGGGCAGCAAACGCAGAGAAGCTGCAAGTGAGGGTGAGACAGGCTCAACGAGTGAAGGAAGCGGGTGGGAGAACTAAAGACTGTTCAGGAGAACGATGATGAGTGAGAGGTATTAAGGGAGGGTGAGAAAAATCAGGCAGTAGGAGATAAGAACAATCTGTACAGTAAAGCGGATCTTGTAAAGCATGACTTTTTTTTTTAAGGAATAAAAACAAAATAAGCAAACTGATATGGTCTATGGACTGTTATTTTGAAGGCATATGCAAGCTTTAAACGCACATGTGGAATATAAAATAACATCCCAACAAACTTATCAGCTTTCTTTCTTCCTCCACGGACCAATCTGCTTGCTGGTATGGACTAGCAGTAGCATACCAATCATCCGGACTACGCATTCATCTTCCGTTGCTATTTTCTTGAGTCACTTCCAAGTAGAAGCATTCAAGCGCAGCCATACTGGTGGTGGTTCGGAGTCAGCTACACTTTTAAGAGGGTCTGGATGTCTGTTCTCCTACGTGTACTGAGAAACCCACAGCTGCGTTTGTGCTCGGAGGGTGGGGGTAGGGCGCCTATCGCTAGGAGGGAGGGGGAAAGCCAGAAATATAGAGGCAGCGACGGAAAGAAAGATAAGGAGGCCGCTATAGCGAGGAGGAAGGGGAAAAGCCAGAAATATATAAGCAGTGACGGAAAGAAAAGATAAGGCGGCCGTAATATAAATGCCGTCCAAAAAATGAAGCAAGTTGTATGCGTGTGCGCCGTGAAAGTACTTGGCGAAAGTGAAAGTGCATCGCAATGCACTTAATGACCCGTGATAGGAGGAAAAACAGACAGTGGCTGCGCGTGTGCACGCTTGCGTGCACCAAAATGCGTGTGGTAACACTTTGAAAACCCGCTTTCTAAATGTCTGGCAGAGCAGCGCATGCGCTGACTCAGACGAGACCTAAAAAATATTTTTTCCAACATTCATAAAGGAGTGTCCCTTTGAAACCCCTTCCAGTTTGTGAATGCCTTAACACTGCGTTTCAGCAGTCGATAAAGAATTAATGTTTTGAGGCCGGATTTAAGTGGCAAAACATTAATACTTAACCAATACGATTTGGTATTTGGAAGGATGCCATGTAAATGCTTCTTCCAAATATCAATCTGTATTTGATTGCAAACCCAAATTGGGATTTGGTAGCGAGTTGCCAAAATGAAATTTGGGTTTCATGCATAATAAAAAACCTTTTGTGATCACAAATGGCCCGATTCTGCTATGGGCCGTTTGCAAATGCAAAAGGCTTCATACATCTGGCCCTTGTTCATTGAGCTTTCTTGAAATGGCTTGTTTAAATTGTTACCTCAGACCTATTTAGCAGGTGGGGTATATATTACATGCCTGAATAGTTGGCACAACATTATCGCCTATGTTCACTTAATAACCTGCATTCATGAATTCTATTGAGTAATTTTTACACCTTCCTTGTAGTTTTTTTATTTTTTTATTAGAGAACAGTTGGTTATAGAATAGCCCAGAAATGTGCCATTCTTTTTTAGGAATAAAATGTGTGAAGACTTAACAAATGTAAAGTTCTTTCTTCTTTCTGTAGCTGATGCCAAGATAACATTGCACCAAAACCATGCGTTCCCAGGTCCACTAACTAGGAATTTGTGGATCCGCTAAATGAAAAGTCACCAAAGGCCCTGATATGCTTACAGTGCCTCAACGATGTGACTTAAACAATAATGACCCCTTCACAATATTATTCATAAATTGAATTCTGTAACTCCTTGTTGTTAATGGTTTAATCAGTATGTAGACCATGTGAGGGTAGTGACTTCCGTTCTCACAGCATTGTAACTGGCACAGCAGGCAGTAATTCTGGCTCACAGTGTGTAACCTTGTTATTCAGAACTGTACAGTTTTATATACTACTATATTGTTTGCCAAACGAAGACTACATCTTTCAGGGAGTTCTCTGTAATTCTTACTATCTGGTTGCAAGCCTGTGCTGAATTCTGTGATATCAGCATTGGAATGCTGGGATTAGTGAAGATTAGTTATGACCATTTGGAGTGTAGTTTGAGTCGGTTGAAGAGTAGTAGAGTTGGAAGATGGGTGTCTGGGACGATAGATAATCCGATGTAGAGGTGAACTGGCGAAGCTGGAATATCAACATTTTACATGTATCCTAGGTAGAGTTGTATGTCTGTGTCCCAGAAAGGAAGTAGATGCTGCTTGGATTTTTCCTTCGCCGAACAAAAAAAAATCAGTATCTGGCTCCTCGCCGGGACACAGATCACAATTCCCTGACATAATCACCAAAACCCTACACAACCACCTACAGTAGGACCTATACCTTCCCTACTCCTATATTACTTATAATTTAGCCACATATATCTTGGAGCCCCACCTTGCACAGTGACCTTAAACGTCGAAGTACGCTTTGTCTCCTGTGACGCCAGTTACACCAACACAAGCTATCCATACCTTCAACAGTCATTGTACACCGACAAAACCCTAAACCTACACCACCTAAATCATAGCATTTATCACACCCCACATTGTTACCTAAACCTTACATTGAAACAACATCACACACAACCACCTATAATGCACACAATTCACCCTCATTGCCAGCTTAAGCACCATACATTCCATATTACATGCACCTTTCACATCAATAGAGCATCATACCTGTACAATAACCTACACTGTTTCTTAACTGGTCGAATGTAACATCCAGAAAAATTATACACAGCCTCCGGCCCTTTTATTTTTCTGACTAATATTTCAAATGTATATATTGTAAAGAAGTCTATAGAGTATCTGTTTGGTAAGCTAGAAATCAAGTCCCATAGTTCAAACATTCTTGAATGTCATGAGAAACTTTAACCAAATTCTAAATGCAGGGATTTAATTCAACCTTGGCAACACTGACACCCAGACAGAATTTTTTTTACTCCTGGAGCACTGTCTGAGACCATGTCTGATCAAGTTTGTTGTGTCAGCTAACTTATCATTTACAAGTTGAGTTAGAATGCTTTTTGGTTTGAAGATAGAAAAACGCCATTAAGTAACTGTGCTCAGATTTTTTCCATCTCAAGTGTGTGTCAATAATTTAAAACTTTCAAGGGGTGTCTGTTATGCCTTAATTATCAATAGACTTTTCCACTTCAGATTCCAGTATATGCTAACAGAAATTGTCAGGTAGGAACACCCACTTCTATAGCCTCATCGATTCTGGGGCAATATCCAAAGGAAACCAACAGCTTTTTGTAACTTTCGAAATCAAATAACCTCAAAAATGTTAAAACCCTGTCCACGTCACACCTTCATCCATAGCATGGCTTACAGAAAAATCTGGCCCATCAACGGTAGTGGCTGCTCCCGTGAAGCAGCAGTGGGGCGGTGAGGGGGCATGGGAGTTTAAAAGACGGGAAAAAAAGAGTACTTGCATGTCGGCTGACCGGCCGACCGCCTCTTCTCCTCTGTCCTCTTCCTGGCTTCTGTGCAAGCAGTAAGCACCCAGAATCCCCTACGCCAATCACAACGCTGCAATTGGTTTGAGTGCTGTGGTTTGGCACTCAGACAGGGAATGGGAGGCTGGGCATGCTGTCCACCCAGGCTGTAATGCTCCTGGGTGGAGAACATGCAAAGTGCGCAGGACTGTTTGGCCAGCCCAAGTCGGCAGGCAAAAAGTCATGCGCACCACTCCTCCCCCCTGTGCTGCCCAGCCCCGCCCCGCAAAACTGCCTTCGCACGGAAAAAGACAATGATAATAAACTATCATTATTATCAATTTCTTTTTTCCAGTGCTGAAAGGTAGTGGGGCGACGGGCCTCCGCCTTATGGCTCCCGCCCATCATCAAACTGCTGTATGATGCTGCGAAATGAAAAAACACAGCTCTCTTACCAACCATTGGCTGATGAATGTTGGCTGATAGCTATTAGAGAGGCACTTGCAACAGCCAGTGGCTGAAGAGCTGGCCCCTTACCACACTTGGGGCCCGATGTAGGTCGCCATTTACCGGCCGGTAACGGCATCATGGGTTTTCCTGATGCAGGGGGCCTATTTTAACGATTCTGTAAATTTACTGAATCAGTAAATTTACCGAATCAGTAAAATATCGATTCGGTATTTTTACTGATTCGGTAACTTCCATATGTAGGTGGGACTCTTCTGAGTCCCAAAGGCCTGTCAAAATCGGTATTTTACCACCCAATCCAATTGGGTGGTAAAATACCGAATCCAGGTATGCATGCACATGTGTGCATGCACACCTATGCCATGTGACAGACAGACATGCCCTTAAGGCATGTCTGTGTGCCACATGGCACACATGCCAGTATTTGGGGTGCTAGAGGGTGCCAAAGTGACACCCCCTGCACCCTTGCTGTAATCGGTATTTACCGAATCGGTAAATACCGATTCGGTAATGCCCATTGATTCCTATGGGCTGCAAAGCCCATAGGAATGAATGGGCATTACCGATTCGGTATTTACAGAATCGGTAAATACCGAATCTCAATGATTCGGTATTTACCGAATCTTAAATACCGAATCGGTATGATTCGGTATTTAAGAAGTGGTAAAATGATTTTACCTACATCTAGCCTTAATCTCTGTCAATATTAGCTAGGGAGACAGCTAAAGCGCTTCTTGCCCGACCCAAACAGAATTAAAGCAGTGGGGAAGATTTCCATTGATGAATTGGCGACATGGAGCATATAGATTTGTCTAGGCATATTCGGATGTTTGCACAGTTACCAGCAAGATTTCTCTGGTAACAAGATATTTGTACAACTATTTTGCTATAGTCATTAAAAGCACCCTTACCCATAGAGCGCGTACAGTTCGAATTGTGAACATTTTATTAAGGTCCTTGCCTGTTCCTAGAGTTTGTGCCTGTGTGTTAATACGAATACATCCAGGTGTGCAAACTAATACGCTTCAGTGGCCGTCTCTGTCTGCTCTCCAAGCCTCTCAGAGCTGTGGCCCTTTGATTAGTGTAGGAGTACTAATAAAGTGACATTGCTGACGGCTAAGATAATTATTTTTTGTTGATGTTCGATCCTGGCCAATATAAAGATATACGTGTCTCGCGTGCTCTAGAATTTGGGCACATTTTCTTCTGCCCCTTAAGTTGTCTCAATCCATGGAACATACGGGCTTCTTTGGGGATGGAGGCGCGTGTTATTTAAAACCGAAAGCTTGCAGTGTATGTTTATATTCAGGTAAACACGCTAAATGAAGTAAACTGAGCTCTCGGCGATATGTCATGTGAGCAGAAAATCTCCTCAGCTCTCATTAAACAAAAGCACAGCAGCTGAGCGGAGTATTTCCGTGAGCTGCATCATCGGTTTACTACCACCCTTCCGCATAATCTGTTATTTCTTTATGCACGGGATGCCAGCATTGAGGCGAATTGAATGACCGTTCAATGGGGTTTAAGCAGCGTGAACCACTGTAATTTGATGGTTTGCATGGGCCTTACTTATTTCAGTAGTCTTAGTACAAGATATTTTAACATTTAAGAAGCACACAAATAAAAGTTTTGTTCTGAACGCAAATACAGAATGAAACATATACTCCTGTGAACAAGACCCGCCTTACAGAAGTGCTCGGATTTGTAACATAATCCACTTCTGGAGTCTTTCTTAACGTGTTTCTTGCACAGGCCGGTGGTTGCATCACTGAATAGAAGGTAGGCCAGAATTTGGTGTGGGAGAGAAAATATTGCACGGTCATTGTTCTGATGTGTGTTCATTCTTCAAGTCTTCCTGTTGTATCTCCTCCTGCAGTCATTCAGAGAGTTTCAGACGACCATGGCTCCTACAATGTTGTCTGTGGTTGACATGGAATAATAATTTGAGGTGGTTTAGTATGCCACAGCCTGCTTTCAGTGACTAATAATGGCCTGGTCTGGTTTGGATGGATCAGTTTGTAGGTTTCCATGCTGTGTTTTAGAACAGCATTCTGTGTGGATTATTTTTGAACATGCACACACCCATTTTAAATCTAGTTTTTGCAAACCTTCCCAGTTATTTGCGTATTTATATGAGCGTTAAAACCTGGACAATGAAATGAGACAATCTTGAGTTTGAGTTGGCGCTGAAGTGGTATGGGACCAGGTAGAGTCAACAAGCATTTGCAATGCAATAGGTCTCGCCTTTATGAGAGTTTAAGCAATTTTCATTGTAAATGACAATGCCTGTTTTTTATGTCTTGTTTTTAAAATAGATAAATAAAAGGTATTGTCGTTTACAATGCCAATAGCTTTAACTCTCGCAAATACGAGACCTATTGCATTGCAAATATGTTTATGCTATAACATTTTTTAAAAGGTGTTAGGAGAGAGCGTGTCCTGCCTGCAACAGCAGGCAAGACAAAGCTAGAATTCAACTGGGAGGGTTTTGGGTAATTCCAGATATGACCAGGCGCACACCTGAGTAACCGCAAGGTATATGTAACTACAGAGTACAGCACTCCAGGCAAAAAGGGCGGGCGGTAATCCCTCGTAACCGCTCAAGGTGGGACCCAACAGATCCACACTAATTGCACGCAAACAACAAAGCCCATGCACTGGAAAGAAGCAGTAATTTCTAGGTGATTTACAGTTTCAAATGAGAGAAGTAAACTGAGCACATCAAGACTTTGGAAAGTCGACTGATATGTACAATAATAAAGTTCAAAAAATGTAGAGTTCTTGGTGTATAGCAACGGTTTAATGTTCCTCTGTACTGGCCAACACGTGTTTCATCGCAGGGAACAGACTGCGAATCTTCAGGGCTGGGTATAGATACAAAAAATGCATTTGTAAGGGAGTTCTACATGAAATTGGATTGGAGTGGTTAGTGCAACCATGGTGAGAAAACTGGCATGCCATGGAGTGACTTAGTGTCAGAAGTGACTTGACAAGGTAGGTGACTGTAGTGAGAGTGAGATGTGAATTTGATACTGTCATGTATCAACAGGTAGTGAAAAAGTGACCAAATACTGCGAGTCTAAAACATTTGTATTGACACTGACCAGTGTGCAAACGTGAAGGTGGCGAAGTAAATAGTGGGTGTTTGTGTATTTATTTATTTATATCGAATGCCAAACCCCCCTGTGACTTACAGTGACTGTCTAAAATATACGTTTAAATAATATTGTAACACATATTTATATTTTATAGTATATATTAAAGCATAGTTTTATTCAATACGTGATTGCTATCATTTGTGCATTGCATATTATTCCAAAAATCAAACTCTGCTCATTTGACTTGTTTGACCTTGTTTAAATTGTTGAATAGAAATATTGTTAGTATTAAGGATCGAAAAACACAAAAACCATGTGGGATTATAGTTCTCCTGTCTGGGGGGGGGTGGGGGGGGGGGGGGGGGCCTCAACATTTGTTAAAGCGACGTTGATTATGTTCGCTCCTGGTCAGTCGGAGTACTAAAAAATCAGTGAAAAAGGAATAGCATAATGGCAAAAGGAGGATAACATGGAGAAATAGGTGTAAGGAAATGAAGAATGAAAAATGTCGTACACCCAAAATAGGCACCAACTGTAGACAAAAAGCCTAATTGTTTAAAGCACACGGATGCTGTTTTTAATGGTTGAATGTTTAATGATTAAAGCGGAATAGGGCAAAAGTGATTATGCTAGGTCGTGCCATGGAAAAGGGGGTAACTTGTGTATAGTTTCAAAAAACACGTAAAAGTTCTAAATAGGACTTACCCTCATAAGCTATGAAGCGAAAACGGGGGTCATTTGGCCAATCGGATGCGCAGAGCAAAAAGCGTTATTCGCGTATTTGGCAGTCTCTAAAAGTGTACAATATGCGTGTTTTACTGATAGTATAAAACCGCAATGGTTTTGTTACAAAAACATACACAAACACGATGGAAATAACCAGTAGTTTGGTCGTCCTACCTCATTAGAGTTCAAATGGAGGCCACAACCGGGAGGAGAAGTTTTAGCGCAGTAGCGCTCGAAAACAGTGACAGGCGGGTACACCTGTGTAAAAAGTAGAATGACACCAAATAAATAAGATGGATGTGCAATCCTTAGTTTTGGGGCACTCGTAGTGAATGTTAATCGTCTAATGCCAAAACGCGAAGGTGGCTTACCTGACTAAACGCAATCCCCCTCCTGTAGTTCCCGGCGCCGTGTTTCAAAAGACGGTCACATGACAGGAAGTGGGGACGCTTTTTGTATCATAGTTCCGCTTTCATTTACTAGAAGAACTAGACCGGCAGTGTAATGCCATTAATACAAAGCCTGTCTAAATTTAGAAGAAATACTTATCTTGAGACGTAGTGTGGGTTAGAAAAAACGTAGAAAAAGGGGTTTTTATGGAAAAGTTGTATGTTGATCCAAAAGTTGGTGTACTAAAAAGGGGCACATTCTTTAAAATTTCCGAAAGCCAAAAGGGGCAGCAGAAATTAAATGAATGGTTGTTGGTCTCGTGGACGGTTGCCCCTGAAGGCATGCAGTGTTTTGGTGGAGAGGAAAAGAGGTGTTGGTAATGTAAATGCAAAACCGCTGTAAATGCAAATTATTGCAAAGAATAAACAACATTGAAAAACAACATAGATGCAAGTTAGGTAAAAGTTAAAATAAAAATTAGCGTTAAATACAGACGGCAACATGTTAGATACATGAATACTCCAGGAATTATGTGAAATTCATAAAGAAACAAGTGTACATCCTGCTGGTATTGGAGTACATGAAGAATCTATTATTTCTAAATTTGCAGTATGATAATGGGCAAACAAAAATGCAACAGGTCTCGGTTCAGTTTCCCAGGAAGTATTGCATCTCAGGGTCGTAGTTTAATCCGAATTCTATACTGCGTAGACGCATGATCCAAGTTGCTTCTTTGCGTCTTAGGGCTAGTTCACGGTTGCCCCCTCTCACATGTACTGGCACCGTTTCAATGCCATAGAAACATATACGGAAATCTTCAATAGCAGGTTGACATTTAGCTATATGTAGGGCAACAGGATATTTTGGGTCTTGTTTTTGGATGGCTCTCATGTGTTCTGAGATTCTGTCTTTCAAGCTCCTGATGGTGCTGCCCACGTATTGTTTACCACATTGGCATTCTATTATGTATATTACATATTTGGTGGTGCAATTAATATTCACTCTGATATCATACGTGTCCCTGTTTGGTCCATTAAATTTCGTAGTTTTGTGTTTAGCCCATTTACACATTGCACAGAAGCCGCATTTGTAAAACCCCTTGCTGCGTTGTGTCAGCCAGTCTGGGGTCATGTCTGTTCGTGGAACAGTGGGGCTAAGTCTGTTCCTCAAAGTTCTTCCTCTGCGGAAGGTTATTTGAGGAGATGAGGAAATTATATCTTTCAGTACTGGATCATTTTTTAGCAGACTCCAGTGTTTGGTCATACTATTACGGATGGGTTTGTGTAGACTGTTATATTCAGTAATCATTCTTACTGTAGAGTCTTTCGCCTTATTGGAGTTGTTCATTTTCAGTGTCTCTGATCTCGTGATTTTTGTCAGTCTCTTTTTGGCTGAGGATAGTGTATCTTGAGGATATCCTCGTTTCTCGAATCTTGATTCCATGTCCTGTAAGGTGTTGACGAGATCACTCTCTTTGCTGCAGTTTCTTCTGGCTCTAAGAAATTCCCCAAAAGGTATAGATCTGATCTGGTGTGGTGGGTGGAAACTGTCTGCTCGGAGAATAGCATTGCAGGACGTAGGTTTCCTGTAGAGTCTACTATGTAGTTCATTGTCAAGGACATAGAATTCCAGGTCTAGAAACTCCATTTTGGTTTTGCTGGATTTCATGGTGAACTTCAGTTCCCAGTTGTTATGGTTGAGGTGTTCAAAGAAGCTTAGGAGTAGTTCATCTGAACCCGTCCAAAGTAAAATGCAGTCGTCGATGTAGCGTCCCCAGAACAATATGGAGTCGGTGTATGAGATGCCTTGGGTACCCCAAATGTGGTCAGCCTCAAAAGCACCCATGAAAAGATTGGCGAAAGAAGGTGAAAACTTTGAACCCATGGCTACTCCACGTTTTTGTCTGTACCAGTTTTTCTGAAACATGAAAAAGTTGTTGGTAAGGATTAAGTTCATCATGGAGATTAACATTTGTGTGTGAGCCCACAGGGATGCTGGTCTATTGGACAGAACCCGCGTGATTGCTTCAATGCCCAGGACTGGATTGATGCTTGTGTATAGAGCGACAACATCCATTGTCACTATAGTGGTGTTCGGTTGCCATTCTAGGTCGCTTAGTACACTTAAAATATGTTTCGAGTCTTGTATGAAGGAGGGTAGGTTTTTCACCAATGGGCCTAGAAATACATCTACGTATTCTGCCAGTCTCTCAGTGGGGCCCCCTATTCCCGAGACAATAGGTCTACCTGGTGGAAAGGGGAGATCCTTGTGGATTTTGGAAAGGGTGTATAGCCATGGGTGTGTAGGTTTGAGTACTTTGAGATAAAGGTGTTCATCTTCATTTAGGAGACCATCTTCTTTCCATTTTTGTAGGTGGTTGTTGATGGTCGCTGTCAAAGTACCCATAGGGTTTAGTGTAATTGGTTCATAACAAGAGGTGTCTGCTAGTTGATTTAGTATTTCATTGTTATAGTCGTCTGCATTCATGATTACAATGTTACCTCCTTTATCCGCCTCGCGGATCACTATGGTGGGAGTCTGTGTAAGTGTAATGAGGGCAGTGCGCTCTCCCTTGGTGAGATTGTCTTTGAAAGTAAACGTTTCATTGAGTTTCTTGGTGTTGATTTTGTCAATGTCATCGAGAACCCGTTTGTAAAAAGTGTCAATGTTATTGCCACCAGGTAGTGTAGGTGTCCATTTGGATTTACTTTTTAGGCCGCTGACAACCCCAAGGTCTGTGTCTATGTTCAGTTCTTCTAGAAGCTGACCCATCTCTAGGGGGCTGTCCTCACAATCAGTAATAGATAACAAAAGATGAACGGCTTGTATATCTTTTATTGTTGTTACATCATCAGAAAAAACATCAGGAATGTTTCTAACATTTTTGGGGTCGGTGGTTTTTCCAGCAAAATACTTTTTCAATTTGAGGCTTCGTACAAATTTGAAGAGGTCTATTTTTGTTTGGCATACATCTCCTGTTGAGAAGGGATTGAAATTAAGACCTTTTGAAAGAAGGTTAGTCATATCAGGAGTTAGTGGGAAGGAGGAAAGGTTTACCACTTGAACTTCATTGAGCTCATTTCCTATTTCTTTGTTCCTGACCTTAGCTTGCTTCGATAATCTTCGTTTGTTACCCCGGCTGCCTCTGTGGGTCTTTGGTTTGAAAAATCCCTTTGGGGTTGGGTCTTGTTCCCTTTGCGCATGCGTTCTAGTTCCACTAAAAAAGGAGTACTATTGCTATCTTGCATATCTCCCCTTTCCTGTTCAGGTTCGCTTACACCTGCAGAATTTAGGGATGCGTTGCTAGATGAGACAGAGCTGGGGGCAGATGAGTTGTTGCCACTTTTTTTGGGATTTTTGGGTCGAATTAGTGAGTCATATTTTCGGTCGTAGGTGAAAATTCTACCATTCCGGTAGTCTGCATCGTCTCTCTTAATTTGCCTTGCCTTTCTGTTTTTTATTTCTTCCTGATGTTTCAAAAGTACCTCATCTAGAATAGTGTAATTCTTAACAGTGGGTTCAGGCATGTTGAGATCTTTTATTTCTTGCTCTAATGCCGCAATTTCTCTCAGTAATTTACTGGATTTGCGGTCCGCGCTCTCTATCAAGATGTCCATGAGGGCAAAAGAGTTATTCGTTACAGAATCTTCCCATTTCTTTACTAGGTCTAAGTCAAGATCATCATATGTGGGGAAGGTGTGAGAGCGTAAGCCTCTCGGTATCTGTTTGAGGCGCATATATTGTTTGAGGGTCGTCGAGTCCCACCAACGTGAGTTCTCTTGTTTTTTGAGTCTTTCTAATTTCTTGAATTTATCTTTAAGGCCCTCCACTCGGGGTGGGCCAGCAATGGCCGTGGCAGTGTGGGTGGGCATGCCTTTGGCTAGATTTTCAAATAAATCAGCTGCTATTTTATCTCTATCCATCTTGGAGTAGAGATGTAGTTGGTCGTTGAAGAGTCGATGTGCTTGATCGGGAAACGAGGTTTAGAGAAAGTGGGAGCGGGGGGCAGCCTTTACTGGAAATCAAATTACTAGAATTCAACTGGGAGGGTTTTGGGTAATTCCAGATATGACCAGGCGCACACCTGAGTAACCGCAAGGTATATGTAACTACAGAGTACAGCACTCCAGGCAAAAAGGGCGGGCGGTAATCCCTCGTAACCGCTCAAGGTGGGACCCAACAGATCCACACTAATTGCACGCAAACAACAAAGCCCATGCACTGGAAAGAAGCAGTAATTTCTAGGTGATTTACAGTTTCAAATGAGAGAAGTAAACTGAGCACATCAAGACTTTGGAAAGTCGACTGATATGTACAATAATAAAGTTCAAAAAATGTAGAGTTCTTGGTGTATAGCAACGGTTTAATGTTCCTCTGTACTGGCCAACACGTGTTTCATCGCAGGGAACAGACTGCGAATCTTCAGGGCTGGGTATAGATACAAAAAATGCATTTGTAAGGGAGTTCTACATGAAATTGGATTGGAGTGGTTAGTGCAACCATGGTGAGAAAACTGGCATGCCATGGAGTGACTTAGTGTCAGAAGTGACTTGACAAGGTAGGTGACTGTAGTGAGAGTGAGATGTGAATTTGATACTGTCATGTATCAACAGGTAGTGAAAAAGTGACCAAATACTGCGAGTCTAAAACATTTGTATTGACACTGACCAGTGTGCAAACGTGAAGGTGGCGAAGTAAATAGTGGGTGTTTGTGTATTTATTTATTTATATCGAATGCCAAACCCCCCTGTGACTTACAGTGACTGTCTAAAATATACGTTTAAATAATATTGTAACACATATTTATATTTTATAGTATATATTAAAGCATAGTTTTATTCAATACGTGATTGCTATCATTTGTGCATTGCATATTATTCCAAAAATCAAACTCTGCTCATTTGACTTGTTTGACCTTGTTTAAATTGTTGAATAGAAATATTGTTAGTATTAAGGATCGAAAAACACAAAAACCATGTGGGATTATAGTTCTCCTGTCTGGGGGGGGGGTGGGGGGGGGGGGGGGCCTCAACATTTGTTAAAGCGACGTTGATTATGTTCGCTCCTGGTCAGTCGGAGTACTAAAAAATCAGTGAAAAAGGAATAGCATAATGGCAAAAGGAGGATAACATGGAGAAATAGGTGTAAGGAAATGAAGAATGAAAAATGTCGTACACCCAAAATAGGCACCAACTGTAGACAAAAAGCCTAATTGTTTAAAGCGTGCTTTAAACAATTAGGCTTTTTGTCTACAGTTGGTGCCTATTTTGGGTGTACGACATTTTTCATTCTTCATTTCCTTACACCTATTTCTCCATGTTATCCTCCTTTTGCCATTATGCTATTCCTTTTTCACTGATTTTTTAGTACTCCGACTGACCAGGAGCGAACATAATCAACGTCGCTTTAACAAATGTTGAGCACCCCCCCCAGACAGGAGAACTATAATCCCACATGGTTTTTGTGTTTTTCGATCCTTAATACTAACAATATTTCTATTCAACAATTTAAACAAGGTCAAACAAGTCTAATGAGCAGAGTTTGATTTTTGGAATAATATGCAATGCACAAATGATAGCAATCACGTATTGAATAAAACTATGCTTTAATATATACTATAAAATATAAATATGTGTTACAATATTATTTAAACGTATATTTTAGACAGTCACTGTAAGTCACAGGGGGGTTTGGCATTCGATATAAATAAATAAATACACAAACACCCACTATTTACTTCGCCACCTTCACGTTTGCACACTGGTCAGTGTCAATACAAATGTTTTAGACTCGCAGTATTTGGTCACTTTTTCACTACCTGTTGATACATGACAGTATCAAATTCACATCTCACTCTCACTACAGTCACCTACCTTGTCAAGTCACTTCTGACACTAAGTCACTCCATGGCATGCCAGTTTTCTCACCATGGTTGCACTAACCACTCCAATCCAATTTCCTGTAGAACTCCCTTACAAATGCATTTTTTGTATCTATACCCAGCCCTGAAGATTCGCAGTCTGTTCCCTGCGATGAAACACGTGTTGGCCAGTACAGAGGAACATTAAACCGTTGCTATACACCAAGAACTCTACATTTTTTGAACTTTATTATTGTACATATCAGTCGACTTTCCAAAGTCTTGATGTGCTCAGTTTACTTCTCTCATTTGAAACTGTAAATCACCTAGAAATTACTGCTTCTTTCCAGTGCATGGGCTTTGTTGTTTGCAGGCAAGACAAAGCTATTTGAGAAAATAGTGCTCAGAGGCTGTAATGAAAGCTTAGCGAGTAACCGCACATGAAACAGGGGGTGTCACAATGGGAGGTTACGAAATGAGATAAGGCGATACTAAGGAGGGACTATTAAGCCTAATGACCAATGAACAGCCGCAGTTTACAGTGGACAATGACATAAGCCAATGAAATGTATGGGCGGAGAGTGGGCAGAGCTTCAAAAGCCTACCTGACTACAGCATGCCTCGCAAACTATTCCCTGGGATTGGAGCGCTGTGACGAAGTCACAGGCTGAACAAGAATCCTATGCTCATAAGATCACACGCTCATGACAACTTGCAGTGAATGTGACATCCCAAGTGGTACTGACAATGAGACAACTGGAGAGATGCATCAAAGCTAGCTGTAAGATCAACAGTCAGTGTTGATTTTCTTGGTGGTTCATCGAAGTGCATCCCAATAAGCAGCTCTGAGCAGAATAATTCCTTCAGAGCATGGTGAAAGACAGGAGGGGCCCGGCAAACAAACACTAGATTGAAATCCAAAATTGGAGACCCTTCTGGAAAAATCTACCTCTTAAAATAAACTGTTAGTTATTGGGACTTGAAAATGAATGATTACTGCAGGTCCTGTCATTTCTATCCTGCTCACAGAAGCAGAGGTAAGTATTCCCCCCAACAAATATTGCAATATTGCATTGGAGTGTCATTACAAAATCTAACCCCAAATGCCAAACTTGTTGGAGACGAGGATGATTTCTTAACTTCTGCTCAGCTAGTTCTGAAATCTCAGCTGCAGAAGTAGTTAACTTGCTCAAGTTTTCTTACTTAAATGATGGTACATGGTCCTCGGATGGAAATGGCCTGTGTGCTGTAAACGTTTTGTTACTGAAAGAACAGTAAGACAATAAAGGAGCCGCAGTGATGAGATTTGCAAAATATTAGATTTCATGGCTCTTGGACTGTGACATATTGTAATGCATGGGACATTACCAGTAAATGTGGTTTCATGCGAGACCACATGAGAGGCCTGTGATGGAGACTATTATATGAGATGTTTTGATCAATTTCTAGCAACGTCGTTGGAAAAGGTTTGACCGGTTGCTGGTCAATGCACCTTGCTTAGTATACTGCTTATTTGAAATAGGGCCTTTAGTACAGTACATCTTCTTTTCTCTAGATCATTCAAAGAATTAGCATGTTTCTTCAAAACTCTTTCAATTAATAGAAAATGCATGTTCTTAGATAAAGTCTCCTTCAGCACTCGGATCTGTACAATTACCAGAACAAGTGGACTGCATGTTTTTGATTTGGAACATAAGCAGTTGAAACTATTCATTTCCAGGTTGAATGTGACCAAGTTCCCATATGACCCAAACCTTATCGAAAACTTAATTACAAAGAGAAACCGAGGTGGGTGCAATATGTTGGAAGGTTTTGAACATAATAATCTCGCAACAAGTTTAAAAACTACTCGTACAGTGTATATATAATCCCATCTGCACTGGTTATTTTTCATCTTGACATAGAGCTGGTAGTTTTACATTGCGATGGTTGAGTTAGTGACTTGGGAACATTTCAAATTTCTCCATTTTATAACTCAGGTGTGTCCAAGCTACCATATCAAGTGCGACAGTTTTGTGCCATATACATTTGTAAATCCTTTTAAGGCAGCCACCTTGGTTAAGCCCAGCCTTCTTTAGTTTTACTGCGTAGTTGTGTGTGCTCAAAAATGTTGCTAGGTTTGGCTGCACGTAAAGCTTTATTTGAAATAGGAACAACAATCTCCTTTGCCCTTCCCAAGTCTGCATGTTAGTGTCTGATTAGTAGAAAGATCCTTAAGGTCCGCACCATGTCAGGACACCATGATCTTGACCCACAGGTCCAGGACTTGCTGTGTCCTGCTCCTGTGCTAAGTCATTATGAACCGTACGTACAACTAGGGCGGGTTACTTTAATGTTGGATTAGTTTTGTTCTCTGACAGATCAGTTGACGTTAGCGGGCAGTTCAGTCCAAAGGTTGAAGGCTGTGGGCCATCATCCAGCCTTCCTTAGGCGCATAATAGTACAGGTACAGTTAAAGTTTGGATATTCTGTTGATGTCACGACGTTTGTAAACTATTTTCGAAGATTGTGGCCTTAGCCTCTGGTCGCTTTCAGACCCTCTTAGATACTGTTGGTTTACTCTGCTTCTGTTTTTTGTTTTCTGCTCTGTGACTTTGATATGTGTGACCTTTGGCTGCTCTCCTCTGTTTCCACGAGATCTGGCACCTCTACATGCTTTACTCTGTTGCCTTTCTGAACTTGTAACTTTCTCTTGGCAGTTTTTACAGTTTGAACTTGAGCATGCATGCAGAAGAAAATTACATACCGAGGAAATCTGGACTGTACTTGTGAGAGTACTAGAAATCATGTCAGCTCCAGGAGACCTGGGTTTTGTACACACATGTACACACACAAATACACGCGCACGTACACACTCCACACCCACACACACACTCCACAACCACACACACTAACTCCACAACCACACACACTAACTCCACAACCACACACACTCACTCCACAACCACACACACACACTATACACACACACGCACACACACACCTCCAAAAACACACACACTCTATTCACACACACACACACACACACAACACAGACTCCACACAAACACTCTCCACAAACACACACACACACACCCTCATACACACACACACTAGTCTGCAGAGACCCACACCTTGGTTTGCTGTATATGGGATGGGGGTCAATTAGGGAGTTCAACATCTCCGTTGCATGACCTTCCAGTTCCCGTTTCGTATATGAATGTTGTGTCTTATTCGCCCCCTTTTCATCTCGGTAATCTGTCTAATGTTTGTGTAATGGTTTTCACCACCAGCTCTCATGATCTTTGTGAGCATTGCTGTGTATGTAATAACTACTCTTCTGGGTGACCGTGCCCTATTTCCAATCCTCCTGTGCCTCATGCAACTGTGAGATTACCGTGTGCCTGTGCTGACCTCTTTTCCTCTCTACGTAGTGTGAATCTTTCACCAAGGTCCATGCCCGGAGTGTGCTTCAGTGTTGTAAGGTAGGGGGCCCTCCGATTACTTCCACAAGATTACTAAGGCTCCTTTTTGCAAGCTGCAGTGCAAGGTCAAGGAAGTTATTGCCACTTTTTCTCATGTTGGTGTGGAACTATGCCCAGCAAGCATCCCTATGGCACAAACAAGTTTGTTCTAATCAAAACTTTCTCAAAGTGACTCCTCTCCATTATTAAGTTAACCGTGACACCCTTATACCATGTGTAATAAACCTGCATGGTCCTGTGCGCATCTAGGGCATTTTGAATTATTTAAGTCTGTGCATGCCAGTTCCTCAAAACAGGTCTGTTAACAGGGAGGCTGGGACGTTGGAAAAAACAAAACGCATGCACATACCAGTAAGTTGACAAAGTAGAACAGAAGCCTCGGGAGCAATACTGTTTTAACTAAGGCAATCCAGCCCATAATCAATATGGGAAGTGTTATCCAGACATTGTGTAGCTGAAAAAGTGTGCAGTGTCGCTCTCCAGTTCTGGTCCATGATGTCTGTCTCATTGTGGCAGATATTTGCATCCAGGTATCCAAAGGTATGTGGCGCTCGTGCTACTCCTCGGTCCAGCACCTTTGGGGGGTACTGTTTCAATCATGGGGTTGGTCGGGTGGCTAAACGTTTTTGCCAATTTTTAAGCCCAATCTTTAGATGAATTTCTACTGGGAATCAGTCATTAAATTCGTCCCATTATAACAATCTCATAGAAACCCAAAAAAAATCAATCCCACAAAACGAGAAGGCATGTGCTCCATAAGACAGCCTCACACCTTTCCCCTTATGTGCTTACCACACTAGTGAATAATTCCATAACTAGTACTAACACCATAGGGGATAGCAGACATCTGTGGCGCCTATAATGGAGTACCTCGAACATTGGTAAATCGCTCTCTCTGTCCCGACCCTAGAAGTTAGGTTTGTGTACATCAATGATGACTACTGAATTCTTTGAGCACTGTAAACATATATTGCCAGCTATGTGAGTAAAAGGACCATTCTAAATGATTGGGCACAATCATCGCTTTCGGCCCATTCAGTGGGGCTTTATCGAGTGCTTGAATCAGTAACTGAAGGTGCAGAAAAGTTTGATTTGATCTCTGCTTCAGTCTTTGTATGGTGACCTACTTATAGTTTTACTTAGTAATGTACAAGGCTGTATTACTGTCTGCCTGTGTGTACCCAATGTTTCCATCTCCTGTCCTGACCTGTGTCACCAAATGTCTCTTCAACTCTGGTGGGATCAAGCAGGTGAACAGAAGCCCAAACGTATCCCATTTCGTACCGATGTTTCAGACAACACAGTACAAAAATTATTGCATAGTTCTCAGTTTCATCAGCTAGTATTTGTGGTTGGAAGGGTCTTGTTTAGATTTAACCTCCACTACTCTTAGCATCTTATCATACACTTACTTCTCTTGCTTCTTCAGTCGAACGCCCATTTCCATTTAGTGCAGCGGCCTGTGACTATTGCCTCCCAGACCCTGGTTTCTCAATCATGTGGTTAACCATGGACCACCCTCTCCTCCTGTGTGCCCAGCAAAAGGGGGTAGGAGCTCTAAAGGTGTGCGTCTAGCATGCAGTTGTAGTCCCCAACCAACACTGGTGGTCTCATTGCTAATCGTTTTATCAGTATTGCGCATGAAATCTGGATTACTCTGTGTTTGGGGCAAAGACGCTCCCTAGTACAAAATCTACATGATCTAGCCTACCTCTGACCTGTACAAACTGCCCTCCACTATCAATTTCATTGGCCATGAATGAGGCTCCATGGCGCACCCCCAACAGTGCACCCTCTAGAGTACAAGGTATAGCCGGTAGTGAATATTTGCTCCCTTCTTCAGCATTACAATTTCAATGCTTTTTTCCATCGTATGGTATGTTTCCGATATAAAAAATTCCTGGGCTGCTCTGCTTTTGCGAAACAAATACATCTTGTATTGGTTGGTGATGAACCCTGTGCACTGAAAGTTCCTATGTCCTTCACTTTAGCACTCTCCCTCTTTTAGTGAGTTCTTGAAGGTGCCTGCATTTTGCCTCCTACATCCTGCTCCACTCTGTAGTTAGTGGGCCACCTTGGTTTCAGTTATGGGCTCGCAGCAATTGCCCTAGTGCTCACCATACCCGCAGCCGCTGCTGCTTTTCACCCGCTATCTTATGTGCTGTCTTCATGAGCCAGTGGAGTTCCACTTCTGCTAATCTCACATCTTGGGCCTTGTTGTAGTCCTAAAGGGTCACATACATACATCGATTTTCCCATTTAATGAGACTGTTCCTATTCCGTCATATGCTATGGATACCTCTTTTAAGTCCAAGATTAATAGGGATTCAGAGTGGATGGCCGGGAGCCCAGGGAATTTGTGTCCTGCCCATACTACCTTGGCTACAGCACCGATTGAAGCAGATATTTAGCAACAAAATAAAACATATGCCCAATCCCAGTTTCAGGAAACACTCACACTCCTAGTTCCAGTTTATCGATTTGGACAATGTTTTACGGTGCCATTGATGTTCCAATAAGAGATGGCATTTATTGGAGCCATTTGAACAATTAAATGTGGCTTTGGTCCTCCGCTATGTTTTTCAAAACAAAAATCTAAATATGGCTAGATAATTTGCGGAAGAGGGTAACAGCATTGTCTCCGAGTCTAAGTTGTTTGAGTGATCGATCCAGACTGCTTAATAAATCTTTTGAATCCTTCTTGAAATGTTTGAGTAGTTTGGGTAGTGGTTCTACCCTTTTATGGAAACATAGTTGATGTGTCTTGTTTGATATTTGGAGGTAGATAGGCACGATTATGACTGTTTGTTGTCTTAGTGGTATGACTAAAAGTTCTACCTCGCTTGTAACCAGTCGTGTACATTGGAAGGAACGCTGCATAGTTGAAGCCCAAAGATAGCAGCTTTTCGAATAGGTCATTAATTTTGGCTCTTTTTACTACAGATGGCGCCTTTCATTAGCAGAGGTGTGTTATTTGGATCACTGGAGTCTGTGGAGTAGGGCATCGTAATCTGCAGGCTAGGCTGACATAACACTACAATGATGAGGAAGTTATATGAATAAATGGCACTAGGTACCACCATACAGTCAAGGAATGAGTTTAGTGTTTTAGGTATCTCTGAGGGCAGCTATGCAATGTGTACCAGGGCTGTTGGTTTACACATACCTAAAAACATATGGTTCTCAATCTGTCCTTGTTGTTCTTGCAAGATCCCCAGGCATAGTGAGGTAGTCTATGGTCAGAACTTGCTATGTTTATTTTTGAAGTTCCGTGGGAGATGCTCGCTGAAGGTGGTGATTGAGCTGTTTAGAAAGCTTTTGTTAATGGGAATATCTTTAGCACTGGTTTTCAGTGCTTGTTATTGGAACTAAGGGTGTTTTTCCATATGTAATATCTATGGACGAGACCCACTTTTAGAATTCAGTCACTGCCAAGTGATCAGGTTTGAGCAGTGACCTAACCTGTAGTGGTTAGGCTTCTCAGTTCGGACACTATGTTGATAGTAGACTGTTGTTGAGAACCTGCCAACGATAAATTGTCTTTGGTGTATCCCGATGCAACCTGTTGAAGTGATCATAGTGTAGGGAGCCTGTAAAAAGCGTTTGTCCATGACCGCATTTGTGTTGAACAGCTTGCGGTACCTAAGAGACTTGCTAGTGGAACTGTTGCAGGCTCAATGCATCAACTAATGTTACGGAGATTATATTAAACCTGTTGTCTGGGTCTTATTTTCCCGGCTACTGCTGACTGTATGGAAGATCTATTCAAATGTAATTTCCGAAAATATTCTAAATCATTATGTGGTTTCTTTTTTTTGATCACCAATTTTATTGATTTTTAAAACGGGGAAGGTAAAAAAACAGCACAGAAACACCACAGCCAGCATGATACATTAAATGACTGTCATCGCTAAATATGCACCAGCACACTGATGTCCCGTACCCGTCCCTAGTGTTGCATACCCACTCAACCTCAGAGGGATGAGGTCGATTTTGTTATTCAATGTGGCCCAACCACTTACCAGACCCTCCCATATTTGTCTGGAAATCCCCTGGCTTCGTAAAATGATTTCTCCTGCAATGAGCACCAGTCTAAGCCTTTGCGCCATTTGTTTACAGATGGTTGGGGAAGGAGACTTCCATTAGGCGGCAATATCCAGCTTGGCCACCGCGATGGCGATGCCCAGAAAGAGCTTCATTGCCCTTGTCCCATCAGACCATACATAATCCCTATTAAAAGGTTCAAGGGTTTGAGTGGCACCTACCGGCCCAGGATGACCGTGAGCTCAGCTATCAGTACCTCCCATTATGGGGTGAGACGTGGACGCCCCCATACCATGTGGTAGAAGTTTGCCGGTTCTGACCCACATTGTGTGTAAGATGGAGTGATTTTTAGGCCCGCCCGATGGAGGCGATTAGGGGTAAGGTACGCACAATCAAGATAGGACAGCTGGACCAGGCGGAGCTTGGCTGAGGTAGTAATGATTTTGGGAGACATTAAGACGTCCCGCCAGTATTCATTGTCTAGCGGGCCCAGCCAAACCTTCCACCGTGTTCTGAGTGTGTCAAGTGTTGTTGGGCTGTTGTTGGTTAGGGAGCGATATATCCTTGAGATCCCTCCTTTCCCTAGGTCTCCCATTGTGATCTGTGTCTCCACTGGACTGAACTCTGGAAGTGTTGTACCTGTTGGTATGTGGGCGTTAACAGCATGGAGGAGCTGCCGATATTTATAGAATTGTGACTGGTGGAGGGCGTGGTGCGCCTATAGGTCTTGAAATGATCTTAGGTGGTCCCCAACCCATACGTCTCCCAATTGCGAGATGCCTGTGAGATCCCACTTCCTGAACCTCTTTTGGACCCCCACGTCCCCAAGCCAGGTACCCTGCCAGAGGGGCGTTTAGTGTGTCAACCTACTATTCCAATGTGTGTGATGTAGGGCTGAAACCAAGCCAGCAAGACTGCTCGAGTCACTGCCGGTAGGTCAATGGGTATAGGGCCTCCGTACATCTTTGTCTGGATCCGTGTCAATCCCAGCTCCTCCAGTTCAACCCTGTACGCCGGGACAGACCAGCCCCCATTAAACCGTCATGCAGAACGAGCAGTCGGGTTGCTACGTAGTACAAATAAAGATTAGTCATTCCCATACCTCCGTCAAAGGGTGGGATCTGGCAGTGTGCGAGGGCCAAACGGGGCCTCAAGCCTCTCCAGAGAAATCGTGCGGCCATGCTATCTAGCTCCCTGAACCAGCTGCTTGGAAAGTGAAACTGGGTGTTCTGGATAATGTACAGAAAACAGGGAGAATCATCATTTTAAATAGGACTATTCTCCCAAAGGGGTCGAGTGGCAGATTTTGCAATTTTCAGAGATTTCCTTAGCCTTCCTGACCAGTGGGCTGATGTTGAGAGACCAAGCCAGGTCTGGGATCAAAGTGACCCAGATCCCTAAGTATTTAAATGATTGCCGCCGTATCTGGATGGTGGACTGCCAATCAAAGCAATCCCTTGATACTTTGCAGGGTTTAGGCGCAGTCCAGTGCTTGTTCAAAGGCGCCGAGGATCTGGGGGTATTTAGGCCCAGAGTGTTCTGGTTCTGATAGAAACAGCTGGACGCCGTCCGCATAGAGGTCAATTTTATCCTCTGTAGCTCCATTCCATCTCCACCCTCGTATCTACTCCTCTGCCCTAATGAGGCAGTCTAGGGGCTCCATCGCCAGGGCTAAGAGGGGGGCATCCCTGCCTCGTCCCTTTCCCGATTGGGAAGGTCTCCGAGAGGCCCCCATTTATTAATACTCGTGCCAGAGGCCTCGAATAAAGCCCCCGGAGGAGGTGACGGGCTTGATGACCCAGGCCAGCTGCGCCCAGCACACTATCCAGGTGATGCCAGTTAACCGTATCGAAACCTTTTTCAAAGTCTCTAGCAGGATTGCTCGGTCTGGGGTGATCGAGTGGCGGTTTGCTAGGGCCAAATTGAGGCGCCAAAGGCAGTTTCTTGTGCTCCGTGCCAGCATGAAGCCGCATTGGTCTTGGTGGACTAATGTTCCGAGGAGTGGTCGCAGACGTTGGGCCAGGATCATAGCATAGATCTTGACCCATGTGTTTCTGAGTGAGATTTGGCGGTAGTCTGCACAAGGAGGTTGGGGAGGCATTGTTTTGGGTATGATGACCACGGTCGTCGGGTCTGTTTCAGGCGGGAATGTCCCTGTCCCCACCACTTCTGCGAATAGGTCGTAGAGGTGGGGGGAGTAGTGTGTGTCGGAATGTGGCGTAGTACTCTTGCGAGAACCAGTCTAGGCCTGGTGTTTTTCCAGCTGCCACGAAGGAGATGGCGTCGCCGATTTCCTTCTGCATAATGGGGAGATCTAGACTGTCCGCCTCGGATGGGCGTAGCCGATGAAGGTGGTTCCCACGCCTGCTAGTCAGCTCAGAGAGTGAAATCTCCGGCCTAAGGGCCGAGTCGAGCCGGGAGTAATAGTCAGCGAAGGTTTGGGCTATTGTGGTGGCCTGCGGTGGTTGACTCCGGAGGAGTGGTGGATCTCGGGAACTATACGTTTTGCCAAGGGGTATGTTGCCAACCAGTGTAGTATCTTTCCGTTTTTGTTTCACCAGCTGTAGACCCAGGTGACAGATAATCTCCACAACAATTTAGCTGAGTCTAGCGAGATTTGTTTGCTTTTATACTTCAGCAGTGTGAGCTGTCTCTCTTTGTTCTCCTCTGTCGGCCCATCGGTCTCCCTCTCCAGGTGAGTAGCTTGAGCTTCAAGGAGGGCAATTCGGCTGTCTTGGATCACTCGTTTAGCTTGGAGCTGTCCTTTGGCGATGAGCCACGGAGGTATGGATGAATTGAGTGCCTCTGGGGCTCCATGCCCTCAAGACATCACATATACCCAGGCTCGGTGACCAGCTTACCATTCTCTTTTCGTGTGATGTTGTGGTTGCACAACACCGCCTCACAGAGAACTTCACAGGTCTTTAAAAGACCATTTACTTATTAACGAGGCTTTTTTGTTCTTTCACCCTTTCATAGAGCCCCTGCATCTTCACTCTGCCGATTACTGGAAAAATTAGCCCCCGATTTATTTATTGAAACTATTTGAACAATGTATAACTTAAGCCTTGGCTGCTACAGTTAGTGTAGAAGTTGCGTGGTGGACCCCTCATTGAATCATGATATAGACATTGCGTCAGTGGAAACTATTCAATGCTACTGAGTTATTGGAACAGACTGTCCCGGTCGCCCGGGCAGGCATACCCTGTTTACGTCGCTTTGGATGAACCGCTTGTCGTCATCGTCGGGCTTCTGGAGAGATCTGTTTCTGTGGATGCAGTGTCCAGAGTCAATGTGCCCTCTGGCATCCAGGACTTGGCCAAAGCCACGATGAGGGTCGCCGTTTGGCCTTGTTCGATTCATTGGTAAAAGCAAAAATTGTTTTTTGGTCTCAAAAAGCACACACTGCCACAGTAGTTACTGGCACTGAACATAACTACTTAGCATGCTGATATGCTTCTTGTGAGAGAGCAGAATGCTGTCACTCACAGTGAGGCCAGCCGATGCCGAGAGAGAGACAGAATTTTAATAAACACAAAAGGTAACGGTCAACGCCAGTCCAAATTTGGTGCCCCATTATTTAAGAAAGTCTCAAAAGTGCACCCATGGTATATGACCTTGCATTAAGTGCAGCTATATGGCTTTCGTGAATTCCCAAGAATTTACAGAAGTAGGACAAGAAATAGTACTCCTAGAATATATTTGTGAACTGCATTTTAGCATGAGCAAATATGCACGTGTAGATTTGCTCATGCGAAAATCTGAGTGTTTGCAAGTTCCCTTTCCCTCCAACCACTTTTTTTTTTTACCAACTCTGAAAGAAGATTTACGTCTGCCATTGTCAGGAGTAAATTTCCAACATTATGAGAAGAGATTAGAGAAGAGTTGTTGAACACCCTTAACACTTGCAAGTTAGTAGGTTTGCACATACTCAAAAAGGCATTCTAACCCTGGAACTATTGCTTACCTACCTTCAGCCCCAGTATGTAGATCTGCGGAAATGTGGCAACATAAGAGGATTGCAAGTATTTAAACGTTACTATGGTATGAGCTCTGGCATTATCAGAGGAGCTATATCAGAGCTCTATATAATGAGATTGCTGCCATAATTTGACGCTGTCCTACATGGCAACAAAGAGGTAAGTTGATTTTGTTACAGGACAAGTACATTTATGAAGCAACCTGCCCCATCGACAAGTAGATATTTTATTAAATTCCACACCCCTGAAGGGCCCTAGATGTTAGCAGCATCTATGTTCAGCCCAATCTGTTTCTCCTTGGCCTTACCTCTTGACTGTGGCGTTCCAGTCCGGGTTTTACTTGATATAAGAATCCTTGGCAACTCTGGCTGTTTAGTAGAAAACCATTTTGAAGGGATAGTTTCCCAGTATTTTGTGAAAATAAATGCGATTGTGTTGGATTCTGCTGCCTCTGGGCCTTAGTTTCCCTGATATTGATATATTAGTAAAGTGCTGATGGCGGATATTGTGAAAAGTTATAGTCTGTGTTTTGTTGCTGTGTTTATTATCTCAGGTGGTTCAAATCAAAATCCATAAATGGCCTTTTTATCATTTCCATTGATTATTCCATAAAAACTATTATCTTCAAAGTTTCTTTCCAAATGAAGATATATATACACAAGGGACTGTAGCCAGTCAGAGCTTTAGCTTCTATGACCAGTGTAATAATGTGGCATTCTTATGTTATCTATGTTATATCTCCCATTCCCTGTTACCTGCTAATGCTTAATTACTCTGCATTATTATACTGTTGTCGAAATCTTGTTATCCATTATTGTGTAATAAATATTTCAATTAATTTTTCCCTTTGTAGCTCCCAGCCGATTACAGCACCTGTAGTTTTGCAGTTTGGGCATGCAGAGACCCTCCAACCACTGCTGGTCCTCATGGGTCTTTTCAAGGATGAAGAGCCACTCAATGCTAGCAATTTTGCCAAGCAAAGTGATCGCAGGTTCCGAAGTGGTCGTATTGTGCCATACGCATCAAACCTGGTCTTCGTTCTATACCACTGTGAGCAGGTCCACAGCCACGATGCAGAGTACCAAGTGCAAATGCTGCTGAACGAAAAATCACTGCCCTTCCCCCACTCTGGCAAGAGTGTGGCCTCCTACCAAGATCTGAAGGCGCATTATAGCGACCTCCTCCAAGGCTGCAATCTCAAGGAAGAATGTGCGCTTGTGAAGATTAACAATACATCTGTTGATGAATTGTGAGTGAAGGGAATAAAAATGCTAAAGGGAGTTGCAGTGTACATTCGTTGTCTGAGCTTGACATATACAATATTAAAAACAATCACCAAAAGGTATCCATTAAAATTTCTTTGACCTTTGAATACATAATTTTGGTACGCTTTGTTGCCGAACAATAACTTATGTTGGAACCAGCTAAGCTGGTTACCTGTGAATCAGTGTGTTATATGTTTAAATCTTTTGTGAATCGCATTGAGTAAATTTACAGTATGTCACGTTTTAATTGTAAGGACTCTTGACGTGTATGTTGAAAAAAATCATCATGGACAGTTTTAGCCATAGTATTGTTATTGGTGGCTTGCCAAAATGCAGGATTTCCAACATTGATGTCTTCTCAATATACTGCATGAATCGCTGAGAATGCTACATATTTTCATACATCTGGGCAAGACTGAACTTGATTTGTATTGGGATATTGTAGCTTTATTTCCGCTGCCCAGTGGGCAGGCTGATTTGCCGATTACTTTTCAATTCCATTCCTCCTCTTAAGACTAGTTTAAAATCAATCATTTGATTACAATATTTTGCATATATGTAGAATACTTTGAATTTGCTTCAGTTAAAACATTTCGGGAATGACTCTCAAATAATGTAAAAACATCTCTGTGTAGACCAAAACGAATTTAGAAAATAGCTTTAGAAATTAAAATGTTTACGGCACAAGAAGATGTTTAACTGAACTTTAGATTCCTTTTTTAGGTTGCCTTTTCGTTCTTTATAACCTTGAAGTGTTCCAGAAAGTGTTAACCTTTGTGTTTACGGTGTGTAGTTAAATTAGTTTTTTAGTCCTAGTTAAAAAAAAATAGAGAGAATTCAGTCTATTTTATTCAAATTTGACTGCTCAGGGAAATTCTTTATCCACTAAAATACTATTTTTAATTCACCATGTCATGATTAGGTGACATGACTTTCACTGATGTGAACTTAACCAATTAACGTCTTTTAATGTGCCTTCTTTGTGAAAATATGGTTGCACGTTCACTGCTTACATTTTACCGAACATGCTCTCAATCATTTGGTTTTGCTTTTAACATCTTAGAAAATCCATCCTTCTCTCAGAAATCTAACTAGATTGTTTATCTGTAGATTTTAATTTATCTGCAGCCTTCGTCTTGGAGGTTATCTCCTCTTAAGGAAAATCCTCTTCTAAAACTGAGTGTTTACTGTACATTTTAAACCACAAACAGAAGTGTCAAATAGTAGTTATTCGCAGCTAGAATCTCGAAATCTAGCTCTTGTGAACATCTAATGAACTAGCTATCATTTTAGAAGGACTGGTATCCTAGTTACAATAATTGTGACCAGAAATACTTAAAATTAGATTTTCTATAACATAAAGGTATTATAAAAAGAAACACGGCCATTGCCACTTTTGATATGTATTGGATGGGTGCCTGTTAGTTTACACTGGGGCCAAATATGTCTCCCTGCTGCACTTTTTTGGGTGGAATATATTTAGTAGTTTGTAGAGATCAACACAGCCAACATGGCCTAATTGACACCATTTATATAAAAATATACAGTTGACAAATAATATAAATAACATATTAATACACTAATGAAGGAAAAATAAAAATCATTAAGCCCAGCCCCCACCCCCACATCTGTAACATAGAATACTACACTCTGTCTGGTTGTTGCATATCACTAGACCAGTACTCTCGTTTCTGTGTGGTTGTCTTTCTGCCATGGACAGTTTTAGCCATAGTATTGTTATTGGTGGCTTGCCAAAATGCAGGATTTCCAACATTGATGTCTTCTCAATTTACTGTATGAATCGCTGAGAATGCTGCTCACTGGTTAGAGCAGGCAGATCCTGAAGCAGAGGTCAGACCCAGGACCAGGGTTCAATTCCCGACGCGGCAGGGTCTTGAGCTTAAATGTCCATGGACTCGATAATTCTCGCTTCGGTCCCTGACCTAATCATGGGTTCACACTCTGCAACTCTGGGCATTAAGCTTGCTTAATCTCCACAACGCCCCCCCCCCCCCGCTGCGGGATGCCTGGCTTTCACCTTGGGGATGCCCTGTAGGGGCTATCTCACAGGGAAAAGCCAGGACGGGTTCCCAAGGCAAGCGCGGAGATACCCCTTCGGGGGTCGGTTCAGGCGCTATATAAGAAGCATAATAATAATAATAATAATGGACGCTTTTAATTCTGTTATCTATGCAATTGCAGAGATGATGGGCTGGTGGCAGCTCAATTCCACTGTATGTTGCCCATTTCTGCCATATTTGTGGTTGTTTAAGGGCAGCCCTTGCCTTGTATATTGCTATTTCCAGACCCATGTAAAAATCCATCCTCTTCTTCCATACTATCAGTGATGAGGGAGCACACCTTTCCTGTGTCTGGCAATATCTCTTTTGGCCAGTGTCAGGCCCAAGCGGAGCAGGGACAATTTATATCTATTTTCCACCCACATCCTCCATAAGTTGAAGAAGGGCCAGTCTTGTATTTCATGGGATCTGCAAGGAGAGATCTTCACTTAAGCATGAGACCGCCCTGTGACAAAATTGTGTAGTGTCGGACAAATCCATAGTGTGTGAATGAAAGTACCTACATCTGCATTACAGCAAAGGCAGCTCAGGGAAGAGGTCATTCCCATACACCAGAGATGACACCATTTGAAATATACACAGTGTATGCATCTAAATTGGATCAAATGAAGCCTGACTGCAATCACCGCTACCCATGGGGAGCCTAGAATCTCTGTCCAATCCTTCTTTTCCAACTCCCCTACATCTGCTTCCCAGACCGCCCGAAGGGTACCTGCATATTTTTAGGGAAGTGGTTGTAAATTCAAATAAATCTACATCCATGGCACCTGCTTATGAATTAAATACTTAATTACTTTCTTAGTAAGGTTTTTCAGGCAACTAGCTTAGCTGCTGGGGTCTAATTGTTCTTACCTTCAGGGCAGACTGATATGACAGTTTGGTAATTGCTTTCTTGACACAATTCCACACTGCATAAAAGTGAGTACTACAAATGCAAAATATTATACATCACCAGATATTTCAGTATTTTTAACAATTCTTACTCTGACAGTGTTGTCTCTTGTTATTCATGGAGTGCCCTTTATCGTAGCAGTATTACCTCATCCAGTATTCTGGTAACAGGCAGTTTCTCAAGATCAAGGTAGGAGAGCCTGAGTCTCTCGGGGGCTTGATTCCAGTTTTCACTGTTTTGATAACTTTTGAACCAGTATATTTTTGCTTCATCCTGAATCCCTGCAGTTTAAATAATTTATAGTTGAGAAACCCAAAATGGTCAATCTAGCACATGTTACTTTCGATCAGTTAAATGACACAACCCTGAAGATTTCAAGGATGCATAGTTCCATAAAAGCTCAAATTGACCTTGAGAAAGACCCCTCTGGCCCTCATACCTAACACTACACTTCCCACATACACTATAAACATATACTCTCACAAAAATTTGCTAACCTATGAGAAGGAACTATTTCCCTTAAAACTGAAAAATTGTATTATCAGAGGTTCAGCCTTTCAGCTTGTGTTAATCATGTTATGCACAGTTGTACACTTAAAAATACAGCCTACATATTTTGGTTGACGATATCCTAATTTCTTTTCTTTATGTTATCCTTTTACCTTGCAGTTCCTTGGTTTACTTTTTGACTTTATTTAAATATATTATTCAGTAATTCATTCTGACATGGACAAAACATACCACATTGATTGGACAGCTGGTATTTTATTTAGAATTTCATTACACTTGGTTTAAGGTTGTAGTCTGTTATTTAAACATTAAGGAAATATTTATTCTTGTATATTTAGGTTTTGTATCTTTCATTTCTAAAGAGTTTTTTTCTTCATTGTGTCTTAAATACAGCAAATCATAAGCAAAAGTGGTCAATTTGTAATGAGGCTTTGGGTTTTCCACAGTTTTAAGAATTCTAATTAGGTGCTATTACCATGCTCACTGATTGCTAAGATTAATAGGAATGTAAAGTTCCATGGACTTAAAGTTGTTTTTCACCCAGGTGAGCAAAGTAATCAAACTATCAAGCACACAATTGTTAAGCAATGCTGTTTATCTTTTTGCACATATGCTATATTATGATTGAGTGGAGAATAAACTGGTTTGTAATGTAAAACATTGCCCTGTGTACTTAACTGTGGTCTTTTTTGACTGAATAATGCTGGTGCTCCATATTAATCTGTTTTCTACCTAGCAATTATTTAAAATTAAGGAAAATGCAGTGGTTGACTTTGCAGGCAATTACTCTCTATCTTAATTTAACATTGAAAAAAACGAACGACAAAGTCCACGATAGCCTCTAGATAGGTATGACTAGGTCAGAGTTTCCATTCAAAAGGCATTTTTTTTATTTCTTAGTAACTTAATTGTTGTTTGACGAACCTGCACAAAACGTTCCCAAAAAACATTTATCTCCTTTAGGGTTGGCATTGAACCGCCATTGTAAGTAGGATGAGGTACGTGGATGACATAGTCATCATGTGGAAAGGTTCATCAGATAAACACCAAGATGTCATCACAAAACTGAATAAGAACAATTTGAACTTGGATTGAAGTATGGATAGCAATAGAGCACATACCTTGATTTGAAACTAACTGTAATGAATAAGAAACATCCCTATACAAAGAACAAACAGCCAGTAGTGCAACCTTACATGCCAACAGTAGCCACCGTATGTGCCTTAAAGGGAGCAACTTATATGGAGAACTCCTATGAGCCCGAAGTAACTGCATTGCTACTAATGATTATAAACAGGTGAAAAATGATATGATGAAAAGATTCTATGCAAAGGACACTATCCGTAATTAGGGAATCCATGATATTTGACAACACTCATAAGTGAGCCGAGCTAAGGACAGACAAAGCTGTTAGACTAATAGCTACATACAGCACTCATCAAAAATGCATTAGGAACATCTTAACCAAATATTAGTACAGCCTTATTAGCTATGAAATGATCGACCCCAAACTAAACTCGGAACCAATGTTGACCTTTCGAAGACGACCCTCATTAAAAGACAGAAGAGTTATTTACCTGTGGCAGAACCAATGACATGGCTGGACCAAATCACAGGTTTCTTTGTGTGTGGCAATTTGAAATCTTTGAAAAATAGCAATGTTTCGCAATATGGGTTACTTAAGGGAAAGAAATAGAGAAGGATCCTGGAGAGTAACATGCAATACTGACTGCTCTAGCTATATCATTGAATGTTCTTGCCCCCAAAGGTATGTACAACCTTCCCAGTCAAAAAAATAATTCTGGAACATATGTGGGCAATTTCTAACAAAGTCAGCTGTGGAATAGATTGTGTGGTGAAGGATCCAACACTGGAGAACAGGTTACCTGAACCAAGGCATATCTAAAGATATATCATAGATCTTGAGACCTTACATGTGAAAGGCATGAATTGGTATGAAAATATTTGTGTATTTATGAATTACCAAGCACTCTTTGATGTTTTTAATTTTTATGTTTTTATTCTTATTTTTTACAATTTGCTTTTGGATCTATTTCATTCCAAGATTGCATTAAAGATTTATAAATGAAAATGCATAAATAAGGTCTATTTTGTGTGACTTTAAATACTGCAAATATAGGAGATATGATAATGAATTCATGTAAATTTGATGTCCCCAACAGGAAAAATAATTATACACGTTTTGAACATCGAAAGTGATAACTGGTATGCTATATGTCAGATGAAGCAAACTCCTAAAATCTGATGGGAGGGATGCTTGCAATAAGTCTAATAAGTCTAATCACTGACAATCGCTTGGATAAGCATTGAAATCAGTTGTTCTTTTACCCACCATGCCACTTCAGTTTGGAGCCAGCCAGATTCTAATCAGTCATGACCCTTCTCGAATGGGAACAGTCAATTTAACCATCCTTTTCTTCACCTTGTTGTTTTTGCGGTAGACGCCCAAACTGTGACTGGTATGCCCAGACGTGGGTCCATTGCTCATTGTGCCGTACAGCTGTACCTCACTGATGAAAGTGAAGTTCAGATTCTGAAAAGTCTCTGAGTATTCTTGCATGCCTGACACCGGTCTGGGGGCGCTTGTGTTTCCATCTGGAGAGGATCTGGCCTGGCAATTCAGAATGGACTGTTCTTGTTGGAGCAGGACCAAAATTAAGTT
This sequence comes from Lissotriton vulgaris, assembly GCF_964263255.1. Taxonomy (NCBI): domain Eukaryota; kingdom Metazoa; phylum Chordata; class Amphibia; order Caudata; family Salamandridae; genus Lissotriton; species Lissotriton vulgaris. The sequence goes on along the minus strand of NC_141693.1, from coordinate 521,555,429 downwards.
GCATAAGCGTGGTATGTCTAAAATGGCACAGTGGGCAAAAAACGATGGTCCAATTCAGCCAAGAGTGATTGCCAGTGGCTGACATTAATTCAAGCATTCCTTCCATCACGTTGTTTTTGAAGTGTGTCAGATGAAAGCACTCATCAAATGGCTTGTTATGTACTATTCAGAAGGTACACTTTTAACCACATCGCTGCTGCACATTTTCCCCTCCGGTGCTGAAGACTTTAAGATTTACATCGTTTCATGACGAGCTCAGCTCGTCATCAGCACAGCTCCACTGTGCCTCATGACGAGCTGAGCTCGTCATGAGCATGGAAAGGGTTAATAGCCAAGCGCACATGGGCATCATTTCTAACGCAGTGCCACTAGGATGTTATATTTTTGACCGCATACAGTCCTATTTCTATTGAAAAGGCATTTTTTGTTTTCCTAATATCTTTGGCGCTGTTCAGTGAATCTGCCTTAATCTTTCCAAAAACAAGCACATACAATCTGTTTTTTTCCTGGTAAGTTTCATGCAGATCTGTCAAGTGGGGGCCAAGACAAAAGAGAGTCCCCATTTTTAATTCCAATAGGATTCTTTGCTCTTCCATACAGGAAAAAATAATTAAATGGAATCAAACCAGTCTTGGCATGCGACTAGAAATGTGCTCAAAATGTATTTGCTTTGTTTGGTGTTTTCTGTTCTGTTGCTTTAGAGACATTAGTGTTTATAGAAGTGTTCAAGTCTTGGCATGAAGACATTATATTTTAGAGAAATTATGGCCATTAATTTGCCACGGATTTGTGAATACAAAGAGGAAATAGCAACTCTGATGAAAGAACAAGCAAAGAGGCACACCTCTAAACGAGGGAGCATTTCTCCTTTTGCCCATTGTGAATTTGCAAATCCAGCTGCAGATTCATGAATCCCCTTGCTCTGAATGGCCAGAATTGACAGAATAATTTCTTTTGCTCCTGCCGTTATCCAAAATGTTCCATTAAACATTGTGTTCGGGTAAAAGGAACAAGCATTTGCAATACAATTGGTCTCACATTTGCAAGAGTTAGGGCTATTGAAGCTGTAAATAACAATGTTGTTTACCCATGTGTATGTCCAGACTCGGAACACCAACCAGCCCTGGCAATTCAGTCGGACCGGCCTTGGAGGAGTGGGGTGGCGAGTGGTGCTAGCGTGAAGCACTGCTGTTGCTTTTGTTACAGGGAGCAGATATTGCAGCACTGGTGCAAACTGGCCCCCAGTAAAAAAACGCTCCCCCTCCAAACCCCACCCTTCCAGCCCACCTGGAAAATGCCCAGTGCCCACTACGGCCAATTCGGCCCTGCCCAAGTGTTTTCGAGTGGAGTGGATGTATGTGGCTTGGAGTGGAAATACGTGGGTTGAATTGGAATTGTTAGTTGTTGAATGTAGTATGGTGAATAGATAGGGGTGAAAGCTACACAAAATATAGAGGAAGATAGAGAGGATATGTAGTTTGTGCACGAAATGAAGAATGAACTCCAGACAGGAGCAGAAAGTGTGTGAGAAAGAGAGAAAGAAGGGTAAACAGACCACAGATGCATAAAGGTCACCCCCATCCATGTTAGGGGGATATACTATATTGTGGGAGTTCCTTCCTGCAGATTTCAAATCTCCTGCCATATTTGAGTATGCTTTTTTTCTGTAAGGACCGACACTCCCTTCTTCTTCTTCTTTACAAATGTCAAATATATGACTGGGATCGCTGGTAAATTTGTTAAAAAGATCAAAAGAACTTTCAAAATCGGCTAAAATCACTGTATTCGAGGACTTTCCAATATTGCCACTTATTTGCATGATGTAGAAATCTCAATCTTGTAGTCCTATTTTCGTTTCTTGGTTCTGGAGGTGTTGGTCCTCTTTCCCTTTCTGTTGCTTGTGGAGCTTGATCAGGCATCAGCCATTTTGGACAAATGCTGGACTATATGAGATAAGAAAATGTCTGGGGCTATAAAAACAAACCAGCTTGTCTACCCTTTGGAACCTTTGATGATTCATGTTGTTTTAGGCGGTAGCGCTCTGGTTTCTCTAAATTAGGATCTCAACAGCGGTCGAGTACTTAAATCCCCATGGCTTTAGTAGCTGTGAACTCTGCTCAGCCACCGAGAATGCCAATGGGAATTTTGGGTGTGAGGGGGGAGTCTTCCTCCGTCCCGCATGAATTGCCTATTATATAGTGCAAACTCGAGCTGAAGGTGTAGGATTGCTTTACATTAGCACCAGTGCCATATGGACAGACACATTACTTTTGTTAGGCATGGGGATATTAAGTGATTTGCCCAGATTCACAGGATGTTGAGCATTCATGCTGAGACTCCAACCCGGTTCCCCAGCTTCAAGGTCAATTGCTCTAGCCATTAGATTGGACTGTCATTATGTGTAGTGGAATTATCTGGAGTTGAATTGCTTTGTGTTGAGTGTAATTATATTGTTTGAAGTGGAGTGTAATTATGTAGCATAGTGGTATATGTGTGGCATTGGCAATGCCAATAGGTCTTGCATTTGCGAGAGTTAGAGCTATTGACGTAAAAGAAATGTCTTATACCCCTGTGTTATGGTGTGGATGTATGTGATGTGGAGTGGGGTGAATTGTGTGGGTTGGATTGGAATTGTTAGCTGTGGAATTGTGTGGTGTGGAGTGGAATTATGTGACCTGGTGTACATGCGAACAGATATACAAAACGTTCTTACTCGAAGCACGCTGATTCAGAGGGCTTCATGAGCAACCCCGACCCTGCTTTACCGTGCAACCACCATCTAAAACGGAAAGTCGTAGGGAAGTGAGAGGATCTGGACGGTTCCGTCGAACCTAGACTCTTCGGGTCGGGAGATTTTTTGACTTACTTGTGGCATCAGGAAGTCAGGCTGATTAGCCTAGCAGCGATTCGGTCGGGAGCTCCGTGGGAGTGTGGTACGGGCTCTAATGCGAAGCTTAAGTGTACTTCCGTATTTGCCGGGAGTGGGCGGGGCGTAGTCACGAGGGGCCCGGTTGCTGGGGTAACTAGTGCTCGAGTCAGATGCCAGGCTTGCGCAGCCTCAGATGGTTGCGATGCCCTGAAAGCACTGTGAGCCATGGGATACAATGAAATAAAATAAAATAAATCATTGTGGGACAAAAGGAGACGCTTGTCAGCGTAGTGTTGGACCAAAGGTGATTCAAAGTAATGGAGTTTATCAGAAAAAAGGGGGAGGGATCCTTACTTGATCCTACAGGGGACAGAATCTAGTAACTGGTCAGTTTTACATGAACTTAAAGCAAATACAGGACAATGATTTTAACTGGAGAGCACTGTGTTCCAGGGGATATTGTCGTTGAGACCTGTACTCTGGGTGGACAGTCTATATATCCAACGTTGCTCTTTTTCATAGAGTCGTTGTGATAATCTGTTGCCAGGTGTTAGCTGTTCTATGACAGTCCATGTCATATCATTGGGTGTGTGGTTCATGGAAAGGTAGTGCTCAGTCAGTTTAGTCATAGATTTCTTGCACAGAATGGTGCTTCTATGTTCGCCAATTCTTTGCTTAACCTTCCTGCTGGTCATGCCTACGTAGCGAAGTTTACAGGGACAGATGATAAGGTATACTACGTTGGTGCTATTACAGTTTGTGTGGGACCTGATGGTCCAAGTTTTTCCTGGTTCCAAGGAAAGGGTTTTCGTGTTTTCCGTCATGTGGCACACGCTGCAATTGCCACATTTGTAGTGCCCAGTGACGTTTGGGAGGCCCCACGCATTGAGGACTGTAGAAGATGGTGTTCCAAGTTTTTGGGTCTAGTATTCACGACCGCGTCCCTTATGCTCCTGGCCCGGTTGAAGGAAAAAAGGTGTTTCTCCCATTTCAGGTTGGCAGTGTTGAGTATTTTCCAATGTTTTTGGATGGCTTTGGTCGTACTGTTTGATGCCGGGCTATAAGTAGTCACACAGGTCAGTGGAATGTCATTGGTGGTCTTTGTGACATCTTCCAGAAGTATCTCAAGTTGCTGGTTTCTGGCTCTTTTCAGACATTTGCTTAGAATCTTTTTTGGGTAACCTCTAGACTCCAGTTTAGAAGTAAGGTCTCTTGCTTGGTCTCGGTAGTCGTTCAGGTTGCTGCAGTTCCTGCGTATTCTAAGGACTTACCCGTATGGCAGATTTTCTCTCAGTGGTCTGGGGTGAAAACTATCAAACCTAAGCAAGTTGTTCTTTGCTGTAGGTTTGTAATGGGTTTTTGTGTGCAAACGTCCATTTTCCTTGTTTATGACCAGGTCCAGAAAGATCATGTTTGTGGGGTCTTTTGTGTAGGTGAACCTTAGATTGTCGTCCCTGGAGTTGAGCCAATCAAAGAAAGAAATCAAAGTCGCTTCTGGTCCCTGCCAGATGACAAAAATGTCATCTATATAACGTTTCCAAAACGTTATATAGGATCCAAAGGGGTTGTCGTCGTTCAGGATGAACTGTTTTTCAAAGTTTCTACTAGACCTCTAAGGTCTACCCACCCTTCCTCTCCCAATTGTTTACAAGAGATTTCTCCCCAGACAGATGTCCAGCGGTCCAGGGACGGGCAGCGAGGGTAGGTCACATAGCGTGGTCTCCACATCGGACAAGGCTCCTATCTTCAAGGCTACCGAATGACTTGCCCGCCCCTGTTGAGGCACCTCATACTTATTAGGGAGGTCCTCTTACAGAGACTACATCAGCTTAGATATGTAGTAACTCCTGGATGGTAGCTAACTATTAGAAGCACCATTTATTGTAGATATTGAACACTTTTTTCACATTAATTGGTCCTGAAGAATTGCCACGGTATTTCAATAACAAATAGGGCAAGAAACATGTTGTCCCAGAGAGTAGAGCATAATATCACATGACTGCCCCTCCATAGGGGAATTGTCACTCTAATACATTTTTATTAAGGTGGATTACCAGCCGGAATAAAAATAAGTTTACTTGGAATATCCAAAAATTTTTAACATGCACTCATTGCACCACATGTTATCTACACATTCACGGGCCACACTTCCCCACTTCATCATACTACTAAGGAACAAAAGATCTCCGACAAAGAGCCCCCTTGTGGGTGTCCGTTGGGCATTGCAGCGCCGACCCAACGAGGAGCAGGTCCAAATGATGAAGCATGACACCTAGATTGCTGGGTGTGTGAGGACCCTAGTTCCGCAAAAGCGGGATCCCTCGTCCCTCTTCCTCCTAGTGCTAGTCCAACCCCCACCACCACCACCACTAACTTGCTGGTGGGTGGCCCCTCACATAGAGGAACAGCTTCCATCTCTTTTGTTCAGCGTGACTCAGGTGGGCACGGATACTGGACCTCTTCAAAAAGCCCCCCCCATCCCCATTATTTGCTATAGAGATTTCTCTACCACCTTCATTTTTCGCCATGCAGGCCTGGGTCATCCAATATAGAAGCCAAGACGCTTCATGTATTGTACCATCCACAGGCACATATACATCTAGGGCATGCCTACAACCTACACACATAGCACAATACTATACCCTTCGTGTACTATACCACTCATACGCAGTCAAACATTCAGTACATGTATCCACCATGCATGCACTGCACTCTACTGCTTTATCACAGTAATGTACCACTGGTACACATACACCCAGTGCAGATACACAACTCATGAGCTGTGCAGCACTACACATCAACCTGATGTGGGCAAAGGGTGAGTTAAGCACACAGCAGCAAAACTTTAAAATGAGTGAGCTGGTAGGATTCATTCCAGTGACACATGTTACTGAGGACCTGTTCACTCCTACTGATCGCTACACTGTATGCCATCACTACAAAGCTTGAGCTGCTTAAATCCTGGTGAATTCAAGCCGCCAGAAAGGTAGATCTTTGGGCACCCCACACTGTCCAGCAAGACAGCAATCTGTGAGAGAGGGTTATGTCATGGTGCACGCATGATCCATGTTTGCCTATGACAAAAAAATCACAATAGGGATCCAGACATCAATAAAGTGTAACATTGGGTACTAAAGGCAGGGGTGCACATCCATTACCATGCAGAGTACTTTTCAGTTCCAACACAGTATTTCTGTTTGTTTATAACTAAAAAGAGTCAATGTAGTGCAATATGCTACCTTGCATTACTTTACATCAAGAGTGCATTCTTTGAGTGGTTTATGGGTGTTCCAGTGCATACACCTATGGATTTTTTTTTTCCACAACCAATTTTTATTGAGCAAATGAGCAATAAAAACGTGGCACCCCCAAGACCGGAGATCACCACGACAATATCAGTACAATAAATCACATAGGTAGCAAATGTTCAAGCGGGTCTTAAGAATAGGCTCAGAATGAAAAGCCCCCCCAACCCACCCCACCCCAAAACCCCGACCCCCCCAACACCCAAACTCCCCCCCCCCTCACCCCCCAACCACACGTGTACATATAGCAATAGAATAAAAGGTGTAGGTGCAGCGCAACTGGAGCGTCGCAGCCTCGGGCCAACAATGTCTCTGCCATCAAATGTCCTCCTCTCGCTCCGCTGGGGGATCCAGTGACAGACCCCGGTAGTCGGCCCATCGCTTCCAAATTTTGTAGTGTTTGCGCGGGCAGCCCCTCGCCTCGAAGATCGGCCTTTCCAGGCCCATGAAATAGTCCAGCCCAGCTTTCCACGCAGACAGGGGGGGGGGGCCCTCACTGCTTTCCATGCCCGGGCCAGGTCCCGCTTGGCAACAACAAGCCCCAAGAGCAGCAGATGGCGCTTATATATGTTCCCACCAATGCCATCCATGACGTGCAATAATCCCAGCCGATGGGTGCGGGGAAGGTCCCAGCCCAGGACCTCGGACAGACAATTCCACACACCCCTCCAGAAACCAGACAACCGACCACACGACCACACAGTATGTATTAGGGACCCAGGCACCGCCCCACAGCGCAAACATTCCGGGGATGCTATCAACCCAGCTCTCCACAATCGCTCACGAGTATAGTAGGCCCGATGCAAGTAATTAAATTGGATGAGTCGGAGCCGGACAGCAATGGCGGTTCCACGTGGGGATTATAGCGCCTCCCTCCAATCGTCTTCATCGAGAGGGCCAACGTCCACCTCCCATGCTGCCCGAAGAGAGTGTAGGGTAGAGGAGCAATGAATGACCAGCGTCTGGTATATCCGGGAAACCTTTGTCCCCCAGATCCCCCATAAACACTTTTGCCTCAACCGGGCTGAACTCCGGTAGGGAGTCTAGGTTGGCGATGCTCGGGGTGAGGGCATGGCGCAGCTGCAAGTAACGGAAGAACTGGGACTGAGGCATTTGGAACTCTGCGGAGTTCCTCAAACGATTTAAGGGTAGTGCCGGATATGACCTGGCCCAGTAGCGTGATACCTATGGCTTCCCAGCCCTCAAAACCGGTCAGAGCCGCCAGCTCCGGGAGCAAACCATTGTGCCAGAGCGGCGTCTCGGCCGTTAACTTGCCCCACCAGCCCATGCGGCGTAGGGCCTGCCTCCACACAGCAAAGACCACTCTGGTAACCGACGGCAGTACGCGACGCAGGCGAGCTGAATACAGAATGGTGTGGAGTGTATTATCACCCATAAGCGACCGTACCAAGGCATAAGCCGGGTCCCCCCTATCACATTAAGAATCAGCAGTTGGGAAGCCTGGTAGTAGGAGAGGAGGTCAGAGGTGGCCAGGCCACCACAATAAGTAGACAAGAAGCACGTTTTCAACGCCACCCTGGCCGCACCGCCAGCCCATAGGAATCGACCCAGCACAGAGTTAACTTGACGAAACCACTGTGGGCCGATAGGGTACGGGAAATTCTGAAGTTGATACAGGAGACGCGGAAGCGCCACCATTTTGAAGATGGCCGATCTTCCAAAGATGGTAAGCGGCATTCTAGACCAAGTCTTGACATCGGCCTGGACCCGTTCCCACACTGGCAGGACGCCACGAGCCCAAGCCACGACGCGCGACTCCAATAGGAATATGCCCAGATACTTCAGACCATCCGTCGCCACCCGCAGTCCCTCAGCCCAGGAGTCAGTCACAACTCCGCCGCCCAGCACCCACAGGGTCGACTTATGAAGGTTGAGTCGAAGGCCGGAGATCTCGCCAAAGACGCGCATGACCTCCAGAACCCGAGGACCCGAGCGTTGTAGGTCGGTGAGAAAGAAGAGGACATCGTCCGCATAGAGTGCGATCCTATCCACCAGGTCGTCATTCCAGACAAACCCGCGTAGCTGAGCCTCTGCCCGCACTCGGGACGCCAGGGGCTCCATTGCAAGGGCGAACAGGTACGGGGACAATGGGCAACCCTGCCGAGTGCCCCGACCAATTCGAAAACGCCCAGAGGTGGCCCCGGCCACTTGGACTGAGGCCGTGACGTTGGTGTACAGCAATCGCAAGTACGACAGAAACACCGGGCCAAGGTTAAGGCGGGTCAATAGGGTAAACAGGTATGCCCAGCTCACAGAGTCGAAGGCCCTGTCCATATCTGCCAGTAGGAGTGCCGCCTGCTCATCCCGAGCGCCCATGGCGTCAACCGCCGCTTGCGCCCGCCAAATATTATGGCGAGTGGCCCTACGGGGCATGAATCCGGCCTGGTCAGGGTGGACCAGGTCAGTAATAAGGGGCAGCAGTCGGTTCGCCAAGGCCTTAGCCAGAACACCTATGGATTTTGATGCCAATCCGTACTACAATGACTTGTAGACAAGGATTTTTGCCAAAAGCTAGCACCTCCCTGAAGCTGACATAACGAGGAGAGATGTGATTTATTTTCATTTGTTTTTCCTCTTTGGATGTGTCCTACATTTTACAGGAGACATACATTGAGGAACTAGCCTTAAAGGATAGTTTTTGTGCAGGAAAGGACCCCTTCCTGCACAAAAACTAACCTGACCACAATACAGACACCCTTGCAGTATAGCGCGAAGGTGCCTGCGTTGCCATATGGCTGCACAGTGTGCCAGTTTTTTATTAAAACACGACTGTGCCATTTCTTTGTCTATGTAGCACAATTCTTGAAGGGTTAGAGCTGTGCGTAGTATCGGCTTGGCCACCTAATTTGGCTTTGGTGTCTGAAGAGCTCTGTACAAAGCTAAGATTGGCGGTCTATTTGGGCTATGATGTGAGGAAGGAGTTAGCTCTCCATTAAAAGCTGAACAGGGGGGCGTGGCCTGGCCGCACATGGAGACTGTAGCAGATCTGCCGAACTCCTCTCCACTCTGCCTTATCTCTACACATAACAACCCAAAATGGACCTCACCAGCAGTCGTTACATTGCTGCAACCCAAGGGGCACCCAGAGCAGCAACTGACTACACAGGTAGGTGCCTCCCTGTTGGGAGTGGCGCCCGCAGCCAGTGGCCAGACTGGGCCTAGCATTTTTGCTGAGACACTATAGATGGCTGTGCCGGGTAGGATTGCCCAATCCACTGAGCCCTCTGCCACAACATCCATATAATCCGGTGGGCCTGCCATCTGGGGGGGAAGGTGGGGTGCCAGACTTACGCGGCCCACTCTGGATCCTACAAGACAAAACCGGCTTGGGCGGGCATACTCCTCCTTACGGAGCTAGGCTGCTCCTGACTCCTTGTGTACTTTTCCATGAGGGCCTCTGCTGCTGAACACTGTGGTCTGAGCATCATTCACTGGGCGGCTGAGCCAGAGGACCACCACACAAAAATTTCCCCATCTGTGTGCACTCTCTACAAAAGCACCGGGAGGCCTTGCAGACCCTGGGTGGGCTGTGGGCCACCGGGAGGCAACACCTAACTCAAGAGAACAGGCTGCCCACTGCAATTGCGGTCTGGTCCGCCCACAAGGCCTTGGGTGACCAAAGCATCCATGCCCCCTTTGCACAATAACCCGGACCCAGGGGGTGCGATGAGGGCCTACAAGGTGCAAGCATCCAACATCTGCCCCATGAACACCACCACCCAACACCCTGTCCCAGGTGACCTGCCCCCCTCTTCACAAAGACAGGTAGAAGAAGCTCTGTTAAACCGTCCCTAGGGAGAGGGACTCCTCTTCCATACCTGCAGATGCCTAGTCCAGCAGCATCTCCCCTAAAATAAAAAAGACCCTTCTTCAATATTAGAGACTGCACTCAGCAGAAGTGAAGATGCAGCACCCGTGGGTGTGGCCTTAGCAGAGGACCTGCAGGTAGACATCCCAGCCCACGCGTGGGGACGCATCACCATCACCAAGCTTTTGGGGTGAGGTTGTGGCCTTACGGCTAGAGCTGCCAACTTTGGAGCTGGGCAACCAGGTTCCAGCCTTGGCGTCGGCTCAGATTCCTGTGATTCTGGGCAAATCACTAAACCTCTCTGTGCCTACAAAAAAATTAATGTGTCCTTGTGTAACGTAACTGGTGCTCATGTAAAGCGCTGAAAAACCTTTGGGTCCAGTTCGCCCTATATAAATCTGTAAAAAAACAGAAAAAAAACAAGAAGCTTTTCACCATCAAGGTGTGAAGAGCCACAATGGTGAAGGGTAAACCAGTCAAAGAGAAATGTGGACACACCAGATGGTGGGGGATGCACAATCACCTGCTCCCCAACTGGACAGCAACCAGGTCCTGATGAAGCCACTCTCACAGGAATGTATGGACCGCTTCTTCATTGGCTCACTGATTGCACAATTCAAATTCTGGCTTCAAGAAGTCCATAGGGAAGTGACGAAACTGGGGGACCGGATAAATCATGAGGAGCGAGCAGCAGACTGACCCACAGAGGAACAAGAAATGCTGCAGAGGAAACTCAATACCTTGGAGGAATAGTATGTCAAGCTACAGCTGAAACAGGAGGATCCTGAAAACGAGCTGCTGGAGCAATGGCCGAATATGAGGTATACCGTAAGGTGCAAAAGGATCCAACGTCTTGTCATTCGTGACAGAGCTCCTCCACACCATCACGGGGGACCCATTCTACCCCCAAAACTAGATCATGCTCACAGGGTGGTACCACGTGCTCCCTCAGCTAGACCAGTCTCCGACATCCTAACAAGCCTCCACTACTACAAGGAGAAAGAGGCAATCATGGCAGTGGCATACTGTAAAGTTGACATAATTTTATATGACACAACAGTCCGCCTCTATCAAAACCTGGTGATATCCCTCAAAAGGCACAAAGACTTGCAACCAGGCAGTGAGGTCCTAAAAGAGAAGAACATCAACTACCAATTGAGCCACCCCTGCAACCTCATCTTTAAATGGAATGGCTAACACAAGGCACTCTGCTTGCAGCAGGAAGCGAAATCCTTGCTGACCCCCCACACTCACAGCTGTCGGAGAGGAAGGCACAATGCTTCCACCACAGACAAAAGGGCCCAGAAACAACTGTGGATGCTAAAGCAACTATAATCTCTCACCTACAAATGATGGACCTTGGCACCCATCCTCAAGAGACTCCCACGTCGTGACCCCCATCCCCCAAAGACATTTGATCTCCCAAACCTGTGATATCATCCATTTTTGGCGCTCAGAAGGTCCAGAGGGGATACATGGAGCAAAGAAATGGGTTGTCCCACCTAGCTCTTTCACCACAAGGAGAAACTCGATTAGACCATGGCCTATGCTCCCCCATACTTTCCTCTCCAAGCAAGGGGATTGCACCCCATGTGGGCAGGAACTCCCACATCATGGATATTGACCTGGTACTGGTTGGGCTCTGCTGTCCTTTTTTGTACTTGATATTTCCTGTCCGCAGGCCACCCTTACACACTGCCCCTTTTCTCCCCCATGGCCGGGCAGGACATATAGGGATACCAAAGCCCCTCTGGAATCTGGTGAGACTACTCTAACATTCAAGGATACATGTTCCGATGTTTAAGCTTTCTCTAAATGTACGTGGCCAATCTCCCCCAATAAATGCAAGCAGATATGGTAATGCTTGGCACACCATGACCCTGATATCATCTTCATACATGAGACCTTCCTATTACGTGCAGACCACTTCCGTATGTGATATTGCCAGCACTCCCACTAGTTCTAGGCGTCTCCTTCCTTCAAAATGGCAGGGAGAAGATTCTTTGAAAATCACATGTTGGCAGCTCTCCTATCTCAGGCACAAGACACCCAGAGGGCAGAAACCTTAAGGTCACTATTCGCAAAGAGGCAAAATCCCAAACACTGCTTAATATATACGTCCCTAACACGTTCCAAGGCATGTTTGTCCGCACCAGCCGTGGTCGGTCCATTGGGAATAAGGGTCCACGACCCCCATCCCACGTTTTGCCCCTTACGAATAGTGTCTGTCAAGCTGAACAAAGATCAGCCTGACAGACACTGTTCATTTTCAGGTCGGGAAGCCAGGAGCCAGACATGCGCTAAATGTGCAAGCTTCTGGCTGCCTGAGCTGAGCTTTGCTGGGCTGAGGAAGTCACAGCTCCTTTGGGTGTGATGTCCTCAGCTGAGCAAAGGTCCCTGAAGCGGGATTCAGTGATGCTACCCCTCATCTCTCACACCTGGGCGCTTCAGTTTTAAACCCTAATGCGTCCAAGGGTCCAAGTGTTAATCAGTGACACATCATCACAACAGAGGGGGATGGGGTGCGCAGTCTCACTGACCCAATCCCACACTGTGATGATGTTGGGACTGCTGCATTCCCTCATTGGCTGACAGGTAAGTGTGTGTTTTTTCTAAATTAAGGAATGGTGCATGCATGTATGTATGAATGTTTGGTAATGAGTGTTGTGAAAGGATGTGTTTGTGTGTGTGAGTGCGTGGGAATGCATGCATGCACTCGTATGTGTATGTGTGCATGTGTGTCCTGTCAGCCCCCCCTCCGTCCTGAATTTAGTGGCCGCCACTGATTCGCACTACACTGAAACAGCAGTTACTGGATGCTGCTGGAGACATCAAAGTAGGGGACGACTTTAACCTAGCTATCATGTCACTTTAACCTTTAGGGCTTTTTTCAGTGAAGTTCTGGTGTTTTATGATCATATACACCCAATTCCCCCCACTGAGCATAGCTTCTGACAGTATGCAATAGGTGATTGGACCACAAATCACAAATGCGCACTCTTTTGAGTAAAGATCTATCTTTCTGCCAACATTGGTGTAATTCTGTTCAGCTGTTTCTTTCTGCTTTACTTCACAAAATTCTGAGGGGAAATTTGCTAGGGAAAATGTGTTTTTGGACCAATTCCTCCCCTTCTTTATTCTCGGCCCCCCTTGACTGCTCACCCTGAAAGTTTCCAGGAAGGAGCTGAGGTAGATGAACATTTTTGGAAAGTTTTACGAAGATTTGTCAAACCTACGCCAATGGTATTAGCAAAATAAAAAACACTCTATGAAAAGTCTGACCTTGCTATAACTACATAGTGATGACCATGTGGATTTTGCCTCTGTCCCTTGGTTTGGCTAGAACTTAAGTGTGTTTTAGGTTATTTGATTTTGTGTTCAGTTCTACGAACCTGCCCATTATTGCCTTTCTAGCGCCACATGCAGCATTTCCAAATTTCAACCTTGTGCGCCTCCCATTCCAGTGTTAAGAGCATTTTCAGTTTTTCTCTGCTTGCCCTTAAATGCTGTTCACAGCAGATTCAAACATGAATCTCCAGGACTGCCTGCTCTGGTGTTACTCAGTACCATGTACTTAGCAGGCCATCATGAAGTGGTTGGAAATTTACCTGCCTAAACGAAGTAGTCTTACAGTAGTGCATGTTCCTACAAACAGAAATTGGCTTATTTATTTGAATATTCTTTTATTCTTCCGCTGCTTAGGAAGGCATTTGCACGCTTTACAGGTAACATTAGAAATGACAAAAAATCTGAAAAACAGGTCAGCACACGGATTTGTAGAAGAACATTTCATGAACTGTGAGTCATAGAAAGAATGAAAGTAGAAACAACCTAGAATTTCCTATAAACAGGTCAAAGTGTGAAATAGAACAGAATTGAACGAAGTTAAATTCTACGCTCTTGGGCAGATATATCTCTGGTCCGTCGACCCCCCCCCATCAGAGTTGTCAAAGGGCAAAATCATGAGCATTTAGTGGCTGCTGATCGATTATTCTAGTAGATTGATCTGACATTAAATGGATCTACCATGTATCTCCAAGCTGGATCAAACAGCACTTCTTTCCTTTCAGATGTGAAACCTCTGTGAATCAATAAGGTCAGCCCAGGCAAATAATGTCTCTGCCAACTCCAAAGCCTAGCCAACTTCCCTATGCTGTTCATTGGTGAAATGATCTCCCTGCATCATGCCAGTTTGTGCCCCATCCACTTAACTAATGTTAAGGTTTATGCCTTTTGATAGGATTGTTGGTGACACGCCCCCCATTCCACGCATGCAGTGGGATCATATCAGCCATCTCATTTCAGAATATAAAATAGAGTAGCAAACCAGATACATTTTAGAACCTACTCTCGAGGTTAAGCTCTTGCACTGCACATTCCTCCTCAGCATTCTGGGTGGTTAAATTATGCCACTCAACAAACCATATTAAAACAGTAGTGCAGTACCCGAAATAGAAATTAAGCGTGGAGCCACCCATCACTGCACCAGGACGATTAAGAGGTGGTCTCAGCTCAGTAAGGGGAAGACGCCAGTCAGCCCTGGTAATCCTTTGGGAGTGGCGGACATGCCCCCATTTCATCATGTTTCATACTCAGACCTACCTTCTGGTTGTTTTTGCATGGGACGGGCGACACTTTGTTTAGGTGCTCTCATATTTCACGTTGGCCATCAAATATTTATTTATTAATTTAATTGTTTTGAATAGCGTTGCAGCCCTCTAAGGTATGGGTGTGCTTCATGGATAATGCCAGCCAAATCCAGAAGGACAGATTGGAGAAATGACATCTTAAGAACATTCAGCAGGCGAGTTATTGCTTACCAACTGTAAATGTCTCCATGAACAATGAACTCCTTACAGCACTTTAAGTGTTTTTATCTAGTTTACTGTACACTAGCTTTCTTACATACACTTGACTCTAGGCGCAATAGTAACTGCCACAGATGCGGTGATATGCAGACTGACTTCAAACACATGCATGGATCTGTACAGGATTGTCGGACAAGGCACTCAGTATCTCTCTATCTGTTATGAGCAAACATAAAACCACACCTACTCTCCATTGGTGCTGCTTCTGGGAGATAATAAGAGCATTCCCTAAGAAATAAGGAGATTCCCTGGCTTGGTCCTCTTGTTGACCTTAGAGGCCCAGCCCCTCAAGGGTGACTGGGACAACAACATGCAACAACGACATGTATTTAGGCAATAAAACGTTCAATACATTTTGTCATTAGTTCATTCAGATAAACTTTTTATGTTTTTCCACAAGGTTCATAGAATTTGTTTTTCATAAACAATATTTTTCACGTATTTTGATATGTTACAATCATCATAAAAATGTACATTATTAACTTCACACCCAATGCATTTCGAGACCTGAGTCTCTTCTTCAGGGGTATAGCTGCAAAAGAAATTATATGGAATGAGACCAATTCATTTGAAAAAAAGATTGTACTCTATATAATCCAGTGAATCAAGCCCAATCACCAGCACCTGTGTGACAAGCCACCTTGGCCAAACTTACTTGAAGTTCTCAATGTAATCCTATGAAACAAATAAAGCAAAACAAACAAACAGACTTAATCAAAGTCCAACAAAATAACTGCCTCAGTTTAGGCTAATAGCAACATCAACCAAAACCTTTGTACCTTAAGTTCCTTGCAATAAATCCTAATACTGATGGGATAGTCGACCACTTCCTCTGTGGATCTTGCACTGTAAAATTATATTAACTCGAGTCAGAGTCATATGATCAGATAAGAGATAACACGACAATGAGTGTGTAAATGGCCATTGTCTTACCTAAAAGAATAGTAGTATTGGTTGTGTAGCCAAATGATCTGTAAAAGGATCGAAGGAATAAACTCTTAGTTCTTATATACTTCAAAACAATCAAAACACAAACTGCCTTGACACTAGCTCAGATTAACGATAACACAACAATGAGTGTGTAAATAGCCATTGTCTTACCTACAAGAATAGTAGTAATGGTAGTGTGGCCAAATGATCTGTAAAAAGATCGAAGAAAGAAACTCTTAGTTCTTATATGCTTCAAAAGAATTAAGAAACAAACTGCCACGGCACTAGCTCGTTAAAAACTCCTACCTCACAGGCAAAGGTCTTCTCCTTTCACCATCCGTTCTAATCGCGAGCGATCAGCGCCATGATACTAATCGCGCTTCAAGGAAAAAGATAATCCTTCCACGTCACGTGATCGCGGTGGAATGATCATGAGCATAGAAAACGGGCTGAAGTAAACACGGAGCTCCGTGTTCAAAAAGTATGCAACAAGTGAATGTTTAAAGATTTAATGGAAACGAAACAAGTTTCTATCTAATGCAGTTGCGAAAACAATGGAAAATAGAGTATAATTCGAAATGTGATAATCGACGAAGCGATGCTGAAATTGTCATGCTAAAATGTTGGTAACGCATTCAAATATCCCCTATCAATCGTAAACAGGATTCTACAACTCTAGTTACACATATCTGATTACTCTGCAACTCTAGTTACACATATCTGATTAGTCTGCGTGTTGTATCATTCAACAACAAGAATGAAAAGTGAAGAAAGACTTGGTGAAATAGACAAGGGACTCAATACAATCACAGATTTTGGTAGTGAATATGAATAATACGTAAACTGAAATAAAAAGAATGGAACGTATTCAAATAAAATGCATCAGAAAATAACATTTTTAATATACTCTATCACACAAAAAAGCTTGGTTACTAAAAAAGTGTCTTGTTTAGGTGTGAGTGTTATCTTTTGTTTAGGGAGTGAAAGGAACACATTTAGAGAAAACACGACATCTCCAATTTGTCGTTAAGTCCCGTGGGATTCAGGGTTCTTAAGCATTTTATCCAGTACACTTCTCGTTGGAGAAGCTTCTTTGAGTTATTACATCCAGGTTGTTTATCCACTTGCTCAATAATTTGAAATTTCAGTTGTGCAATCGTGTGTCTCGTATCTTTCCAGTGATTTGCCAGGGGAGATGTTAAATTTCCTGTTCGTATTCGACTCTTATGTTCTGAGAGTCTGGTTTTCATTTTACGTTCGGTTTTCCCGACATATAATAGTCCACAAGGACATTTGATTGTGTATATGATATTTTCAGAATCACAAGTATTTTGGTTCTGTAGTATGATTGTTTCTCCTGTTTGTGGGTGTAAAAGAATATTGCCCAAGATCGCATTATTACAATGGATACAGTTCCAACATTTGGAAGTCCCTGTTTTTGGCACTTTTTCCTTTTTCTTTTTTGTTAAAAGTTCTTTCAAGTTATTTGACCTAGTATAGGCAAACGGGTTGATTCTCAAATAGTTTGTGAAAGTCTTCTTCTGTCTTTAATATTTCCCAGTTTTTAAGTATGCCTCTTTTGATCTCCCAGGAAGCAGTTGAATATTTTGAAACGAACACGGTTCTTTCAGTAGTGGATTTTGTTTTTTCCTCCAAAAGTTTTGGTCTAGGAATTTCCCGTGCCTTCTGAATTTGTTTGTCAATAAGATCCTCTGGATAACCTTGATTGAGGTAATTATTTTTTTGATACAAACAAGAATCTTGGCATGTTTTGTCCTCTGGGGAAATCCTACATATTCGCAGGAATTGAGAAAATGGTAAATTATTCACCAATGTAGGAGGATGGAAGCTGTTGTAAAGTAGTGCATTGTTTTTATCTGTTGCTTTTCTGAATACACTTGTGTGTAAACTGTCATCTCTCAATTCAATTTGAACATCCAGGAATTATATTTTGTGTTTGTCCATCAAGGAGGTGAATTGTATCCTTGGGTCAACTAAGTTCAATGTTTCAATGTTGTTTCTTAATTTTTCTTCTGTATCCTTCCATATTATGAAAATATTGTCGATGAATCGACGGAAGCATATTAGTCCTTGTGTCCAAGATTCATCTTGCAGAATATACTCACTCTCCAATTTCGCCATAAAAGTATTAGCGTATGCCGGCGCTCCCGGAAAGCCCATGCTAGTTCCATTTAGCTGAATGTAAAATGTATCATCCCATGCAAAGTAGCTGTTTTGCAGACAAAATTCCAAGATTTCTAGAATAAAGCTTTTTGGAGCATCTGAATCAACTTGACTCAGTAAGGCCCATTCTACTGCCTCAATTCCATATGCATGTGGTATTGACGTATATAAAGACACTACGTCGATTGTACATAGAATGCAGTTCTCTGTGATTTTTTCCATGATGTTCTCCAGACATCTCAAAAAGTCAGATGTATCCTCTATGTATGTTTCCCATTGTTGAACAAATGGCTGTAAATAATGATCAATACATTTCCCAAGGTTTTCAAATATCGAACCACATCCTGCCACGATGGGTTTGAACGGTGGATCTGTCAGATGTTTGTGCATTTTTGGTAGAAAATAAATCCTTGGTCGTTTTGGGTAGATGTTCATCAGGTATTTCTTAGTTGTAATGTTGATCCAACCTAATTCTTCCGCTTGGTCCAATACTTTCTTCAAGTTTTCCATAATTTCCAGAGTAGGATCCATATCCAATTTTCCATATGTGGTTGTATCTGTTACATGTTCCAATGCTTTTCTGTTATAGAAATCTTTATCCATTATGACCAAACCTCCTCCCTTATCGGCTTTTTGTATCTGGATATCAGTTCTACTTGCTAAGTCTTTCAAAGCACTGTATTCTGCTCGACTCAAATTTTTTTGTCTTCTTTTGTAATTTATTTTTTTTAAATCTTGTTTTACAAGTGTTTCGAAGGTGTCCAGAGCTTTGTGGGAGTTTGGAGCCATAAAGGTACTCTTGGCTTTGAAGATTGGGATTTCTCTACTTGGTTCTTGAGGACAGATGTTTGTGAAAAAATGTTTTAGTCTCAAAGTTCTCATAAATCTGAATATGGCTATATCAGTCTCCAATTCAGAAGAGTTATACGTACTTACAAATGATGTTCCTTTGTTTAAGACCTGATTTTGGAATTTTGTTAGTTTCATTTGAGAGATATTCACGACTAAATTCATTTCTGTGTTTGACTCCGTAGTCCGTTTTTTGATTTCTCTTTCTCTTTTTCCTTTTCCTTTTCTTTTGCTTCTCCTTGTTTTTGTTTGACGGTTTTCCTGTCTGCGTTGTGGTTGTTTCCTCTGGTGGACGCCCTGTGAGGGTTGCCCCCTCTAAAAAAGACACATTAGGTAATGGTTCAGATGTTCCAGAAGTTGATGCTTTGGTTTGCTCAGTTGTTGTGATTGAGGTTGAATGACCAGTTGGTTTTCTAGATATATCTATATCTTCATCAGAGACCACACTTTCTTCTGATGACATTTGGGTGGTACGTTTTTTGAATCTGCGTTGGGCATATACTTCTGCCCAAGTATATGCCTCGTTCAGTTTATAGTCTATTGTATCTCTCTTGAATTTTCGTAATTTGGTCTCTTGTAATTCTTTGCCATATTTATCTAGTTTGGCGTTAAGTTCCTCAAGAAATTTATCCCATGGTTCTTTTTCCATCCTTTTTGTCAAATTGTTTTTTAAGTTGAAAATTTCTTCCTCCAGTTCATGAATAGCTCTTGAAAGTTCTTCAACTAGTAATAAAATCAAATCCAAAGAGCATTTGTTCAAGATGCTATACCATTTGTCCATGAATTGCTGGTTGTTCTGCAATCTATATAACATGGGTTTTATGGATAATCGTAGTCCTCTGGGTATTCTTTTCACTCGATGATATTGAATGAGAGTTGAGGCATGTAGTCTCTGATTTAACTCTCTCCTTGTTAGATATTCTAATTGTCGTAACTGTTGGGCAATGGTGCCACTTTGTGCATCAAATGATTTGGTCTCCTTAATCAAGTTGTAGATTTGATACGCTTCTTCAGTGGTGTAAACTTTAGTTGATGCTCTGTTTTCGGTGATGCTTGAAATGCTGTCAAAGGACATATTTAATGTGGGTGGTGCTGCCCTGGTACCGGGTTCAGTAGAAGAATTCAAGAAGTGATAGTGTACCTGGCTCACTCTGATTAAATTTAATCTGATATTACGATAAGTGTGCAATGTTGTGTAAATGCCTACGGAGTATAAATTCAATGACCTTAGAGGCCCAGCCCTTCAAGAGCGACTGGGACAACAACATGCAACAACGACATGTATTTAGGCAATAAAACGTTCAATTCTTTTTGTCATTTGTTTATTCAGATAAACTTTTTATGTTTTTCCACAAGGTTCATAGAAAATATTTTTCATAAACAATATTTTTCACGTATTTTGATATGTTACAATCATCATAAAAATGTACATTATTAACTTCACACCCAATGCATTTCGAGACCTGAGTCTCTTCTTCAGGGGTATAGCTGCAAAAGAAATTATATGGAATAAGACCAATTCATTTGAAAAAAAGGATTGTACTCTATATAATCCAGTGAATCAAGCCCAATCACCAACACCTGTGTGACAAGCCACCTTGGCCAAACTTCACAAAATCACAGAGAACTGCATTCTATGTACAATCGACGTAGTGTCTTTATATACGTCAATACCACATGCCAATGGAATTGAGGCAGTAGAATGGGCCTTAATGAGTCAAGTTGATTCAGATGCTCCAAAAAGCTTTATTCTAGAAATCTTGGAATTTTGTCTGCAAAACAGCTACTTTGCATGGGATGATACATTTTACATCCAGCTAAATGGAACTAGCATGGGCTTTCCGGGAGCGCCGGCATAGGCTAATACTTTTATGGCGAAATTTGAGAGTGAGTATATTCTGCAAGATGAATCTTGGACACAAGGACTAATATGCTTCCGTCGATTCATCGACGATATTTTCATACTATGGAAGGATACAGAAGAAAAATTAAGAAACAACATTGAAACATTGACATTAGTTGACCCAAGGATACAATTCACCTTCTTGATGGACAAACACAAAATATCATTCCTGGATGTTCAAATTGAATTGAGAGATGACAGTTTACACACAAGTGTATTCAGAAAAACAACAGATAAAAACAATGCACTACTTTACAACAGCTTCCATCCTCCTACATTGGTGAATGATTTACCATTTTCTCAATTCCTTCGAATATATAGGATTTCCCCAGAGGACAAAACATGCCAAGATTCTTGTTTGTATCAAAAAAATAATTACCTCAATCGAGGTTATCCAGAGGATCTTATTGACAAACAAATTCAAAAGGCACGGGAAATTCCTAGACCAAAACGTTTGGAGAAAAAAACAAAATCCACTACTGAAAGAACCGTGTTCGTTTCAAAATATTCAACTGCTTCCTGGGAGATCAAAAGAAGCATACTTAAACACTGGGAAATCTTAAACACAGAAGAAGACTTTCACAAACTATTTGAGAATCAACCCCTGTTTGTCTATACTAGGTCAAATAACTTGAAAGAACTTTTAACAAAAAAGAAAAGGGAAAAAGTGCAAAAAACAGGGACTTCCAAATGTTGGAACTGTATCCATTGTAATAATGCGATCTTGGGCAATATTCTTTTACACCCACAAACAGGAGAAAAAATCATACTACAGAACCAAAATACTTGTGATTCTGAAAATATCATATACACAATCAAATGTCCTTGTGGACTATTATATGTCGGGAAAACCGAACGTAAAATGAAAACCAGACTCTCAGAACATAAGAGTCGAATACGAACAGGAAATTTAACATCTCCCCTGGCAAATCACTGGAAAGATACGAGACACACGATTGCACAACTGAAATTTCAAATTATTGAGCAAGTGGATAAACAACCTGGATGTGATAACTTAAAGAAGCTTCTCCAACGAGAAGTGTACTGGATAAAACGCTTAAGAACCCTGAATCCCACGGGACTTAACGACAAATTGGAAATGTCGTGTTTTCTCTAAATGTGTTCCTTTCACTCCCTAAACAAAAGATAACACTCACACCTAAACAAGACACTTTTTTAGTAACCAAGCTTTTTTGTGTGATAGAGTATATTAAAAATGTTATTTTCAGACGCATTTAATTTGAATATGTTCCATTCTTTTTATTTCAGTTTATGTATTATTCATATTCACTACCAAAATCTTTGATTGTATTGAGTCCCTTGTCTATTTCACTAAGTCTTTCTTCACTTTTCATTCTTGTTGTTGAATGATACAACACGCAGACTAATCAGATATGTGTAACTAGAGTTGCAGAGTAATCAGATATGTGTAACTAGAGTTGTAGAATCCTGTTTACGATTGATAGGGGATATTTGAATGCGTTACCAACATTTTAGCATGACAATTTCAGCATCGCTTCGTCGATTATCACATTTCGAATTATACTCTATTTTCCATTGTTTTCGCAACTGCATTAGATAGAAACTTGTTTCGTTTCCATTAAATCTTTAAACATTCACTTGTTGCATACTTTTTTAACACGGAGCTCCGTGTTTACTTCAGCCCGTTTTCTATGCTCATGATCATTCCACCGCGATCAGGCGACGCGGAAGGATTATCTTTTTCCTTGAAGCGCGATTAGTATCATGGCGCTGATCGCTCGCGATTAGAACGGATGGTGAAAGGAGAAGACCTTTGCCTGTGAGGTAGGAGTTTTTAACGAGCTAGTGTCGTGGCAGTTTGTTTCTTAATTCTTTTGAAGCATATAAGAACTAAGAGTTTCTTTCTTCGATCTTTTTATAGATCATTTGGCCACACTACCATTACTACTATTCTTGTAGGTAAGACAATGGCTATTTACACACTCATAGTTGTGTTATCGTTAATCTGAGCTAGTGTCAAGGCAGTTTGTTTTTTGATTGTTTTGAAGTATATAAGAACTAAGAGTTTATTCCTTCGATCCTTTTACAGATCATTTGGCTACACAACCAATACTACTATTCTTTTTGGTAAGACAATGGCCATTTACACACTCATTGTCGTGTTATCTCTTATCTGATCATATGACTCTGACTCGAGTTAATATAATTTTACAGTGCCAGATCCACAGAGGAAGTGGTCGAATATCCCATCAGTATTAAGATTTATTGCAAGGAACTTAAGGTACAAAGGTTTTGGTTGATGTTGCTATTAGCCTAAACTGAGGAAGTTATTTTGTTGGAATTTGATTAAGTCTGTTTGTTTGTTTTGCTTTATGTGTTTCATAGGATTACATTGAGAACTTCAAGTAAGTTTGGCCAAGGTGGCTTGTCACACAGGTGTTGGTGATTGGCTTGATTCACTGGATTATATAGAGTACAATCTTTTTTTCAAATGAATTGGTCTCATTCCATATCATTTCTTTTGCAGCTATACCCCTGAAGAAGAGACTCAGGTCTCGAAATGCATTGGGTGTGAAGTTAATAATGTACATTTTTATGATGATTGCAACATATCAAAATACGTGAAAAATATTGTTTATGAAAAAAAAATTCTATGAACCTTGTGGAAAAACATAAAAAGTTTATCTGAATGAACAAATGACAAAAAGTATTGAACGTTTTATTGCCTAAATACATGTCGTTGTTGCATGTTGTTGTCCCAGTCGCCCTTGAGGGGCTGGGCCTTTAAGGTCATTGAATTTATGCTCAGTAGGCATTTACACAACATTGCACACTTATCGTAATATCAGATTAAATGTAATCAGAGTGCGCCAGGTACACTATCACTTCTTGGTCCTCTTGTTGGCCAAGAGAAGCATAGTCTTAACATAGATGAAGGACCTGGCCCCGCAAAGGACTGAATCACTGTGAGACGTTGCACTTTCAGTAAGGAAACAAAAGCACACGATCCTCTGCAATCCATTTGCTCCCATCCAGAGGACATCAGCAGATTGCTGTGAGTGAACTTAACCACACAGAAATTATTAGAGATGCTTCGGTGGAGGCTAATCATTAAGCAGCTAATGAGAGCTAAACTATGAAAAGAAAATCTGCATCGCTGTTAATAGGCAATTTTTCCTATTGATAAACCTCTCGAATAAAAAGAAAGTATATGAGATGAAAGTTACAGAAGCTGAGAGATTGTGTACCTCTGATTTAATGAGATTTGAAAAAATTATATATGTGTACTGAGATGTTCTATGTTGTGCAGTTATTCGGAAAATGTTGGTAACATTGTGGGCTCAATGAAATGATAACGTGGCTTTATCAAAGTTAGGATTATGAGTACTGGTAACTGCATGATACTGACAAAAAGTAAAAAAAGAATACCTGGAGATTTCAAGATTTAAAACAATTTGATAAGGAATATGTACAATTTATTTTTATTTTAGCACTTTTAGCCAATGTGTATCATCAAATTTGTTGGGGAGGGAGAATTTGTTTATGTAGAAATAGTCAACTTTGTCTAGTTTCGCAACAACTGAAAGAGGTGGGTTCTTAAAGGTATTTTGAAAGAGGGTAGAGCAGGGTGAGGTTTTAGGATCTGCTGCCCTTTGCGTCCCTAGGCTAGTCTTTTTGGTGCTCCCTGATTATTGCTACTTTCCAGGCAAAACAAACTATTAATTTTCCTACTTCATCCGTATTTGGTTCAAAGGAGGAGCATAACTCAATGTACCACATGTTTTGCTGATCTGGCTGGTACCGGGCATCTTGCAATGATCTTGTGATGTCCATCTCTGCCTTCATGAGTATCTTTCCGCTTCTCCATTTTCCTTGCTTGGCTATGTTTAGTATCCTATATAAGCAGTTATCCTGTGGCTTTCTCCCTAGCAGCACAGCCAGTGTGAATGTGCTGTGTGGAATGTTGGTGTGGTGATAATGAATGGAATGTTTGGGTGCCTGGGAGGTGAGATGTGACAGTTGGAGTATGGGCTGAGCAACAGGCAGGCTGCCTCTGGTGGGGCTGCTCTACATGAACTTTCCAACCTGTAACTAAGACTGAATAAACCTACTTAAACTACATTTTGGCTACTGGACATCTATGTTTGGTTATTATCTTATGGCACACAAAGTGGCTTGTTCCAAACAGGGTAAATTTAGTAATCATGTGAATCAGGAAGCCAGCGTCCTCCTTCAGTCAGCTGGTGGACACAATTTATTTCATGGTTAGTTTCATAAAATTATATGCATTAAATGTCCATGATACTATGCCATAAATGAGTAAATCAAAGTTATTAGCACTAAAATCAATTACTTTGATTCAAGCCAAGCAAATGTGCAAAGTGAATAAACCTACTTTAATGGTTGTTGAAACACCAACGGCTCCTAAACCTAGATTACAAACATGGTTTATAATTATTCGAGCTTTTGTATTAAAAGCATTTGTGTTTCACCATTCAAGTAAGTAAGACTTCACAGTGAACTTTCCTGTGGAATGGCTTTCCACTAACTGGAGATGTTGCCACATTTTCACAATTCAAAAACAAAAAAGTAATATTTATATCAGCCGCACTTGAAAAAAGCAAGATTGATTTAATATATTTATTGTTCCGGTCTTTCACGGGCTGATGAGCCTACTTTCCATAAAAAATGTTATGAGTAATACAGAGAAAGCGACAACATCTTCGATTTCTCCATACCATAAAATGCATTATTTTTAAACTAACCCTTGTTTTGTATTACTCTTCAAAGTGGCTGCTTCAGAATGCTAGGCCTGTGTTATTGCACCAAAACAAGCGGTGTCCGTCCAAATACGTTATTCAGTTTCAATAAAAACATAAAAGTACAGTAAAACAAGTTAGAATAGAAGTTGATAACATACATTAATCTAAAAATATATGACACCAGTTCATCCTGATTGATATACTATACCAGCTTAGTAGGCAGCCACAGATTTGAAACCATTTAAGGAATATATTATGTTTGGTTACCAGATTCTCAATACACACCCCCCCCCCCACACGCACACACACCCATGCACACCCATGCACTCCCACACACACATCCTCCCAACTGTGACCTGCATTTAAGGACACAATTCCAACAAATCCGTGATTATTCCAAACCATTTTTTTCAAAGAAACAGGCATCTTAATCCGAGTATTTCAGTCTTCCTGCCTTACGCGTTTCAGAGCATCACGCTCCTTCGTCAGAGAAAATTTTCATACATACCATATTAGGGATCCCACAGTTCCCTGCATTATTCATCAATTTATAGGCCTCCGGTGTGTCTTTCTTAGTGAATCCCATTATAGTGCATGCTGGAACTTGTGGACTCTTGCGCCTTTTCTGTTCCCTCCTGTGGGTTGTTTGTAAATGCAAAATATTTCCAGGACCAGTAACAAACCCTCCAGTGGGTCTCAGGTTAAGAGTCCTGGCACACCGGAGACCTATAAATTGATGAATAATGCAGGGAACTGTGGGAGCATCGTTACTGTTCAGTTTGCAAAAACAATCCTGGAATTCTATGTTCGTACCATATTTGCACCATTCCCCAAGCTGGGGAGAAGGCAATGAACAATACATGGACAAGATCCCCCTTTGGCTGAGGTTTATAGATGACCTATTTATAATATGGAATGATACGAACATGGAATTCCAGGAATACTTTTGCAAACTGAACATTAACGATGTGGGACTATCTTTCACATGACAGGGAGGAGACAGAACACTACAACTGAGAAGACTGGAATCCAAACTAATCATTAAATTCAGAACAAAACAACCACATGACCTTAACGTGGAAGAAGATCTCCATGCAGGGCCGGACTGGCTACCGGGTGTTTTGGTGTGCTGCGATGATTTCATTGATGGGGATCTGCGTGTGCTTAAAACCATTAGTTTTGCTTTGTTTATTTAGAAGCACACGCAGGTCCCCATCAACGAAATCAGCCCCCACCGCAGTGAAATCAGCCCCGAGCTTGGCAGCACACCAAACGCCCAGTAACCAGTCTATCCCTGTCTCCATGAACACTTGTAAAGGAATAAAGGACTAAACAAGAAAAAAGTATGGGAAATTGTTGAGTCAAACCATCTCCAAATATAGAAATATAATAAAAGTAATAAGATAAACACACAACAAACATGATTCAGCTAAAGTATCAACCACACCACTGAGGCGGAAATAACAAAAGCTACAAATGCAATCAAGCCACTTAGGCAAGAATTGATTTCCCAGCAAACTACAAAGACTGTGATAACATGACATCCTTGAACTATTCGAGTGATGAATCAACGTGCAAAGGTCAAATCACAAATCACAGAACACCGGAAGCAAAAAGAAAAGCACTCATGCAACAAGAAAGACTCATAACATAATGAACACTGTGGTAGACAACCGAGTTGAACTACTTGTAAGTTTGTCTAGGTAAACACTAAATTACCAACAAAGACACAAAGTCATTTCAAATCCACAGGCAGATTTAAAATAAAATCCCCGTAACAAGCCTATGCAAACACCAAAGCTGAAATCACAGAAGGCAATCACATGAATCTAATAATGAAGCACTAAGATGGAAAGCATGCACTGTAAATATTTGTAAATAATTGTACATTATGTCATACATTGTAAACTACATATCCCACAATGCCTCATTGCGGGCAGAAGGAGAAAATTGTATAAAATGCAATGGGAGAAAGACTTCCCCAACCGTGAACAAGCCCTTGTGGTGAAACGCGTTGGTGGTAGTGGTGGTGAATAAAACCCTAAAACGAACTACTTTGGAGTGCGACAAATCTATGTTCTACTAATTTACTACTGGGCTGAATTCCGCCCTTCTATATGTCTGCACTGGATGGCCAGAAATCACACAGGTGTGTTTTACACCCGGAGGTAGAGAAGGAGAGTGGCGACAGGAAGGAGAGTGGCGAGAGGACGGAGCAGAGCGGAGGTCAGAGGAGGCGAGAGAGGAACAGCGGAGGTCGGAGGAGGCGAGGGAGGAACAGCGGAGGTCAGAGGAGGCGAGAGAGGGACAGCGGAGGTCGGAGGAGGCGAGAGAGGAACAGCGGAGGTCGGAGGAGGCGAGAGAGGAACAGCGGAGGTCGGAGGAGGCTGAAGGAGCAGACAGAGGAGCCCATACCATCGGAGGAGAACGGAGAAGGAGCCGAGACTTCAGCGACAAGCCAGGAGGCCAACGGGAAGGAGCATCACCCAGCCACACTTCCCGGGAAGTGTGGCTAGAGCAGGTACGGTCACGCTTTATGGGTTGGGCATGACGTAGGTGGGCCAAACCACCCTGTGAACCACTCGGCATACCGTGCATTCCCCCCCTCACTAAATCGACACTTGTCCCTGGGTCGAGTAACTGCACGCGTGTAATCTCACTTCCTTCCCCTTACGCCTGCAGAAGTACAAGACTGATACTGGTTTCTTTCTTTCCTGGTGCTGTGGACCGGACAACACGTCGAAACGGCGGAGGAGCGGCCTACAAATCCCAGAAGGCATCGGGACTCCCAGCGGCTAGGAGTTGCAAGGCACCAGACTGAGGACACAGAAAACCCCCTCCCATACTACTGAGCGCCTGTCCAGAAGAAGCGGTTATATAAAATAAAGCCATCTTTACCCAAAACACCCTTGTCCGTGAGTCTGTTCGATTCCCCACTTGAAGGCTCACAATATATATATATATATGCCAGATGCCCAAAGAGATTGACTCGCACTGGCGGGGGGTTCAAATCCAAGTTGGATTCAATGCACAGAAAATCAAACAATAAGACGCGTTTCGGCGGTACGCCTTCGTCAGTATCAGGCGGCCACCATAACACTGCAGTATATAAACACGATTACAATGACTGTTGCTGCACAAAGTCTTGCGGGATCTGTCACATGCAAGCACCATTTTAAGATCAGGAAACACGTAAATATCGAAAATTGCACACTAAATAAAGTATTTACATTTTCAGTGAAAATATATATATATATATATATATATATATATATATATAATATATATCATATACATATGTAAGTGCATATATACCCCACACTCAAAAGTATACATTAACCTAAGTTCACATATTTAAAAAACATGTATCCTCTTGTGCCCCAATAAAACCTTTCCTAAACTTCCCGACCTGTACTAAAAAGTTGCTTCAGAATGACATTTAAATTCCAAATGCAGTTGTTGAAGATACACCAATGCTGGTATGGATTGAACAAAATTTAAATAAAAGTTGAAAAACGGTATCATATAAAAACTACAAAAAGAACATGAATGTAATGTGCTTTATTCAGAAAAATGATCACAGGGGCATGGAGGTAAATGCCAAACCTTCACCTCTGGATCAGAGCAAGACCAAGCAATGTTTATGCTTAATGAAATTCGAAAGGGGATCACAGGCAACCAATGGCATTGACTTGTGCTCTTCACATACATCTAGTCTCCTTTTCTTGAGGCGACAGATAATGTTGTGTAGTTCCAATAATAATTATACAGGATTTGCACGTTTAGGCAACATACACTGTAGGATTGGTGCCAGACTGATGCTGTACACCCCCCGGGTATGTTGGCCTTTTGTACCAACTAGCTCACAGTGCCACTAGAATCTTCTCTTACCAAGGAGAGAATAGTTCTTGGCAACCATCGAACATGACAACCCTGATCCCTCAGGACTGTGGAAACAATATACTACTTTTTGCTCAGTCTCTCGTGCTAACTTCATCTGTCTCGGAGTGATACGCAGAATAAACAGGCTGGGCGTTTTTAATATGTATTTATTGAACAGTTGTTATTCTGGTGTAGAATAGATGAGCTATAACAACCGTTAGACAGACTAAGATATAAATGATTAGCCGTACTACAAAGGTGAATGGATGGTATAGCTCTAACATCTTACAATAATCATGAATACATACAAATATGTAAAACATATGATAAAAGATGCATACTCCTATGATGCTTCCCTAACTAGATGTACCTAAATGTACCTAGCATGTGTATAGGTGCTAAGCCAAGAATCCCTCTAGGATTTAGTCAACCCCATTACCTGAAGTGAGAGACTATGGGACCCTGTCCTGGTCTCGAGTTGGACACCAAGCAAGGGATGTTAGACCACTGCGAGCTGGAGGGTCTGCATGCAGGAACCACAGCGTCTCTGGTCAGTGTGTCAGCCAGGGAGTCTCGGTCTCCTTTGCTCTATCTTAGCAATATGTGATGTAATATATACCCATAGGTCTACCCAGGGTTCCTACCTCACTATATTAACCGTGTCGGCCTAGGGATGACGCCTGGCATGAACATTATACATAGACAGGTTGTCCTGTTATGCTTCCAAGAATCCTCATGCATAATATATGAGATCTCAAACTAGGGAAAGCCTTGTTCTGAATGCAGTGTCGTATCTAGGTAAAAGGTCAGTCCCTGTCAACTGTGACAAGTGTAATGTAGGGAAGAATTAGGTGAAGGGTAATGAAGTTACCGGGACCTATATTATGATACCTATATGGAATATGAAAAAAGGAATACCTTACAGGCGTAAGGTGAAAAACCTGAGCACTCCTTATGTGCTAATGAAAGCAATTTACACGATGAGGTTCAAAGAAAAAGTTCAAAGTTTTATTCACTTTGTTTTTTCACAGATGTAATTTATCCTTCTGGATTAGAACATCATTTTTCAAGTAAACAAAATGTCGGATGGACGGTTATTCCATGATCAATTCATGAGTTGAAAAAATTCAATGTGTTTAATTTATGAATCTGAACATCCCGATGCATTTCGAGCTAAGGAGCTCTTCTTCAAGGGGTCAATGTATTCGAGAGTGTGACACGAACAGAGTAACGGAATCCGACGCTGTGAACGCGGGAGTGTGACCTATATTATGATACCTATATGGAATATAACACCCGCTCCTCTTCCGAATGGATGCCATAGTTAAATTCAAAACGTACTACTAGGTTGACTAGATACTGGTAGGCAAATAGTTAAAAAGCATTCGTTTCTTGTTGTGCTAAAAACAATGTTTAAAAAGTTCTAAAAAATCTTTTAAAGATCTTTTTTTTTAAAGGGAATTGTCACTCAATCTATAGCCCTAATGTGTCCCAGGGTATAGATCGAACTACTATAAGCATTTGAAAGCCATGCACGCTCAAAGAAATGTCATTTTGTCATAGAGTTTCAATTTTTCAGTTTGTTTCTCAAAAAAAAAGGTCAAATTTCTCCCAGCACACAACGGGCCAAATGAGTCAAATGTTTATGTGCCCTGGCTGGTAGATGCAACATTCTTGTTACCTGCCTCCGCAGACGACGGTCCCTGTAACACCTCGCAGATTATGTCAATTGAGCATAGATGATCTTTTGTACTGTCCACAACTGATGCTGTGGCAGCCTATGCGCCATCCAAGGCCTGGGTGTCAGAGGAGGAGCCGATGTCCAAGCCACCAGGAGCTGATATTACATGTGGTGGCTCTAGGAGTACCAAGGAGAGGAAGGGGGACGTAACCAGATTCTGCCAGATGACATGAGACGTTTCACTAAAATAAGTTTATGCAGGTGCTTATCTGGATAGATACAATATTAAACATAATGATGACAGGGAATTTGTGTCAAGGTAGTATTACATGGTTAATCTGGATGAGAACAAACGTATATCAAAGGTTAGTGGAGTAATGGTATATGTTTTTTGTCATTTGTAGTTACCCCTGAACAAGGGCCCACGAAGCCCGAAATGGTTGGGTTTAAATAAACACTGCTTTGCATGAATTTTGCATCTGTACGTGTTCTTGATAGAGGTCCGGATGGACACACCTTGAACATGAGAAACCTTTGAAAACTGCATGACACCCTACGCGTGGCTTAAATGGGACATAAGTGGAAAAGAGGAATAAAACAAAGAGTACATGGAGTAAAATGGAGTACAAGATTTGGAGAAGAGTTGAATATGGACTATTGAGCTGTGGTTTTGACCCTGACACCGAAAGCGACGACTCGTCCGTCAGCATTCCTCTCTCGGAAAAGGCCAAATGTGCATTGGCTGGTGCAAATGCACCGCTGTCACGGAGAGCAAAAAAAAGACTAAAAAAACAACTAAAGAAACTTAAAACCAAAAGCAGGATCATACCACCAGCCATAATAACTTCCGGCGCCACTATAACTGAAAGTTCTCTCAAAACACCTTTTCCTATCTTCACCCTAAATCGTGCACTGAAGACCGTTAAGCCAAGTGATGTACCACCTGTCCCTTGTGTGGCCCCCAGGCACTCAATCCCTCCTCCGGAGGGCCACTGTAATGTGGAGGTTATACCACAGCCCTCACAAGTTGTTTCCGGAGGACTTTCCAGCATCAATGGTCCAATTGATTGGGTCCCCCAACATAAGATAGAATCAACACGCCCACTGTATTTGGGAGCGCAGTTGGGACTGCCCTGTCCGGTAGGTCCACCAACTGAGGCTCCAGGTAGCCAGCAATCTGGAGCCATATATAATAACCCCCCACACCCGAGCGCTCTTAACTATGAGCCGCATGGACAGTCATGGACAGTCAAGAGAGGCAAGTCCCCCAATTACGATCTCAGACAGACAGTGCCCAGGTGACCGCCACACAATCACTGCACATCCAATTCATCAGAGGCAGGAGTCCCCTGGCGCAGAGGCACAACGGCGCTCCCCAGAAAATAATAAGCCACCAGTTATTTACGAGCTGCTGTTCACCCCCAGGTTTACAGCCATGGGCTCCTTTGACATTCTGAACAGGTCAAACATCGTACGACTCTTCGGCCACATTGACTCCCTGGCACACATCACTTCGGGGATGATTGAATGGGTGAAGTTCAAGTGCCTGGAGACAGACACTCATGGTGATTCCACCATAGTCGGACTAGCAAACCAGCAAGCCCAAAAAGCTGTCCTCCATGAAGCCTTGCAACTGGCAGAATGGGGTATAGAAGTCACCGCCCCCATAGTTCCAAAATATCCGCACGTCCTCAGACCACAGTATGGCCTACAACAATCCATCTCTGTTCTCAAAGGCACAAATTACACAAGTTTATATGGGGGAGTGAAATCTGGGAGGCCTAGATCCCCGCTAAAAATAAAAATCTTGCTCAAAGAAAAACAGCGCTTCGTCCAGCGACCTCAGCAAGGACTGGCCCCCCCAGAGGACACATGGAGACGGGGCTCCTAACCCCTCCCACTCATATGAAAACATCATTTGCGCATGCCCATCCACAGGCCTGGATCGTAACCTTAGCATCATCTCATGGAACATTGCAGGGTTAAATAACATCCACAGGGCTACTGCCACCCATGACTATCTCGCACAGGGGGACATATTATGTATCCAGGAGACCTGGGCGAGGTCCACCTCACCAATTGCTGGCTTCCATGAATACTTTAAATCAGCAACCAAAAGGACGATCTTTGGACGCCCGTCAGGGGGTCTGTCAATCTTTGTAAGCCACGCCTGCAAATTTAACGTAAAAGAACTATCTCTGGAGCCACCTGACCTACAAGCTATCTCAATAGAAGGACTGAGAGCGGATCAAACAACCCGCCCGCTTTTATTAATCAACTGCTATCTCAACCCTGCAAAACTTCATTCCCCACACGGCTTGGAATCATTTACCACCGCCCTGGAAGATCTATTAATAAGCCGCTTGCACCACAATGTAATCATAGTTGGTGACTTTAACCTGAGAGGCCTGGACCTGCCACCCATGACTTCACCTAGCAGGAAGTCAGCTCAACTGATTGAACTTTTAGCAAATTACAACTTGCAATCCACCCACGGGATACAAAAAACGCGCAACTGCGCATGGTCCGCCCACCCAACCTTCAGGAACGTCTCCACTATAGACTACATCTTCATCAATGCAAGACTGGCCAACAAACTTCGCAACTTTACTGTGGACGACAGAGCCGAAAGCGACCATAGGCCCCTCCGTGTCACATTCAACCTGACACGAGAACAGGCGGACCCCTACGCCACAATTGGTATGACCACAGGCGAAGAACACCATTTAGTCCTCAAACGAATAAAATGGTCGACCAATCTTAGCCACAGACTTAACGCATTCGTAGCCAATTGGGTGACTGTACCAAGCCCACAAGACAGTATAACACATCTGTGGGAAACTCTGACCAATGACTTATTGAAGCACCTGGGCAACATTCACCAATCAAGAAGCGGTCAAAAAAATGTTATCCCAGGCTACCAAAAATCCCACAGTCTTAAGCTGGCCAAGCAGGCGCTTAACAAGGCAGTGAGAGCAAATAAGAAAGGTATCTACCCGCCAGGGGGGCCCCCCATTGCTGTTTTGCGAGCTAAGTACAAAAAGAACATTTGGGATTTGAAAAGAAAACGGACCGATCAGAACTGGTTGACAGTGTTTTCCATAATCAAAGGCAAAGATAATAGCAAGCTCTGGCGCTACATCAACAGCTTGTCATCAGGAGGCGTACACAAGGTTAACAGTGTTGGAGGAAAAGTATGGGAACAGTATGCAAAGGGGCTGTACACCTGTGAGCCAAAGCGGATGTCTCACTGCATATCCGGCTGGTCCAAGGCGGCGGCAGCTACCATCAGCTCCGAAAGTGCCCCGAATGAAGATATAAGTCCAACTCGATCTGGAAAATTCTCGGAGGCGGCGATTGTAAAGCTCATCAAAGCCATCAGAACCGATGGTGCCCCTGGACCTAACGGGATCCCCGCGCAGGTTTTTAAGAAAGATCCTGCATTCTTCGCTTCCAAACTTACTCCTCTATTTAACCACGCATTTGCAACCGCAACTCTGCCATCTTCCTGGAAAGGTTCAATCCTCTTTCCTATACATAAAAAAGGTGACCACTCTAACCCGGCTAATTACAGACTGATAGCCCTCCTTGACATTGAAGCTAAGGTCTATGCCCGCCTCCTACTTAAGGACCTGGAAACTTGGGTAGATAAGAACGGCATACTCCCGCCCTCACAGACTGGCTTCAGAGCTAACTGTTCTACGCTGGATAACATCATAGCGCTTTCGTACCTCGCTAAGAAGGCCAACATGCGGAATAAGCTGCCCCTGTTCTGTTGCTTTATCGATTATTCAACGGCCTTTGACCGCGTGAACAGAAGTCGGCTCTGGGCAAAACTAGAGTCCTGGGGGATCCCCAGAGATCTTCTAAAGGCCATAAAAGCACTTTACGAGGGAACCTGGGTTCAGGTGAAACTAAGCGCTACATCTTCAACCACAAGAATTGCCACTAACTCGGGATTAAAGCAGGGGTGTGTCCTGGCCCCCCTGCTTTTCAACTTGTACACTGCAGACATGGGGCAAGCCCTGAAAGATGCAAACCTAGCACCACCCAGACTGGGGAAGCTGGTTCTGGGCACGCTCCAGTATGCAGATGACACAGTAATTATGGACCACACCAGGGTAGGCCTCCAAAGAGCCTTAAACAGTCTCGCCACGTTTAACAAGGAGAACGAGCTACTCATCAATGTGAGCAAGACTAAGATAATAATCTTTGGTAAACATCCACACAAAACAAAAGCTTCATGGTCCTTGGGGGAACACCGTATCACCACGGTCCCATCCTACAACTACCTGGGCACATGGGTATCAGAGAGGGCCACGGCACTCAAACATCTGAAGACGCTTAAACCAAAACTTGATAAAATAATTACATCTCTAAGACGTCTAAGCCACGTCCTGGCCAGTCCCTCTGCAGATCCGATGCTGAC
Source organism: Lissotriton vulgaris (assembly GCF_964263255.1). Classification (NCBI taxonomy): domain Eukaryota; kingdom Metazoa; phylum Chordata; class Amphibia; order Caudata; family Salamandridae; genus Lissotriton; species Lissotriton vulgaris. Next base: position 521,519,955 of record NC_141693.1, on the reverse strand, counting down.
AGTACTTAGGGCTAAACTGATCCCCGCCATCACGTACGGCCATATAGCCTATCCAGGGGCTTTTGAGAAAGTGGTCCAAGCGGCACAGGTGAAAGCTTATAAGCTGGTGCTACGAGCCCCCAAACAGGCGCGGAATAGCAGGGTGAGACTGGAAATGGGCCTGAAACGTCCTGAACTGGTACTACTGGGGGAACTGCTAAAATACTACATCGGAGTTCTGAAGTCGCCTGAAAACACCTTGAAGCACTCGCTAAAAATCATCTTTGGGGAAGAAGGCTCCCCATGGCAAGCCAAGGTGGAACTAGCCATTGACCTTCTGAAAATCGAGGGGCGGAATCTGCACTTACACGAAATCCCATATTCCGCCTGGGCAAAAGCCATCAAGCGCCAAGTCCAGTCTATTTCCTTTGAGCTAGACCTCTCCTCGCTCCGGCCCAACCCGCTAACGTTGGCCCTGGACAAGTCCTACATTCCTGGTAAACCCCAGCCATACTTACAAGACTCACTAACAACCGTAGCAAGACAAAAAATTCTGTCTATGCGCCTCTTGGCCCTCAGGATAATGGACTTTAACCCATGTTGGGCACGCTCGGACGGAGCCACTGCCTGCCGACTTTGCCATTATCACAGAGAATCCTGGCTTCACTTGTTATGTTGCTGCCCTAAGCTGGCCAGTGACCGACATCGATTGCTACGTCCGGCACTACGTATCCTGGGTCTCAGAACTTGCAGAGAGGCCTCGGATTGGTGTTTCTCAGAAACCACAACATGTTTATTAGCCAGGATAGGCAAGTTCATTCATCAAGTTAAAATGGCACTCGAAAATCAACTAAAGGACACCATCCCGAAGAACCCTGTGACCCGCCGCCCTAAAGTTGGTAATCCACAGATAACACAGGGAGTCGCCGAAAAGCTGGGGCCGATTCAGGGACCAATAAAGCCCACAGTGCAACTGAGGATGTCGAACTTTTACACGCCTTCTAGACTCCAGTAAAGCACGGCCTCATGATGACTCTAAACATTTTAATTCCTTTTAGTATTAATAATGTACAGTACAAGTGCACACAGTCAGTATCTAGACCACATAGCTGCACCAATGGTCCCTGACCGGTGTAGGTCGAGCAGGGGGGGGGCGTATTTTACTGCATTTTACTGTATTTTATCAGAATCAAACTGCATTTTTATACACTGTAATGATTTTAAGTAATCGCACAGTTTATCAATAAACAAGTGTTGAGCTGTGCGACTGGGTTTGGGGCGAAATGTCGTCCCAAACAATGTTTTCTTATATCTATGTGCCACCAGGGCAAGGCATAAACCTAGTGAGCACGCACATTTGGATGAGTATTGAGGAAAAATATGGATGAATTAAGAATGGACTAGGTGTGCATCCCAACATTGATGATGTATATTATGAAAATTGCCCTACTTTGGGTTTGCACTCTGCACTAAAAGCGGATAAAATTGAGAAATGTGCATTTTGCTATAATCCACACTCACGGCGAAACATCTTGTTCATTAAGCAAGTTTATGTCGATGTTGAACTTAAATGAACATTAAGGCATCCACATTTCATGTTTGAATTATTCTGTGTTAACACATGTTTAATGTTGTAGTCATGGTACAAATCCAATAATATGTTATTTTGGTACTTATTATCGGTAACGTTCAATTACAGCATTTTATTGCATTATGGGAGCCGTAGTCTTTGAAAATGAATGGTAGTTTTCTGGCGGTAGAGGAGGGATCAGGTGGTCAATTAGGCATTAGGAATGAAGGGGGGTCTTGGATAGTAGTGTTTGGTTTAAATTTATGCAGTTGTATGGGGAGGAAACACTTCCTTTGAACGAGATACAAGAATGGATATGTTAATTTGTTTTGGCAGGTACGTAACGTTTTACATGTAGTTGTCGTAGAATGTTGAAGTCTACAAGAGGTGTGAGTGTTGGGCAAAATGGGTCATAGTAATGAGTGATGTTGTGAGGGAAGAAAGGGGATGTTTGTAGCACGTGATACAGAGAGGCTCGGAGGTTGTGATAACAGTAGCAGGGAGATTAGAGATGTCGGTTTGGAGTGGGGTGAATTCAGAGTTGAGGTGAATAAAGACATGTGGTGAGGTGGGTGAAAGGAGGGAAATAAAAAGGAGGTTTAATCCTGTGCAACGGGAATCTGCAGAGAAAAAAGAAGGGAACGGGAATATGATTGAAGGGGAAAGGTGGTGGTGAGTGAAAGTAAAGCGGACAGTTTGTGAGGATAAATGGCTTGTTTTGGGAAATGTTGCGATGGTAGTGTGTAGTTTGATAGCAAGTTACGAGAGGGGAGATATAGAGTACCAAGGAGGGGAGGGGGACGTAACCAGATTCTGCCAGATATTTTGGGAAAGACATGTGGGGTTTCACTAAAAGAAGTTTATGCGGGTGCTTTTCTGGATAAATAAGATATTAAACATAATGATGACAGGGTTTTTGTGTTAAGGTAGTATTACATGGTTAATCTGGATGATTACAAACGTATAACAAAGGTTAATGGAGTAATGGTGTATGTTTTTTGTCATTTGTAGTTACCCATGAAGAAGGAGCCTCGAAGCCCAATGTTGTTTGCCTAGATGTTGTACCATGCAATCACGGTACTTTACTCCAGGAGTACTGTTTCAATCTCCTTGGTGACTGGGATGTCCATTGTGTGGCAGAAGAATGACAATCAGGAGACCTGCTATTAGAAACAGGATCAGCAGCACCCCTCCAAATATGCTTCCAAATACGGAGTGTATAAAGTTTGGTACAGCTCCGAGGACCGTCTGAAAGGTGCTTAATTGTCCAGAACCTATAGTATTAAATAGGTGGACTATGCCTGTCATATCAGACATGTTAAAGATACGATTTACCACTTCTGCTTAATGGAATGGGCAGTTTGTACTTATGAGTGCCTGTATCTCTGCCGAAGACCTTGCGGCTTGAAGATCAAAGGTCTCTCGAGCGGAGGTTAAGGGCACGGATGTCTGTATAAGCATGGCTTTCATTTAGCTCAAAGCATCAAACCATATTAATGAAACATTTAGCAAAGGCAATAGCGGCACCAGCCTGACTGTATGTGTTGGTGGAAACAATACTTGCCCACAAAAAGTAACCCTGGAGCTCACGGTTCCCAGATATGCGATGCCGGAAGTATCCCACAGCAACCTTGATCATTCAACATAAAGTAACTCCCATTTGAAAGTAGCATGAACACTAGAGTGATCACGGCAGCTGGGGCACCCCTTAAGTGACAGGATAAGTTTGCTACCAAACCGTTAGAGGCCCCATGAAGTATTATATCCTGGCATATGAGTGATCCATTTAAAGTATTCTTGCAGTTTGTACTGCTTAGAAACACTTCTTTTTTCCCACTCCGGCATCGAAACCTGTACGGTAATTCCCAAGACTCCTTAATGAATTTCCTATCCATTTCTTCATTTCTGCCTGCCTGCATTTGCTCAAGGCAATATGGGAATTGAAAAGTAGTGACCGGAAGAGTTATGAGGCCATGGATTAGCCATTCCGTGGACAGTGACTCTGCCACTGTAAATGCTAATCTGTCCAGTTTTTCAATCCGCAGCGTTGTATACTTTGCTCCCCTCTGTGCCATCTCTATCTGTTTTTCTGTTAGATTGTATGAAGAAAACAGAGATGTGCTGTTTATGAAACACCAGGGCGCATAGCCTGCGTGCAAAGATTGCATCGTCCAGCTTAATAACATAATAAAACGCAATTGTGATGGCCCGTGTTGTAATATGGACATATCCTGTTCTAGTACATCAATAGCAGTAGATACAATGTTCCCAGTGAATATATTCTGGAGGTTAGTGTTGTTAACCCATTGTCGAACACTGCTATAGCATTCTCTAGGTTTATATGATCTATTTCTCGCAATCGTTCCGCGGGCTCTTGTTGTGATCTCTTCCAAATCTCATTATAGACAGCATAATAGAAACATTTATGACATTGCTTCCTAGGACCTAATACAAAATCCTGTAGGTCCATATCCTCTGTTAGTAAGTATAAGTGTTGTTTCACATGTGTAACTGTTGAGGTCTTTAGCCAATTGAGGCATAACGTCTCAACACTGTATGATGTCACCACCCCTGTGTGTTGTCTCTGTAAATAGACAGCTATTGGTGTCTGTGGGCCAAATCAATCATCCCTTTCAATCAGAGTCTGATCTATTTTATTGCAGGATCTCATCTAGCGTAATCCCTTCTTGTGATGTTATGTTACCCTCAGTGTGTGATGGTGTGGGCATCCGAGGTGTATTTAATTCTTTGTTTTTGGCTAGTCCAAGACAGGCTGTTTTCTGCACCGTTTCATTCAAACACATTATTTGCTGAGGAATAAGGCATGCTTTAAATTGTGCCTCTGTTCCCTGGACCTGCCCCGGACAGATTTTAATTCTATGGTGTCTTTCCATTAGTCGAAACCTTGTTCAGACAACCGGGCAATAAAGGAAGCAGAGTAACTCTGTTGTTAACATATTTTTCTGTGCTGGTGTTGGTGCAACCTTATAATAATATGAGGCTGGGTTTGACGTGTTGAACCTTGAAAAATATGGAAATTTGTGTGAAATGTCTTTGAACTGCTTTTTGGTGGTAATGGGCAATGTTCCCATTGGTGATATGTGAATACATTTCTGGGGCTAGAAGATTTATGCAGCAAGTGATGACCATAATGTTGATAGCAATACATTGTTTTCAAAGTCTGATGTGTTTTCCAACATTCCATTATAAGAAACAGCAGCACTCAATGACATTTTAAATAAATGTGGTATTTTTAAAGGTTCAGTCGGGCCAGATATGTCATAATCAACCTTGTCCTACACTATACTGTCAGGTATAGGAACTGCTGTAATGTTCACTAATGATAGGTCTCTTTTTTCACAATGGGATGACAGATGCCGTTTCAGATTCACATGCACTTTTTTTGTTGCAGAGCTTTCTCGAAGATAAGTTCCATTTATAAGCATACTAAAGACAGTTACTAAGCCTATCCAAAAAAGACAGAAAAGTACCCCGTTTATTACCTAGAGTTCTGCCCAAAGTGATACCAGGTAAGTCTTTTTAAGAAAGTTCAGAAAATTCTTAAATCGCTGTAGACAAGTTTTTGGGGCTGGCATCGTTTCAGGTTCACTTGGATCCAATGACAAAGCCAGATGCAGTTCAATCAATTTTCGGTAATTCCGCAGGTCTTGTGAAAACTGGAGCTTGCACTTGTTGGGGCATATTGACGTAGATATCTGTGCTTGGTCGAATTGAAATTTGTCTTTCATTTGAGTTCTGATGTTGAACTTCAGTATCAAGAGGAACGAGTTCCATTGATTTGTTGCATAGTCCATCATTCCGTGAAGGTGACTCTTCAAACGTGATGAGTCTTTCTGTATGAACTTCTTGTATAGTTGCGAGAGGAGGGTGTCTGTTACTCCGGAGTCAACGCGGCCACTACTCACTATCTGCCACATAGTGTAGTTTGATTAGGTCTATTGAGACTAATCTTTTCTCTTTTTTACCGGCAAGAGGTGGCAGAAGTACTGTTTTTGTTCCTTCAACTGCCAGGACAGGTACAGGCTTTCTGTGTACTGGCCCAAATTCTTTTTTGTCCTGGATTCATTTAGATCCTGTAAAACAGCCAAACATTTATGGATGTCAAAAGGTTTCTCATCCGCCACTGTGCCTTCACAATCAAGAGCAGGCACCTACATTCTCGTCCCAAATAGGACCTCAAAAGGAGTGACACCCCCTAGAGAGCTTCTTGGCTGGTTATTCAACGCACTTTGAACTCCATACAGATGCTCTACCCAACTTCCACCCAAGCCTAATACTCTAGCTGTTAAGGACTGCTTTAAGTCCCTGTTTTTCCTCTCCACAACCGAATTTCCCTCGGAATGGTACAGAGAGGAGTACTGCAATGCTACACCCAAACTTCCCATGGCATCCTTGTAAGCCGTAGAGCTAAACGTAGGGCCTCGATCAGAATGTAATGCGCCTATTGCGTATGTCCCTATAAAGACTCACAAATCTTTTATAACAGTTAGAGCTTTAGGCGAACGCTGGGGCCACATCCATAGGAATCTAGAGCAGGAATCCACTGCAACCATGATATACTTGTAAGCCCGATCTGTTTGTAAGGGGCCGCAGTGGTCCAAATAAACACACACAAGTGGTTTGTCTGATATCAGTAATGGTGTCTGCTCTGGACATGTTACGGTTGAGCCTTTCATCTGATGACAGATGTCACATTTCTAGACATTGTCCTTAGTTTGCTTTGTTAATTCAGGCCACCAGTCGTGCTGTTTTAGTAGAGAAACAGTTGCTGTAACTCCTGCGTATGCAGAGCCTATACCCTTGTGTGGTACTAGAATTCATCCTAACCTACGATCCATATTTGGTATTACACTATCCCCACTCCAGGAATTTGAGCAAATAGAACGTTATTTGCATCTAACTTGTAGGAGTACTTGAGTGGAAATCTTTTCGGTACTGCAGATTTATGGCGTATGGCAATAATTGCAACCATTATGTCACCGTCTATTCTCATTTTTGAATGAGTGATTGCAGCAACGGAAGCCGTGCGTACAGCCCCCTTTGCGGCTTTGTCAACCAATCAATTCCCTTCAACGTGAACGCCATCACGTTGATGACTCAGTGTGTCTATCACGTGAGCCCTTGGTAGTTCGTTTTTCAACTCCACTACCTGTTCCCATAGTGTTTTGTGCTTAATTGTGCCACCTTTTGCATCTTTAAACCCATTCTGTCCCCATTGATGTAAATATTCATTGTATGCCTGTACAATGAATCACACACGATTAGTGTGGGGAATTCTCGATCCGTATTTACCAGTGCCAGTAATAGTGCTTTTAATTCTGCCAGCTGTGCCGTGCAGTCTCCTAGAGGCTGGGTTTTTGTACAACTGGGATGAAACTTTCCATCCTGCATGCGCCCTTTAACGATAGCTACTGCAGCGCTGTATTGCTGTTTACTCCCTATGACATGTTGAGCAGAATCACAGTGTAAATGATATATTCATACAGATCATTTGGTAGAATATATTATTGTTCGTATTGCAGAAATGCTTGTATTTTTAGACTTGGATCGTACCTGTATTCTACATCTGCTGCAATGAGAGAATTAGCCCATTGTATCCAACTAAGATGTAAGGCTTTAGCGTTGGGAACGCTTGCCTTTGTTGCAGCTTCTAGGGCTGGAACTAGAGTAACGGCTATTAAACGCTTCCCTTGAGCCTTTGCTCTTTCCCTCACTACAGCAGTCTGTACTGCTGTCAGAATTTTTTCTGTTGATGCAAAGCGCATCTCAGCATTTCTGTACAAATGTGACTTGTATGCTATTGGTACTGTCTCAAATTCATTATCTGTTAGGTAGGTGTACGCTGATTGACCTGCAGCTATACAGATCACCAGGTTACTTATGTTTATGCGTGTCTGTAAATGTTTGGATGCTATCATATCAGCTTGTAAGAAACGAAGGATATCTGTGTGTTCCTATGTCCATTGTCTAACTGTGAAGTCAGGTTTTATCAAATCGTAGAAAGGTTTGGCCCTTTCTGCGTAATCCATAATGTATGTTCTACCAAAGTTCAGTAATCACAGGATCGATTGTAAGTTTTTAAAAATCATTTTGGAGGATGGATCAGCACACATTTTTCTGAAAAGTTAGCTGCTAGGCTTTTCCCTTCACTTGAAAGCTCATATCCCAAAAAAAGGAAATTGAGGTGGGCTATCTTTGATTTTTTTTTATTAAATGTGTAGCCCTCAGAGGCAAATCCCAATATTATGGCATTTACTCTGGTCAAGTGTTAGTCCAGGTCATAATCCATTAAATAAATATCATTCACATAGGCCAATGCCTCTTCATTCAAATTTTGAAGTACTTCAGTTACTCTGGCTGAAAACAACCCCGGGCTCTTCTTATACCCCTGGCTGGGAGCCTAACGCGGAGAATCCGGGGAAATACCTGCTTTCAGGAGCCATATTTAGGCAAAAAAAATCCATTTGAGATATCTAGTGTCGTTTTGTATTTGCTCCGCAATATGTTATTCATTAATGAGGTACTGTGTGCATTTCGAACTGCAAATGTCTTAGTGCACGTGTTTAAATATCTGTAATCCAAAACTAAACAATATGAATTGTCTGGTTTTGATACAGGAAACAAATGGTTATTCATTTGCGAGGTGCAAATTTCAATTACCCCTTGGTATACAAGTTGATCTAAGATCTCCCTGACCTGTTTCTTAGCTTCTTGCTTTATTGGACACTGCCTCTGTGCAGTCAGAGTATTTTTTAGTGGAATAATGTGGTGGGTTGAATCCTCATCCCATCCAACATGGTTTTTGAATAATGCCGGAGCTAGGGCTACTGCCTACTCCCGTGCATATGTATATTTTAGATATCTGGGAACAGGGACGGAAAATGCTGGTAAAATTACCGTTTCTCCCCTAGGGTAATCCATGACGAATGCTGGCGGCCAATCTTGTTCAGCTAACAAAATGTCTTAGCCAAACGTCAGGTTCTCCCAACAGAGACCTCTAACTTTCCTGCATTTGGCTCCCTCCATTTGGAGTGTTAATTTATACAATTTATGTGGGATACTTACCCTAGTATCAGGTGTTTCCACCGTGATATAATCATTCAAGTCCGCTGTCACCATAAATTCCATTAGGTTCTGGCGAGCTATTGTTTCTTCTGCCGCACTGTCTGGCATCGTCAGAGCCCATTCCGTGTTCAGCAGTCGAGTCCTCAGAATTCTGGGCATGTCTGATCTTTAGACCTGTACCCTTCTTCTTTTTGAACTGTGACTTTTGTTTCGGTTTATCTTCTTTTTTGAAAGCATATTCTTGAGCGTGCTGCATGTCTCTGGACTTTGTATGCTCTTCTTGTCTGTCTGACCGTCTTTCCCTCTCTGAGTTTTTCGTTGAACCCTGATAGTAACGAGAGGAACGTGTATCAGGTTTCCTAATATTGTCCCTATTCCTAAGGGTATACCCCCTTTTGGAGGGCCTTTGTGGAGAAGATCTACCTCGGGATTGAGATCTGTTTTCTTTAACTTTTAGCTTTTTGTTATTGTCCCACTTCTTTTTTGATGAGGCAGGTGTCTGCTTGAAGGTCTCCTTTTTAGGTCTCAGCATGCGAAAGACTGAGCATGCGCAGTCGAGCTGGCGAAACTTAATGATATAGAGTAACTTTCACTTGCGAGGTTAAACCCCACCCCTCTTTTCCATTGGCTGACGTTCACCATTCATGCTAAACGGTGGCCAGCCATTGAAGAAGAGGTCCTAGTGAAGTTCTTCATTCTCTTTAAGCCCTGTCCTTTTTAGACTGGCTTACTTGACTTCCTGCTGGAGTAAAAAGTTTCTTATCTATTTTATGGGTCCATCTGTTTCGCCCCTTAAAGAAGATAAAGAACCTTTTACTCCAGCAGTAAGTCGGGCTCTTAAAGAGAAAGCAGCACGTCGTGACGAGTGGCTGTGTTGTTTTTTCCTGCTTGCGTACGAGAGGCTTGAACTCGAAGGAATGTGCTATATTTTTCCGGCAGGCCATGGCCGTTCTTTCTTTTGAGCGTCTGTGGGTATGTTGTTGTCGTTTTTTGATATTATCGGATGTTTATTTTTGTCCATAGCCTGGGTGGGGGTTTGCTAATTAACCCAGGTGCAGGCGATTTTTCTAGAGAAAAAAGTGCGTTCTGGAGGATATAAAGGTTTTGTAATTCAAAAGGGAAAGAATAGGTGGTTTTTAACATGGAGAGGCTCCCTTTCTGAAGACATCCACCCTCGCGGTTCTTTCGTTTACCTGGGGTTTTTATGTCCTCATCTAAACTTGAGCGCCTTTCATCTGCTCCTAACATTCCGTGTCACAGATTTGTCTCTTATTTTATATATTTTCTTGAGAGCGAGGCCCACAGCTGCCCCGCCTCTATGGCCTTCCAATTCTTTTCCGATGGAAACTTACAAATGTTGTTAACTTAACTCTAAAAACCAGACCAGGGTCTATCGGACCCTCGGTTAATTGGGACCTCGTATAATTTAAGATTAATTATTCTGTTTAAGCTTTCCCACAATCCCTCGGAGTAAATAATTAGAATAGCGTGGGCTGCGACAGAGATGAATGAGTGATGTCTGTGACGGCTGAAAGATGATGCAGAATTGCCGTGAAGCACAGTACGTCTCAGCTTTTACAATAAATGCATTTTTAAAGGCTTAATGCATTTTTATCATGACAGTTATTTTTAGCTGCTCCGGGTTAAAAAAACATCCCTGTCCCCCGTCCCCGCGCGGCTATCTAAAGCGAAACAGAAAAGGTTCTGCCTAGGCCCCGAATGTCACCGTTTACAGTAAAACTCTCCCTTAAATAAATACTGTGGTGGGTTCATGCCTGGGCCTTGCAAATGAGTGCAACTCGTTGGTGGAAAGGGCTTTGTGTAGCTGTGGTTGGAGTAAGAATTAGTGTCACAAATGCAGAGTTATTTACCGAACAGGGGTATAACGTCTGTCCCTGCCTGCATCTCAAAACTCTACGGTTTTATGAGACTTTCAAGAAACAGTAAATTTAAGAGCACAAATTCAAATTTCGTTTCGCAAGACACAAAATAGTCGCATAATTTTAGGGAAAGCAGGTGTTTATCTTCCTGAAATACACAATACAGTTGAATGCTGGTTCATATATTCTACCAATTTATTTAACCTGGGTTCCCCTTACTGAGAAAAAAAGACCATTTCCAAACCTATGCAAACCAATTTTTTTTAATGCATTATCTGCGAACAAGATTTGTTAAAGAGACACCAGACCCGAGCAACAATGTGTCTGCTGCCGAAGTTCTGCTGAGTGAGAATGACAGAAAGACAGCCCCTCGGCCTTTTAAACCCCTGTCCGCAGCCCAACTGACCCCCATATATCACATCATTTTGGACAGTAGACAGTGGCTATTATTCGGTGCATTTTACCTCGGTAGGGCTGTACAGTGTTTGAGAAGGGAACACAAAGCGCAGGCCTTCGCGGGTTTATGGGAGGTTGTGTGCTCAGTGCACAGCAAGAACGAATAAACAAGAACCGGTCCTAAAAGAGGGGAAGAAAGCAGGGCACAGCTGGGCCGGCGTCTCTAACTTGCTTGGATAATAAAGAAAACCGCTTTTGCTGAATGCTCACTGCCTTTCTGTGGGTGTTCACGTCACACTGAGGCCCATTGCTAGATACAGATATGTATATGCATGTTGATACATTAGGGGGGTGATGCGTGCTTTCCGAATTGGGTACACTTAATGCACATTATGTTTTCTTTTCTGTGAATAACAGCTCTCACCCTTGTTGTTGGTTATAAACACTGTGGTTCTGCTGTATATGGTTTATTCTGTTAAAGTTTAGGAATGAAAGTTTTTTTTATTCTCTCCCCCTCCGATGCACTGCGTACCTTTAACCTTGCTCAGTCCTTCAGAACATTTCACAGGAAAACGTGCTCTTCTAAGTTCTACTGTTGTACAGGAAATATATTGGAAAAACATGTCTGTGCCGTGAATCAAACACTAAAATGTGTGTGGCGCAGAAAATATATGTTACCAGTTCTGGAATTTGGAAAATTGTACTCTGGGTGTTAAGGTGAGACAGAGGAAGGAGGAAGGGGTCACACGGTACCGAACTTGAAAAGCAGATTATTGCAGTCAACTTGGACATTTATTTAAACAAAATCTGATGCAAAGAAATTGGCAACAAGGACATATGACAGTAAATCTATTCTAGATTACTTAATTGGTCACAGAGAGGCCAGTGTTGGAGCCCCGGGTGCATGTAAGCAAATGAGCTGTCAGCGCCTCCAGGGTGCCTCGGATGCGTCTTCACAAGTAATATTAACTACATTGGCTCTTGGAATTATACTCTGTGTGGCTTTGTGTCTGTGTGTGTGTGTGGCTCTGTGTGTGTGTGTGGCTCTGTGTGTGTGTGTGTGTGTGTGGCTCTGTGTGTGTGTTTCTGTGTGTGTGTGTGGCTCTGTGTGTGTGTGGCTCTGTGTGTGTGTGTGTGGCTCTCTGTGTGTGTGCAAACGCAATAGGTCTCGCATTTGCGAAAGATTAAGCAATTAGCATTGTAAATGACAATGCCATTTATTTATCTGTTTTCAAAACCAACACATAAATAAAAAGTTTGTCATTTACAATGCCAATAGCTCTAACGTTTGTAAAGGCGAGACTGTTGCATTGTAAATGCTTGTTATGACTACCCATGAGTTTCATGCTTTTCCACCCAAACTGTCCCTGCTAATTCTTCATACGCAGTTTCAATTATCTTGGGTAATTCGTATTCCTTTTGTGATGGACTGAACTCCCTTAGACGTTAGCGGATAGCCACTGATGCTGCCTCACCTTTAATATTTGCTAATATTATAACTGATACCTGGGTATAATTACCTAGTAATTTCATCCCTAAGTTCAAAGCAGGTTCTGCTCCACACTCATTTTATATTTGTCGTAATACATCTGGTATTACTGCTAATGACAGGATACCATGAGTTCTGGTGTACATGGCAGCAAAAACTGTACCCCTAAAGGTACAATCCTCAGCATTCTGTGTTTTTCATGTGTGCTAGTATTCGGAAATACTGCTTCTCGTTGTGTTATTTTCTGAGCTACCCAGAATGGCATTTGTTCACGTTTTGCAGGCTTTTTACCCATTACTGCGTGTAATGTTTGTGGTGCTATTTTAGTTGCTGTACCTTGAACTGGAGTTGTATTTGTTGTAACCTTTGGCGGGTGGACTGTAAGTGTCCTCTTGACAAACTGGGTCATGTTTCTGTACATTTTTATTAATTCTTTGTGAAGTATCAGTAAGTCTCCTCCTGGTATGTGTTTTGATGTCAGGGTGCGGTGTGTTGGCCGCTAATATTGGCCATGTAGCTTATCCTCTTCCGAGCTGACCAAGTCTTACTCTACTTCTTGTATGGGGTATGGTGCCTTTAAACCAGTATAAGTGTTCCTGGTACGTGAGCCGAACTTCAGTGTCCTCATATGGACAATATTCCATTGGTGGTTCATCTTCTGTGTAGAAGTTAAAATGTTTTTGTTCTTGAATTTGCTGCAGGGAATGTAACCCACGAATAAAATACCTCTGTTCTGTATGATTAGTGTGCCGCAATCACGAAAGCTACTACACCACCCCTAGATGTTAGAGCAAGCAGTTTCAAGGTGACTAAATTTCTAACATTTGCCGCAATATGTATTGCGTTTGCATCTTCCTTGTCTTCTTAGAGAAGCAGTGCTTGCTCTTGTGGGTCTATGTCCTGGTTAGACATTGTGTTTAGAACACGTAATAACTTTTCCAGGTAACCAAGATAAGGTGTTGTGCACAATTTTCAGGAATACTGTGTCCTTCAAGGTTGATTTACCAACAGCCAAAAAATAGGGTATTTTGTCTACTCAGCTGTGGTGGAGTTTTGCCCAACCACTCCAGATGTCTCTGGTGTTTTGTGAGTAGGGATTTCTGAGTATAGCATGACTGAACTACTCAGATTATACTGTTAAATAAGTACCCAACCAACGTTGGTGGCACCATGTCGTGTAGTTCCTATGATAATTATACAGGATTTGCGTTTTTAGACAACATACACTGTAGGATTGGTGCCAGACTGATTCTGAACACACCCACCGGGTATGTTGGCCTTTTGTACTAACTAGTTCTCGTAGTCACTAGAATCTCCTCTTACCAAGGAGAGAATAGTTCTTGGCAACCATCGAACATGACAACCCTGATCCCTCAGGACTGTGGAAACAATATGCTACATTTCGCTCAGTCTCTCGTGCTTACTTGGTCTGTCTCGGAGAGATACACAGAATAAACTGGCTGGGCGTTTTCAATATGTATTTATTGAACAGTTGTTATTCTGGTGTTCAATAGATGAGCTGCAGCAACCGTTAGACAGTATAAGATATAAATGATTAGCAGTACTATAAAGGTGAATGGATGGTATACCTCTACAATCTTTCAATAATCATGAATACATATGAATATATAAAACATATGATAAAAGATGTGTACTCCTACGATGCTTCCCTAACTAGATGTACCTAAATGTACCTAGCATGTGTACAGGTGCTAAGCCAAGAATCCCTCTAGGATTTAGTCAACCCCATTACCTGACGTGAGAGAATATGGTACCCCGTCCTTGTCTCGAGTTGGACCCCCCGCAAGGGATGTTAAACCACTGCGAGCTAGAGTGTCTGCATGCAGGAACCTCAGCATCTCTGGTCAGTGTGTCGGCCAGGAAGTCTCGGTCTCCTCTGCTCTATCTTAGCAAGATGTGATGTATATATACCGATAGGTCTCCCGATGGAGTCCTACCTCACTGTATTACTGTGTCAGCCTAAGGATGACGTTGGGCATGAACTTTATAAATAGATATAAAGCAGGCGATGGTTGGCCTGCTGTGCTTCCAAGAATCCTCATGCATAATGTATGAGATTTCGAACTAGGGAAAACCTGTGTTCTAAATGCAGTGTCGTATTTAGGTAAAAGGTCAGCCCCTGTAAACTGTGACAAGTGTAATGTAGGGAAAGAATATAAGTGAAGGGTAATGAAGTTACCAAGGCCTATATTATGGTACCTATATGGAATATAACAATGAAGTTCCATCTAGGATTTTTTCAGTAGTTTGTAGAGCTTCATATCTACTGCAGTACTCTTACAGTTTGTATACATATTGTCCGTAAGCTGCAAGCTTCCTTTGCTTGTGCGACTGCCTGATGCCCAAAGTTTGTTTTAAAAATGAAAAACTGCTTAACTCCCACAGATTAGTCTATCTTGTGTGTTTTTCCACCTGGGAAACTTTGGTATATTATTTAAAAATCTGGGTCCTGATCAAACAAATACGGAAACCTGCTCTAGGTTTTGGCCAACTATTTTAGGGATAAGTCCAAGAGCTCTCTTGGTCCCTGATAATATCACCTTTTCTTTTGGAAAGTAATGCAATTGCTTATAAACGTAATCAAAAGCTGTTGGAGTGTGATCTGGGTTTGAGCAGTAAGTATAACACCAGTACTGGAGTAAAGTGGCTCTGCCCATCCCGATACTTGTACAACATTGCAAGTCCAGCTAGACAGCCCACATGCATGGAGAAACCATCATATGATCCGTTCAGTACACATTTTTTGCTTCTTGTTCTAAATGTTGTTTAAGCTAAAATGCCAAATGTAAACCTCCCAGGGATCCTCGCAATGCTTTCTTATTCTCCTTGCCCTAATGATAGCTTGAAATATAGCCAATCAGCCATATTCATGCCTGTCGCCAAAATCATTGTTATGAAAAGATGTGTCTAAATCATTAGAGTCTCCAAGGACTACTATGTCATCTTGGGCCAGATGTAGCAAAATCAGAAATACCGACTCTTAATTACCGAATTTTACCGATTCGGTAATTAAGAGTAGGTATTTCTAATGTAGGTACCAATTCGGTAAATTTTACCGAATCGGTAAAAATCGGTATTTACCGATTCGGTAAACACCATATCGGTATTTGCTATTGAATCCTATGGGCCTTGAAGCCCATAGGATTCAATATCAAATACCGATTCGGTATTTAACGAATCGCTAAATACCGAATTTTGCAAGGGTGCAGGGGGTGTCACTTTGACACCCTCTGGCACCCCTGTTTTAGGCTTGTGTGCCATGTGGCACACATACATGCCCTAAGGGCATGTATGTGTGCCAAATGCACAGGTGTACATGCACAGATGTGCATGTACACCTGAATCGGTATTTTACCATGCAATTGTATTGCATGGTAAAATACCGATTTTCAAAGCCCTGTGTCAATGTTAAAATTGGCACCTACATACCAAACATGCATTTTCGGTAATTTTACCGACCGGTATATTTACCGATTCGGTAAAATATACAGATTCGATAATTTTACCGATTCTGTAATTTTACCGAATCGGTAAAATTACCGATTCGGCAAAATTACCGAAAATGCATGTTTTTTATCCCCCTACATCTCCATGGCCTTTTACCGGTCGGTAACGGCCGAAATCGGCCTTTACCGGACGGTAAAAGGCCAAAATCTGCCACCTACATCTGGCCCCTTGTGTCCAAGGCCTCATTGTGTTGCGTGCTTATCTAGGATCCTGATCGATACTGTGACCTTATGCCCCTATTCGGCTATAAATCCATTTATTCCCTACATTGGCATAACCGTTCAAGTGCGATATTCAGAAAGTCATCTCTGGCCTCACACGAACAGAGCCACATTCCAGAATAGTTTTCTCTGCCACTTCCTTTGCAACCAATTAGTGCAATGACATAGCAGAAGTCACTATCTGAGATTCCTAGATTAACACTCCGAGTTCTTCAACAAGATAAAAACTCAGCAAACCTGGAAATCCCCGCTTGCTGTGTTTTGATTAGTAATGGAACTCTAATGAGCAACTGATAGCTATCACTTCCTAGTGACATCTTTAATTGACGTCTTATGTCCAGCAAACTTACGTCAAATCAGGCACCTTTCAGGTATAAATATTACCAACGTTGCCTTAAGCAAACGCTGTCTCGTTGCTGTTGGTGAAGCAAGCCTGTTGCTAGCTGTCTGAAGCTAGCACCCTGTTGCTGCAGCCTGCTGCCCGTCGCCTGAAGCTGCTGATACCATTATCGCTGCTAAAGCGCGAACGATGGTGTGGTGAAACTAGGAGCTGAACAGCCGTCCCTCTGCCAAGAGCCCAGCAGATGCCAGCTGCCCGCGGACGCTGTCCCCCCTGCTTCTCCTCGACGCGCTGAAGAGAGACGCTGTCTTTCTCCTGCAGAGAAATCCAGCGTCAGCGTTTCTGGTCTACCCTTGCGGGTGACTGGGATACCGAGTTCCCCCTGAAGGAGATACCAGACCTCCATCATTCTATTCAGAGGTATGGTGTTGACTAAACCCTTAGTGAGAATTCTTGAAGCAAACCTTGGCAAAACCAACTTAAACTAAAGCTACTTACTTACTCCCCTCCCAAGTATTAGGCTTAGGTCAGGTACACTGGGGTAGGCGTAGTTAGAAGCACCAGTTGAGTATTTTAGCCTAATGTATATTTGAATGTATATATGTTTTACTACTTTTAAACCATTGTATGGCTAAGAAACCATATCAATGCTTTTACAGTATTATCTTGCAATACTTATCTTACTGTACGTACTTTTTATCATAACAAGTCTTGCAATTGTGGCAATACATTTCTCTTGTACGAGAAGAAAGACTGTTCAATAAATGTTAACCCTTTATTGACAAACGCCCGTCTCTCTATTCTCTACATATTGTGAAAGTAAACTGCACCAACCTGACTGAGTAAAATAACTGTCTATTGTTTCACACGACCCTAGAGATTGACTCTTGATCTGAGGAGCAAAGTTGTCATGTTGCACGGTTGTTGGAAAACTGAATCCCTTCTTGTCTGTGCCAGGGAAGCTGATCACTTCCTATTCAGTCAAGAAAGTTTCCAGTGACCTCTGAGCTAGTTGGTAACAAACCCAATTAAGTTTAGCATAGTCAGTAGAGGCCTGGAAGATCTGCACTTCTACGTCGATACTACTGTTTATGTTATTCCAATGCGCAGGGCCTAGTGGGAAACTAGGAACTACACTACATGGCGCCCAACGTTTGGTAAGGCCCATAAACTAACGCAAGACGTTAAAGTAACTCAGTCGTGCATTTTTCACACAGACCCCTTTCTCCCGTAAATACTCCAATAGACGTCTGGAGTGGGTGAAAGGTTAAAATCAGCCCGAACTCAGTAGGAAGAGATTCCTATGTAAAGCTCTGGTCTATTCAACGTTGAAGGATACAGTGTTCCAAAATATTGTGCACCTAATCTTTGTCTCCTTGGAGACCAACTCTGCAAACCTTGCATTTATACAATGCCAGGAGAAAACGGAACCACTGGGGGCGCAGTAGATGCGACTCAGCAGGGTCCCGAACACACAGACCCGGATGCAATTATCATCCCGGTCCACTTAAGAAAATCTACAACTTTAAAACTTATAGAAAACGGACTGACACCACAAGGTGGTACAGTAATTTTCGTGATAGAGGCACACGAATATCGGCAGACAGAGGTATTCTATTCATGGATAAACTTTCCAGCGGCAAACGCTACAACAAAAGAGTTTCACTATTACAAAATAGAGGAACCTCCGGAAGAGTACGCTCCTTTCGAGGAGACTGAAATCCCACTAAAATTCCAAGAGCACCTGCTCTGGTTTAATGGCGCCCTAAAACATAATGATCACATAACCAGGCTCGGTCCACTAGGTAGACCAGGAGCAACGTGGCCGGTTCTAGCCGGCTACACACCACATCCTGACATTGCAAAAATGTCTAGAGAAGAGCTGTTAGTACAGCTAAAAACATTAATTAAAATACATAGGCAATTAGTCCAATATGTAATGCGGACTGCAACAGTCCAACCAGCTGTTAATGTACCACAGCTGACCCCTCATCATGGGAACACTAATAAAATTACACCACAGAACATACAGTCATGTCTTGGTAAAACACCCGTAAAACGGGAACAAATTCCTTTCTGGTTAGCACAGAAAATCACTCAAATAGAGGCAGTATTTCCTGATACTACCCCTATAGAGAAACACAGAATCTTGACCATCTGCCTTCCTATGGGAATCGCACCACACGTGGAGGACTGCAACACTTGGGGTACAGTCTTTGCTTCCATTTACACAAAAACACACGATGTTCCGTCTATGGCGGTAATACCAGAAGTGCTAAAACAGATTCAAAATGAATACGGTCCAGAGCCCGCTTTAACTCTTGGTATGAAATTACTGAAAGACTTCAAGCAGGTCTCGGCTATATTATTAGCCAACATAAAGGGAGAAGCAGCATCTGTGGCGATTCGCCAGAAGTTGAAGGAAACAGATATAAAAGATCAGCCAATTGAGCTTGCCAAAATCATAGAAAAATGCTATGAAGAATTAGGTAGAGACAGCTTGGGTGGAAAACCAGTAAAGCCCCAACTGCTCGAAAATCCTGAAAAATTATTTATTAAAAATAATTTAAATACTCCTAAAAAGAGCTGGGATGGAAATAAACAATCCACTCCCAAGGAAAAAGTTTTCCAGTCCAGAGGAAGGTCTCCTCGACGGAGGGAAAGAACTCCGACTCGAGAACACCAGTCTCCCCAGAGGGAGCCCTCTGAGAAAAGATATAACCTTAGAAATAGGGATAATCTGAAAAAACCTGATAGATATCAAAGTATTGATACACGTCCCTCTCGATCTTTTTCGCAGAAATCGGAAAGAAGAGGACAGTCAGACCCAGGAGAGCACACCAAGTCCAAAGACAAGGAACCTGCTCAGAGTAAAAAATCTCAATTTCCAAAAAAGAAGGTAGCCAGTATTAGAGTAATCAACCATGCCGAGAATACTGAGGACACAGTTGAAAAACGGGGAGTGGGCATTGACAATGTTGGACAGTGCAGCAGAAATCAGTATAGCGCGCAAGATCTTGATGAGTCATCTGGAGACAGTGGACACGAATGAATACATTCAGGTTGAAACTGCCGACACCAGACTTAGCGAGCCCCATAAAATATACGAAATAACATTGCGTATAGAGGGTGATAAGACTAGGAAAATAAGAGGTCTATTTTGGGATAAGCTCTCAAAAGGCTTTGATATTCTGTTTGTCAGGGAGTGCCCTCGTGGCGAAGAAGTGATTATGCCAGCCTTCTCGAATCACATTCCGATTCACAAAAAATATACATATGCAAGGAAATGGGCAGTAGCCCAGGCACCGGCATTATATAAAAATCATGTAGGATGGGATGAGGACTCTCCTCCTCACAAAATCCAACTAAAAAGTGAACCAGCTGCCCAACGACAGTATCCCATTAAGCAAGAAGCTAAAAAACAGGTCAGGGAGATCTTAGATCAATTTGAATACCAGGGGGTGATTGAAACATGCACCTCTCAAATGAACATTTGTTTGTTTCCTGTCTCCAAGCCAGACAATTCATATCGTCTAGTTTTGGACTACAGACATCTTAATGCATGTTGTAAAACATTTGCAGTACAAAACTCGCATAGTGCAGCCCTAATGAATAACATAGTTAGGAAAAAATATAAAACGACATTAGACATATCTAATGGTTTCTTTTGTCAAAACATTGCTCCAGAAAGCAGATATTTGACCGCTTTCTCAGCATTTGGGTCGCAGAAAAAATTCTGTCGACTCCCACAGGGGTTCAAGAACAGCCCAGGACTATTCTCAGCTAGGGTAACAGAGTTACTACAAATATATGATGATGAGGCATTATCTTACGTAGATGATATCTATCTCACAGACGACAACTTGGATACTCACTTGAAAAGAGTGAACACCATTATACTTGGGTTCGCAGCAGAGGGTTACAAATTCAACTTTAAAAAGTCCCGAATTGCCCATCTGACAGTACTATTTGTAGGGTACGAATTATCAAGTGAAGGGAAAAGCCTAGCGGACAACTTCTTAGAGAAGTGCGCTGTACTCCAAGCTCCAAAAACGCTGAAGAATTTACAATCCACTCTAGGTTTTCTGAATTTCGGAAGAACTTACATTCTAAATTACGCAGAGAGGGTTAAACCTCTCTACGAACTAATTAAACCTGATTTTTAAACAAATCAATTGGACTCAAAAACATACAGAAATTTTGAGATCACTGCAAACAGACATGTTAGCAAAAACAAAATTAGATACACGTGACAATACACGCGGTCTTGTAATCCGAGTCATCCCAGGAAGATGCGGATTCACGTACCTAACCTCTAATGAGGGAGAAAAGGTACCAATTTCAATTAAATCTCACTTGTACACACAAGCAGAAGAAACATTCAGTCTCACAGAAAGAACTGTGAAAGCAGTGCAAATTGCATTAGCAAATGAACGAGAACTAGCACATGGTAAAAGGATTAATATCCTCACAGCGGAACCCGCCTTCGAGGCGCTATTCAGCCCAGTAAACTTGCTTACAGTGTCACTGGATCCGAAATGGATACAGTGTGTAGATTCTCTAGGAGCGGAAGATGTGAAATACTATTTCGCCCCGCAATTCAAAGAACTGAATAATTTGAGCATGAAGAAGAATATCCTCTGCCAATCGAACTTCTGCCTCTCCCACAATACGCCTGTATGATCTATACAGATAGATTTGTACAGCATTTCAACGTAGAGAGCAAATCCTACGATGCAGCCTGTGCGATTATTAAAGGTTGTTGGCTGTGCGGTAAATTCAGACCGAAAGTAACAAAAACTGAATCTGTAAGAAACTGTTCGGTTCAGAGAACTGAAATCAGATGTTTAAAGATGGCGCTCGAAAATGCAGAACGTGAATTCCCGACACTTATCGTGTGCGATTCTCATTTTTGCGTCAACTCTTACAACAATAAATTGCAGAGGTGGATTGAAAACGATTACAAAGATGACACAGGTGCCACAATAAAGCATAAATTGCTCTGGAAACAAGTAGCTCTTTTACACAAAGAACTACAAAAGACTCACGTGATACACGCACAGAGTCTTCAACGTGATGGCGTTCACGTTGCAGGGAATTCATTGGCTAATACAGCCACAGCGGAAGCGACTAACCCGGCTTCCGTAGCCACAAAAAAGCGTACAGAAAAATACATAGACGGGGAAACCATGCTGGTAGTAAAAACGAATGTAAAAGGCGACTATGCAGCACTACCCGTAAACTATCCACTCAATTATGCATACGTAATCGATGCAAACTCCGTTCCTTTTGCTCGAATCCCTGGAGTGGGGGATAGGGTAATTCCAAACAGGGACCGGAGGGGCTTCCTCTTACTGGAAGCACACATGGGGTTGGGTCTGAGACATCAAACAATTAAGGATTCTCTGAAAGAATTATAATCAGAGTACTAGTGGCCAGGAATGAGCATAGATATTCAATGTTTTGCTCAAAATTGTGAAGACTGCAACAGAGATCGCAGTAATGAACAGGCCAGTGTAGTTTCAAGTACCCTGATAGACAGCATAAGGCGGTCTATCTGCGCAATCAAAGAGGGGAAGCGCGTCCCATTGTACACAGTTAAGGCTAAACACACTTAAATAATGTAGCCTCCAGCGCTCGGCTGATGCTAGAACTGTTATAAGAAAGATCTGCGAGTCTATATCGGCACATACGCAATTACCACGTTCCATTCTGACCAGGGTCCTGCTTTCAGCTCTCGAGCTTATAGGGAGGCCCTGGCCAGCATGGGAATTGGGTTGCGGTATTCTTGTCCGTCGCACCCCGAAGGGAATAGTGTGGTTGAAAGAAAAAACCGGGACATAAAGCGATCTATAACAGCGAAGGTATTAGGTTCAGGCTCTAGGTGGGTCAAACATCTAATAAGTGTCCAGACCAGTCTTAATAACTTGCCAAGAAATTCTCTAAAAGGTTTCAGCCCATAAGAACTATTGTTCGGAATTATAATGAACATTCAGGACCTCGATAGTCAGATGTCAGTGGTACAAGAAAAAACAACAGACTTTGACATCAAAGATCGTTTGGCTGTTTTACAGGAACTGAATGAAACAAGAAAATCCTTAAGCATCATAAAGTTAAAGCAACAGCCAACTACCACTGACGAGGTACCACAAGCAACAGCCCCAGCAAGGCCTGTCTGGATTCCAAAGATTGGGGATCTAGTCAGAGAAAAGATCGCGGTGAAGAAGGAATTTGGGCCTTCTTACAGAAAAGCAGTACCTGTCTTGGCAGTCACCGGAACAAGATCAGTTGTACTACCGCCCCTTGCTGGTAAAAAGGAGAACAGAGTCGTGTCTATCGACCTGGTAAAACCACAAGCATGTGGCCTATAATCAACAGTAGGCCCAGTGGACTCCCAAGAAACAACAGAATACCCAAACTTGCAACAATCCAAGAGGTTCAAACTGAAAGACTAATCACATTCGATCAGCCTGCAGTGCACAGAGAAGGACTATGCAATAATGCCATGGAACTCGTGCCTCTTGAGACACAGATTGAAACAGTTCGTCAAGAAACACCAGTCTACAATAATGTGGCATCAGAAAATGCTACCGAAAGACTGATTGAAAGAACAATCCCAACAATTGACAGAACTGCCTCTGGTTATTTCATCAACTTCGACGACTTCTCTGAAGATCAAAACGACCCCGAAGTGATGCCAGAAACAAAAAAGACTTTTAAAGAAAAAGCAACAGAACTCTTTAATCAACTGAAGAAAATCTACATTGTTTCCCCTTGGTTAGAGTTCTGGTTCGGTCTAGGTGTATTTTTCCTCCTGCTTTGGCTCATCATGGTACTTTGTTTGGGAAAATTCATTGAGGGAAAATATAGTACAATGGACACAGCAAGTCAGAACATCAACCTAGTCCTCAAACCACACAGATCATCCCACGTGAAGAAAAGAGAACTGTCAACAGTAAATGTCACTGCAATTCCAATACCTGGTGGGGTAGTATGGGAGAAAACTGACTATGAGATCTATGGTCCGGTCGAAATCCTGAAGTATCCTCATCAACTGAAGGTTTCCTTAAGTGACTTTGTAAAACCTAGTACATTCTCTGATGATTGGGACTTTAACAGTATTAATGACATGATGTCTGATTTAGTAATGTCAGCTAGATTCACAGATCATGATTATTTACAAGGTTCATCTAGTTATGAGCAATTATTCTGCTACACACATTATGGTGATCATTACTTGCATAAATCTGCACAGCCTAGAAATGTTTTTATGTATAATCAATGGGAACATTGTGCTACACCACCTAAAAGCAGTTCTAAAGTATTTTTTGAGAAATTCAAGTACTTCTCAGGGTTTAACACCAGTGATGCAGAAACGTTTTATTACAAACTGTTAGATAAAACAGGAATGAAAACAATGCTGACAAATTCTAAATTGATATATTCAGAAGCATTTTATGAAAACATTTTGACATTTGGTTTTGATTATTGGAAAAATAACATTGAAACAAAAACAATTTGGGGTACAAAAGATTGGCAGGTACAAGGCCTTGAAGCACTATTCAGAACCTGCATGATACCAGAACAAATGATGTTTTTAAATGACACAATACACCAAACATCTTGTCTTGGCCTAGCTAAGATCAAAGACCTTAACAAACCGTCTATACCAAAGCCAATACCTGAAAATACAACTACAGATATTGAGTTAGACGTTTCACAAATTTTACATGTTAACAGAACACATCCTGATTGGAAAAAGTGGTTAATCTGGCCTACTGACACAAACAGCTGTCAAGATAGATTCCTGAATAAAACACAGGGGTTAAAAATGACCAGACAAGACCCGAGATACTCCCAGAGACAACATCCAGGGATAGTAACAACATACAGTGTAGGGAAACTCTGCCTTGAATGGCTAAGATCATCCACACTGGCTGAAATTAAGCAACACTTGTCTTTACTAAAAGATGGTGCTGATTTGCGCGATTTCATTCTTGGACCACGCAAACAGCGTCAAAAGCGTTTCATAGCGACCAGTATCTATGCTGCTTACAACGAGGCTTGGAAAGTCAAACAAATTGAAACAGCTGAAAAAATACGAGAAATTGATCGTATTAATTTGGAAAAATCACTTTCTGTAGTGGACAATGGGTTAATGACTCTGTCCTCCAGAATATAATCGTTGGACAATATTGTATCTTCTGCCTTTGACATAATAGACAGAGACTTGCTAATGTTACAACATGGCCAATCTCAATTAGGTTCTATTGTACAATTGGGCAGGACGTTGCAAAATCTTCGTTCAGGCTATGTGCCTTGGCGTTTAATCAACACACCGTCATTATTCTCCATGTTTAACCTTACTGATAAACAAATCAGTTTGGCACAGAAAGGAGCAGACTATACAATCCTGAGCATCGAAAAACTTGAGAGATTACCATTGACAATGTCAGAAAGTCCTGTCATTGAATGGATAATACACAGAATTATCACTATTCCGATAACAACTTTCCGATTTAAAAAGTGCCTTGAATACATACCTACTGGCCAGTATGAACGATTGGGTAAAGGATATGTAAAATCTGAATGGAAATGACCATACACACATTCATGCTATAGTGACAGCGACAAACATTTATTTCTTAGTGGTGAAAATTGTAAACATTCACTAAGCGGTATACTTTTGTGCCAGGGTATTAATTTACATGGAGCTTGTGATGGAAATTCTAACAACCTTTCATGCCACCAGCTTGTCACACCTGCAACTCAGATAGAGCCCTTCTTTATGCAACTTGCAAACGGGAGTTACATTCTTAGAACGGATCACAGATGTTGTGGCCTTGTGCCAGGGAAAAGTTATCTAGTAAGAGTAACATCCATGGTCAAATGCTGTATGCAGGCATTGTTCCCGAGTGGGCCTGCAGACACAGTGACTCCCATCTGGCCTCGTCTGAATCTCTATTCTATACGAATTGATACTTTAAGCAAAATGAAGTCTGTGCTTTTACAGACAACAGTGCCCATAACGTCATCAAAAGAGACGTATGATCTTCTAGTTGCAAGGACAGCTACTGAAGTTCATGAACTTTTATCAACAAATTGCCCCGTGCATTTCGTAGAAATGCTTAGCCAACTCCTTAACATGTCTAGTGCCACAGGCATCCCAGGCATATTTAAGACGATTTTTACGGGACTGCTAACACCTTTTCAAGCAATTTTGGGAATCGTTCCTAATTTTGTACACTCTGTTTTTGGCGGCATACCCTTATTTTTGGGACTTGTAGCAGGGATTTTATTTTTGACCGTCCTGCTTCGTTATGGCAAGCCAAAGCTCAGACATAGCTCCCATGGGATTGGAAGAGACAATCCTAGCAATGCGCTACCGGGACAGGATAACTAACGTCCTTGGATTGGCCAGGCTGAGAGATCTAAACATGACCTGGTTCCTTTCATTCAGACCTATATGGCAGAACTGTATCTTACCGGTACTACGATGTATGCTATGCGGAGATGAATGCGTGTTGGACATCTGTCTTTCACTTCCATCAGCAGCACCAATGGACGTCGATACTTTGCTCAGTCCGATAACGGCTCACGCATTGTGTTGTCCCCAGCAGCTACCAATCCTGATGACGGCATTCGTTGAGACTCCTGTGCTACGACTAGGTGGTAACAGTGGAGCGAGTGACAAAAGCAACATCACCCAGGTACGACCTTCTTTGAGCATTGCTGATCCCGACTATGATGACAGCAATCATTCTCACACCTGCCAAGTTACAGCACTATCCAATTTGGTTGAACTGTCACCTGATTTTGTAGACCAATTCTTTGAGAGCCTGTCTGATATGATGTTCTCACCCGAACAGAAATAATAACTTTGGAGAAGCTTTCCGACACACAGCGTTCCCATGAACTCCGAATTCGGCCTTCAGTTTTGAACAACAAAAACTGCTAAAAGCGTTGAAACTCTATTCCCCCGTTCAAGCATTAATTCTTTTGAATTGGACATTTTTTAATATTGACCTTTTTTTTTGGCACGAACAATTCTTTGCTTAACGTAAGAACTATTCTTAGAGAACAGAAGCTTCAAACTTCTATTTCTAAACACATCTAGAGACATAACAACCTTACACCAGCCTCTAGCACATTTATTGCAATGCATTTATATGTGATGATTTATCTCGCCCTTCTTCTGTTTCAGAGATATTTCATGTGTAATTCTTTTTGCATAATCGTTCATTGATTTCATATGCAATAATTTTTGAATGATTTCTATGCTTCAACAACGTACAGTACCTATAATTTTCACGTATTACAATATACGCCTATTTCAAATGCATTTATGTATTTTGGGGTGGGCAATGTTACACATGCATCTTATTGCTCTAGTTTAGTAATTTGATGGACATGAACCCGTGGAGTGGGTGTTGCGTGCTTATCTAGGATCCTGATCGATACTGTGACCTTATGCCCCTATTCGGCTATAAATCCATGTATTCCCTATATTGGCATAACCGTTCAAGTGCGATATTCAGAAAGTCATCTCTGGCCTCACACGAACAGAGCCACATTCCAGAATAGTTTTCTCTGCCACTTCCTCTGCAACCAATTAGTGCAATGACAGAGCAGAAGTCACTATCTGAGATTCCTAGATTAACACTCCGAGTTCTTCAACAAGATAAAAACTCAGCAAACCTGGAAATCCCCGCTTGCTGTGTTTTGATTAGTAATGGAACTCTAATGAGCAACGGATAGCTATCACTTCCTAGTGACATCTTTAATTGACATCTTATGTCCAGCAAACTTATGTCAAACCAGGCACCTTTCAGGTATAAATATTACCAACGTTGCCTTAAGCAAACGCTGTCTCGTTGCTGTTGGTGAAGCAAGCCTGTTGCTAGCTGTCTGGAGCTAGCACCCTGTTGCTGCAGCCTGCTGCCCGTCGCCTGAAGCTGCTGATACCATTATCGCTGCTAAAGCGCGAACGATGGTGTGGTGAAACTAGGAGCTGAACAGCCGTCCCTCTGCGAAGAGCCCAGCAGATGCCAGCTGCCCGCGGACGCTGTCCCCCTCCTTCTCCTCGACGCGCTGAAGAGAGACGCTGTCTTTCTCCTGCAGAGAAATCCAGCGTCAGCGTTTCTGGTCTACCCTTGCGGGTGACTGGGATACCGAGTTCCCCCTGAAGGAGATACCAGACCTCCATCATTCTATTCAGAGGTATGGTGTTGACTAAACCCTTAGTGAGAATTCTTGAAGCAAACCTTGGCAAAACCAACTTAAACTAAAGCTACTTACTTACTCCCCTCCTAAGTATTAGGCTTAGGTCAGGTACACTGGGGTAGGCGTAGTTAGAAGCACCAGTTGAGTATTTTAGCCTAATGTATATATGAATGTATATATGTTTTACTACTTTTAAACCATTGTATGGCTAAGAAACCATATCAATGCTTTTACAGTATTATCTTGCAATACTTATCTTACTGTACGTACTTTTTATCATAACAAGTCTTGCAATTGTGGCAATACATTTCTCTTGTACGAGAAGAAAGACTGTTCAATAAATGTTAACCCTTTATTGACAAACGCCCGTCTCTCTATTCTCTACATATTGTGAAAGTAAACTGCACCAACCTGACTGAGTAAAATAACTGTCTATTGTTTCACACAACCCTAGAGATTGACTCTTGATCTGAGGAGCAAAGTTGTCATGTTGCACGGTTGTTGGAAAACTGAATCCCTTCTTGTCTGTGCCAGGGAAGCTGATCACTTCCTATTCAGTCAAGAAAGTTTCCAGTGACCTCTGAGCTAGTTGGTAACAAACCCAATTAAGTTTAGCATAGTCAGTAGAGGCCTGGAAGATCCGCACTTCTACGTTGATACTACTGTTTATGTTATTCCAATGCGCAGGGCCTAGTGGGAAACTAGGAACTACACTACATTGAGAACTAAGAAGTGAGGAAACCCAAAAACGTTGAATCTTCTCTGTTCTCAGTTGTGCATCCAATACAATAATGTGGAGGTATAAAACAAATATCCAATTTTCCGTTGAAGTTACAGCCAGCCAGTAAACCTATTTATAAACTTGACCATATAATTAGGTCCCTTGAGTGTCCATCTCTAAGGTAAGGTTAACAGGGGTAAAATCAGTAATATACCACTCTTGTGCCTTGAAGACAACATATTTCATAGGAACATAGAAAGACAACTAAATCGTCCCACCATGTGATTTATTCATTCCTGGAACATTCCAGGTTAAATTACTGAGATGAGAAAAATGTGTTAATTCCATAACGGGGAATACTTGAGTCGGCCGAAGTGGCTGATATTGGGGTTGTATTTAATTGACAACTGATTCCTTCCTAGCATTGTCACACAATGAAGGGAATTGTTAAAGGAGAGATTACCTGCGTGTCAGTGGCTGCGGTGTGGCATTGGAAGGTGTCGGAAAGAATAGATGTGTACATAAATATTAGCTCCGTTTGGGGGAATTGATCTGTGTTGATTTGCTACAAACCATTCTACACTATGCCGATTTTAAAGTAATCTGAGTACTTATTTGTAAGGTTCTCACCAAGCATTCTATATCTTTTATATCGCTAGTAATAGTAGAAAGAAATACAATCCTCAGAATGACTAATCTAGTAGAGCACTTTATTGTGTGATTCTTTGGCTTAAAAGGATTATTGCTCAAATCCGGCATCCCCTTAAAATAGTACCTTAGAGGTATGGGAGGAGTTTTCCTGCCATCTTTTTTGGTTGCTCATTGCCAGTTTTATTTTTTGAGTTGATAGTACTTTTGTTTCTTCATCAAATAGGTCTAAGGCCTCCCATACTTGATTTAAAACAGCAACTTCAACATAAAGTGGTACAACCCATGAGTGATGATGCAGAGTCACCACATATCAGTTATGGTGTTCAAGTACAAAAGATGCATGATCGGGTCAGGTGTGATTTAAATCTGCTCCCCAGCCTTCATCGGAGACTCAGAATTAGTACCTACATAAGAATTACATTGTATGTGTGTGACAGTGCTGCTTCTTTAACGGGATGGATGAGTTGAGCAAACGCATTATGATAGGTGGAAGCATAGATTGAAGCATGGATGAAGCAATGTTGTGGAAGATGCAATGCCACTAACAAGGTGGTTAGCTCTTTTGGGTGTTCCTTGTGAATGAACATAAATGTGCTGGAGCGGAGATTTCGTTTCAATTTTACCATTTTACGATTATCATTATCATTATTATTATTATTTTACCATTATTGGTTTATCATTATCTGTGCTGATGCCCACTTTCTGGGAAGCTTCAAATGGAGCATTGCTGTTGTTTTAGAGATCAGGAGCTGCGCATCACATTAAATATTTTAACCCAATATGTAAACGTGCTTGAAGATGTTATGCTGCACTATTTTGTTTAGTTTAAAATGTAATACATAAATTAAAAATATATATTTATTGCAATCACTAATCTGGTTTCAGTCAAAAATGAGTCTGTTATGAGGTAAAGGGTATTATTAATCAAATCTTTTAGTAGCTCATCTTTATTGGGATATTACAAGTTACATTCATATTAATCTTAATCATCAATATATGACAGACATATAAAGGCAAAATTGGTTTATCAAATGTTAATAAATGCATTAAAGTGCGTTCCATAAAGGAAATAATCCCTTTTCTAGAAATAGGGAGGGAAATAGTGTCAGCCGGAACCCATAAAGAAATCTAGTTGAGAGTGTGATATAAAGGTATAAAACTTTTAACATCAAAATCAGCTATATAAAATAAATCAATAAAGCAGTACTTCCCATAAAGAGACGTTCAAGAAACTCAGTAGAGTCTCCTGCACAGTAGCAGTAACCCACTCTAAGACCACTCACTAATATAGACAACACATTTTGTGAATGTAACAGCTTCAGTCTGCCTCCTCCTTCAGCCAGCCAATTATCTTTCAATGCTCTCCTGGGCACAGGATCCATTCTTACCATAGTCGACAGAGAGCAATGTTAAATTTGCAACTACTTTGTATAATGTCTAAGTTCAAATTGGTTATTCACCCATTCAGATTCACTTTCTCACATTTTCCTACACTTCTAACCTTCTAATATATCAAGTTTCTCACAATGGTATATGTAGAAG
The DNA here is from genome assembly GCF_964263255.1 of Lissotriton vulgaris. Lineage (NCBI taxonomy): Eukaryota > Metazoa > Chordata > Amphibia > Caudata > Salamandridae > Lissotriton > Lissotriton vulgaris. The sequence continues at coordinate 521,489,329 of NC_141693.1, read as the reverse complement.
TTAAAACATCACAATAAAGAAAAGAAAAACATTTAGCACAGGCCATTCATTTTCTTTAAGAAATGCTACATCTTCATACATGAATTCTTCACTACCCCCATTAAAGACTAATCTCTAATCATTTGCTAACAGTGATCCTTGTAGAAGTAGAAATATTCTATGAAAATATCTGAAAATATTATGCAACTGTTATTTGTTATGAGAAACATGTTCATGGAAATGTTCAGAATTATACATTTTAGGCATGGTCCAGGTATTAGTCAAATCAGATTGTCAAACAATGTTACTTTAGCCATTTGAGGCCTAGTACGAGTAAATATAATGGCTTGTTACAAATTATAAAAATTTTAACTGCATTCTTTTTCATTAAGGTCACACACTAATTCTGCACATTATTATAAACTGTGTACAGTTTCGATATTATTTGAAAAATGCTATCCCAGCAGTGTCCTCAGATGTTTTGCCTGTCTGTCAGGCATGTTGGCTCAAGGAGAGCTTTAAGCTCAAGCAGGTACTCACTCTTACAAACATCCCACTAGCATCCCAAGCACAAGCTACAGAATAAAGGGCCTGTGAATCCAACACGCAGTAAGATTGCAGTTGGGGAATAGACGTGAGTATTCGCGCTTTGACACAGTACATATATGTTGGCATTACTTCCTGTAACAGAGACCTGCCTTCAGGGTCAGAGGTGGAATAGCAACACTAGACCAAGGCAGGCTCCTCTTTGGTGCCTGACAACTGTGTTTCGACCTGGGCTTTCTTGCTAGTTTTCTCGAGCTCCTCGTATTAGTGACCCATTGTGGATAGGATGGTAGGACTTTGCCCGTGTAGTGTTTGTTATTTCTACTGCTTGAGAAGCTCTGGAGTCTTTCCTGTTTGTCTGCAAATCTTCCTGGTATTCTTCCATGATTATCAGAGCAACACCGGAGAGAGGCTTGGTAAATTACAGACACAAAGTGTAACAATTCAGCTGTCATATTATTTAAACTCTGCTCCCATGTTGGTCTAGAGGTAGTTGTGCTCTCACAAGTAAATACTTACGTTCTCGGCTCACCCATCCTGAACACCCAAGTACTGTACACCAAGCCTTGGACAGAAGACTGTACTGAGCATGCAGTGTGTTTTTCTCTCCTCTAGTCCTGATTTTCCCTTACCTGTAGCAGTGATCATCCTTACATTGGCATCATCTATTATTTATTTTATTTGAAAGTTTTGTATAGCGCTAGCGAGACTCGGAGGTATCAGAGTGCTTTACATGAGGACGAGCATTGTTTCAGAGCATAGTTACAAGAATCTAGTTACAAGTTATAAAGTTTCAGAGCATAGTTACAAATAACTGGAGCGTAGTAACATGCGTTAAAAACATATACGTAAGGGAAAAAGCAGGCAAGGGGAGAGATTCAGGGGAGAGGGGATAGTAGCAGAGGAGGTAGACAAAGAATGAATGAGAGGAATAGGTGGGGGAGGGTGAAAGAAATACAGCCGGGAGACGAGGAAAAACAGTGTCCAACATCCAGTGTGCTGTGATCCACGTGGAAATGGTGTCATTCCCACACCTCAGCAGTGTGTGGCTCCCTTTACACTGTGGACTCTCTCAGAAGGGTCTCTGAGTCTATGAGACTCCAGTGCATACATACTGGATCCCTCCCCAACAAGGGGAGAGGGAGTGCTTTGGAAAGGGGCACCATTCCCACACCTCCACTGTGTGTGGCTCTCTTCACGCTGTGGACTCTCTCAGAGGGGTCTCTGAGACTCCAGGGTATAAATGCTGGATCCCTCCCCGACAAGGGGGGAAGGAGTGCTTTGGTAAAGAGCACATGGTTACAATAGTTAGAGTAGCAAAAGTCCAATACAGACGAAACAAGTCCCCAGGAGAGCAAAGAGGGAGGGGGGGTGAGAAGGGGGGGAGAAGGGAGGGCACAGATTTATATCAAAATCCACACAAGCCAGAAACCTGAGAGTGTGCCAGGCCCACCTTGAATTGGCTACAAACCATGGCATAAGCTGCATCTAAGATATAGAGTGAAGAGGATGCAACTTGCCATGAACTGGCTTTTTTGTTAGATAATATAAACCTCTGATACTGTTGATGGCTTCGCAACCAAGTTCATCGACACAGTGGCTTAGCGTGGGGGGTGCCACAGGGGCAGTTGCCTAGGGCGCAAAATTCTTAGGGGCTTTTTTAGGGGCGCATGTTTTGGGATATTCAATTAATGTTGAACAAGAGTTCTTGGCTGGATTATCAAGATACCTTCATTCAAAAGTTTCTGTCTTTATTTTAAAACGGCAGGTTCTACCGGTTGTTCGTTCTGGATTTTTTTATAAGCTAAATGTTATTGTTTTGTAAAAACAAAACATGAAACATAAAAAGGTGCAGTCCCAATTAATAAGTTCATCTGATAAATCACTAGGATCATCATCAAAGCAAGCCATTTGTCCATTAACCCGTAGTATTTCGCCCATTCATTGCAGTATTTGTGTGGGCATCCTCAAGTCTTTTAAACTGACTCTAATCTTTAATAAGGAAATTTCTAATACTTGGCAATGCCTTTCATGGTGCTCTAAGTCACCATTCCCGCAAGATGACGGTCTCCGTTGCAGCCACTCAAGTCTTTTATTTTCCCAATATAGTGACTCCGGGAGAGGGGTCAACAGCCCTTCCTATAACTATGGAAACAGTGGTAAGCAACCAATATTGTTCTGTGACATGGCATTTTTCAAATCACATGGAAGAAAATCACTGCATATGGCATTGATTTAAAAGCCCAAAAAGAAGGACTTCTTGGAACCCTACATAGTTATCTTAGAGTAAAATAGGTCTTTCATCAGTCGCGGCTCCTCCGCTAAGGCGGAGGAGCGTTGCCCCACTGTGCAAAAATCAAAAATAAAATGACAATACGTATCGTTATTGTCAATTTATTTTTCCTATTGAGTCAGTGGCCTGTGTGCAGTGTTGGACAGGGCAAGCCTGGGCAACGCAGGGGGAGGAGTGGTTTGCACTCTCAAAGTGCGCATAAATCTATTGGCCGGCCCTCTTGGGCCGACCAAATAGTTTATGCGCACTTTGTATGTTCCAACCAGACTGCATTACACAGCCTGGACAGGAAACTGCACAGGCTCCCTGGACTCTGAGCGCCGATCTACGGCGCTCAGACCAATCACAACGCTGGCTCAGGGGAGCCTGTGTGCCGGGTGCTTTCTGCTCCTGGACGGACTGCAGAGGAAGAAGGAAGAGGACGCAGGGGGGCGGCAGCCGGGCTGCTGTTAAAAGGTATGTTTTTTTAATTAATTGAGGATGACCACTATTGTTGCTCGATCTAGTTTGGGTAGGAACTTTCAGGTGTCAGCAACCTCCTGATACTGATGCCATTGGTGGGGAGAGAGGAACGATTTACATTTTCTGTAATATTCGAGTGGGAAGTTATATGATCCAGGTGGTTTGCCTGGCTGCATGTAGCTAATGGATTCTTCAATCTCTGTCCGATGAGGACAAAGTTACTGGTGGAAAGCCTCAACGAGTGGAGCTGATCTCTCCCTTTCAGATAGCTTATGTCATGCATAGAGCATTTGGCATTAAGAGGCAAAGAAAGGGACAATCTCCGCAACCATGTCTAAATTTCTCCATCTGAGTCACCCTGAAGAAGACAATATCTTTGGTTGCCAACCAGGTGAGACATTTCCCAGATTTGACCCCAATTTCATAGACCCATCTGTCCAAGGCCCTCCACTGTTGTTTGGCTTCATTCAAGTAGTATTGCTGCTGAATCTCATCATCACAGTTAGTGAGCTTGTTGCACTCTAATCTAAGAACAGTAGCTTCTAGGTTGTAAACAATTAGATTTTTTCCTGCTCCTTCTCTTTTAAATACACTTTAGCCCTGCCATGCAGCGTGGCTTTCCTGATGCCCATTGGGTCTCGAGGGATTCCACTGAGCCCTCATTAATTTCAAAATTAGTCTTCAACTCCTGGGTTAGAAATTGTGAGTACTGTGTATCAGTCAGATATCATCCATTTAGCCACCACATTGGATGCTTTTCCATGTTAGAGGCTCAAGTTTTTAAGAGTATTGGCGAATGATTGGGTACTTTCCAGGGAGGGACGTTTGTAGTTGGCATGCACATCACATCTGTTGCAGGCTAAAAGAGGTAATCAATTCTAGACATAGTTCTCAATAAAGCACAATGGTCCAGCACTCTCCACAAAGAACAATAGTAAACGAATGAAGTTTAGAATCCGTTCAGTAGGGCTTCAAGAGTTCTTTATTCTTATTCTTCATACAAAACGTAGCCAATGCGTTTCGTCCAAGAGGACTTCTTCAGGGCAACAAGTGGTGATTCTGACTATGATGGTTATTCCTTCAATCTCCACTCTCGATAATAAAATGTTCATTGGGGGCAGCACCTTTGAGTTTCCATTTAATCTCTCTCCTATGTTGATTAGTCAGTTTATGGGCGATGATTTTTCAATTCCTGAGATATATTATCCAATCTTCCAGTTTGTACACGGGGATAGCCACCTCACTATATTTTAATGATTCTCCTCCATATATTTGCAAAGAAAATAGTTTTCCGATTGGATATGTATTTCACGTCCAGTCTCTGTGGCGTTTAGAATCCCCTGCAATTAAGCGCCGTCACCTCGCACCGCGTAGCCGTCTTCAAAAACCGTGGATCCTCCTGGGTGTAACTCTCTGGTAGATTGGCACAAAGGCAGTCAAGCTTAACTTAGAGGCAACGTGTGTAAAGTATGCAGCACACAAACAGTAATAAAGTGAAAAAACAGCACAAGAAAATACCCAAATCAATTTAGAAAGTCAGATGACATTTTAATAAAATTATATCAGAAGGACAAAAAATCCAATCAGTAGAACTGGAGATATTGTCGCCACTGTAGCGTGAAGAGCAAATATATGGAGGAGAATCATTAAAATATAGTGAGGTGGCTATTCCCGTGTACAAGCTGGAAGATTGGCTAATATATCTCAGGAATTTAAAAATCATTGCGCATAAACTGACTAATCAACATAGGAGAGAGATTAAATGGAAACTCAAAGGTGCTGCCCCCAATGAACATTTTATTATCGGGAGTGGAAATTGAAGGAATAGCCATTATAGTCAGAATCACCACTTGTTGCCCTGAAGAAGTCGTTTGGACGAAACGCGTTGGCTACGTTTTGTATGAAGTATAAGAATAAAGAACTCTTTAAGCCCTATGAACGGATTCTAAAATTCATTTGTTTACTATTGTTCTTTGTGGAGAGTGCTGGACCATTGTGCTTTATTGTAAATTGTGGGTATATACCTTTGGTAGCTTAGGGGTATGGAGCTTCAGGTCCATGGCACCCAGATTCTATGAGTACATAAGACTGCCTCACAGATAAGTGCAGTCACCATTGCCCTATACCCTGGATTTTCCGTTGTTGTTGTTTCTAGACATAGTTCTGTTAGCTGTTGAGGAGTACAATATTCTTTGGCATAGTGTTGCCAAATGGACCAAGCATCACATAGCTCTAAAGAGGCTGCCCTGTCTGCCAGTCCTACTCTATCTCTGGGTATTGGTGCTCTTGCGCCTGCTGCATTGATTGGTCCATGAATGTAATAAAGTCTATGCCAACAGTATTGCTGTGTGGTAGCTTAGATAAGAGACCACTAATGCCATCTAAGATTGACTTAGATGTATATGATGATAAAGATGTAGGGTCCGATTCACAAAGGGCCTGCGCACTCATGGTGCAAGCCCCACAGTTGTGGCATAACCTCCATTCTGTGGTTACCCATTGCGGAGCTCCCGCCACCAGTGCCGGCTCCCGCCACGACTGCAGGGCTTCTGCCACAAGTGTCGGAGACCCTTTGTGAATCAGCCAGGTAGTGTTTTCCTTTCATCCACCTTTCAAGTACTACAAATCTGCCTACTGTGTCAGAAGTGAACTAGGTAACTGCCAAGGGAAGCGATATGTGTAGCTGTGTTGTCATAACCCTAGACCCTTCAATACGCTTGCATGGATTACTAAGATTTATCTAAATACACACACTAAAGAAAAGCACATACCAAAGACTTGGAGTCTCTTAGAAGAAGAGTTTTGCTGGGGAACATCATTTGAGGACAACACCCTGTTTAATGCAGTCATTGAGACCATTGATATTCCACAACATTACTCCAAAGGAGGTGATGTGGGCCATAATGAAGAGATTTGCAGGTCTGCTCCATTTATGGACACTCAAAAAAATAATTGCATATGATATTCTACAGGAAGTCTTATGTTGGGACAATTGTAATTCTTGAACTTTAGGAAATGAGACCAGTGTGAGTAAACGAACAACATAACAAACACCCACTTAATGGGTCCGCAATTCTCAACTTCCCCCAAGCACCCCTCACTCCATACTTTCCTCCTTGAAACATTTGTCACCCTAACTAGCCTCAACTAACACTGGGAACTAGCCACTATTGCCAAAAAAAATTAAATTCCCCTGTAAAGTGTGGATGCTGAGGATACTTCGCTGCTATCATTGTAAACAGTACAAATGATACAAAAAATACAGGATATACAGGGGTAATGAATTCAATGAGTGAGGTGGCAGACTGCCAGCTAATCGGAGATAGGGTGTAGCATGAAATGCTATTTAATGAATGGTTGGGCAAGCATGGCCATGCAGTGCCATGCTTAAAGTGCCCACTCTGCTAACTTTATTATTCTAAAAAAACAAAGTCCCAGAGTGTCAAGTTAAATTTACCTGGGTGTAAATCTATGGTAGATTGGCACAAAGGCAGTCCAGCTTAACTTAGAGGCAACGTGTTTAAAGTATTTATGCAGCACACAAACAGTAATAAAGTGAAAAACAGCACAAGAAAATACCCAAATCAATTTAGAAAATCAGATGACATTTTAATAAAATTATATCAGAAGGACAAAAAATCCAATCAGTAGAACTGGAGATCCGGTCAGGCATTCCTGTTGGTCGTTGCTGGAGCATTGTATTGGCAGGCACAGAGGGTTGTTGTTGCTGTAACACAAATGGAAGATCTCACGATGCTGGCGATTGCTGTAGTGCGAAGAGTCCAGCTCGCTGGAGCTTTGCAATTGCAGTCATCAGTGCGAATAGGCCTGTTGATGGTCATGAAGAGACCAAAACCTCAGGATTTCATCTTTCTTTACAGGAGAAGCTAAACTGATGCCAGCCAAGGGTCCATATCATGGCAACCCAATATACAGAGTCAGGTGTTTCACAGAACTTCCTAGGGGGTTTGTCTTTCTGTGTACGTTTGTGAAGATGCCAAAAGAATATTCCCAATGCTTTGAAGGTGGGGGGTCACAAGTGTTAAAATGTAATAGAAATTTAACAACCAAACATAATTTTCAACTATTGGTAAAAGGAATCAAGGTTGTCAACTAATTGCTTATGAATAAACTTTGAAAGTACATTACAATTTACCTGAAACAATCCAGAATATTCTGGTAGAAGTCAGAAGGCTCAGAAACAAATCAGGAGGTTCTGGAACAACTAGTAAATAGACATTGACAGCAGATGCCAGTTCATCTGGAACAAACCAGAAGGTTCTGAAAAAAAACAGTTATGTCCTGGTGGTAGCCATCTTTTTAGGAGGGTGTAAATACCCCTCCCTTGGACCACACCCTTTGCTAGGCAATCGGAGTTCCAGTCAAGACAACACCAATGTTTCTCCCGCCGACTCAGCTTACCTGCTCAAGCAGGAAATCATATTCCTCTGTGAACCTTGAACTTCTTTTAGAGAATTATCGATGATCTGCAAGAGATAAGAGGCAAGAGAAAGCTAAGTACATTTAATGTTTACCTCCTTCATGCGCACATGCAAGTCAGGAATTTGAGACAAAGGAATCATAATTGAATACTAGTAAAATAGCTTGGTGGACAATAATGCAAGATACTTGATTATTTACAAGGTGCTCAGCTATCATTCGGTGAATCATGCAATCTGCGCTAACCAGAGAGAGACATTAAGTAAACCAGGCAGAATGTTACAAATCCAGAGACTAGTTTTTTGCTAGTGAAGAAATAACTAGAGAAAATTAACTAATCTTTTAAAGGATTGTCATGCAAATTAACCAGCATATTGAGTATAGATTGAGAGAGACAATGTAAATGATTCAAACTGTAAATAAAAAGCTGTAAAGGGTTATTTTTTTCGAAAAAACGAAATATTTGTTCTTGTTGTTGTTCAGGCACTCGCACACAGAGAGTCAGATGACATGTGAGCCTGAAGGGTGATACAAGGAAGCTGTTGCACAGAAAACGGTTGGGTATTTTCTTATTTTGTCTCATTCTGGTGTTCCTCCAGAATGAGTGCTGTGTACAACTCTCTTGATTGAGCGTCAGGGGGTGTGGAAGGACAAGCATCGTGCATCGCTCCTGCCGGGCCGGTTATCACAGGTTAGTCACTCTCTGTTCAGTAATTGTTGTATCTGGCAGTCCAGGACCTAAGCTAGCACCTCTTTGGAATCAGGAACTCATCCAACAGAGGCTAGCAGGACCCAATAGATCCAGTTGCAGGACCAGGCAAATCCAGTTGCAACAGGACAGCTAGGAACTTGCAGGGAAGTCTCTGGAGATTGTTGTGTCCTTGTAGCTCAGAAGTCGAGGCCAGCCAACCAACCCTTGGAGTCACTCAAGTAAGTATGGAATGAAGGGAGCAGGTCCAGTCTTCCTTCTCAGAAAGCATGGCAGGCCTCAAGCAGCAGGATGGTCTTCTTGTGAACAAGGCAGTACTTCTTCTGTAATGTCCACAAGTCCCAAAGTGTATTCACCCCCTTCGCATGGGACAACTCTGGGTGACCGACCTCGCTGGGAGCTGCTCCGACACCCACAAACCACGCACGAAATCTGGGGTTCATTCTGGACTCAACGCTCTCCATGACCTAGCAAGTCAACACTGTCTCCTCTTACTGCTTCAACAACCTCTGAATGCTCCACAAGATCTACAGATGGATCCCCAACGAAACCAGGAGAACGGTCACCCAAGCACTTGTCAGCAGCAGGCTGGACTACGGCAACGCCCTCAACGCCCTCGACTACACTCCAGAAGGGACTCCAACATACACAGAATGCCTCTGCACGCCCCATCCTCGGACTCCCCCGCCACAGCCACATCACCCACCTAAGAGATCTGCACTGGCTCCCGGTCAACAAGAGGATCACCTTCAAACTCTTCACCCACGCTCATAAAGCACTCCATAACGCCGGACCTGCATACCTCAACCAACGACTGTCCTTCTACACCCAGAACTGCCAGCTCCGTTTTGCCGACCTTGTCCTCGCCACCATCCCACGAATCCGCTGAACGACCAACGGCGGCAGACCATTCTCCCACCTCGCTGCAAAGACATGGAACACCCTCTTTGCCCACCTGCGCCACACCCAGGACCTGTCGACCTTCGGGAGATGTCTCAAGACCAGGATGTTCGACCAAAAGCTACCGACCCCCCACCCCACCCCTTAGCGCCTAGAGAGCCTCACAGGTGAGTAGTGCTCTCTACAAATACTTGATTGATTGATTGATTGATTGATTGATTGATTAATTGATGAGTGGCTCTGTAGGTCCAAAATGTATACTTGGTGTAGCCTTTGACGGGTGAAGTAAAACCATATGTGGAACTGGAAAGTTCGTCCCATCCCCTGCCAAGGCTCCAAGAAGTCTGGGGTAACAATACTAGTGTCAGGTTCCTTTACAGGTGCTGGAGGCACAGCCCTTTGGAATGTAAATTGAGCTAGTTCCAGCTACGCCCCCAGCCAGCGAGGAAAGATGGCCAATCCTGCCTACACCCAGTCCCCTTTGTCTCACTGTCTAACAGGAATACACAAACCCCAACACCAGGGCCATTCACAGCCATTTGACCCAGGAAACGGGCAGAAGGCACAAATGGTTAGCACAAAAGATGCCAACTTTCTAAAAGTTTGAAAAGCTAATGAGTTAGGCCCATGTAAGGGGTAGGGTAGGCTGGACCCTATTATATAGTAAACACAAAATGCCTGCACCCACCCACAGTTTGAACGCTTGATGTTATAAATTGCTCCTTCAGACATCTTCAGGAGCAATTTATAACATCAAGCGTTCAAACTGGCTGTGGACAGTTGTTAAGTTGTTTTTTAACTAAAGTCTTGCTCTTTCTTTTTGACTTTGTCCCTTTTTCTTTTTTCATGAATATAGATTAGGTCTATTAAAAAATCTTTTTCCAGTTGATTCTCTTTGTTTGTATTGTGTATTATGTGTAGAATGTATGATAATTGTATATTTGAAATGTATATATTTTTTGTCTTGTAAATAGGTTTGTACAGGTCCAATTGAAATATATTGAATGTATTTTTTCTTTCCTTTTCTGTATAATTTATATAAAAAATAATTGAAAAATACTGAAGTAGATAGGTGTAAATAAAATACCAGGCCAAACGTAAAAGAATTTTTGTTTGCCCTATTGTTGTAAATAAGTGTTTTTTTAAAAAAGGTGGGTGCAGGCATTTTGTGTTTGTTACTAACTGTCTAAAAGTGGCATTTTCAGATTTGTGACTTAAAATCCGGCTTAAACAATTGAAGAGGTTTTTACATTACAATTCATTTGAGTCTAAACAGAATATCTCTATCTGATCCCAATCAAAAGTTATCATGTATTAAAGATAATAAGGTAACCCCATATTATTTCAATGGAAGAGATAGTGCAGTAGTGTAAACTGATTTTAGGAGTTTTTAACTACCAGGATATGCATAACTTAAGCCACATTTCCTACTTTTAAACACTATGCACCCTGCTCTATGACCATTTGGGTTGACTTATAGGTCTTAACAAGAAAGGTTTAGACCTGGCAAAAGGTTTTTTAGGGTCGAAATGGCAGTTTAAAACTGCACTAAAGACTGCAGTGGAAAACCGGAGATGTTTTAAAAGGTTACTTTAGTGGGTTGCACAAAGAGAGCTGCAGGCCCAAGAGTAGCATTTCACTTTTGGGGCCTGGGTACATGTAGTACCATTTAGTAAGGACTTGCAAGTAAATTAAATGTATCAGTTAGATGTAAGCCAATTTTATCATGCTCTAGTGAGTGAGCACATGCACATTAGCACTGGTGTTAATGGTAAAGTGTGCACAGTCCTAAGCCAACAAAAACAAAATCAGCAAACAGGAGGAGTGGCAGCAAAGACTTTGAGGGAATACAACGCCAAGTATGTCCGGTCTAATACATACGTTGCTACATAGCTGTAGTTGAGCAAAAACTGCAGTGTGGACAGAAACAGGTAAAGTTGTTAGGAGTGCAAATGACTGATGGTGGAAGTATATCTTTGGGTAACAAGATCCTTGATTGTACAGCATCAATGTGAGCAAGGGGAATTTATAGGAGGCTGCCCTTAGGCATCTGGTCCTGAGGTGTGGGATAAAAAGTTATAAAAGTAGGTTTGGAGCATTGGGATGCAGGGATTAGTGGGCCACAGAATGTTTCATTACGCATTTTGCTAGACTAGTAGGTAGTAGATTGAAATAAATGAAATGGAGAGGTGATCATTTGTGTTCTGCATAGGAGGTAAAACAACAACCAACTGGATCTCTTATACCACCTCTTATTAGAAAACGTCTTACCACAACAAAAATGTCTGCGAATTTTGTAAACACTGGAAAAACACCATCTCTGGCAAATTTTTGCTTTGCCAAAATGTACACACACAAATAACCATTGAATTTCAGAAATGGAAGAAACGTGGAAAATACTCACAGGAATCCAAAAACAAATAGACTGAAAACAGGAACCCCTAATTATGCATAGCTGTTCTCTTTGACAATTTGCCCACACCCCAGCCTTCAGGAAAAAGTTCAACAGTCTCGTTGTAGTGTATTGCATATCATTCGCATTCCCCAAAAAAGGAAAGATACAGGTACGTTCATTCATGGATACACTTTTGTAAGTTAACACATCAATGTGAATTGGATGCCAAGTCGCCAAGGCATCACATTTTGTAAGCATATGGGAATCTTTGTCAACTACTACAGTTAGTGCAGTTGTATAGGAAATGGGGGCTGAGAACTGACACCACAAATCCTCAGTCGACATTAAGGAGTTGTCTCATCTCACAAGTAAACATCCTCTTCATCCTATGGTCCTTATAAGTAATTTCCACTAAGTCATTCTGGAATAATGAGGAAAACTTGTCAGTGCTCCTGAAGTATTCCAACAGAACTAGCTTTTAAGAATGGTTGCCAAAACAGATCCTGGTGTTGGGTGTTCACGGACCGGGAGGAATCTTATGGTGGCAACCAACCCCAATGTGGACAGACGAGTAGGGTAGAAGGGCACTCAAGATTTCCCTGACTGCGTGCAACAATTTAGGTAGCTAAGCCTGAGTGACTTTCAGGCTTCCTGAGCTGTGAAATTTTAAGTGTGATACACACCTCTTGCTTGTTATTCTAAGGACCTGGTGTTTCAGCAGACAAGCCGTTTAGGCATTATAATGCACTGTCCCATGTGGCTTGTGACCTAGAAGAACAAGGAAGCAGATTTACAAGCCCCCTGCGCCACCAGTACGTCACTTTTTGTGACGTACTGGTGGCGGATTTGACTGTCCTTGTAAATATGGCCCCTTTAAAGGCAGCACTTTGTGTGAAAGGGGCTTTCCATGGGTGTTGCTGTGAGTGTTCCCACGCAACACCCATGGAACAAGACACATTTCCAGGGGAGGCGCAACAACGAGAAATGCCTGTAGTGGAATGGAAACATATGGAGATGTAGAAAGAGGAAGATCTCAGTAGAGAAAGAGAGGCAGAGACAAAGGTAAGGTTTTAGATTGTGGTGGAAACAGATAAAGGAACGAAGAAATGTAGAGATAGGCAGAGGAGTACAGCACTCCAAGGGGCGAGGTAGAGAGAGAGGACATGTAGAAAAAGTGAATGAGAGAGAGAGAGAGAGGTAAATGCAGTGAGGGGTCGACATATACAGAGAGATGATAAAAAACAAAGAAGTGGAAGGTAGAAAGCACAACGAGAAGAGGTATAGAAAAACTCGTCAGGTAAACAGAGTAGTGTTGAAGAGAGATGCTGAGAGAGGGGTGAAGGGTAGAAGGATAAATCAAATGTGGTGTGTGGCGAAAAGTAGAAGTTGAGGGCTATATCAGAAATAGAGAAAGAAAGGTGAGGCTTATACAGAGGTTGAGAGTTGTGAGATTGAAGTGCTGTAAGACAGAGATATCTATAAAGAAAGAGGTTGTGAAAGATAGTTGAGGTGGAGGGGGGTGAGGTGAAACAGAGAAGGAGATCCATAGAGCGATCTGTGTTTGTGTGTGTGTGTGGAAAAGACATAGAGCCTGCATCAAGGAAATATCAAATGGGTGCTTGTGCTAATCCACCTAAAGAATGTTCCCTAAATGAAAAGTGGTGCAAAGTGCTTTATGAGTTCAGAAAATGGCACTTTTCCAGTGCAAAAAATCTTTTGTGCTTGAACGTGAATACCCTTGTAAGAGTTTGCTCTGTTTGTGTACTTTGTGGCAGGAATTTCGACTAGTTTCCACTCACTTTACCAGGGTGCCCCTTGTCCCATGGGGGCCCTGGGCAATTGCCCACTTTGCCCATGCCTTAAAACGGTTCTTAGTGGTTGAGTACAGTGGACACCCTGCTGGCGCTCCAAGGTTAAGTCTGTCTGCGTCCATCTGTGCCAGGACAGTGCCAAGAGCCAGGAACTTCTACAAGAAGCTGAAGACCTGGGTTTTCTATTAACCTACCTACCATAGGCAGCGGGAGCCGCACCCACCCGCTAATTTCCAAGCTACCCTGGCATGTGATGGTACATTTTACAAATACACATAACTGTACTTTCACTTCTACTTGTGCTACTACTCCTAAGGCTTATAGTGCTACACAACTTGTTATATTGCACCTTTCTCTGCACAGCATAAGCAGTGGCTGTTCTGAATATAATGTTCTAAAAAATCTCTTGGAAGCTTAGTGGAAGTTAATATGTTCATAATGCAAATTGTAGGATTTTGCAGATGCTCAAAGGTATTACAATGCCACGTAGTTTCATTCCACTCTACAGTTTCTATGTATTGTATACAATCTTGGCTTATAATGTATATCTGGATCTATACCAAATACACACATTTGAGTTTTCTGGGTCACGCTGTGTGATTATTGGGTGTAAAATGTATGGATTTGTTGGTAGAAGATTCTACTGTGGTCTTTATCTTTGTATCCCTGAAAGATTTTTGTGGAAAATTTAATTCGAAGCGATCACCAGAACGCCAGATAATCTCCTTAAATATTTAGAACCGACTTAAGAGAGTTATGCATTTCATCATATCCTTAGTTATGGGATTTTCATTTTGTAGAACCACATTGTGTGTTCTTTTGCGATAGCAGGCCACTCTTATCTAGATCAGAGGGAAAGTACATTTCTTCATAAATGTTAGCTGTTACCACAGCACGTGTCCATGGAATGATCAGATCTGCACAAGCAAATATTATGGCGAGGCGAGCCTGAAAACAAATATACTGCCACCCTTTCTCCTTTGAGCAGGTGATAGGCAGTTATTGGGTGTTGTAAGTGTTATCTTTGACTTTCCTCCGGAATGTATACTTAACCCCGTGTATCTCCCCAGTAAGGGTAATCTATCTTACAATTCATTGTCAATATGAAGAATATTTGTATTGCTACAGAAACCTATGAGGGTCCAAGCTTGCATAACTAATTGCTTAAATATGTTTAACAATAGATGGCGAGATTTCCCTAAGTGGAGTTACCCATAATTCCTGCACATCACGATTATGTTAATGTTAGTAGAGGTGGAATTGCCTACTATATACTAAAGGAATACTTTTAGTGTAATGCATGCAGAACAGATTGGTCTATATATTTACTACCTTACTGTGCACAGCCACAGTTATTTATTTTGTCTGGATAATTGATTTCATAAACGTTGTTGCCACTATTCTGGATTTTAAAAATAAATCATTAAATGTTCCCACCACGTTAAGGTGAACCAGAAATTAACTGAAAAATATTCACCAGGATTTTGCAACAGATTTTCCCAGAGTGAGGCCAAAGCTGCCCTTCTTTTGCTATTTTCAAGCAACTCTGAATAGGTGCGGCAAACAAAAAAGCCTCAGTGGAGCTTTTCGAAGGCATTCAGAGATATTGAGAGTAGGTAAGAAAGAGCTGAGTTGAGTGCACTTTTCTAGCCACACTGAGCTGTAAGGCACCCCTAGAAAAGTTTCAGCATTTGTAAACTCATTATAAGCTAGGTGGGAAGTCAGAGCTTTCATAGTTGCTTTGGGGACGATGTTTGTGGTAGCCTATGAAGCATCCGCAGTCATCTAGCTAGAAGTCCACCTTCTTTCTCCATTTACCTAGAATGTATATTTCTGGGTATAGTTGAGCATTGGATCAATCTCTGGATTAACCCTGAAGCATATAACTGTTAAAAGCAGGCTTGGGCGTGAAATTCCGCTCCGCTAGCACAGTTTGCAGAGTTTTTCACGCTCAGCATAGAGCACTGGGTTTTGAAAAACGACACGTAGTGGCACTGAGCGGAGTTCTTCCTCTCCCATGGATTGAGCGAGAAAGAAAAATCTAACTCCAGACCCCTCACATGAGAATTCTCAACGCAGCTGGTCGCAACCGCTCATGTTCAGAAACCTTCCTCTCGCGTTGAGAAAGCTGCTGCTCGAGTAGAACATCTACTCAAGTGGCAGAAAGAAGTAGCTCCCTCTTTTTTAGTTTAAGGTTTATTGAGAAAAAAAAATCACAAAGGAATCATATAAGAGAAAACACAATGAAAAAATAAGCTAATTCATTATACAACCTATTACAGTCTATGTGTAATATAAGAAGAAAAAGAGAGAAGGGGGGAGAGAAGAGGGAAGGAAAGAGAGGGAGGGGGGAATAACATGTATGACAATAGCAGTGAAAGCAACACCTGAATCTTACCTTTAAATTACAACAGGAATAATAGCAATAACAAGAATATTATAAAACAGAAATCTTAAAAATAAAATAACTAATACGGAAAAAGGGAGCAAAAACTTAAGGCATTCATCTGGAATGGAGGATAAGGAGAGAACAGGGGAATTTATGGAGGTTTCTTAACTTCATCCGGAGTGGTAATTTTAATAGAAGAGGCTAAGGCTAGATCTGAAAGGTAAGAGGATAGAGGAAGCCATAAAAGATCCCTCTTAATGCGTAAAGAGAGAGGGGTAATATTGCATGTGCCTAACCTATGGTGAAAACAAACAGCATTCCACCAGGCCTTGAAATTAACTTTATCTGCTTGTTTCCAATTAGAAGTAATTAAATGAAGGGCTATCGCTAATAACAAGTCAATTAAAGATGGAGTATGAGTTGGGTGTGGCCAAGAGGGTGATAATGACCCTAAAAGGATATGGGAAGTGGAAAAGGGGATTTGGGTATTGAACATTTTATTAATTTGGGACCAAATTGAGAACCAAAAACGAGATAGGGAGGGACAATCAAAGAGCATATGTTTTAAATCCGCTGAGGTACTTTTACAGGACCAACAGGTTGGTGATAAGTCTGCGGAAAAAGTGGCTAATTTCATTGGAGTGAAAAGAAGGCGCTTATAAATAAAATACAAGGTCTCGGACGTATTAGCTGCTCTTGCTGTTTTATGAAGTTTTAACCATAATAAGTCCCAAAAAGGAATAGACTAACATTCTCCAAAATCCTTTTCCCAGGCCAATTCAGATTTTCCCTTAGGTCTATCAGAAGCGAAAAATAGGTGCTTATATAGAGAAGAGGCTGCTGTATGAGTAGATAGAAGAGGAAAAAGATTAGAAGATGTAGTAGGTATGTTGGGCCTAGGGGGTAAAGAGTGAAGGTATTGAAGAAGAAAAGGAAGAAGAGAAACATATTGAGATTTACAAGAAGAGGGTAAAGAGAAAATCAATTGGAGGTCTGAAAAAGAGAGGGGGAGGGAATTAGAAACCAATTGTGAAATCCAAAGCAAACCTTTGAGTCTCCATTTTTCCCAATAAATGGTACGACCTTTGATACGCAATAAATGATTATGCCAAATAGGTTGAGTATCTAACGAAGATAAGGCAGGATAGGAGGAAGGAAGAATAGGTATTAATAATTTACGAGCATGAGAGAACACTTGAGGTCAAATTTAAGAAATATTATTAGTAAAAGCTAGAGATTCACGAAAGTGGAAGGGAGATATAAAGTGTTGCTCAATTTTCAACCAAAGAGGAAGATGAATACCTTGGTTGTGATCCAACCAACGAGAGGATTGCCTTAGAGAAAAAGCATGATGATATGATTTGAAGTCAGGGAATTTGAGGCCACCAGAGGATTTATCAGCTTTAAGAGCACTAAGCGCTAATCGAGGAGACTTATTTTTCCAGAGGAACTTATTTAAAATAGAATCAGTTTTTTTAAAATAGAAGTCAGGAATGTGAACTGGAACCATAGAAAGAAGATAAAGGATAAGCAGAGAGAGCATCATTTTAATTGAATCTAATTGACCCCACCAGGAAAGAAAAAGTAGGTGCCAACGATCAATGGATGTAGAGAGAGATTTAGAAAGAGTATCAACATTTTCTTTCAAAGTTTCTGGGATAGTGGGAGTAAACCATAAACCTAAATACTTGATTTTAGAAGTCTTCCAAGAGAAGCCAGAGGAAATAAAATCTTGTTGTAGACAGAGATAATTTAATGGGAGAACTTCACATTTATCTGAGTTAAGACGATAACCAGACAGCTGGGAGAATGTATCCACTTGAGAGAGAAAAGGTGGCAGAGAAATAGAAGGATTGGAACAGTATAAAAGGATGTCATCAACATAGACAGACATTTTAACATGGGAAGAATAAAGTTTAAAACCAGAAATACTGTTGTCAAGCCAAATTTTCATTAAAAAATCAGTCAATCAATCAATCAAAGACATTTATAGAGCGCACTACTTACCCGGAGGGTCTCAAGGCGCTTGGGGGGGGGGGGATGCTGCTACTGCTCGAACAGCCAGGTCTTGAGCTTCTTCCTGAAGGAGAGGTGGTCTTGGGTCAGGCGCAGGTCGGTTGGGAGGGAGGTCTTGGCGGCCAGGTAGGAGAAGGACCTTCCTCCTGTTGTCGTTCTTCGGATGCGGGGGACGGCGGCGAGGGCGTGACTGGCTGATCGGAGGTGGCGTTTGGGAGAGTAGAAGTTGATGCGGTTGTTGAGGTAGCTCGGGCCTTGATCGTGTAGGGCTTTGTGTGCGTGCGTGAGGAGACGGAAGGTGATTCTTTTGTTGACGGGGAGCCAATGCAGGTCTCTCAGATGTCCGGAGATGTGACTGTTTCGTGGGATGTCGAGGATGAGCCTGGCTGAGGTGTTCTGGATCCGCTGGAGCCTCTTCTGGAGCTTGGCGGTGGTTCCGGTGTAGAGGGCGTTGCCGTAGTCCAGTCGGCTGGTGACGAGGGCCTGGGTGACCGTCTTCCTGGTATCGGTGGGGATCCACCGGAAGATCTTCCGTAGCATGCGCAGGATGTTGAAGCACAACGAGGAGACGGCGTTGACTTGTCTGGTCATGGAGAGGGAGGAGTCCAGGATGAAGCCCAGGTTGTGTGCGTGGTCTGTCGGTTTGGGTGCGGTGCCCAGGGCGGGGGGCCACCAGGAGTCGTCCCAGGCGGAGGGCGAGGAGCCCAGGATGAGGACTTCCGTCTTGTCTGAGTTCAGCTTCAGGCGGCTGGTCGTCATCCACTCGGCTACATCTTTCATCCCTTCGCGAAGGTTGGCTCTGGCGGCGGCGGGGTCGTTGGTCAGGGAGAGGATCAGCTGGGTGTCGTCGGCGTAGGAGATGATGTTAAGGTTGTGTTTACGTGCGATGGCCGCGAGGGGGCTCATGTAGACATTGAAGAGGGTGGCGCTCAGCGAGGATCCTTGAGGGACGCCGCAGATGACTTCGGTGGCCTCTGACTTGTACGGCGGTAGACGGACTCTCTGTGTTCTTCCGTCAAGGAAGGAGATGATCCATTCCAGTGCTTTCTCCTGGATTCCGACGTTGCTGAGGCGCTGCACTAGGGTGCGGTGGCAGACAGTGTTGAATGCCGCGGAGAGGTCCAGGAGGATGAGGGCCGCTGTTTCTCCGTTGTCCATCAGGGCTCGGATGTCAACGGTGGCAGCGATGAGGGCGGTCTCGGTGCTGTGGTTGGCTCGGAAGCCAGACTGTGAGGGGTCGAGGGATCCATTCGTCTCGAGGAAGGCGGCCAGCTGTTTGTTGACGGTCTTCTCGATGACTTTGGCTGGAAACGGGAGGAGCGAGATGGGGCGGTAATTCTTGAGTTCGGTGGGGTCCGCTGTTGGTTTCTTTAGTAGAGCGCTGAGTTCGGCGTGCTTCCAGCTCTCCGGGAAGGTGGCGGTGTCGAAGGAGGTTTGGATGATGTCCCGCAGTTGGGGTGCGATGACAGCGTCGGCCTTGTTGAAGACGTGGTGAGGGCAGGGGTCGGTCGGAGATCCGGAGTGGATGGAGTTCATCATGCGGACGGTGTCTTCGGTGCTGATCGGAGTCCAGGCGCGGAGGGTGGTGGTGGGGGGCGTTGCTGCGGTCGTGGCGTGCGTCGATTGAATGCTGAAGCTGTTGTGTATGTCTGCGATCATGTTGTGGAAGTAGGAGGCGAGGGAGTTGCAGAGGTCTTGCGATGGGGTGATGTCGTTGTTTCCGGCGTTGGGGTTGGAGAGCTCTTTCACGATGTTGAAGTGTTCCTTGCAGTTGTGTGCGTTGTTGTCCAGCCGGTCCTTGAATGCAGTTTTCTTGGTGGCGCGGATCAGTTGGTGGTGCTTCCGGGTGGCAAGCTTGAGGGTGGTCATGTTGTCCGGTGTTGGTTCCCTTCTCCAGACTTTCTCGAGGGCTCGGCAGTTCTTCTTGGAGCTCTTGAGTTCGTCAGTGACCCATGGGGCTTTCTTGCTGCCGGGTCTGCTGGGCGGGGTCCTCAGTGGGGCGAGTTCGTCCGCGCAGTTGCTGATCCACTTCGTGAGGTTGACGGCGGCCTGGCTGGGGTTCGCTGAGCTGGCGGGAGGGTGCTGGCTCAGGGAAGCGGCGAGCTGGTCGGCTGTGATCTTGTTCCAGCTTCTTCGGGCAACCTGTTGCTGGTGGTGGTGGATCGTCGTTCTTCTGAAGGTGAAGTGGACGCAGCTGTGGTCCGTCCAGTGGAGTCCTGTGGCGTGGCTGAAGGCGATGTCTTTGCTGGATGAGAATAAACAAAGAAGGGGGTTCCCCGAGGATTGCTTAGTGATATGGCAGGAGATAGGGGGGAAGAAACCAATGAAAAGAAAAGGAGAGTACCCTGCCTCAGGATAAATAGGCCCTAGTTAGAGGGTCCAAAAGATATACATGAAGGGGTGATTAACCTAGAGCTTGACACCAAACATTACAATTAAATGGTCAAATTAAATAGGCTAAACAATTCATGATGAAAAATATATATTTTTATTATTTTTTTGTTTTCTGATCACACAGATAAAAAAGATTTTTTCATTATTTTAGTATGTCAATAGTGCATATATACCATAAATAAAACAGACAATTATATAAGGACAATAGACATAGGGGAAATTTGTCCCACCCAGTAACAGCCAATGTTTTATAGACACCATATCATTCACACTCACTCCCCACTCTAACTAAACGAATATCATACATCATTCATTCTATCATTCAGTTTTTCTACTCCTTGCAAATACAACACAACGATGGTTCCTGTGCTGAATATGTCAAGATGTTATTCCAGATAGGTGGTTTTGACTATAGGTCCTGATGTAAAATGGACCGTAGCTGTGTTTCTGGAGACATACGCCGACGCGCGTTTCGGTGACAAGCCAAAGTGGCAGCACCTTCGTCAGGGCAAGGGGCAGTTTACTGGGGCGGACACAATAATAAAATTCTGAAAAATAATCAGTAAAAAAATACATTTTACTATCATATAGAGATACACATTTTTTTCAAATTTATCATTTCAACATTCATTTTCCTCAAAGAGATCATAGTTAATTTCAGACATTTAAGGAGACATTAGCCTATTTTATGTGCATTTGATAAACATTGGAGAAAAACTCCTATATCTGACCATATATTGCCATGTAGTGTCAAACATTCTAGAAACACTCCCTAGAGAAGATTCCCTAACTAGTGGAATCTCAGAAGGCATAGTGATGGCCTTGACTGTATGGACCAAAGAGTACATTCAAAACCACATAGATTCCTTACTCGTACGTACATATTTATATTTCAAGACATTTCATACTCTCTCCTAACACTCCTCTCTTTAGTACACGCATGATTTAGTAGTGTTGGCCCAGGACCAAGTCCAAGGTCGTCAAACAGTTTAACTAATCATTTTATCTTGGTGTACCTCCCTTTTGAGGCTGGAAGGTTTAGTCTGACCATGCCCACAGTAGTTTGGTTCTTTTTGAATTCGTCACCCTTATTTTATCTCATTATGGTATTATACTTAGCGGATATCGAGCCTCCAGCATTCATTTCAATAAATTATTGCGTTATCACTTCCTTATTTTACCTGGTTATCACTTTTTTTGCTCAAAGGGTTTCAGGCGTCAGACGACTTCTTCGCACGTGGACGGTCGCTGAAACCGATAGTGGTATACAAAGCCAGGCTTCAACCTATTTAGATTCTGTCAGGGAGAGGGTAACATTACTTCTTCTGTATATATTTTCCAGACTTAATTTTACATAGGTCTGATAGTTTTCTTACAAACGTCACAAATCGATATATACAATTGGCCCTTAGCCTTTATCAGTACTCGTAGCCATAGGGAAGTCTTTTTACATGTCTCAGCCTGCTGCTTTATTGCTTACGGGGGTCGTATTTACCAAGTTATGATATTTAAAACAAGGCTTATTATAGTCTGACTGACCTAGCATTGCGTAAGTTAAGAGATACCTACCACATTTGGTCGGCACCCAACGTGTAGTTTTAATACCCTTCTCCTTTTCAGGGGATGATATGGGGTCTGCGTGCTAGTACATCGCAATAAAGCCTGTCAAGGGAAACAAAGCTACATCAATGCCCTTCATTCGCCAGGGGTGCTGTTACTTTTACTCCTTTGCGGACACAACATTTTGAGTAGGTTCATTGAACCCACGTCTCACTGTTTGCCAAGCTATAGTAGCTACCAATACATACCAGAAAAGTTTTTTTAGGTCGTAAGGCTCAAAAAGATCACGTATCTCCTTTTCCAAGAACACCGGCTAAACAATTAATACATTTGTCTCTGGCATTCCTAAAAAAATATAAAGGACACCTCGGTAAGGCTACAAAGCTCAATTCCTACATTTCATTGTTATATATATATTTCCTAGCGTGGTTTTTACCTTTAGACACCAGAGGTATTTTCATAACCAACACGGGGTTCCGATGGTATTGGACTTTGTTATTTTTCTAATGGCCCATAGCGCAGCAGTTTCAAAGGGGGATAAGGTTGCCTCAATTCTCTATTTGTCTGCAGCGGTACCTGGGGAGCGGGGACACATAGATTACTCCGGATAGAGTTTTTGATCAACACGTATCCTAGTGGTAACGTGCTTAGTCTCGGGGGCTTACCTTCGTCTCACTGGCAGTTGTCCTTCGTGTGGTGTTCCGCCGACCCAATCTGCCGGCCAAAGGAGGGAGGTTGAACTCCCAACAATTTCCAGCTCCTTATTAAGGCTCGTAATTTACGCGCTCACAGTGTAGAATCAGCTGTTCCTAATTAAGTGAGAAAAGGGAAAGACGGACTATTCTATTTCCCCTGTCTTTAGTCGCCATCTTGGGTATACCACACCGAGGATGGAAGTGCTGTTTAACCCATCATTTGAGGGAATGTGGCAGCCATATTGAAAAAACCGTTTATCACGTTTTATTTCCTATTCTCTATCCGATTACCAACATATAAACCTGAGTTTCATAATATGGATATCGCATAATAATATATATTTTTTCGTGAATCGACAGTTAACATAATCTATTTATATATTAAAAAAAAAAAAAAAAAATTTTTCCAAGAAATGTATATTTCGATCTTTATCCAGACAGTTGGTAGTGAAGAAGAAGGTGTTCGATTTTTTAAGGAGGATAACAGAGATAACAATTTTATCCAGAATCACCTTGGTTAGTAATATATAAATAGATAGGCAGCCATAAAGATTCACTCCCATTTGATATATACTACATCCAGCACTGCTTAATGATTACGGGGTCTATCCTTCTAATAGGGTCGATGTTTCTATCTGGCTCTTAGTCCTGATTTGGCCTTTATTCATATCACTATTGAGGAAGATTGGACCATATGTTGGCTAGACCGCGATTCATTATTCTTAGGCATAAAGGTCCCAGGTTGTTGTTACAGGAAGGCCTGGTGCCAAGGGCATTCCTCATTCAATCCTTTGTTTACAGAGTCAAGGAAAAAGATCCAAAAGACCTCCCGTTTTTTCCGAAGGCATGTTGGATCAGTACCCGGACTAGCCTTTATTTTTTCGAGAATGAACCAGCGAATTTCAGTGTCTTTGTGATTTTTCTCTAGCCAATGGGCCACAATAGGGGCTGTCATTTTTCTATTTCTGATATTTGACTTGTGCTCTCCTACTCGTACCCGGCATTCCCTTCCAGTTTCTCCGACATATGGGAGGTTGCATGGGCACAGTAGGAGGTAAATAATATTGCTGGTACGACAATTGGTCAGCGTGGTGTTCCTGCTAACTGAGATAGTACGCGTGTTGGTAATGACCGTGTCACCTATAATGGCTAGGGGGCAAATATGGCAAGTTCCACATTTATGGTTGCCATATATTGGATCCATTCCTGTCATAGTGGTCTGTATGTTCATTGGAGGTTCTTGTATTCTCCCCTTTACCAGGTGATTCTTCAAGTTCTGGTTCTTCTTGAAGGCAAAGATGGGTCGTTTTAGGTGTGTTTTTTCGTTTTCCAGGTTTAGGATGTGCCAACTAGAATTCACAGCCTGTCTGATTTTATGATTCATCTCAGAGTGGCGTGTTACACAAACCAGCTGGTTCAGTTTCTCGGATTCTTTTCCCATAAACATGGATTCCCTGTTAGTGTACCTGGCTCGTTTGAAAGATTCTCTGACCAGCCTCGGGGGGTATCCTCGGAACCGCAGTTTTTCTTGGAGTATGTCTGCCTGGGTTAGAAAATCTTGGAGGTCAGTACAGTTCCTCCTAATCCGAAGGAACTGACTGTAAGGGATACTATCCCTCTGGCTGCGTGGGTGGAAGCTTGCATATTGCAGCAAGGTGTTGCGAGCAGTAGGTTTGGTATACAGGGATACTTTAATGATGTTATTAGAGTGTTCAATCCATATATCTAGGAACTCGATTCTGGCTCTGCTGGTATGGCTAGTGAATCTCAGATTGGAGTCTGCCAGATTAAGCCATTCAATGAATTCTGTCAGTTCGCCTTCTGCCCCCTTCCAAATAAAAAAGATATCATCAATGAACCGTTTCCAGTTCATGATGTTCTCGAAGAAGGGGGCAATCTCATTGAAGATGTTTTTCCTTTCGAATTCCCCCATATATAGACAGGCAATACTGGGTGCACAGCTAGCTCCCATACTAACACCTGTTGCCTGTCTATATAGGGTGTTGTCGAATTCAAAGTAGTTATCAAATAATACCACTTTGAGGCATTGCAGGATGAATTCAGCATTCGTTATGGTGGTCTTCCTGGAGAGTACAGTCTCGATGGCATCATAAGCTCCTTGTTGCGGTATATTGGAGTATAGAGCCTCCACATCCAATGTGACCATGATTTCAGATTCTTCATGGAATGGGATACCCTCCACTTGCTGGATAAAGTGTCCAGTATCTCGTACGTAGGATTGTAGTTCTGTCACCATGGGATTTAAGAATTTATCGATGTATTTCGATAACGGCTCGGTGGCAGAGCCAATGGTCGAGACTATCGGTCGCAAAGGGGGATCAGAGCTGTTCTTGTGGGTTTTGGGTAAACCATATATGATGGGTATTTTGGTATTGGACGGAGTAAGGAATTCTGCTTCCGCTTCGCAAATCTGGTCCCGAGTCACTGCTCTTTGTACCATTGTTAGTATCCGTTTTTTCAAGGCGTTTTCGGGGTTCCTCATGATTCGAGTATAATGTCCAGAGGCCAATAGTAGTTCATTCATTCTCCTCTTGTAGTCATTCGTATCTAACAGTGTTATCCCTCCACCTTTATCACAAGGTTTAATCGTGATATTTTTGTTGGTTTCCAAGTCTTTTAAGGCTTTCTTTTCTTTGGCTGATAAATTGTCCTTGGGTAGGGGCACATATTTGGTCATCTTAGTAATTTTGTTCATGACGGATTTTTCAAATACACTGACTTCTGGTCCTACCATCTCCAAAGAGGGTGTAAAAGAGGATGGTGGTTTACAACCAGATCTGTTGTTCTCATTATTAGAAGGAGGAGCTTCCAGGAAGAATTTCTGGAGGCGTATCTTTCTAAAGAAAAGTTGTAAGTCTTTATTTAGTTCAAATTTATTGAAGTTGGACGAGGGTACGAATGAAAGGCCCCTAGACAACAGTTGGATGGCCTCTGGATCTACTGTTTCATTGGACAGGTTGAAAACAGGGAGTCCCCTTATGTTCGCCAATATTGCTGTTGGCGGGTCTGCACATACATTTGGGGCTGACCGCGACCCTGTTGGTAACTCCTCGTTTGAGGGGTTCTCGAGGGGGGACGGGTGTTGCCCCGACGGTTCCCTAAAAAACGGTTTGGTTGATAGTTGCGGTCATATCCTCCCCTTCTATTCCCCCTGTTTGGGTAGTGTCCTTGATTGGGGTTGTGTTCCTGTTCATACCCAGGATCATATTCCTCAGGGGTATCCCCTTCGGAGTCTGTTGTTTCCGAAAAGGTGGTTACTTTTCGTCCTTGTCCCCATCTCGGTGCCTGTCCCCTGGGAACACTCTCTTCCTGGGCGTTATAAAAATTAGTTCCCAAATAGGGATAGGCCCTTTCTTGTGAAAACATTCTGACATCCTTCCTTAGTTTTTCTGTTTTTCTTTTCAGCAGGTAATCCGAGAAGGATTCCAACTCAAATTGTATTTCTTCCAGTTTCCTTTTCCCTTCTTCCACCGAGTCCCCTTCCTTAAGCTTATCCTCTAATTCCTTGATTTCTTTTTCTAGAATCTCCATAACAGTCCGTGCAGTTTCAACAATCAACATCATCCAATCCCTGGAGCAACGGTTGGATATCAACGCCCATCGCTCCAGGAATTGTCTGATTTCGATGAACATACCAGGGATGTTCCGGACTCTGAGCCCAATAGGAATGGTGCCAGCTCGTAGATAGTCTAACATGAATTTCGCATGTAGTTCCGTTCTTTTAGATTTTTTTCGAAGATTTAGGAGTTTGTTCCAATCCCCATTGAGTCCTTTAGGTACAGTAAAGTCTTGATTGCCATCCACTGGGAGGCCAAGCATTTTGGCGAAGTCGTCGTCCGTAAAGCCAAATGTTTTTATAGACTCCATTCTTTTTTCTTTTAGTTTATTATTAGGGACGGAATAGAAGTTAAGCCGGTTTAGGTGGACTTAAAGAGGGAAATCTACTATTTATTTGGATCTCTCTATACAATTTATTAGGTGATAGATCTGAGGTTTTATTTCCTTTTGTGTAGTTTATTGGGGCACAGTTAATTCTTTAGGGGTAGATCATGCGTGTGTCAATTTTCAAACTCACATATATACTCCTGGACAACATACACAACAGTTCATACTTCACATTCACTCTCTCTAGGTCCGTTCAGTCAGCAAACCTGACTAACCCCCACAGCTCAAGGCTGGGAATCACAATAAACAAAGAAGGGGGTTCCCCGAGGATTGCTTAGTGATATGGCAGGAGATAGGGGGGAAGAAACCAATGAAAAGAAAAGGAGAGTACCCTGCCTCAGGATAAATAGGCCCTAGTTAGAGGGTCCAAAAGATATACATGAAGGGGTGATTAACCTAGAGCTTGACACCAAACATTACAATTAAATGGTCAAATTAAATAGGCTAAACAATTCATGATGAAAAATATATATTTTTATTATTTTTTTGTTTTCTGATCACACAGATAAAAAAGATTTTTTCATTATTTTAGTATGTCAATAGTGCATATATACCATAAATAAAACAGACAATTATATAAGGACAATAGACATAGGGGAAATTTGTCCCACCCAGTAACAGCCAATGTTTTATAGACACCATATCATTCACACTCACTCCCCACTCTAACTAAACGAATATCATACATCATTCATTCTATCATTCAGTTTTTCTACTCCTTGCAAATACAACACAACGATGGTTCCTGTGCTGAATATGTCAAGATGTTATTCCAGATAGGTGGTTTTGACTATAGGTCCTGATGTAAAATGGACCGTAGCTGTGTTTCTGGAGACATACGCCGACGCGCGTTTCGGTGACAAGCCAAAGTGGCAGCACCTTCGTCAGGGCAAGGGGCAGTTTACTGGGGCGGACACAATAATAAAATTCTGAAAAATAATCAGTAAAAAAATACATTTTACTATCATATAGAGATACACATTTTTTTCAAATTTATCATTTCAACATTCATTTTCCTCAAAGAGATCATAGTTAATTTCAGACATTTAAGGAGACATTAGCCTATTTTATGTGCTTTTGATAAACATTGGAGAAAAACTCCTATATCTGACCATATATTGCCATGTAGTGTCAAACATTCTAGAAACACTCCCTAGAGAAGATTCCCTAACTAGTGGAATCTCAGAAGGCATAGTGATGGCCTTGACTGTATGGACCAAAGAGTACATTCAAAACCACATAGATTCCTTACTCGTACGTACATATTTATATTTCAAGACATTTCATACTCTCTCCTAACACTCCTCTCTTTAGTACACGCATGATTTAGTAGTGTTGGCCCAGGACCAAGTCCAAGGTCGTCAAACAGTTTAACTAATCATTTTATCTTGGTGTACCTCCCTTTTGAGGCTGGAAGGTTTAGTCTGACCATGCCCACAGTAGTTTGGTTCTTTTTGAATTCGTCACCCTTATTTTATCTCATTATGGTATTATACTTAGCGGATATCGAGCCTCCAGCATTCATTTTAATAAATTATTGCGTTATCACTTCCTTATTTTACCTGGTTATCACTTTTTTTGCTCAAAGGGTTTCAGGCGTCAGACGACTTCTTCGCACGTGGACGGTCGCTGAAACCGATAGTGGTATACAAAGCCAGGCTTCAATCTATTTAGATTCTGTCAGGGAGAGGGTAACATTACTTCTTCTGTATATATTTTCCAGACTTAATTTTACATAGGTCTGATAGTTTTCTTACAAACGTCACAAATCGATATATACAATTGGCCCTTAGCCTTTATCAGTACTCGTAGCCATAGGGAAGTCTTTTTACATGTCTCAGCCTGCTGCTTTATTGCTTACGGGGGTCGTATTTACCAAGTTATGATATTTAAAACAAGGCTTATTATAGTCTGACTGACCTAGCATTGCGTAAGTTAAGAGATACCTACCACATTTGGTCGGCACCCAACGTGTAGTTTTAATACCCTTCTCCTTTTCAGGGGATGATATGGGGTCTGCGTGCTAGTACATCGCAATAAAGCCTGTCAAGGGAAACAAAGCTACATCAATGCCCTTCATTCGCCAGGGGTGCTGTTACTTTTTCTCCTTTGCGGACACAACATTTTGAGTAGGTTCATTGAACCCACGTCTCACTGTTTGCCAAGCTATAGTAGCTACCAATACATACCAGAAAAGTTTTTTTAGGTCGTAAGGCTCAAAAAGATCACGTATCTCCTTTTCCAAGAACACCGGCTAAACAATTAATACATTTGTCTCTGGCATTCCTAAAAAAATATAAAGGACACCTCGGTAAGGCTACAAAGCTCAATTCCTACATTTCATTGTTATATATATATTTCCTAGCGTGGTTTTTACCTTTAGACACCAGAGGTATTTTCATAACCAACACGGGGTTCCGATGGTATTGGACTTTGTTATTTTTCTAATGGCCCATAGCGCAGCAGTTTCAAAGGGGTATAAGGTTGCCTCAATTCTCTATTTGTCTGCAGCGGTACCTGGGGAGCGGGGACACATAGATTACTCCGGATAGAGTTTTTGATCAACACGTATCCTAGTGGTAACGTGCTTAGTCGCGGGGGCTTACCTTCGTCTCACTGGCAGTTGTCCTTCGTGTGGTGTTCCGCCGACCCAATCTGCCGGCCAAAGGAGGGAGGTTGAACTCCCAACAATTTCCAGCTCCTTATTAAGGCTCGTAATTTACGCGCTCACAGTGTAGAATCAGCTGTTCCTAATTAAGTGAGAAAAGGGAAAGACGGACTATTCTATTTCCCCTGTCTTTAGTCGCCATCTTGGGTATACCACACCGAGGATGGAAGTGCTGTTTAACCCATCATTTGAGGGAATGTGGCAGCCATATTCTGATTCCAGAACATATTATCCACATTGACAGGTGCATAAACGTTAAACAACACCAAGGGAATGTGATCAATAAGTAATTTAACATTTACCCAGCGACCTTCGAGATCATTTTCTTGATGAACTATTGCAATTCGATGTTTTTTATGGCACAATATAGATTGGCCATTTTTCTTTCCAAAGGCTGGGGAGGAGAAAACATGACCAACCCAACCTCTTTTCAGTTTGGCTGCCTCAATATCTGAGAAATGGGTTTCTTGAATAAAGGCAATATCTACATTCAAGCTAGCTAAATGGGTTAAAACTTGTTGTCTCTTTATAGGGTTATGAACTCCCTTGACATTCCAGGTTAAGACTCTAAATGAGAATCATAAAAAATGAACATGCACAGGTATTATTCGAATTAGCAGTAAGATAACATCTATGAAATAGAGTACATAAACCAAACACAAGAAGAGAAACTGTATATGAAACTAGGCTTATATTATGGATAAGAACATGAAAACTTCTTATAAAAAGAAAAGAAAGTATCATGGAGGTTGTTGACTAATAATATGCAAACAGCAT